>NW_024498462.1:2703912-3303912 GCF_017590055.1 Onychostruthus taczanowskii | reverse complement strand
CACAGCTACACCCTTAGCTAACTTGTCAGTGTTAGTCAGGACCTAGCCAAGAACAGCCTCCCCTCCTAATAATGCTCTGCAGCATTATTCCAGTTGTGTTCACTGAAGGGCTTAAGAATTTGCTCTGGCACATTTGACCAGTTTACAAGAGGGAAGCTGGACTCACCACTTATTACTGTGTTACTTAGGGGTTTGGGTTTTTTTGCCTCTTTGATCTCCCTCAATGTTTTAGTCACAACATTTTCTTAGGCCAAAGAAATAAATATGACTATTTATGTAACAGTATTCTCATTGACTTAGGATTTTTCTATCTCATGTTTATAGCATAGTTCAGTTTGCACAAAAATGTAACCTGCACACAAACCCCTGACTATGGCACTGGTTTCTCTGCTGATGAGCTGGTCTGCTTTTCATATGCACTTTATACCTTGGCACCATGACTTGGCACTTGGTCATATTTCAGTGCTGTGTCCATAAAGGAAATAGGACTGTACATAAGAAGATAGCAGAGCTACCCAAAGAATATTATGGCTGAGGTATCTGGTTGCAAGCAGGAGCATGACTAAGAAAAGAAATAATAATTTTGGTGCATATGTGACTGTGCTGATAATCGCACAGAACTACTGAGAGCATCCTGTGTCTACCAAAAAGGTGAAATCCTGGTTCTACTGAAGTAAAACTTCAGAAGTTTCCAAACACCAGGGTAAAATCAGCCACAGCTGACTGCTCATGCACTTAATAGGTAGTGTGCCTTCTCTCCTGAAAAACCTGCCTCTTGAGTATTTATAAAGCATTACACGGTGTCAGAAGTTATCTTAAGCCAAAGATGGAGCAATTTCTTCCCCCAAGTCTGCTGGCTTTATGAGGGAAGTGTGCAGAAAAATGGTGTCATCTTAGCAACTTTTTGAAATATTCTCTGCCACAGGGGTTGCCAGGGAATTAGCTGAACGGCGAGTGTTGACACTGCCTGGGGCACAGGGTGCTCAGCAGTCCTCTAAGTACTAGTGGGAAGGGAGAAAAAGAATTTAACACAGTGTTAGGTGCTAAATAAAAACCTTGCAGTGATTGGGAAGATCAGTCCAATTAACTTGCACTGATGTCCCTAAGCAGAAGGATCAGCTTCAGAATTAGTGGGATATGCTGGTGTGTGCCATTCATACATAAGTATCACAGAAGTACACACAAAGGGCAATCACATACACATTAATTTCAAATATTTCAATCCTTCTACTGTCAGAATACAGCGTCAGAGTGGCAAACGTATAAGATGAGGTTTTCAGTCACAATCTAGTTTCTTTGTGCCTTTACTATAGGAAACAGGGGCTACAGCAGCTGGCGTAACCCAATATGCAGCAGGTTAACCTAGCTCTGCTTTGGGTAGAGCTGACACGTTTGGCTTTCCCTCCTTCCTTAAGTTTTGCTGGTCATATTTCCCCAGCCAAACGCGCCCCACTCGCTCGTGTTGACAGTGACCCCGCAGAGACTACCAGCTTGGCTGGAGCCGCGATGAACTTTCTGCTTCTCCTCACTGGGTGTGCCCTGTCCTGCTGGGGATAAAACGGCGCATTCAGCTGCTGCTCACCACAAGGAATAAATAAAGCCAGGAAGGAACTGGAGGCTGGCGGGAGAGCCGTCGGTAGCGGTGACGTCCGCGGTGTTCGGCCCCGCTCGGGGCTGGCCCCGCGCCCGCCGCTCCCCGCGCGTTGTTGGCGCATCAGCTCCGGACAGGGCGGCGCTCCACCCCTGCCCGGGGACACGGCAGCGACCCCTCACCGCCCCTGCCCGGGGACACGGCAGCGACCCCTCACCGCCCCTGCCCGGGGACTGGGGACACGGCTGCGGCCCCTCACCGCCCCTGCCCGGGGACACGGCTGCGGCCCCTCACCGCCCCTGCCCGGGGACACGGCTGCGGCCCCTCACCGCCCCTGCCCGGGGACACGGCTGCGGCCGCGGTGACCGCTGGTGGAGGCTCGTGGAGAGAGGGCCCCCAGCTCCCCCCCCCCCGGGAGGCAGCGGTGCCACTGGGATTCAGCGGTGCCACTGTGGTGCCACATCGCTGCTGTGCCACAGCTAATCCCGATCTGGAACCCACAGCAGGAGAGGCCAGAGAATTTTATTTTCTTGTTTTTCCCTTTATTCCCCCCCCCCCCCCCCCCCCCATTTTTAAGAGGAAAAAACCCAGGAGAGAGTTCCCCAGAGCCAGGCTAGCAAGCCAGCACCATACTCCTGAATTAGCACCACTGGGGCAGAGCAATTCCCAGTATCAGCTGGGAAAGGGCAGGAGCAAGTGAGCGGAGCAGGCATAGGGGAATATTTAATAGAGAGCCTATCTAAATAAGTACCATGTGCTACTGCCAGGAGCCCCAGCTGTCAGCAGCACCTTTCACCTGAGCCTGCCGCCTCCCGAGCCAGCTGGAGGAGGATGTGTGTAGGCAGTTCCTGGTGACATTCAGGGAGCCGAGCACCATGAGCTGCTGCCTCCCACGAAGTGCTCAGTGGCCGGGTGGCAACAAAGGATGGGGCTGGGGGGGAAGGGTGCTGGTACCAGGGATCTGCGGTGGCTTTCATGTACACTGCTTCACCTCTGAGCCACCTGAGGTGTCACCTGAGGTAAGGGACAGTGAACACCGAGCTCAGCTTACTGGCCACAGGTGCTTTTGATAGCCCAAGGCTGCCCGTGCTCGGCCCAGCTTGCCCTTTATGGGCACAGCCAGAGGTTCCTCACATTGCTGGGGCACAGCCCAGCAGTGCACGCACAGAGCAGACAGCCACGAAACCACCCTGGTGAGGCACGTCTGTCTCATTTCTTTCAAGCTGGACAGATTTCAGAATGACTCAATAAAAGTTACAATTAACAGTATTGAAAAAGATACTTTAAGGAAGGCAATTTGAGATAATTCAGCCTGAGACCATACTAGCCTTCCCTGGGAAAAAAAAAAAAATGAAATCACTATGGAGGAAAATGAACCTATTTAAAACACTGCAAAAGTGTTTTGCCACCCAAATTGAGGAAGGAATTGATTACTAATACCTGGATCCAGGACCTGATTTCCTATTTGAAAATTTCTAAATTTCATTATGTGCTTAAACAAGTGCCTAACTGATTCAGTATTCTAGTTTGCATTCCAAAAAAACCCCACAAAACAAGATACTGTGTGAAACAACTTATGTTTATATGTTCTTCCATGCCTTAAAAAAATTTGGCACACAGTTTTCTATGACATTGTTCAAAGCAGCGTTTTATATAATCGCTGTATTTCAAAGGCATATGAAACTGAAAACTTGATAAGAAAATGAGAAGTGGAATGTTTAACTTCAAAGAGAAATAAAACCTCACTTCCTACTTCTGCCCCACTGTTCTATGTTGCAATTAAATGTGAAGTTTCATACACAACACTGATTTATCACTAGTCAGAATGTGGAAGCTAGCTTCTGCTTTAATAAAGACTGCCCAGCATATGGAATTTTGTGATGCCCAACTGTGAATATATTTTACTAATAAATGACATCCACTCAAGAAAAAGACATGAATGAAACTTCAAGATGAAGGTAAGGACCAAGCATTTAGAAATAGCAGGTTAAAACAGCCCAAGGCTTACATCAAACTTCAGTTTTTTGGTTAATTTCTTAAAATGCTAAACCAAAGAATGAAAGTACAACTCCAAGGCAAGAGCAAAGGCATCAGTAGGGAAAACCACAGCAGTAATCAACAATATAGAAACTATTCTATAGGGTTAAATTAGTATTTTCAGGAATCAACATCCTATACACTCCTCTGTTTCCAGTTACCAAAAAATAAACCACAGCCAAAAAAAATCACCAAAAAACCAAAACAGCAAAACCCTTCCATCAGAAAAATAATCTTTTTTGTCCCTGCTGCCCAAGGACTGGAGGGAAGCAGGACGGTGCTCAGAGAGCTCAGCTGAAGCAGACGGGGCTCACCAGGGTCTGTTACCCAGGCAGTGGGGATCCCACGGAGGAGCGAGGGGGAGCAGGAGCCCAGCTGGGATCTGGATTTCCTGACTGCTTCAGTGCGCACTGCCTTTTATGCAGGGCTTGTGGCAACCCCACAATTAAGAGCTTAATGCATGTAAGATATACTTTGCAAGCAAAACATTATTCATTAACAAATCTGATTAAACTGCTAATGCAGTGAGCGCTAGCACAAGTTCAGAAAGACAAATAGTCTCAGTGGTGCAGTGTTTGTGAGGAACATTACCTGTAAATGGATTTTAACTATTTAAATTGGCTTCTGTTCAGGAACTATGAAAAGACACAATGTAGCACAGAACACTTAATTTAGCTTACTGGGTTTAATGAAAGCAGGAAAAAACCCTAAAATAAGGTTTCTGACTTCAGAACACTAATATGTGTAATTCTGCAAAGATACCTGTGTCATAATCCTGGATTAAAAAAAAAAAAAAAAACAAACAAAACCACAAATAAAAATGAAAAAAAAAATTTCCCCCAGCATCACTTCATTAAAGATTTCACTTCACTTTATTAAAGATTTGTTGGTAAATGGTTTCTTACCATGTGTAGAGCATTTTAAACCCATTCCATATAGACTAAATCATGTTCAAATCCTGGATTCCACAAATGTACACTGTACTTTGCTGCTGTACTAGTAAAACTGTTCACCTTTCATCCCTTTATAAGCCTTCTGATATTTCAGATCATGGAGGCAAGTTGTTACAGGAGAATTTTAGCTTTTATCTTTTTAGTAAAGGTATATTTTCATCATTTTGGCAGAACTAAAAAAAGTTCCCACTGGCCATGACAGACATCTGATGGCTTTCCTTCCTTTCACACACCTATTTTCCCCCAATTTTTTCAGAAGCCTGATATCAAATCCTGTAAGCAAGTAACTCAGGCTGATGCATAGAAACAAACTGTAATAGCTACTCCTGCCTGACTGTGCCCCTGCTAAGCACAGGTCTGTTCCGAGGCCTGGAGAAGAACCTGCTCCACGGCAGGCAGGCAGCAGCCCTTATCTGCAGCTGGGAGCGGCTGGGCAGGGCGCGGCAGCCCGAGGTGTGGGATGTCTCGGAAGGATTCCCAGCGCTGTGTTTTACTGCCTTCCTTTGATCTCTCTCTTAGAGGTGGTAGGTGCACAGCTTTGACCTACTGAACTGAGCTATGCTAATGTGGCCAGAACACTGCAGTAATTATTTAATCGTACGACCCAGAGTTCCAGTTGCTTCTGTACAATACCAGCCTACCAAAATGCATATTCCTGTGTAACCTGAAAAATTAATTGTTTAAAAAACTCTAGGTGTTTTTTTTTTTTTTTCTCTTCTCATTGATCTTTTATTTCATTCTCTAAAACTCAAGATAAGCCTCAACTCAAAAGATCTGAGATCAACAGGAGTTTTGACTAAATCACAGCTATAAGATTTGGCCCACAGTTTCTAGAACTACTCCTGCAGCCTGAGAAACATTGCTAGTCAAATCTCCCAGTGATAACAAGCTGTGTACACACACTGTTTACAGTGGCCTGATATAAACTTTACATTATAAACTCAACACCTTTTATAGCAGTCTGTTTCATATGTTCAAATCTTGTTTGATGGCAGTCACAAAACCAAGCAGTTTGCAATTTCTGCAACATCCAGGGAGATAGAAATCAAATGGTGCTCAAGCTAGTTAATTAAAACATTTCAGAATCTTTCACCTGCGGAGTCAAGCTGTTTTGTTAAGAGAAGAATTGAGAGACTAACAGAGCAGGTGCTGCTGCAAGCACAGATTGCCAGAGAAAATCACTTTATAGAAGCCCATCTGAAGTAGTCTGACTACAGGATCTAATAGAGAGGGCAGTGTATGCTCATTGCTTCTCATTACGTGATTGTGAAATCTTTAGTTTAGGAGAGCTCTTATTGAAGTCAATAGGGATTTTCCCAGAGTCAGACTGCAGGATTGGGACCACACTGTGCCATTATGGTAGATATCACAAAGACCAGGCTGCCTGTATTAGAGTTTTCAATGGCAGCATCTGATCTGAAGCCAAATGAATTTAATAGAACACTTTTCATTGATTTCATTGCAGATCAGACCAGGGGAAGAGTCACCTAATGTCTGAAATAGTAGAATGAACCATCCTTGAAGTTGTTTAACAGGTTGTGAAAATATATACTCTCTCCCTCAAGGAAAAAAAAAAAAAGAACAGTTATTAAGGACTATGAAATGATAGCACAGAAAGGAAAATCACCTAAGCTGCAATCAGCTGGAATGATGTGCATCCTGCTTGGTATTTCAGGGCATCATTTATTGATTTTTAATGGAAAAGAATGTTAAAAGGTCAGAAGCAAACATCTGCACACCACTGCACATCTGAGCAGTACCAATGAAGTCAATGATGCTTGATCCATTTGTGCAGAAAGACTAAGGCCAATGCTTACAACACCAATTGTCCAGACCTGTCCTGCTGGGAGGTCCCTTGAGCCCTGGCTCTGGAGGATCCCCTTGAAATCATTGCCAATGTATGCAAGCAAGAGTATTTGCCTCAGTCAGCAATTTGCAGGACACAAGCCTTACTCTGTGTGATCCTTGGGGCAGAGGGGGTAATGTAGCTGCATTTATTTGGATGCCCCAGTCCTACCGAGGATTGTAGGTAACAGCATAAAAGCACACTGCTTCTTTCCAGAAAAACTAAGAGAAAGGAAACTAGAGGATATTTTAACGGAATTTTCTGAAAACATTTACTTCAGGAAGAAACCTTCCCAAACCCTTCTATGGGTTAAAATTTTTAAAATGCAATCCCACCTTCCTACTCACCCCAACAGAAGTTGTAACCAAGATAAGGCATTTTTACTGGGTTGAACCTTGTTTTTCCTAGTGAACTAATCTCCTTCTGGAAGTTCATCTTTGCTAGGACAGATGTGTTACCTCTTTTCCATTGGTGCAGCTTTGTGTTAGCAGTTCCTTTATGTTGCCCCAGAAGACAAGAACATGGACTTTACAGGGGCTAGAAAAGAGAGATATTCAGAAAGAACAAGTGGCAGAAAGATGGATGTGCAGTAGTGAAGCTTCTTTTTCCAACTTATCTCTCTGTTCCCTCCCATGAGTGAGCCCAAACTAGTAAAGTGTTCTCCTAGTCTCAACTGTACCACTTGATATAAATGTGTGAATCAAGCAGTTGAAACTATAAATTACAAGAGCTGCCTTCTAACATATAGGACTTTTTTTTTTCTTAAAAATATAAAGAAAAGATGGTTCTGTTGTAATACATATTCTGTGTTTGCAAATGCACTATTGTTTGATATGTGTTAACTTCCCAGGGTTCCTAGCATGCATTACTGCCAGTAACCAGCCCTCTCAAATGAGCACACCAGTCAAGATGAGATTGTACAGATGACCTTCTTTATTTTTCAGAGGCAATCTGTCCTTCTGGTGCCCCCTCTCCCTCTCAGATGTTCTTTCAGAGAAGAAAAGAGCCTTTTAAGCAGTGGCTTCCTTTCCATCCCTGTTCTTTTCTAACAGGCAATGGCTCAGTTGTAGAAGACTTGAGGAAGGGTACTGAACTGGAGTAAAACTTGAGATTCCCTATGCATCTACTTCTTCACTTGCCAACTGTTTAATACTGAATCATCTTCTAGGCTAAATTGATTACATGGAAGTCCTTTTATGAAAAGTAGCACATATTATTATGGTATCAATGTCTGATACCATTTTAAGACAAGTCTTAGTGCAAGATTTTCTTCCCTCTCCTGAAGAGGCAATGAGTAAATATAACTGCCCTTCCAGGGGCATTTTCCTCAGGAAGCAAACCTAGACTTTCTACACCAAAATCCCTAAGCACCACTATCTCAAATGAGAGGACCAAAGCTATAAGGATGAGAAGCCATAGCAGACTGAAGCCTGTGTGCACATATAACTGGGACAAAGAGCCATACCAGTCAGGATTACACATGCATGCATAATTATCTGTTACCCAGCAATTATGTGGAGAAAGCACTGCCCATCTAGATCTGCAACAGCTACTGTGCATGCACACAAAGCATCTACATGCTGCCTTATTGAGGAACAGGATTGAAACAACTTTTTTTAAACAAAAAAAAAAATCACCAAAGAGGACAAAAAAAGCATATGTTAAGGTATGATTGACAGCCGCCATAATGGACTGTCATGTCAAAAGAACTGCCTTGCTAATTCTCTTACATAATGAGCTAGATGCTAGGCTCTCCTTGCAAGTTTGATTGTGCACCCTTCCATCAATCTTACCGACATCTTGGCATCTAAAATACAGCAAAACCACTTAACAAGGGCTCTTTAAACAGGAAAGAGGAGGGATGTCTCTGTGTATTAAATGTGATGTGGAGGTTGCTATGGTAAATTTGAACATGAGAACATCGCAGTGCAAAATTCCATAGTGGTGGCTAGAGCTGAGGCTAGCCATGCCTCCAGGTTCTTTAGGAATACTTGGATTGCATTATTCAGTCAGTGGAAAAAATATGGTTCTGGTGCCACTTTCATGGTAAGGATAAAAAAAAAGTGCCTTTGTCTAATCCTTTTCTTTGTGTGTGTCTGTAGATCCCCAGAGTATTGACGAGGACTATCCAAAATGGGTTGTAGTATGTTCTCTCTGCAGTTTTCAAATATGGGGCTCCATCCCCCAGACTCCTTCAGTAACTAGGACTGGAAATATACCTGCATTTCTCTCTCTTTTTTTTTTTTTTTCCACTTCATCTGGTTGTCACAGTTACATAATGCTGCCAGTTGTAATCGCAGCTCAGTGGTGTTGTTAGGCAACTCCGTTAGCTTTAGTTATTGAATTGAAAATTGCCATATAGGTGTCGACTCTCTGCCCTGCAGTTCTGGTGATTATAGCTTTAACTATTGGCACTTCCCTCATTACCAGTTCTCCGAGTTCCCATTTTGCTTGCCAGATTTATAATCCACAGAGCCCCTTGAGCTGTGAACTGCTCCCACCCAAGCAATTGGAGATTAATTGCCAGCTCTGCTCCAGGGCCCTGTAGCAGAGGGGGACTGAACTGCTCATCAGAGTGAAGTTTAGTGTATAAACATTTACTGGGATTTACTGTTCTCGGGGTTATTTCATGTTTCCCTTTTAGAAGAAATTCCATGAGAAACCAACTGATTTCCCAGCTCCACAGTGACATTTCTTAAAACATTTTTGTTGTTTCTACTAATTTTTTACTACAAAAGTACCAAAATAAGTAGCACACTTCAAGCTCACTGATATCTCCACTGTGGCTCATAGCACACGAGCTGCCACCGCCATTATGCCTACTATATCCAGCGCCTTTGGAGTTATTTACTATTGTTTATGCTTGTTCTATTTGTCTATTTTTTTTCTCGCTCACATTTTTAAGTTTTAAACATCAGTTTAGCCTATGTTCCCTTTTCCCTTTTGGTCAAGAAACATTCCCCTCCACAAAGTATCATTTTTTGCATGCGCGATTCCATTGTTCTCCCTTTGCAAAAATCAAACTGTCTGGCAGACAAGTCCTGGGCTGACTGAGCACGAATGCTGATCTGACTATTCAGTATGATCCTCACAACTGGAGTAATTTTAAATCCCCACAAACTTCCCTCTTTCCAGCATTTGGCTGGTTTCAACTTTCAGGGGTTTTGTGCAATTGCTAACAACATTAGAGCCTTCTCTGTGCTTTTGTTTAAACACATTTAACAGGATTCTTGACTTTCTTCAACTCAAAAATATTCTCCTAAGGCCCCTCCCTCCCATGGTTCCAGAAATCAACCCCATTCTTTGTACAGCATCTCTGACAACAACAGCACCGATTCTGTCTCACCCAGCCAACCTCTACAATTTTTACAGTCAAAAATTTCAGCCACAAAGAAACAAATTTCATACCTGAAATATCATTTCTCAACCTCTGTCAGTACAACACTTATTTAGCTGGGATTTCTTACTTATCTCATGCTCCCATCTCTCCTCATTATAGTTCCAGGATCTCCTAGTGCTCTGGATTGCTTCCAGCCCCCCAGTGCTCCTTCTTATTCAGACTTTCCTCTCACCTCTTTCCCAGCAGTGCCCAGGAAGCCTCAAAAGCTTCGTGTCCCTGCAGGACCCTCCCTTATTTGCCACAGCTGGTGCCAAATTACTGCTTTAACTGTTCAATTATTAGAATTGCACCAAGATATTTAAAAGCTTGTGGCTGTAGCTTTTAAATTCATAGGGTTAGAGGTGACTTTCTGAAAGCTTGAACCGATATGGGGAAGTTACCCAGTCTGTTTTATTAACTTTAAATTTCATTGATGTCCCTTATTTCTTTAACACTTCTGATAAACTTTCCCCCAGTATTTCTGTGTGTATTTTTCAAAGCTATATGTCTGTTTTGGCCACATATTTGTTCAGTTCACTTATGAACACCTTGGCAACAAATTCATCCTCTGGGCTGAATCCTGCTCCTATGTACAAGTCTTGCCCATTCTGCACATATCAGTTTAGTAAGAGTGAGATATTTGCATAGGCACTGGGAGTGAAATTTGGGGTGGGAAGAACATTCATGTGATGAAAGCAGGTGTTACAGACTCTGTTCAGCTCCTGATTTCTACCTCTCACAGGCCTTCTTGGTGATCTCGGTTACTGCTTTACTCCTTTATGACTCAACTTCCTACCTGTAAAATAGTGAGAATAATCTGTTTGAAATGACTGCTTCTCGTGAGGTTGTAGGGAAAAAGCTACTAGACAGGAAAGTAAATAGAAAGATAAAAAGATCTTTTGCTCTCATCTGTTGGAGTAAGGGTTTTTTTCCACCTAGCCCTCTTCAGAGTACTTGAAAGTGAAAAAAGAATTGTGTTTCTCAGTGGGCTAGATAGTCTCAGCAAGAGCATTTCTCCATTTTTAAAATGTATCTCTCACTTCAGTTGTCATTCAGGGAATCTGTTTTGTTTGGGTTTTTTTCCCCCCACTTGAGTATCTGTTCTACTTCTAGCTTTGTTATCTCGAGTTCAAAAACATTTCCACTCTTACTATTCAGATGGTTTTGTGTTCAAAACTCCAGACATCAGCAGTATATGACTCGTAACATGACATTTAATATTTTTTCAAGTGTATGTTTCTCTATGGGGCTTTTGAAATGCTTTTAGTAAGGGCAATCTTATAAGAGAAGAAAAAAAATAATCATGGCTGTTTTGCTTTGCATTACCATGTAAAATCACCTTTCTACTTTTTGCAGTTTTGTGGTTTCTTCTATGACAGTACAGATTAATGGATGCATTTTTTGTTTCTCAGAAAGATCTAATCATAGCATGGAAAGAGAAGAGAAGCCAGTGAGAAGCCTCTGATCAGCCAACTCTCCCTAGATCAAATGTTCTCTGTTTGGAAACATCTGCCTTAAAAGATACCACCTGTTCATAAAAAAATACCAGTAATAAAGTGCTCATATGTCAGATATTGCAAGGAATGTTTAAAAGCTTATAATAATCATTCCTTGTAAAGTAACTAGGTTATAAATTTAAGCTGAAAAT
Source organism: Onychostruthus taczanowskii (assembly GCF_017590055.1). NCBI lineage: Eukaryota > Metazoa > Chordata > Aves > Passeriformes > Passeridae > Onychostruthus > Onychostruthus taczanowskii. The sequence goes on along the minus strand of NW_024498462.1, from coordinate 3,292,458 downwards.
ATTGAAGATCCAAAGCAAGTACATCTGCCTCTGTGGTTGGTATGACAGGATGGTACATGTAGAGCCATGAGCACATTATAACATTTGATATTTTTAATCAAATCCCATTTTAAGATGTGATGTGTGTTACTCCACTAAAGGTCATTTTAGTTACAGTAGCATTAAGGGTTTTCAATAAAACATTTTAAATGTCAGTTATATAACTGCTTTTAAAACATTTAACAGCCACATTGGTTACATGACCTGAGACAAAGGATATTTTCTCAGCACTTTGATATATTGTGGCTAGATTATCCTTATGGGAACGTTCAGTTCCATAATGGCCTCAGGTCATCCCATAATACGTGGTATAGGATTTTTTTCACCAAAACAATAATTGCTAATGAAGCCAATGGTGATGGAAGTTCAATGACATGGCAGAGGATGGAGACTGCAGTCAATAATAGCAGCAGACACTGGCCAGTACAAGAAGTTCATCAGCACTATTCAAGGACAAAGAGATGTGGCAATAAGGAACGAAGGCACACAGATCTGGGTCTTAGCACTGCATGGACATTACAGAAAAATAACTCAAGGGAAGACGAGTTCTTTCCTCTTCTGCATTTCTAAGAGTTTTTGCACTATTAAAATATGCTAGAATATAAGATACATACAACATTACAGAGGATATGTAGGACATAGTTTCAGGACTTCACAGCCAGCTGTGCCTGGGCACATACAGAGATACACCTCTCCACACCCCTCCTGTGAGGTGAACAAGCTCCACGTGATGTACAGGAGACTCATGCAGATCTTATTATTAGGGTAGACAGCTATTTCCTGTTAGGTTCTCTCAGAAAGGTAGCAGCGGAGCAGCATTTTCAGCTGTGGCATCTCCCCTGCCAACTCTCAGTTGCTGCATCTCGCTCCCAGACCCAACAACCTTTTTGACTCGCAATCCACGTGGCAGATCATCAGCCAATCAACAGGACACATTCCTCTCTGTTTCTTTATTTTTTTTTCTTACTTATCTCTTTAGGTTTTAGGTTCTTGTTGTTACAGCCACCTATCCATCTATTCCTATGTTTTCCTCCTTCCTTCCACCTATTCCTATGCAATCCTGGACTGTGGAGCATGGATGGGGTTGGCAGAGGGTTCTAGCCATGCTTGTAGACTTCTGCTCCCTCAAAGCAAAGCAAGTTGATTTTTTTTTTAATAAGAGGAAAACATTTGTTGCAAAAAATGAAATAAAAAAGTATATCGTTATTTTCTTCTGCTCTTAGCAGAAGTTATTTGATGACCTTCTGAGGGCCTTTCCAGCATGAATTATTCTAAGAAAATGTGTATATTTGTTGAAAAGCAATATAAGAAAAACCAACAGTGGCAATCCTTTTTCACTGCTCTTAGGCATCATGTCTTTCTCAGTGACTTCAGGTCATAATGAAATTAAGAAGTTTCTGTGTTTCAGAATAATATCTTTTCCAGCCAATTTTATCACGAGCCAATGAAATAAATGTTTCCAAAGTGAACAGCTGGCATCTCTTTTCATAAAAGATTCCCTTTTAGAACACTATTTCCAAACAATATTACAGTGGCTCCATTCACATGGCTATAGTTAAGACTGTGTCAATACTTCTCTTATAAACCTTGTTTTTCAAGGGTTTATAACTTTACAGCTGAGCCATAATTAGCTGGGATTTGAGTTAAGGCACAAGAGTTTAGTCTGTCTGTGACGGCGTTTTTGCTAATATTAATAAAATCAGTTTTAAATCATAGAAGAGTAAAACACAGTAATTTATATGCATAAAAAGGATTCTTGAACATTCAACAGCTTTGATTTTAAAAAAGGGATTTTGACAAGTGATTAGAATATACTGTGATCTCCATATTTTTTGTCTTTTTGAAAGAAAACGAGCAAAAAAAAATTTTAGAAACTCAGTTTGACAAACATGGAAATTCAAAATTGAAGGGGATGATCTCTACTTAATTTATGTTGTTATGAAGAATGGGTACAATGGTCTCATTAAAAGGCACAGAATCAAGCTTGTGTTCTGTGGATTTACTCAGTTCTTGCTGGCATGTAAGCAGAGTTTTTAACACTTGATATAATTTTTTGTATTTTATGACAATATCAATTTGCATCCTGCCTTTTGTTTTATGGGCACTTCAGTCTCAGCCAAAAGCCCACCTTTCTGCACCCAATTTCCAAAGCCATTCTTCATTACTGTGCAAAATGAATCCCTCCTGTTTCCCATTCCAGCCATCCTCAGCTGGGCTCCTCTGCCAGCCCAAGTCCCCTTTCAGCACGAGCCCACCCTGGTTTCTGTCGCTGGGCTCCCCTGGCTGCAGCAGGATTGCTTGGCAAGGAGAGCCAGATGTGGTTCACCCACTGTGTATTGTGATGGCAGTGTCTGTTGGCTGTCTCCAGAGGGAACCAACACTGAGGAATATTTGTGTGACACACAGGGTGGGCACAGCCCAGGATCTCACTGACAGACATTCAGAGTGACCTCTGCGTTAATACAACCACAGAAAGCCCTTCCCCTTTCTTCCCTGTGTAGGCACTGTCCATGTTTTCCTCCTTCTTCCCCTACCAGGCAGTTCTTCATGCACCCCAAGTTTGGTAACATTATCTTGGCTGAGCTAGGAGACTTCTTTTCTAAACAGAAGGATAACTAGTGTGATTTAGAAATACACCTATTTTAGCCTAGTATGTTATCTCCAGTGATGCTGAACAGAGCAAAAGGGATAGACTTTCACCTCAGCATTCCAACACTGTGGAAACAAACACAAACCTTTAATGTTCGAGTGCAAACAGCAGCCACAGAGCCCTCCTTGTTACCACTGCTGACTGATCTGTTTGGGAATTGCAGGCTAGGATGACTGTATCCCTCTCAGGCCAGAGTTAACTATGTTACACAGTCAGAAGCTTTCCTGAACTCTGTGGCCATCACCCTCCACAAAAGCATGAAGTTAAAATTGTTTCTTTGAATTCAAATGGAATCAATACTTCCCAGGAGACAGATGGGCTTTTCTTTTCTACACTGAGAAAAGAATCAGTGTCTGGAGTTCTGGTTTAAAGTTTTCATTCAGCTACAGGACCAGGAAAAAAAAAACCAGCAGAGGCTGGGCACCTGCTTTTTTGCCTTGATCAGCCCTGAATCACAGAATTTGATATTTTATATAAAGAGAGCTTGCTGTTGCTCTTGCATGCAGCTTTTTACACTATACAGTCTGGCTCAGGCAAGAAGGCCATGCTTATTCTTTTTCAGAGCTTTTTAATTTTTACTTGCAGCTGAATCCTCTAGGTCAATTGTATCTGCAGGGGTGGGAGAGGAATTTAATTGCTTTTACTTCCTACCTTCATCTCAGGGTGACCAGTCCATTAATAATGCACAGGAAGCAACTAGGAAATGCATGGTAGATTAGGGATTAATTGATATTTGGAAAGATTTCAATCCACATTTGAAGGAAAAGGTTATGCACTGTAGTCCAGCTCTAGTTACTATGTGCATTTGATTATTACTTCTTACAGCCCTGCTTCTTCTGGTTTTAGATCTGTTTCCCCTTTTCTTTGGCCAACAAGGCTTTTACAAAAATTTCCTTGTTTGCTTCTTGCTAGAGGTATTTTCTACCTTTCTGATACACACCACCCAATATCAAATAAATACATACATTCCTCTGTATTTTCCAGTAACCATGAGCTTTTTCTGCACTGACACCACCCACAGTTCCGTTATGAACAATTTGACTTTCCAAAATGTTATTGATTTCTCTGCTTGGAAGGTACAAGATTAATAGCTTTAGAGGCAAAAGTCCTTCAATCCATTCACTGAATAGGTGCTGCAAGCTTGCTTCAATGCCTGCAGATGTGCTTCAGCACATCACTTTTAGTTAGAAAAATGAGTGAGGCACTTCTCAAATCAACAAGGCACTAAAATACAGGAAACAGATGGGTAATTCCAGTGATGTCAGGGCAGGAAGGTATGATTTAGTTGGTTTGAAAAGGACGAGCCTGACAACTCAACTTGTTTTGCCATAGAAATGATAATGACTTCAGTAACTTCTTTAGCTATTTTAGAGGCTTCAGAAGAGCTGATACTGACACCCATAAAACCAGTAACTACTGGTAGCAGAACTTGACTCTAGCTATCATGAATAAAGAATGAGTGTAAAGAATAGAAGACCCAATAGTAAAGATATATTAGATTCTTTCAAGACCTTGAGAAATTCACCATCTTTTCTCAATGCTAGTTACATTAAAAATAGACTAAAATAAGGAATGTAACATAAATGTCCAGTTACAAGCACTTTGATAATGTTAGGTGAATTGGGCAAAGACCTTTTGAGGACCCCTGGTGTTACAGCAGCTGTTATGATGGTATTTGAATTTGAGAGTAATGGATTCTTCTAAGCAGCTAAAGCCAGACTATTTGGAAAAGGTTCAAGGCTGCTAAATGCACACTGCAGAGAATGTAAAATTTGAGTGGCCAGCTCAATTTAGGACTAAAATGTCAAAGGAGAGGTAGACCTGTGTTTCATATGCGGTACCATGAAGTATTTGGAATGCTAATCGTGGAAACACTTAAGTACTTTTGTAATAAACTGCCCCTTTGGGAGCAGAGCTAGACTAGTTACAAATGTCTGTCAAGATCCAGTGAGTGAGTAAAGAAACAGTGATGATGACTGTCCTTTGCAGTAATCGGATGGGATTGGAGAAGTTCATCTCCTGAGCTAGGAAAGGTCGCATCATAAGTGACTTTCACAGTCTACCAGTGAGTGTTTTGCACTGCCAATGCAGTTCTGTTTTAATTCCCTCTTTGACAGACCAAGAGAAAGGGAAAGTTATTGAAATATAAGAAGTACCTCAAGAAGAGCCCTGGAGGAATCTTTGCTCACCTCATCACATCACATGGCTTGAAATCACAGCTCTGAAAATGCCACCTTTTTTTCCACTGCATGATCTCTTATTCAAATACTCTCTGTCTAATGAGTATGAAGAGTAAGCAGCATATCCTATATTACAGTATTAAATTCAAAAATATGCTTTGTACAACTATTGTTAAGAGCAGTTTTCAAATCCCTTCAGTATTTTTCATCTGTAGAGGTATTTGGTGTATTTTGCTAATTCTGGTTTTATTAATGTATTTGGTGAAGGTTATCTGAGTTTCATCTCTTAATCTAGGAGACTTTGCAAGCACTATTTGCAAGCACTGATTTATCTGCTTTGATTCATTAAATAAATGAAGAAAGAATAGTAAACTGTAGTGGTGCCACAATGGGGTAGTTATGCTTTATTTTAATTAAAATCAGGATCTAAAAAATATTTTATTCAGCGGCTATCTACCTTGCTGTTCTTGGCCTAGTTTCTTCAACTATCCAGAGATTCTGCTGAAGCCTTCATTTGCTCAAGCTGCCAAATCCAGAGCTGCATTCTGTGTACAGCTCAGACTGCAGGCACATTTTCAGCCAAAGAATCTGAATTCTCTGGTCACAAGCATTTGTGTAAAGCCTGTGTTGCTTTTAGACAAATCTGCTCCACTTTCCACAACTTCCAGGCTCTGCACTTTGCTGTGGTTGCAAACCTCCCCTGTAACATTTGAGGAAAGAAGACTCTTCCATTTCTATTTGACTTTCCTCCCAATCTCTGCAGGAGCCCAGAGACTGTCATGGGCAAATCTCTGGCTCCAGTGAGTTTGCTGACCAAGAATCACAAAAAATAACGAAACTTGTGCAATCATCACAGCACAAAGCAATACAAGTTCTTTCAAACAGAGGAAGCAAAACCTAAAGAGAGTTACCTTACCTTTGGTGAAACTCCCAGCTATGTGGTTCATGGCTGGGCCTCTGTTCTTAGTCATGCCCAACATATCCTGAGTTCTGCTGGAGAAAGTGATTGTAATTACCAATCAAATAAATGTGAGTTTCCATCACAGCTTATTTTTCATTTTAGTTGGCAATGATCTCATCCCTCTCAAAACCAGTTACATATTGCCTTGGAGACCACAGGTTACCTGCATGTTGCTAGGATGCACCATTTGCCTGATTCTCTCTCCTTTTCCTCAGCCACACTGCCCACTCTCTGTGCTGTTAATCCATTTGGATATTGCCATTCTGTACCCCTGTGCTGGGAGTTCCTAAGTGGCCACGTTGCTTACCTTCCTCCTCACTGCACTGTGCTTATCTTAAGAGAAACACTGAGCAGATAATATTTGTGCATTCATTCCCTAGATGGGCTGTGTCGGCCTTTTGTGGGAAATGTTGCAAACGGACCACAAATGAAGTTGATGTGAAACTGAGAAAAGCAGGTGGATAGTGTTATATGTGGATAAATTGAGAGGGAATGTTGAAGACAGAAACAATCTACCATCTGAACTTCTATACAATCAGTGCAGTTTATGTGATTGACCTGTATTACCACTGGCAGCAAAAAGCTCCAGTTGGGAAGACCTTTTTGGTACTGACAGCAAAGGGAAATGGAGTGGAGAAACATGAATGAAATGAGTTGAAAAAATAAGTAGCCCAAGTACCTTTTCCTTCCTAATCATCATGTTTTAATACAACAGAATAAAGTGGCATATAAAAGGGTAATGTGCATTTTTTCAAGGACTTGTTGAAACCCATAATACAGTAGCTTTGTAATTTACTGGTAATATGTACACAATACAAAGGATCAGGAGCAGAGTACTATCACTATATTTAGAGATAATGCTGCTTTTCTTTCATAGGCTTGATATAAACTTTGATTACATAGCATTTCTTTAATTTGCTGCTATTCAAGAAAACCCTTAGAGCACTGCAGCAAGCAATGCCTCTCTTTTACATTTGCATTTTTTAATTTGCATTTTTTAATTTCCCAGACTGCAGCTCCACACCTACACAGGCTTTCCCTGTGGGAAGAAAGAGAATGTATTTCAGTGTGAATGATACTGTTTTTCTTCTCAAATAGCTGTAATTATTAATTCCAGAGATTTACAAAAAAAAATCACTTTGCTACTGTTTCGCTTAAGTGTGTAGGGTTTTTTTTCCTAACTAACATCAGATGCCAATCTATTGCTCCACTGGTACCCATTTTAAATAGGGCAGCCAAGCAAAAAGTTCAGACTGCTCAAATGACTGGCTGCTGCTCTCAGCAGCCTGCTCGTGCATTCCTTGCATTCCCCAAAATGACACTGAGTGCAAGAGGAGTTTGGTGCTTGTAAAGGAAGAGCCATTATGTCCATAATAGGTTAAGCCCCCCGTGGCACATTAATGGCAAGAATCTAGACCAGGTTACTCAGCACCACAGACTATTTACTAACCAGCAGGGACCAGTTTAGTCAATACCTTTAAACATGTACTACACCCTGCGTTGTAGGAGATGGGGTAAGTGCCTGTGGCCTGGGTGATCCACATTTTAAACCCCACTGCTCCTCTCTTGGATGGGGATCTCGGCCCAGATCTCTTCCATCTCTTAAGAGTGTTAGGTTCTTCCAAAACGTTCAGAAAAGGCTGTGACAGGAATATCCTATAAAACAATGATTATATCACCCACATGGCAAGTGACAAAGTTGGGACATCTCATCAAGTAATTCAACCACTGGTATTTCACTGCATAAAACTCAAATTGTAGCAGTGACACTGGAAGAGGCTAAGAGAGCCCACAGTGTTCAAAAATCCTGGTGGGCAGAGCCCTTCTGAGACCTAAATTTAATTCTATATGCCAGATTTAGCAGAGGGACATTTAGCTTTCCATTTCCTAGAAGATGTCCAATTAGCAGGAAAAAAAAAGGAAATTATTTCTTCCTCACTCTGTTTGGTAGAGAAGTGTTAGCTTCCTTTGACTACTAACCTTCAAGAGAAATTTCAGAATCCCAGGTGACACCTATGCACTCAGAGGCCAGAGAGCTGTCCTTCCCTGGGACATCTGCTCCTGTCTCACCCACCAGTTCCCCTTTCAATGTGGTGGCTCCTGGGACTGCAATTTTTAACTTCCCCACCCAGTCCAGCTTTGCAGGCAGAATCAGTGCTGAAGTTGGATTCCTGCGTCTTACACAGTCTTGCTCCTGAAAAGCCTGCGATGCTAAACTGGAGGCATGACATAAAAAGATAAGGCAACAAGCAAAATTAGACCTGGAAAAAAGATGGCAGCAGGAGGGCAATGGCTTTGCTCAGGAATTTATTCAAGTACTAACGCCTGTCTGTTGGAGAGTATCTGTCTCCAGAACAACTCCATCCACAGGCTGAGGCAACAAAATGAATTATTTGACCTTCTCTATCCAAGACCTTGCAAAAGAAAATTTACAAACATATTGTGTCTTCCCAAGACTGAACGTTTGCTCACATAATAAGGTGGGGAAAAAAAAAAGCATGGAAGATTTTATATAACAGTACCACCTTGCAACACCTGTCATAACAATATTTTATTTGTCAGTCTTTTCTTATCCCATGTCTCTTGAAGTTGGCTAGGTTACTCCATCAAAGGGCAGGAGTAATAGCCTCACTTCAGATAAAAGAAGAAGAGGGAAGTGTGCTGTACACAATCTGCCCATCACATCACCTCACAGCTACATTAACCAAACAGGCACCACGTCTGTGAAGAGTTTACAGACATGGCAATTCATGTCAGCTGCAGCTTCTTCTCAAGTATGGGAAAAAATGTTCCACTCTTCTATGGTACCTATAATTTAAAATGCTGTACATGGATTAATTAATGGAATGTTCTTTATGCACATCAATACACTGAGTCAGAGAAAGATTAAATAAATGACAAAGCACGAAATTTAAATTTAACAGACACAGGAAGTAGCAGAGCCATAAACTCTGAACTCCCAGATTTCAGAAAAAAACCCCTGTACTCTAATGCAACTATATAATTTCCCTTTCTTAAAGGATGTGTTTCAGACAGCAAATTCTGCTGTGCACAGCATTGAGCACATCATCAGCTCTTTGCAAGTACTGAACTGAATAAATAATATTATCTATAATCCCAGTACCACGTCCTAAACCACTAAATCTATTGCAATTTGAAACCTTTGTATTTAACTGACTTTGGTAAAGATAATTCTGAAAGCTGCGCTATCTTGGTACGACTAATTAATATGTAGTAATAATGATAATAATGACCAATAATGCTGCTTTAATAAGGATTTAATCCTACAGATCATTTTATGAAAGCACTTTGATAATAATGATTATTTATTCTTACAGTGCATTTTTCATGTTAGCAACTTCAAGTACCATGACGATTAATAAAGTTAAAGAAATAAAGAGATACAAAAATGCTGAGCTTATTTAATAAACCTTACCAAATATAAAACTGTATGGGAGATTCTCTTGGAAGAGGAGGGAAAAAACTCCCAACATAAAGCCCCTTAAGGCTATGTCAGCAGGATTGAATTGACCTGTGTATCACTGTCATTTCCATTGTCACTCTAGCAAACAAAATAAAATAATAAATAGCATTTAATGCATTGTGGGCTAGGCTGTCAGCTGGTGTAAAGAGGTGCACTGGCATTAATCTAAAGGAGCTGTGCATCTGGCCCAGCATTTTCAATGGCCTGCATCAGCATAAGAAAATACCAAATATGTCTTGTCCATGATGACTTCAACACCCAGCAGAGGAAAGACACGTACCGTCAATGCTCTGGTGACAGTGGATACGCTCAGCTACTTAGCTAAGTATTGGGACTGAGATCTTTCAGGGGCTTTTTTGGCTGCAATAGAACTGTCCTTTGCTTTCCTTCTCTCGTGTTCCCACTCCTGCAGCTATGACAAAGGCTTTGGTATGATCCAAGTTAGATTTTCTAAGATATTCATATCAGGCCAATAGAAAAATTCACCTGGTCCAAAAAACTCCTCCATAAGGGATCCTTTTAGCCTACAAAGTATTGCATAGGCAGCATTTTGCCAAAATAGCTTAGAAAGGAAATCACCTGAGCTGGCACAATTTATAGCAGCAATAGAAATCTTCTGCAGGATGGTTTATATAATTAGAGAAGTCTGGTTAGCAATACAGGCAGTTTTTATACACAGTACTCAATCCTTATCAAGAAGCTTTCACTGGTTTGACTTCCCTGGCAAAGTCTTGGTAGTAGAGACCAGTTTTAAGAGATCTATTCATCAGCAAAGGTCTCTCCTGGAAGATGAAATTTCTTGGGTTAAGTAACTTTCTATTTTAAAGAGTCCCCTGAATTTGTTCCTATCTGGCACAGATTTCTCCAGTAACAATGTGAAACCAGGAAGAAATGGGTTATGGGATGCATAAGAGAGGAGAGAAGTCCCAATGAGGAGGTATACTTAGACATGAGATACAAATGGAAATCATCCACAGTGATTTGCTCATGGCATCCACAGCAATGTCCACATGCTGGAACCAGGGAAGTGGAGAAGGGAGTATCTACCTCAGGTGTGAGATAGGGAGACAGGAGCAAGTCTTTGGAAGAAAAGCTGAAGAAACCATTCCAGGGAAATTCTGCAATTCTTCCTCTTCATAATCATATGTGCTCAGGCAGTATAGGAAATGATTGCACAGAGAAAGACACAAAAGAGCAAAAAGAGATGCCAGGTAAACAGAATCCCTCTGATAAAAGAAAAGCCCAGCTCATGGTCAGAGAAACGACATGATGGTAAGAAATAGCTGGCGTGTTTTGAATACACGCTATATAAACACTGTCTGAAGTGCAGGGAAGTACTGAATGGAACAAACTATCTCTTTGTTAAGGGGATGAACAAAATTTCATTCCAAATAACTATCAAGAGCAGCCTCCAGCCACAGAAAGCAAATCTGAACAGGAAGAGATCTTAGCAGATCCAATACCAGCTTTCTACACTACCGGTTGATCCTTCTCCAAACTAATTTGTGAACAAAGAGAATAAAGGGCACATAATATTTTCTAACTGAAGAGTAAATTATGTTGAATGAGAATACAAAGTCATAAAACATATTCAGGGTATTAGCTATGTAAGAATTGTGGAGAAGATACAGTGCTCCACACTGCATTCCTAGTGTTACATATGATAAGTAGAGACAATAGGAATCAGTGGGAAAAATTGGCATGCAGTGATTTCCTTCCCTGGGCCTCCTGTAATTTGCAGAACTCTGCAGAATTTCTTGGGCTGCTTGGTCAGCTTTCTCTTTTGCTGAAATATACTTGGATTTCAATGCTAACTACCACTGCTACAAAAGGAGGGTAGTTATAAAAGGTTGATTTGCAAAAATATTTATAAATTCTGCAGCTTTCTATTTTTAGGTGTTCAATTTAAGGCTTCTGGTGGCTGCAGACATCTGTCTTGTCAGAGATTTCTCTGTGGTGCTAACAGAAGTGAAGACTTAGATTCATCATGAAATGGGAACTGGGGCTTTGATTCTACAGAAAATAGAACCCAGAGGAGAATCATAAACACACACACACTTTTTCTTTGCATATAAATGTTTCTATTATTCTGATGCCAAGATGATTTTTTGCCTTTTCTTTTATATACCTTTTATATAACTTTTATGTATCCTCAGTATTCTTAGCATGCATACTTGTAACTCTCTACGTCTGATAACTTAGCATAGCCCCAGTATTCTGTTAGGCCAGGAGACCAAACATCCTAACTCATAGCAGGAGGCCAGAAAACCCTGCACTGTCTTAGGAAACCAAGGTTGTCTCTAGAACATTTGCTGCAAACTGGAGATTTTTCCCATCCAGGGAGGATTCCATGGATGGGGGCATATCACACCATCCATCCAGGCCTCCCATTGGGGCATCCTTGTTAGATCTGCTAATTTGTAAGGTCTATAAATTGTACAAGTGATCCATCATGTGTGTGCATTGCGGTGCATCCCACCTCGGTGAAGTGCTGCACCAGAAGGATCCTTAATAAATACTGAGGTAAAACCCCTTACCCCTTAAACTGTGCTGGCTCTTAATATTCTAAGGCCAAGATAATGCATCAATTCCCAGGACTGTTCAGTAATGGAAATAAATAGGAAATTTGTTAGGGATTTCCAGTGGCATCAAAATGGAGCCAGGCTGTAGTCAGTAACAGCTTTCAGGACACCAGCAAGCCTAGAACTATAGAATCTTTTTGTAGGGAAAAGATCTCTAAGATCACCAAGTCTAACAGTTAACCCAACACTGCCAAGTCTGCTACTAAACCAGGATCCTAAGTTCCATGTTCGCATGTTCTAAATACCTTCAGAGACCGTAACTCAACCACTTTTCTGGGCAGCCTGTTCCAGTGCTTGACAACTCTTTCAGTGAAGGAATTTTTCCCAATCTAAAATCTAAAGCTCCTCTGGCACAACTTGAGGCAAATTCCTCTTGTCCTATTGCTTGTTACCTGGGAGAAGAGACCGACCCCCACCTGACTACAACATCTTTTCAGGCAGTTGTACAGAGTGATAAGGCTCCCCCGGAGCCTCCTTTTCTCCAGGCTAAACACCCCCAGCTCTCTCAGCTGCTTCTCATCACACCTGTGCTCCAGACTCTTCCTTAGCTCTGTTCCCTTCTCTGGACACACTCCAGCCCCTCAATGTCTTTCCTGTAATGACAGACCCAAAACTGAGCACAGGATTCGAGGTGTGGCCTGACCAGTTCCCAGCACAAGGGGATGGTCACTGCCTTGGTCCTTCCTCCCACCAAGCTTGATGCTATCCATGTCTGAGAATGCCCTCGGTCCCCTTGTTCAGATCATTAATCAAGATGTGATAAGAGAACTGGCCCCAGTACTGAGCTGTGGTGCACACCACTGGTGACAGCCCCAGCTGGATGTCACTCCATTCCCCACCACTCTCTGGGCCTGGCCATCCAGACAGCTGAACAGTGAATAGTGCACCCATCCAAGGCACGAGCAACCAGTTTCTCCATGGAAATGCTGTGGGAAACGGTGTCAAAGCATTGGCCCTTCTAATTTTCTCCCTGCATAATCTCATGACATCTCTGTAGTCTTCCCGAGTTGTGTGCCCCTTCTTCCAAAAGTCATAAACTCTCCTTTTGTTCCTGAGTTATAGCCAAATCTCTCTGTGCAGCTGGGCAGCCTTCCTCACTGCCTAGACTTTTGATACATGGGGACAGCCTGCTCCTGTGCTTTTATACTTTCCTTCTTAAAGTATGTCCAGCTCTCCTGGACTCCCCTTCAGGACTGCCTCCCAAGGGACTCTGTCAACCAGTCTCCTAAACAGGACAAAGTCTGCCGTCCGGAAATCCAAGCGTGTCTGCTTGTTGGACTCAGTTGCTGCTGTTCAGCCTGATGTGAACTCCTAAGGTTTGTGTTCCCTTTCACTTAGTCTGTGTTTCAGCAACACACAGCTTAATATCTCTGCTTAACCGTGTACTCTTGGTTAATGGTTCCCTATGCAGTCTGTCAACGCTCTCCTCGGTTATTTTGTTTTTCTGTATAATTTGGAATGTCATCTGAAGTAAAATTAAAGTTATCAGAAGCCCATTTGCTCAGTGTTTGTGCTAGGAGACCAAAGTCCAAGACTTGAAAGGGAAACTATTCCTTGAAGGATTATCCCAAATAACATTTTCACAAAGGCTGGAGAGTGTATCATGCACAGAGAAGAGATCATGCAAGACTTCTCCTGGAGTCCCATCAACACCATATTTGAAAAACAGAAATGCAAAAGAGAGAGGAAAAACCTGCATGCATGTCTGTGGGATGATCAGCATGGACCATGTGATAGGTGTGTGGTGTGTGAGTTATGAAAATCGTACTAGCTAAGAGAAGGCTTTAGACCAGCAGAGTCTAAAAAAGTGGTTATTCAGGCTATAAAGAATAAGAGCTTCTGGAATGTTCTGGACTACATGGAAAGAATATTAAAGCACAGCCACTAGGAAAACTTTTTGGAAAAATCACCCTGCTTAAGGGACTAAACTCAGGTGTGGTTCACAAAGCAAGCAGTGTGTTGTCATGATTTTTTAAGATTTTCTAAGCTTTCTGATGTTTGCATTCTTGCAGCAAACTTTCTCACACACTTTTTGTAAACAACATATTGTTTTATATTCTTCTATGGAGGAGGAGAAACTTGATAGACTGTTGGTTTGTTCAGTGTCATTAGAGAGTTGGCACTTTCACCCTCCAATCCACTGTCATCTTTGGAAATCTATAAATGTTGGAGTCAGAAAATAAACTTCCCTTTTTCCTACCTTGAAAGCAGCCGCGTGTCCGCATAGTGTTGTCTCGTGTCCTATAGTGACAGCAGTGTGCTTCTGCCATCAGCAAGGTACAGGGCATGGAAGACAAAATTAAGCTCAAGAATGAGTTGGTAAAAACTGGGAGAACACCTTCTTGTCTAGGATCCAATCATGTGGTTTATGACATGGTTGGTTTTGATCAATTTGATTTGCATGCTGCAACTTCTATTACAAAATCCAGCATAGGATATAAAATACTTTGTTTGTTCTTAAGATTTCCATTTTCCCTTTCCTATAAGGTTCAAAAGAATCTTTTGCTTGTGCTATTTTGCTCATACCATACTTGAAAGCAGAAAAATGTGAACTGTTTGTTTATCCTCAGGGCAGGTGCTCTGTAGATTATCACAGTCAAGCTTTGTTGTTCTGCACTACAAAGTCTTCAACCTTGACCTGAGAGGCTGTTTTTTCCCATTTCCCCACCCTCTGAGAAAAGGAAAAATAAAGTGAAGATGGAGAAATTATTCTGTATTCTAAGCTAGTGCTCTGTCTTGCTTTAGTAAAGCCTTTCTTGTACATAAACATGTACAAGTTTTCTAGTACCTGGTGTTAGTCAACAATGAAGCTGGGCTGGAATCACTGTCTTAGTGTGGGTAGAAAATCAGAAGTGCAGACTCTTGTGGGGAATTCAGCAGTGTTAATTGCATGACTTGGCAATACTCAGGGGAAACCTTGCAGGTGACATGTAAGGAAATAACACACATATATCTTACTTCAATATGAAGGAAACCAGAGTGCTCATCTCCCTGCAGTCTGTTGACAACTTTACCCTTACATTGAATGATGACACACAGGTGGAATTACCTTGTTCCATTAAGGATCTTTTAGAAAAACATATATAACAACGCAAGTCTGCAAAGGTTTTTTCCTCCCAGACAAATATTGGATAAATCCTAAATTCTGGAGTTATTTCAAAAGAGTAAATCTGTAAAAAATACAAAATGTTTTCTATTTATTGGTGTGTAGGGAAAAGTAATACAGTAAATTACTGCTCCAATCCCATCCTCCGGTATGATCTGTGAAACGAGATAAAAAAGCAGACTGCAGCTCAAAACAGGAGGTGCAAAGGTGACTTTTAAAATCCCCCGATCCCAACCTAATTGCTAGAGAGTCCCAAAGCATAAGTTAGAGCAGCTTCCAGCATCAGCATCTAAACATGCTTTTTGTTCTAGTGAAAATCCCATCAGGCACCAGGCACCAGGCACCAATACCACAGGAGTATTCTCTGGGAAAAGAATTAATAGGTTCCAGAGCCATTTGCTTGATCAGCCTGGAAAAAGCCCTATTTAACTCTTTGCATAACTTCAGTATTGATAGTTTTGACCATATCTTCTGAGAATACACCACAGTGGCTGCTATTCATAATTTAACAACATTTCTACAGTATCTTGTTGAAATATCCTCCTGATAATCCATGAGTGACTTTTTCATTATCTGAGTCTGTGAATGTTTTTGCTTTTTTGTTCTTCTGCAGAAATTTAAAGGCTTTAAACAACCATTAATCTCAGGTCTACAGACCTCAAACTTTATCTAATAATCTTGGAAAAATTTTCACAGATAGACACAGATTTGAAACTTCAACTTTTGACCAGACTAGTTAAATGGCTAAAGCGTAAATATATCCCAGATGTTACCATGGATGATTGTCTTGACTAGTCATTAAACTTTGATATGCACGGATACTTGCCATCAAATCACATTTTCTTAAAATTCCTACCAGTGGAAATTTGATAGTTATGAAAACCTTTTTTCCTATGAATGCTGAAATGTGGCAATTTTCAGTACATAGGGCCACTGGGTTTACACAGGACATTCACATATGAACAAGGGAAATAATTATTTATCATGAGAGAGAAATATTTCCCTTATTTCCTGCAGTGACAGAAGGGCAGATGGGACAAATGGGTTGGATTCTGATCACATGAGGTCACAGCTTGCAGGAATTAATACATGGGTGTAAAAATGACGTAGGGCTAAAAGCAGTTTGCAATGGATCTTTTTCTAAAATAAGACTTCTGTTGACCCTCATATTTTAAAATGAGTCAAAGATAGTTGGAAACTCTATTAGTACAAAATGTAGAATTTAAATTGTTTCAAGCTCATAGGTTTCTTTGATAAAGGGAACTTTCCTAGTTGTGATAAAAAACCCTAAACCAACCCCATTTCTATTTATACTTTGGCTAGTCCATCTCCTTCTCCAGGAGGACCAATACTCCAGCACCACATAATCAGGTGGCTGGCAGCAGGGCATCTCAGTCAAACCCATTAGATGTGAAAAAAAAAAAGAAATTGTGTCAAGGAAATCTCCATCAGCTATGCCGCCCTGTATCTTCAAACTAGAAGCCCCAAAGTTCTTGCAGGGTTACAGGCCTCCAAATCAACTCTGACAATTGTGAAACACCCTAGAGCATGTATTGGAAATAATCACTGTCTTTTAAAGTGACAAATTAAAATCTCTAGTCACAAAGTTCTTCTTTCCTTAAGCAATCTGTGAGCAATTCCATTCACTCTTGCAGTGAAGGATTTGGGTGTTCTGAATAGCTTCCAGGAAGCCCCACCAGCCTGCTTCAGACTGATTCTGACCCTGCACCAGCAAAAAATAAATGTCAGTATACTGTATCAGAGGTACTTTGGTGCATGTCCAAAATTAGGCTCCAGCTGCAGACCTGTGTATTTTTATGCTAAGTCCTAAGTTGGGCATGCAGAAGAGCTGTGCTGGAGGGGCCAGGGAAGAGTCTTGTTTGGGTACAGTAACTCAGCCACACAATCCAGCTCCTACTGACTATTCTACTTATGCCTCTGAGGTTTGTCTCAATGCTGTCAGCATGCCAAGGAAGCACTGGGCACACAAAATCAAGGCAAATATCATGTCTCACTAAGCCATTCATGAATGACTGTAGATACCTGCCTCCAAAAATTTTGAAAGCGCTTTAGATAGAACTGCCTCTTTGTGTGGTTATGTGGAGTCCTCTGTGTTAAAGTGAGGGAAGGGTCCTTCTTGGCTGTAAACAGAGTATGAGACCATACCCAGACACTGCTTGAGAGAAGAGTTCCAATTACATCTGGTACTCTGCAGAAAACATCTTGAAAATCCCTCAGTAGCTGCAGTGGCCACAGGTCCAGCCATGTGTGCACTGTCCTCACCCCAAACAAAAAACATGGCTCATGCCTGTGGCACTGGCCCAGCAACAAACTGCTCAAAGAATGGAAGAACAAATCTGGGGGAAATTATTCTTCAGAATAATTTCAGTTGAAAGAAAATATTTCTCAAACTGGGCAAAAAGTAACTCACAATCAGGACTTGAAGACACCATGATTAATTCTTTCTGAGTTTTCAAAAAACTGCTCCAGGAAGTACAAATGACTTTTTTATTTGTAATGGATTAACTCTGAAAACTAATGATGGCAGCTGAAAAAGAAAAGTTTAGTATTTCATTACCTGATAGCAAAATATTTAGCCCAATATATCTACCCATAAGCCCTATATAATCGCCCTCCATGTATGAAATGTGCCACAGACCACAACTCCATTATCCACTGACTTTGTACATG
Source organism: Onychostruthus taczanowskii (assembly GCF_017590055.1). Lineage (NCBI taxonomy): Eukaryota > Metazoa > Chordata > Aves > Passeriformes > Passeridae > Onychostruthus > Onychostruthus taczanowskii. The sequence goes on along the minus strand of NW_024498462.1, from coordinate 3,274,765 downwards.
ACATTTTGTGTGATACAATTAGACAATTTCAACCCAAAGAACCAGTCAGAATTGCCATACAACACTGCAGATGGAAAACGGAGACAATGGCAAGACATTATGAGATACACTGAATATCACAGTAGAAGAAAAACCATGGTGTGGCCCCTGTTCTGACTACTTTATTCATTTTCATATTTAATTCATAAAAAACTTTGTCTAATTTCCACAAGGTTTCCAGCCTCTTGCAATAAAATACAGCCCTGGAATCTTGACATCCTCCTGCAAAATTCTGGTTCAGCTGGGTACTTAAGAGTAAAGATATTAATTTTAAAGAAAAAACCCAAAGTCCTGATCACACAAGAGTTTTAATGCTTAAGCTATTGTAAACAATTTTGGACAACAGTTTTCAAGAAGAAAGTGTCTTGTCTACCAACACCTTTTGAAAAGCACCAGGTTTTGACCAATATGTAAGACTAATGTAAATCAGAAGCAATCTCCTTGAAGTTAATAGAGATCAGATTCCAGGCTTATAAGCTTTTGCACACTGAATTTAACTATCTGTCACGCCTGCGAGGTTACAGCACAGACCTAAAAGAAGGTATGGTGTAAGATCAATGTTAAGGAAAGAGTTTCATTTAAAAGACCATCTTTTCCCATCAGACATGATAGGAGATTTATTATTCCAATATTATTGTTGAAACTAGAAGAGAGAGAAAAAATAAACAGGAACATATATTTTCATTTTATGACTGTGAACAACATTTCATACTGTAAACATATCTTGGTCTATAACATTTACCCACTAAAAAAATAATTTCAATACAGTCCTTATTGCTAGCTCGGCAGAGCCTCTCCAGAACATTGTGTTAATGATTAATATGAAGTCAGTGGAATTCCACAGTTGCTGAGAGTCTTGTGCCCAAGAATGAACTGCATTGCTAAATCAGCAAAGACAGTTGTCAAGGTAACCTCTATGTAATCTATTTAACTGGCTCCCAAAACACCAATCAAGGTCAGATAACGCACTCAAGCACCATATGAACACACTCATACGGCATAAAGCTTTGTATCAAGACAGCAGGGAGGAAAAAACCTCATTAGGAAGCAGGGGGAAAAAAATTCAGTTTTGAGAAGTGTTAATTGGGATTGCAGTTAGCTTTGTGGGGAAAGCATGCTGCTCATCTGAATATGTTTTATCTATAGTAGAAGTAATTTCACTCCAGTTCAGTTTGAATGGTAATATCCTTCTACTAGTGTTAAAAAAAAAAGACAAAAACAACCCACCCAAAAAGTAAAAACAGCCATATATAAATTATTAATTTCATTTATTGTTTTATTAATGCATGTCTGGCATCTACACTCTGATACAGAGTTCTCATTTTGTTCTCTCTGCAATAGATTATTGTGTTACTTAATAACAAATAAAATGCCAGCAGCATCTCAGGGCTGGGGATACAGCTCCCCACACAACACAATTCCACAGGTCAAGACTCCCCTGAGGCCTCTCTCCTCCAGTGGAAACTTCCCAGTGAATTCTGCAAAGGAGAAGGCTCTATTTGGAGTTACAACTCGATGGTACTCTGAATTTTCAGTTGTATTCACTTGCTGTGAATTCAGATCTCTATAGCCATAACAAGGGCTGCCAAGAGTCACTGGGGTCTGAACTGTTTTTTATTCCAACAATTGCTGCGCATACAAATCAACATCCTTTGCTTGATATTTACTGCTTTGCTCAACATTTACTGCTTTGCTCATCCTGGAAGCAAAGGACAGTAAGCATTATGAGAATTAAACAGGTTGTCTGTTTTCCTTGGAGCTTCCATACCCTTGTGTTCTGCTGGGAAGCTACAGTACACCACAACTTCTTAGAGCCTCTACTCCTCAATGAATCACAACAAATGTCCCTATTCAGCTTACAGGAAAAGTACATACCAGGGGAGCTATTTCCTTCCTTCAGTTATACACTGTCAGTACCACGGAGCTGTGCTAATTCAGGACCCTGCTCCTGTTCCACAAAGATGCCAAAAGGTCTTGGTGTGGAAATGAAGAGCTAAAATTAACAGCTCCAAAACTGCAGAAAGGAATCACAGTAAAGAGTATGTAACATCTGTGTGTTCAGACAATATCTTTGGCCAATGCCATTCATACAAAATAAAAATTCCTCTTTAAGGGCAAAAGCACTGCAAACAACATACGTGTACATCATACATCTCAGATGTGATCCTGAGAATCAAGAGTCACAAGCAACTCTGCTTAAGCTCTAGACATTTAGCATTTCCCAGGGTTTCCTCCTTTGTAACAGTGTGAGATCCATATGCCTGTCTGGGATCAGTGCAGGATCCAAGGGCAATAAAATCATGTACTAGATTAGGAAACAAGGAAGACAACTGCACATTCTAGTCATCCCCAGTGTGGGAGGGTGTGATGGTGCTACAAGCTGCTGCTTATCATGTTGCTGCTGAAGGCAACCATGTAGGCAGAACTCACAGCCTTCTCAGAAGTACCCCAGGACTGCTCCGGATCCACTAGGCTGGGAATAACAAAGCTGCTAAGCTGCCTCCAACTTCCTTGAGAAAGTCAGGTGTCAGGAGAAGACAAACTATGTTGCCTGTCACAGCATCTCACCTTACAGATGTAGGGTAGATGTGCACCCACATGGTGCACCCACACACACCACACATCATGGCTGGGTTCAAACACATGCTCTGAGTTTCTATCTCAGAAAAACAAGACTAAAGGCAGGGAAGGACCTAAATGGTATTTGGATGTGGAATCAGGATAGCTGAAACATGAACAATTTCATATGAACACCTTAGGAATCCAAATATATTTCACAATATTTTTTGTTAAAATAACCATCACCATAAAACCTGAACACATTACCAATACTCAGGATTTCACCACAGACTTATTAGATACAAGAGGCTGTGGGCTCCATTTTGAGATGAAGAAGCTAATGAGGATGTGGACTAAGTGACTTGCTCACTGTCAACAGGATGCAGTCACAGGTGGATGCCAAGAAACCCCCAAACCCCAGCCCAGATGAAGCACTGTGGTCTCTGTCTTAAAAAAAACCACTTGAGAGCTCTGAACACCCACAAAACCTGCTGATTTCAGATTTCATCCAGAGGTGAGAGCATTTGGCATCTGTCAGGTGTGTTAGCATAAAAGGAAGGAGCTTGTGTATCTTTTCAAGCTCCAGAGACTGTGGCTGCTTTCAACAAGAAATTAGTAGGCTGTCTCTGGGTTTTGACATGTCAGACACAGAGACACTGACAGCTAATGAAGCTCAGAGACAATTACAGTGACTCTCCCATGATGAAGATAAATCCACCCCTGCATTGCTGGGCACCAGTGTAATGGAAGTTGGACTATTCATAGCATATCCCCTTTTGTGCCACTACAAACACTGATCTGACAATGCAGATAAAGAGGAAAGAGGATGAAAATTGAATGCTCATGCCTTAGACAGACAATGTCAGAGATGCTGGATGCAGTCAATCAATGTAAGAGTGTTTCTTGTCCAGGCAAATACACGATAAGCCAAGTTTCAAACCAACAGGACTGTAAATATAAATAGTAGTTGCCATGCCTAAAGTAACTTGATATTTCAGCTCTCAGAAAGTGGTTCTGGATTCACAATGACTTCAGCTCTTACATGCCTTTGAACATGGATCTAGGTTACTTTTGTTAATTTTGTAATATGAACAGAACTCATTTTATTTCAATCAATACTCTGCCACTGTACCTTTTGTGTATGTGTGTGTAGCCTACGTGTTTTCTTTATTAATCCCAATTAGAATTGTAAACATGGACTGTACCAAAACCACTCTCTGCATCCATAAAATTGCTCTTTATTTCTAGGAAGTTTCATGCAGGCATGGGCATGGTAACAAGACTTGCTCTGTGAGGGTGTAGCACAGCCAGTGTGGCAATGCTGGCAGGAGACACCCCGCACTTCCTACCCAGAGATAGGGTAATACAGTTCTTGTGGACAGCCAAATAGAAATATGCATATGGAATAAAAAGCAGGATGGTTCTACTATCCAGCAACAGAAGTAATTTTAAAAGCCATGAGTAAATGTATATGAAACCATCACACTTACTGCACCATCTCTATTTTGCAAATTGTTACAGTGAAGTTATGGTTACAATAATTTCAGTCAGCACTTCCTTTGTGGAAGTGATTTCTGGAGGTCACAGCCTGGCAGAATGTTTATATCTGATGAAAAACATCATGCTTGGAGGTTTCTGAGACTTAAAAAAACCCTCAAAACACCCCCCCTCCCCCAACAATATCATGAAAACCTATCTTGAACAATACTGTTTGTTGACTTTATTAAATAAACAAAGTTTCTAAAAGGGGTTTCTCATTTTTTTCTATTAACTTTGAAATATTAAATTTAAAGACTTAATTTGCTTATTCCTAATCCAAACATATACAATGGAAAGCTCTAAAGTAGTTAAAAAAATTGCAGGTATGGTTTTCATGCATCTCTCACCCACCCATACACTTCAAATGTACTGTTAGAACTGTGTTTAAAACCCCTGAAATCTGAAGGGGAAGGGATCCCTACAGACCCAGCCCCATGCATGGTATCAGGATCAGCACTCACATCTCCAAAGGAACATGAACTAATCCACACAGTAAGACAGGATTTACAAGACAAGACTGTAACAGCTCCTAAGATAGCTGTTACTGCCTCTGTGTTGTTAATGTGTTTGCAAGATTAGTATTAATTACCCAATAAGGGATATATCTGTTTTGAGAGCTTCTAATAAGTCTGTACTTAATATTAAGCAAATCCCATGCAAATGAAATAACATACGATATAAGCAAGAAAGTGTTTAATTATTTGTATGTATATTAGGGGTTTATAATGAATAAATCTGTATTTGCAGGATCTATTGTAGGAATATATTTTTGTATCTATGAATAGTGATTGTATAAAAGAATATATTAAATACAGATATTCAAAGTTAAATAAGCAATGTAAAGGTGATATGAACTTGTGATTGTCAATACACTCAAACTTAGACACCTTTGATTGTAGCTGTTTATCCTTTGTATAAAGAATGGTGAATACCTGTCTGTCCATCCACCCCTCCCTTCCTCCAACTTTATCATTCATGGTTTAGGATCGTGTTCTGAACCTTCTTAAGCACCCTGCTTAATATGAGAATTGCGACATTTTTCTTAGGTAAACAAGAGAGAAAAAAAATAACTGATAGAAGAAACCAGCGCAAAGGAGAATCATTTCAGTGCAGCACACCAAGCAATCCTGGCTTTTACCAGATGGGCCCGCAGCTAGACCCTGGTCAGGCACGCGATAACAAACTGCAGGAAAGAGCTGCTCCTCCTGGCGCTCTCCATGGCGCTCCCCAGCTCCTCTGCAGCAGGGCAGGGCTGTGGGAGCAGGGCATGCCCGCTCGGCTGGGCTGCACCCAGGCTGGGCTGCACCCAGCGGGTCCTGGCGCGGGCGCGCAGCGCTGCCGCCTGTGACTAATCAGCCCCCACAAGGCTCAGGCCTGTTTATTCCACTTGGATTCTTCTGCTCTGTATCAAAACACAACAGCCAGTGATACTAATTCATCTTCATTTTCTCAAGTAAAAAAACCAACATGGCAACTCGGGGAAATGTTTATATAAAAATGTGCTTTTTATCTCTTGGTACCTCTGTGACTGAATTTACCTTCAAGAATAACAGATGGCTTAAGTGCACCAGGTAAAGACTTTGCATGAGTTGGTGACAAAAAAACAGGCTTTACAGTGGGTTTTTTATAACATAAATCTCCCCCAAACCCAGTCTTGTAAACAGTAATAAGAACATGCAGGGCTTTTTAATTGAACATTAAACTCAGAAGTCCCATTACATTCACAGTACAGTATTCAGTTAATACATCCTTTGGGGTTTTTTTTCCCTTTGTCCCACCCACAGAGATGTTACAAATTGGATTTAAATTAAATTTCATTCTAAACACATATATTCAATCATAACAAAACAGTGACAAATTAGCTTATTCCATTTAAACTCATTGTATGCTGAGGCTGAGTGCCTCCTGCTCCAACCCAGGGCCTATTTCCCAAAGGTTGGGTATTTAAAGAACTGACGCACAAATGTGTGTGCAGCTATTAGCAGGGGAATTGGTTTGATTATTACATGAAATATCAGGTTGAGCTGCAGTGTGTTTTAAAGTGTGAATATGGAAAAGGGTTGTTTTTATTATTGCATCAGTAAAGGGGTATAAAGGGATGGGTACAGAGTGCTGCAGAGGTAGGTGCAGCTGTTTTAGAAATGCCTACATTTACTTTTCCCTCTTTCTTAAATATAATCTGATACAAAAAGAAACCTGACTGGTAACTTCCCTTTTAACATAGTCTGTTGTAGATCCATTGGAACACTGTTTCCCATTAGCTACCTTTCCTGTATAGGAATAACATATAAAGAGATTTTCTTGTTTGGTTGTGGGTTTTTTCCCATCACGACTGGGCCCTTGCTAGTTTTAGTATTTAAAGGAAGCCAGAATGGGTCAGGTGTGGAGAGAAAATAACAAATTTGATACCACTCCTGAGAGAACTTGGATAGATTCCAAATCAATCTGTCTCAGGGGGTGGAGGGAAGGGCAGAAAATCAACAGGCATGGAAAAAAAAATCCTGAGTGTTACCACGGCTGAACATCAACTGTGGTTAGATCAAACACTTGTGAAGCAAAGGATATTGAAACCGTTATTTGTAAAGAAAAAAGCCGTCGTTTCAAAATTTTGGTGGAATGTGTTTAGAAAATAAACATTCTCAATTTGCCCGAAAACTTGTTAGGTGTAAACAAACTCACTGCTTTTACCAGATGTATGCAGTCTGTATGCATTGAGGATATTTTGGAGATAATTCAGGACTCATTGTTAGAAATTTCTGTAACAGGTAGGACTGTGATGTCCCTACATGGGGATGTGCTTTAGCTATCTATTGGCCTAGGGTAGTTAGTCACAGCTGCTAACAAACAGGAAAAAAGAAACAATTAAAATTCTAATTGGTTTGAAACTTTAAATCCCATGCCAGCATGCACTCTCATTCTCCTACATACCACCTAAATCCGAGCAAACCTTCCTACCTTCTCTCTGTGGGCCAGCCATGCATAAATATGCTGCTTCCAAAATTCAAACTCCAAGTTTAACTCTGGATTTAATCCTGCCACATACCCCGAAGTTATGACCTTCCCTGAATGTGCTAACATCCTCACAAGAAGGACCCAGTACCTAATGGAATTGGTATGAAGGAACATTTCACAGAATTGTTTAGGTTGGAAAAACCTCTAAGATGAGGAAGTCCAACCATTATCCCAGCACCACCAAATCACCACAACACCATGTCCCAAAGAGCCACATCTACACATCTTTTAAATACCTTCAGGGATGGTAACTCAAACACTTCTTTGGGGAGCCTGTTCCAGTGCTTGACAACCCTTTCAGCGAAGGAATTTTTCCTAACATCCAACCTAAACTACCTCCAACACAACTTACAGCCTCTGGTTCTATTCCTCCTTGGGAGAAGAGACTGACCCCCAGGTCACTACATCCTCCTTTCAGGCAGCTGTACGGAGCTATGAAGGCCTTCCTCAGCCTCCTTTTCTCCAGGATAAACACCCCCAGCTCCCTCAGCTTCTCCTCATCAGCCTTGTGCTCCAGCCCTTCCCCAGCTCCACTCCCTTCTCTGGGCAGGCTCCAGCCCCTTCCTGTGCTGAGGGGCCCAGGGCTGTGCCCAGGATTCCACATGTGCCCTGACAGTGCCCAGCAGGGGTGGATGTCACTGCCCTGCTCCTGCTGCCACACTATTGCTGGTACAGGCCAGGTGCCACTGCCCTTCTTGGCCAGCTGTGCACATCTGGCTCCTGTTCAGCTGCTCTCTACCAGCACCCCCAGGTCCTTTCCCTCTGGGCACCTTCCAGCCCCTCTGCCCCGACCCTGGAGCACTGCAGGGTGTTGTTGCATGTTTAAAAAATAAATAATCATAAATCAGGACATGATTTATGGTAGCTGTCAGCTGAATTTTTTCCCCACGTGCCAATGGTGTGAATACTGTGAAGTTCTTTTGCACCTTCATAGCTGTACCAAACTCACTGCCCAGGTGTAACCATGCCTGGCACTAGTAGTTTTAACTTTGCCACACGAAGGAGAGCTACAAAAGTGCTGATTACACCATCACCAATAATTGTTTACAGCTACAGGATCTCAAAACATGTTCCCCATTTTGCACAAGGTCTACTGAGCAGTGTTTGAGGTTGTACCATCTGCCCAAACAATACTTCCACATTATTGCACCCTATAAATCAAATAAAACTGCAGGAAAGCAGGTGGTCATAAACTAACAGAAAAATCAGACCTATAGTGCACATATATTAGACCAGATCCACTCATCATGTTGCCCAGTGGTTGAATGCAGACAACAGCCAATTTATTTAGGTTATCTGTGGCTGACAGGGGTGCTGGGAGAGTGTGCACATCTTCTGGATAACAAGGCTTGCATGTTCTGACTGGCCTGACAGGGAAATACTTTCCCTCTGTCCTCATTGCTAGGTCTCTGCTGGGGGTCCCAGAAAAAAAACCAACCAATGCAAGGATATCCTGGAGGAGGAACACTTATCTTAGCAAAGAGTGAAATGGGGCACCTGGGATAGATAATAGTGCTTATGTAGGCAAGTAACTGCAGCCAGAGATGAGGGCAAGGGATGTCTCAAAGAGGTAAAGGAATTGATGTGGGTGGGAATTGCAAGTGGGGCAGAAGGGACTTGAGTGGAAAAGGAAAAGTTGATGGTAGCATTGGTAAGCTGGAATCTTCAGCAGCCTGGCCACTGTTTGACACCAGGTTTGCTGAAGAAATATCAGCCTCAGTGAGAACTCTGCCTGAGCAAGGATCTCAAGCTGAGACCTGTAGTAAACAATCTGGTTTTTTGGGTTTTTTGTTTATTTGTTTTCAATAATCAAGGACCTTGAGCACCACCAGCAAGACAAAGAGAAGAGACCGTGGCACATCCTCTGGAATAGAAAATGGTGCCCATAGTACAGGATTATGCTGAGCACAGCCCCACGGCATCTGAGCCCAGCAAGCAGAGCAGGGCAGTGACAGTAGCAGGTCTTGGTGACAGCTCAAGGAGCCACAAGTGGATAGTAGGTTACACATTGACTTCAAGGTCAATTGAAATGCAAGTGACATTCCAAGACTGGGCTGGGGCCATGCACACCTACACTGCAGGGATTGAAGCCCCAGAGAGGAGCTGCAGAGGGGTTCCTGGGCCACGGGCAGGCTGCCAGGGGCTGGGCAGGGCTGCTGGGATGTTAGGGCAGGTGGGGCCCTCGTAACCATCGAGGGGTGTCTGTCCAAGCTACCAGCACACACAGGGGCAGCTCAGTGCAGCAGCAATGCCAACAGAATGTCATATCCTAATGCTGAAATAAGGGCAAAGCTTAATAGGCACAAGTGACCCTCATTCCAAACCACTGGAACTGCTCCGGTGAGTGCAGGTTACACCAGTCGGAGCCGGTGAGATCCAGCCTCTCTTGATTCTGAGGTCAGATCCAGGCACATTTTAATTAAAGGACAGAAAAGGAAGCAGAATGGTATGAGTTAAAACCTACTGCCAGCAAAGGCCTCATCTTTTAAATATTCTTTAAGACTACTTCAGTATTCCTGCCCCAAGGAAGCAAACGAGATTATTCATATAAGTAAAAACTACTTACACAAGCTACGGTTTGCAAGACACTTTACCAATTACAGAGACAGATTTCTGCAACAAAGTCTTACAAAATATGCAAAGACCACTTTTTTCTATTCTCAAAATAATAAAAACCACTGACTATCCAAAATTGCAAATTGGAGGGAAGAAAGGAAAAACTGCAACAATAACCCCTCTGCCAATGGTGTCATTAAAAAATTAGTTTCCTTCTAAAAACCCTATATATCGTCTTTACTTTCAGTTATTAGGGCATGATTTCAAATAAAAAGGGGCACTTGAAATAAGCACCAGGAGTTGTTTGGACACAGAAATGTGTCTGATCACAAAATTGCTTACAATGTTAATGATAAAACCGTTCCTGTTTGTCATGGCCACAAAAAACACCCTGTTTTTTGAAAGGATAAGGTCCTTTGTGATGTTGATAAAGTACTCCTCTTGCAGAAACATAGGGTACCATCAATCAGTAACATTTGTCTCTGGCTCCTTTCGTTGACATCCCAATATTGCAACAGCAAATCATAATCCTAGCAAAGTGAACAGGCTCTGGGGAAAAGCAGCTATAAATTGGGCCTGCTTGGATCAAATGAACTCTATCATGAAGGTCTGTTAAGCACTGAGTGTTTTACTTTCTAGCAGAACATTCAAATTGAAAAGAAATAGGTGAATTGAAAGTAAGAATCAGAGATAGAAAAGAGACAGCCAACGTAATTTGGTTCTTCAGTTAATTAGCAGCAGATCACCCTGATAATCACTTTTGTGCGTGTTTTTCTTTAGCAGTTACTGATTTCAGTTTACCTCAATATTTTCACATTTATTCCTCCTCGGTTTGGGGGATCTCCTTAGGTGCAAAGCTCAGCTAAAGCTGAGCAGTTATCACTCCATTGCTCTACTGAGCACCAAGGGCCTGTCCACGTCAGAGGCTGCTGCAGATTATAAACAGCCCATTATGTAAAACAGCTGAGCTGCATGGGTTTAAAGTCAGTTCATCAGGGTTTAGCTCGGGGTGACCATGCACCAGCCTCAATGAAACCCCAATTTTCCCTGGCACAGGAAAAGGCAGGTGAAGAGACTCTTGCACCAAAATATGCACATTCAACTGATGCAACTTTGTCACACAGATAAGTCTGAGCTCTTTTTGTTGACCCTTTAGTATATAAGTACTAGTCCACTTAAACAACTCCACTTTTCATAAACAGATTTCATGGTGTTTCGTTATCATAAGAAATGATCATTACAATTATTCCCCTTCAGTAGCCTGGAGCATGCTGTGTAGTGCAGTGTCAAGGTTCAGTTTTGATCTGGCCACGAGAAGGAACAAACTCAGGTACACGAGTATTGAGCTGTTACTTCCACCTCGGACAAGTGCACGAGCAATCAGCCAGTACATGGCGGGCAGCAAGATCTTGAGCCAGGGAGGGAGCTCACCTCAAAGCAGATTTTACTGAGGTTCACTGATGCCAACACTGTGCAAGAGGTCCAGCTCGACCCCAGGACACCATCTAGACCTTGACTGTAAAATGCAATGATGGAAAGGGGGCAAATAATTAAAAAGAGCCAGTGCAGCCACATTGACATGCTGCATAGACACTTTGACTGTGATGTCTCTCCACAGTTCTAGGGTACAAAATTCTGCTGCCTGTGTACTCTCACAGATCCATGCCTGATTTTCATGTGCATTTTGGTGCACACAGGTAGTATATTCAAAATCCAATTTCAAAGCACAATTATTATTATCAATTCCAAGTAAAGTAAAAAATACTTCTGGGGACTGTGGAGATGTATTTCTGACACAGGGAGCAGGATCTAAAAGCTCACCTTCTGTCTCAAGTCTTTACACTATTTACAATTGCTTTCCCAACTGCTCAGGTGTCAAAAAAAAAGCAAACTGTATTGTGCAGAAAAAGTAACTTTGACAGGTCTAATTTACTGAGACTGATTCATGTGACAGCATAAACAAATCATTCTTTTCAAAGTCTATACTGAAAATGGAGTAAATTGATCGTGGAGTCAAGTGCACTAGTAATTTCAGGGAGTATTGTGATTTCATTTGTAAAACTATTGCAAAGAGGGGAAAAACCTGTCTTTCAGAGCTGGCTTCAATTTTTGCACTAGTCAGAGCAGTAGAAGAATATGCTGGTTAAGAGCATACTGCTACTAACAGCACTTTTCCTGTGCAATCCTGCTACTGTGTATTCAGGGAAGTAACATGAGAAATCCCCTGAGAGCTTTTGTACAAATATACAGTGGAGATCAACAAGAAATCCTCAGAGTGAACAAAACATTCTGCATGTGTTTTCTTACTGCTTCTGTAGGGGCAGAATGTTGTGACTGATTAGAACACCAGCGTAACACACAGTTTCTTACTGGATTTGTTTTTTATGCTTAGGAGCAATTAGAGAAACAATATTCTAAGAATGATGTTTTTTAACATGGGTTCAAATTATATAATCTCTGCAGTCATTGTTTTCTTGCTCTGCAGGGGAGAGGGCGCGTTCCTGAGAGTATTTGCTAACTGACAGCACCGAGCTTCTTATCTGGGAATGAAAACGAGCGAGATGTAAACTTGGTGAAGATAAGCAAGAGCAAAACTCGTGTGTAATGTATCCAGCGAAGCTCAGGATCCTCCAGGCAGAGAAAGTGAAGCCAATAAGTTATGCTAGACAGGCACTTACAGAGGACTTCTGGGGTCATGTTTACTAATCTCTCTCTCTCACTCTGTCAGAGTGCAATGAAGGACCACAAAGCATGCAAACTACAAGGTAGATAAACAGTGAATTATTCAAAATGACACCTTCATGCTTTCTATAAAAATAACAAAAGTTAAATCAAGAATGCATTTAACCAAAGAAAAAATTTTAATAGCTCAGCTCCTCAGTATGCCAAGATCACAACAACTGGGATGTGTCTTGCAAGAAGAGTTTTGTCCATTTTGCAACAAATGGATTTAATAACATGCCCCTGTTTTCTCCAATCCCTCGACTTGGTACAGCCCTTTGGCTTAAGTTCCAGCTGATCCCCTCTCCTTCATTTTTTTTTTTTTATATTTTCCCTTCCATATATAGAAGGTACAAAATCTATTGTTTGTATTTCCAGGGGAAAACCAATTCTGTCTCAAGAATATTCACCTTTTGTGTTCATCTTAAAGCTTCATAAGGTCAACACAAAATAGGGAAACAGAGCATTAAATTTCTAAAATCAATAGCATGTACATAAATTGACATTCATTACTTTACAGCGATTTCCAGTTTCTCCTTGATTGATTAAAGCCAGGGGTTGAAAGTAAGTGCTTTTCCCCTGCCTGGAGAAATTCCCAATTGTCCATGCTGTGAACCTTCCATTATGAGACATGAGACAGCGGTAGCAGTACATGGTTCATTTCACACCGCCACAAAATAGACTTGTCATTCCACAATCGAAAGTAAGGAACCTGATGGAAGAGCAATGTGTCAAAAACTTGTCAAAAGCGGCCCGTGCTTAATGACAACTGAGAACAAGGAAACCATATCCTAAGGTTTTCACTGGCCAGAACTCACACATGGGGAACAGAGCAGAAAAATTATCCTGTTAATTTGTTCTAAGTTTAAATGTGATATTGAATGGCAAATCATATTTTTCAAACTAATTAATTTTGATTCCACATTAATTTAGGGAAGATAAATATTTACAATACAATTACATTAGTTAATTTACAAAAGCAGAGGGCAAAACCATTTAAATAAGGGCTGCTTAAATTAATGCTAAGAAAAAAGAGATATTTTCTCTACTCTAAAAATGCTGGAAAGCTAATGCTGCATTAAATGTCCTGTTATTAAGGGTTCTCTATACTAACATGATAAGTATAACAAATTGATATTTTGTATGAATTATGTTAGACCCTGAGAAATGATAATGTCAAATTCTGCAGCACAGCGGAGCTGAACCAATTAGATGAGTAGATAATTTGGCCCTTCACACTAATGACACATCGTTAGTAAGAATATCTTCAAAGAAAAACATGTATCTGGGGAATACTTTGCAACTAGGTGATGCTTTTTAAATGTTTATACAATGGAGAGGGGGATCTGATTTCTTAAATCTCAAATACTAGGAGGGGAATTCCATAAAGTGGGGATTATAACTACATAGAGATGACAATATTGCTGGGTTTATTAACAGTTCCAGAAGCACATGCATGTGCATATGGTGTGTATGTCTAAAATATTTTTTCATGGATGGGCTGATTAATGAATGATGGGCAGGCAAAGCTTCAGAGGCACAAGGATTCATGAGGATTCACAAGTTTGGCTGCTTATATCTGAAGTCCTTCAACTAAAAAAGACTAGAAATGCCACTTAAAAAGGACCTAATGTTAGATTTACAGTACATCTTGGTCTAGCGCAGACCAAGAAAAATTTTGGAGGACTGTCTTTCCTCACAGCACGTTTTTGCATTTATTCTCCTGTCTGAGCACATGGAAAACTTTCCAGAAGTTTACATTAGACCCTCAAAAAGGCTTAAGTTCACTTCCTCAAAGCAAAGTTTAGAGGAAATGATACACATGCCAAATCACTTGACCCTGCAGGAACCTGCACAGACAGCAAGTCAGGCTGCCTTGAGAGACCTCCTCTGTCACTAGTGCCAGAACAGTTTTGTTCAGTGGGGATCCAGGGAAGTTTCCACCTATCCTATTCGGTCATGAACTTCTGAGTGGCTGCAATTTCCCTGAATTACACGTGTTACAAGAGCTGTAATGGCATCTAACAGCAAATTCTTCCAGGTAACTCACATAAAACTTGTACAGTTCCATTTTTTTGACCAAGGGAGACTGAAAGGCAGACATTCACTGAGCCACAGGGCATCACAGACATGTACAGCAGCACCACTGCTGATACACAGAGCAGAATTCTCAGTACCCTGAGGATTATTTTGTCCTTGCACTTCATGACTTCATTGCCATCCTTCAGTGGCAAAGGAAGGATGAATGGACGAGTACAGTAGATAAAGAACGTCTTGGAGGTCCCTTCACTCCTAGGACTCCCAGGCTATTTGCTTGCCAGAGCAGCCTCGTTACCTTCATTTGTGTCCCACAGAGCTTGTCATGGAGTCAGGTTTCCACTGGCCATTTACAACCTGTGGACTTTGCCACACTTTTCTGGAGCTCAGAAGGTGAAATCAATATTATTCCTGGTGACTCAGTTACTGGGTTGTGCTTGTGTTTGTGTGTGTGGGGGTGTTCATGAAAGCCTTCAGGAGAGTATCCCATGTTCATGGGGAAGTAGAGAGTTTGTGTGGAAGGAACATCTTTGGCAAGAAAGGCAGCATATTGTCAATTCTGAAACCAGCCAGCTCTAAACTTTGTTCAAAAGTGGAAGGATGAATAAGGTTTACATATATACAACTCTTTCTCCACAAGAGTACTTTAGGGGGGAAAAAAATAAAATCCATGTTAACATAACAGATAACCTGACACTGTTCTCTGAAATTATTTTCTAAGAAATAATTATCATTTCAAGGTGAACTGAATCCAAAACCCAAGGCCAAAAGAGGTCTTGGATTAAATCAGGCAAGCACACCATGCTTTATTGCACTCTCTCCTGGCTCTTTTTCTGGGAAAGATTTTCCCACCTCCCATCTGAATTAGGTTACTATTAGCCTTCAACATGCAGATCCACTGTGAATACACCGCAAGATGGTTGCTGTAATAGAGCACCATGGGATTTGAAAGGAAAACCCAAGCACAAAGGAAAAAACACAGAAAATGTAATGTGGGAATTTAGGAAAGCAGCTGTTTAATTCTGGGCCTTTTCTGCAAACAAAAAAAACTCGGAAACATTGAGACTCACAGGAAAATTTGAATTCTGAGGCAAAATTATAATTTAATTTCAGTAGTGTTAGTAAACACCTTGACTCCTCTACTCCACACTGAAGGAACTGTGGCTGTGGAGTGATATGTGAGTGTGTGTGTGTGTGCCTGGCAGAGGGGAGGGCAGCACTGATATTCCCTCTCAGTCTCACCCTCCCCAGAGCATTTACTCTGTTCCTGTTCTCAGAGCCATCTCTGTCTATTATCCTCCTGCCACAGACACTAAACAGCACATTTGGTTAAAAAAAAAAATCCTTCCATATTTAAAGGACAATAGGACAATTGGCTAATTGAATAAACTGATTATTTTAAGGGCATTTACAAAACCATTCAAAAACCATTCACCCCATCAAGGAAAAAAAATTCCAATTGGTGTCGGGAGCTGTCCTCAGGGATACACCACTCTAAGCCTCTCAGCATTGCACTGCCAGTGTCTTTGTTCTTGACCTGACCTAAAAAAGTGCTCTCTTTATGAGTCACAGAGGATTTATTTTCTGCCTTAGCTTAGCCTCAGCTTCCTTTAGGTAGAAAATGACAGTTTTGCTCAGTTGTGGCAAATGACCTGCACTTTTTATGATGTAGATGATTGTCCAGCAGGATCTCTGCTGAAGCCACCAGTGTAATTGAATTTAGGAGAACGACTGCTTGGAAATGTTTACTAGAAACACCACTCTTGGGGATGGCGTAGCTTTTGGAATTTCCTCCTATTTTCTTAGAGATGTTTAAGCCTAAAAGTGCAATTTATCAGAATATTTTACAAGATACTCTTTTATTGTCCAATGAAATAGTTAAAGTGTGAATTAGATCTGTAGTTCACACAAATCCTTAAGAAATGTACAGATTTATCTTAATTTACACTGACTGAGGGTCTGGTTGTATGAAAACGCTCTCCTTTCCCCAGTTTTATATATTAATTTGTCTCTTGAATCTGCTCAGAACAAAACCCTATAGTCTATATGCTCAGTTCTGTAACTTGTTAGAGATTTTTGTACATCTGCAGGGGAACATTTTATAGTCTAGGCATTAAAGCTTACTGATATGTGTTTTATGGCTTACAGAAAACTCTAAAAATATGTTTCAGGATAGCGTTTATTTGGATTTAAAATAAAACTTGTGCAGAGAGAAGTCATAAACACCATCTACTCCTACAAATTTGAATCAGTTACTTAAGAAATGTCTCTCCCAGATTACCTAAGGGGACTCTTTCCTTAAAATGATTCCTCTTTGAAACCTGAGTCTGGGTTAGAGTCCTGCTTTAAGACAGGGGAGCTTGGTCAGAGACAGCTCCTTTCAGCAGCTCAGGTAGGGACTGCCACATGCACAGAGGGCCTGAGCACAGCCCTGCAGGGACACCAGTGTCACCTCACGGGAACACAGGTACTCCAGGTGGGAGCACTCTGCCCCAGAGAGACAAAGTCCTTAAGCTGCTCCTAATAACAGACTGTAATTTTGCAAAGCAGAAATACAGCTCAGATTCTTTCACTGGATCAAGACAGGCTGCTGGCCCCTGGGCCAGAACTCTTCAGCTAATGAAAGTTCCACTGGTCTGAGGCTCTTTACATCACTGAGGAGCTAGACCTATGTTTTTCAGACTTATTGAAGACTGCACTCATCCTTCCATCTGCTGAGTATTTTTATTAATTTTTTTTACTTAATTCCTGCTCTGTAAACTTTAATTTCCAGATCTCAGGTCTTTATAATCAAATCAAAACTTCATTATCTAAGTAGCATTGGTAATGCTCAAAATGTGTAACCCTAATCCCACAGTGTTGTAGTAGGTGATTTTAATTATTTTTCCTTTAAAATTCTGATCACATTCAAGAGCTTCTAGTGAAAAAAAAAGAATCAAGAAAACCATCTCAGAATAATCAGAAGCTAAAAGAATAGAAAATTGAAGCATATTATTTTAAAATCCTCATGAATTTTAAGCCAAATTTCAACCTAAGGTAGCTGAGCAACTGATTTTGTAGATATGCCTAATTGTTTACATATTTTCCCATAAAAAAAGAGTTTAGACTCCTGTCAAGGTTTTACAGGGCTGTATTCTGTACACTATGTAAACAATGCAGGGCTAATACTTTTTCCCTCTCTTTTAGTCTTCCGATTGGTTTTACATCCTGACATTTAAAAAAATGTAAATGTTAAAGGTTACCTACTTCTATAAGGAAGTCATTTGCTCTACCATTCAGGGTAAAGGCACACCATTACCATCTGAAATATTAAATCACTACCAATTCATACCAGGTGGGAGTTTTGTAGAGCAAATGGATTTCTCACTGATTGCCACTGTTACTTTCAAAAAAAAAGTGCATGTGATGAGTGGAGAACGGTCCCGGGGACCCTGCAGTGCAGTGAGAGGGCTGGCACTTCAGTCCTGCAGATGCACAGCTGTTGTCTGCCACACATGTCCAGCAAAAGGGAAAAGATGAAGTTTAGCATGGTGTGACTGGAGCTGTGCACACTGTCCTCCCACGCTCCTGGCTAAGAGCCCAGCTGTGGCCCACCTTCCCTGGCCTTCAGCATTACTGAGAGCAGGATGTCAGCGCTGCTGGACGGGCTGTGGGTAGCACGTGCTGCCTTCTCTGGATCCAGCCCATCCTGACAGACCCATGGAGCTTCGCTCTCTGTGGGGAGCTGAGCCTGCTTGGGCTGCTGCCCTTGGGTGTGCTCTGGAGCTTTGCCTAAATCCACACTTCAGCACGGGCTTGTGCATAAACAACACTGATGATGAACAAGCTGGGACTTGAGAATCAGCTCAGATCTACATTTAAGCAGTGCTGTGGATGCCACATACTCAGCTTGAGAATTCCATTTCACCTTGTCTGGAGCAAGGGGTGTGCACAGCACACAAGGGACTCCAGGGGCTCCAGAACCCACAGCATCACTGAAGTGCCTTTGGATTTTAAGTTGTTTCTGTTCCATAAGTACTGGAGTTTTTGAGATATGCAAACCAGAGAAGCCCACAAACTTTCCATAAACAGTATGAGAAAGCTACCATACTTCTCTAACCACATCTTACACATTCTGTGTAAGGACACAGAGGACACAGAGTCCCACTGGATGTTATTTATTTCTAGGAGTATTTCCATAGACTTCCCTGACTTAAGAAGCCTGTATGCCCAGATGCAAAAGCAAACATTGCTCTTTGTGTGTAATGTTTGCTGAACTGGGCTCTAACCAGCTGTCTGCCTCCTTTTTCGTTCTCATTTTGTTCCCTTACAAGTGTACGCAGTGTCAGATGTCATCTAGTCTTTGTACATTTCTACAAAAAACACATAAAATCTTTTACTTGATTACCTTTGCTTAATATGACATATACCAAAGCCCTACAAAGTCAGCTGTTTGTTAGATTTATCGTCCCTTCAGAAGAAGTTCATCAATACCCGAGAGCTGTTACTTTCATGTGGATCTGTGCATTGAGAAACTGCTGTCTGATAACTTAAGCATAAGGTAAATCTTCCTTAGCTAACAACATCAGAAACAATTTCCAACAAAAGCTTCTAGGAAATATTCAATTCACTGTACTAAGATTCATTTTTATCTCTGTATTATACCACTGATGTGCCAAATGGGAGTGGAATTGTCTGCACTGATAGAATAACATGCTCTCCCCTCCTATGGCAGGCATTTGCTTTATTTTTCTTTCGTGTACTCTGGGCAGATAAAGGCCATGATATTAAACTGTTCTGCCATCTCGTCATACTTTGTTGGTTACTGTTTAAAACATAGCAGATGTAGCTTCAAAGTGGTATGAGAATGCAGCCTAGTACCTAAGCACAATACACATCCCTTACTGAAGGCTATTTATTGAGGAGAAAACATTTCACACATCTGTGTGTTTTACAGAAGATGCTTTAATAAGATTATTGTATTTGCCTGTCATATTGTACTAGCTTTGTACTGGAAATAGTCTTATTAAAGAGAAAGACTGTCTTTCCTATGACCAGGGTCTTTGATATTTAGAGAAAGATAAAACAAAAAGAACAAACTGCTCGAGCATTTCTTTGACATTCTGACACACTATTTCCTAAGCTGATGCTCTTGAGGTGAAAGCTAAGAAAAGCAGAGAATGAAATGCTTTGCCTTTTCGACTCCCTAGCCAGTAATAAGCCCTTTCATAATCAGCAATAGTCAAAGATATTCCACTCCATCAAAACCAAACACAAGTCATCCCCTGTGGAGCCAACAAGAATTTTCAATTTTCCACCCTTTTAGTACAGGTGCTTTTTATGAGCAACTTCGAAGAAGACTACTCAGTGCTCAGCCATCTGGTCATATCCAAACCCCCAGACACTTTTTCTCAAAGGCTATTAGAGAATAGTTTTAAAACACATGAAAAAAACCCCAAAAACTAGGTGTAGCATTTTTTATTGTGAACTGTACTGTGACATGCTGCTTTCTCACTAATTCAGGTACGTCCCCTCCTGAATTCTAAAGTGAGTTTCATCCAAGTCCGTCATTTTCCAGGATGGTGGCCACCAAGGGAATGAAGCAGAAAAAAAATGTGAGGATCTTCAAGGCACCATTAGCAGCTCCATTTTTTGTTCATACACATACCACCACAGGAAAAGAAATTTTTACTAGAAAATACATTCTTTCTTATACTAAAATGAAGTCTCTTGCAAAAAGTGGTTGTAGGTGTTCCACCTTGGATTAATGTTCCATTTCCTCCAATATATCTCTGCATTCACTGTTTTTATCTGTCCCCAGTTAATTCTCTTTTCACGGTTTTCTCCTCATTTTCTCTTTTACCATCTTTCTCATTTTTAAAACATCTTTTACTATTGATTTTCAACCCTAATTACAACCACAACTGTGCATTTTATTTTCTCTCACACAGCAGGTGAAATTTCATCACTGACTACAGTGAACTTGCACTGATGACAAACACAATGGACTACAACTGGCAGCAGCTCATTTATCAGCTGCTGCCATCAACCCATTTGAAATAAATATAAATGCATGAGTGCAAAACAAGTGAAAAGTTCATAGAGCAGGTTGATAATAACTTCCATCCTGAGCTTCACTAGTCTTTCTGAATCTTATTTTCTGTCAGCCAAGGGAAAACACTACGGTATCTCTCATGTTTCTGACCAATCATTAGGATTTGAAAGCAAGAACCTGACAGCACCTTTTCTCATGCTTATACTTTTGTCATCTTTCACCTGTGGAGTTGGTTCTAAGTTGTGCTTCAAGCAGATAATTCCTTTTGTTTTTATGGTTTGTTTTTGTATGTGGGTTGCTTTTATGTGCTTGGTTTGCTGTTTGTTTGTTTGGTTTTTTTTTTTTAAAGTATAGAAAAGGTAACAAGAATGGCAACAATGCTGCATAAAGGTATAGAATAACCTTTTACACAGAGAAAATTAGGATTTTTCAGAATGGAAGAGTGATAACAATCAATGGATAAGGTGGAGGGCTATAAAACAAAGAACTCACCTATGAACAATTTTTTCATTACCATTAAGTAGCAAGCTTAAAACAAAGAACAAAGATAACTACTTTTTCACTCAGTATAGAACCAACTTACAGAGCTTCACTTTCACAGACTTTTGTAGATGTAAAATGTAAAGAGTGGCAAAGTCACAGAGTAACTCCAGTGGCTGCTCTGAGCTCAAATCCTGGTTCAAACCCTACCTCTACTCATGAGAAATGCAGACTGGTGTTTGCAGGTCTGTCTTTATCTGTCCTCATTCTTACCCTTCCTTAAGTACCAGACACTAACTGCTATTCTAGAAAGAATACAAGATTAAATGGACCTTCAGTGTGACCCAGGTACCTTCTTGTGTTAACAATAAAGCTGCAATGTAAACCTTTTAATTTGACATTGTTTACTGGAGAGTGGGAGGACAATGTTTTCCCACACTGAGCACTGGCCTTACACGATCCAGATCCACCTCCACTGCTGTACCTGGAGTCACTTGCACATGAATCTGCCTTGTGAATCATGCCTCAAAAGCATACACCACTTGCTTTGCACTGAAGCGTACAGATAGAAAATGTCTTTGGGGGCTGGGGTTTTTTATTTCTTCTTCTTTTTTTTTTTTTTCTTCTTTTTTTTTTCCCCAAGTCTCTCTGAGTGGATGCTTCAGTTGCTTGCAGAGATCAGACACACAGCAGAAGTGTTTCCTCTGTTAATGGTCTGCTATCTTTAGAATATGACTAAGTTTCTAATTTTTTTCCCCACCCACTTGCACAGCTCAATACAGCTGAGCAATACTGTAGACATAGCAATGAAGATAAATGGCATACTGAAAATATTTTTTTACTTTAAAACTGACAGAAATTATATACAAATGTCTGATCCCAAAGCCAGTATCACAGGTCTATTTGCCATGCCTGCTGAAACCAAACTTCAAGCAACTAAAAAGCATTAATTCCCTTTCTTGAAAACATTTACAATGAGATTTCATGTACACCATGGCAATAAACATAATGTAGTAACAAACTGCACTGTTGGCCATAATAAACTAACCTATATATTTCACTGAATGTCTCTGTTGGGCACAGAGACGTGCCCATTCTTTCCAGTAGCATTCAGGCTGTTTCAAATTGTGATCCAGTAGCTCATTTCAGTAGCTGTCTCTTGAAATTTCACAATACAGCACCCTTCTTCTAGAGACTCCAAGAAATGAAGTTTAATCATGCTTAAGATACAATACGTACTCTTTGAGAAGTCTTTTTCTCATACAGAAGTAAGTTTAAGTCAAACACTTGTTACTCTGGACTCTTATAAGCACTGCAAAGTACATTTACAGACATGAGGGAAAGATCCTGAAAAGCTGTAAAAAGCCTACATGTTAGATCAGCTCAGCAGAAATGTATCCTATTGGTTTAATATGTATACACATATGCACAGAAAAGAGCAGCTTCACAAAACACACATTTTAAGGCGCTCTGCAAGTGACTGTCTATTTAATAATAAGATAGGTTATGCAGTACCCTTTTTTTATGATCGACATTTATCTTATGTTTTGCATTGCACACTTGTAGACACATGCTTCAATTAGTGTGAGACAAATGGCATAATTCCAGATCCACTAAACCTCGGAGACCTATATTGTCATGCACACACAGCATGCACTTTACTACTACCTAGGAAGCTGTATCTCCTCACCTCCTCCTCTTTTTCAAAAGAAGCCAATTCTGAATAAATGGGATAAATAGCCCCCAGGCAGATACTTAGAAATCACAGCTACAACAGGCTCTCGTTTATCTGTAGGCAGCCTCAGTGAGGTGAGGGCAGGGAAAACCTGGTCTCACACAGTGTGAGGCAGCTGAACAGTGGGCAGAGCTGCCCACTGCAGTGCTCCTGCTAGGGAGAGACTCCCTCCTCCCACATGTTTATGAGACAAAGGTGAGAGAGACTTTCCAAACTGATCAATATCAGGCAATATCTAAAACAATCACACCCCTCTGATTTGCTCAGCAGTCACTTGGGAAGCTCCACAAGCAGCATATTCTGCACAAACTCCATCTTGCCAGGCTTCACGCCAGCCTGGGGATTTTTAGGGTTTGTTTTGCACTTAGCCACTTAGCTTTTTTCTGGTTGTCTTGTTTGCTGGGTGTTTGTTGGCTTTTTTTTTTTTTTTTTTTTTTTTTTTTTTTAATGTGCTTATTCCACTTCTGATCTGGAGAGCAAAGTCTCCCCACAGTACAGGGATCCTCTGCAACACCCATGTGCCTATAAACATTCTCATGACATGTATGATACAGAGCTACATGATGGGACACTGCCTCTTCTGCATCCAGCAAATAGCAGAGAAAGTAGCTGGCCAGGAGGCCAGCTACTCCTTCATCAGGGGGTATTTCTGTTCTTGCTCAGCCTAGATCCGTGTAGGAACTGCTCTGGAAAAGCAGTGAATCCCCTTTATCAGTTAAAGGCATGCTGCAGATGTCCCTACCAGCAGCAGCCCCACTGCAGTGACTGCCCACAGAGCATCCTGTTCACTGTGCCTTCACAAAGAGGAGACAGAACATTTTCCCCAGTCATGCTAAAATCACTTTCAGGCTGCAGTACATTTACAAGAGCACTTGTGAGGAGCTTAATGGCTGATATTTTGGAGCATCAGCATCCTTAATAAGAGCTGCAAGGGTCAACTGTGAAACCTTCAGGAACCTGCAGCCACTGCAGGCTGCAGACAGCAGAACCCTTCCTTGTACTGGTGGATCTGGAAAGGGGCAGCTGGTACTGACAGCTACCACAGGAGAACTCTGTGATGCAGGAAGAACTCACTGCCCTTCATGTTAGGGCTACTAGACCTAACTGACCAAAGAACCCTGCCCTAGATAAAAGAAACATTGAAAAAACATTGAAGTTTCCAAAATGTCTTTAAAGCTCACTATGATGCTGACATTTACCTCACAAACATTGTGGCATGTGTTTCAATATTAAATTTATTTGGTAAGATGGAGAAAGTGAACACAAAAAGAGGAATGCTAAATAAAGTAATCTCTAGGAGCTGAGCACTGAATAAATCCTGTGTGTTGTCAATTAAGTGGCAGTTTACAATTAAAGTATTTGATTTTCATAAATCCGTTGCAT
Organism: Onychostruthus taczanowskii; assembly: GCF_017590055.1. NCBI lineage: Eukaryota > Metazoa > Chordata > Aves > Passeriformes > Passeridae > Onychostruthus > Onychostruthus taczanowskii. The sequence continues at coordinate 3,250,670 of NW_024498462.1, read as the reverse complement.
CATGTCAGAGAAGACTAGGAAGAGAAAGTTTGTGGGTGGGAAGCCAGAGAAGAAGGCAAGAAATTTTCCCCTGCAGAAGCCTAACATTCATTTACAATTGATTCATTGAACAGAAGTATCTTGCCACAGCAGCCACCCACCTAAGGATGACAAAGCACAGCGAGTGCAGTGATGATGGCACAGCACAGTCAGGCAAGACACCTCACGTTAGCCATGGGTGGCTAATGCCACTGCCCCAACAGCCATACTCTGAGCTTTGCCCACCCTCTTTCTGGGTAAAAACAAGTTACTTCAAACCTCAAGGCAAGGAATACAATAAATGAATAGGCATTCAAACAGGAGGTCTGTGCTCCCTTATGGATTCCCTTAGGAATTTGCTTCCTGACACACTGCAAGGTGTGTTATGCAAAGAGAGAACACTGACATTGCATATAAAATAGTCAATCACGACTGTATCATAAATATATAATTTCATTCTCTATAAACACTTAAAATGACTGACATTATTCCCAGGAATTAATCTTGATGAAATTGTTCAGCTTTCCTGTCACTTGGAAAGGATGCAAGTGGTTAGGTTTACTTAGGACAGAGATGGACATGTCAAGCCATGGAACACGGTGAGCTGGAAGGAAACATTAATGCACTAACTCTAACCTGTTTTTATATCATGAATCTCTCTCCCCAGTCCCCTCCCCCAAGTATGTAAATTGGCAGTAAATGACTGGCATTCACAAACGTGCCTCCAAGCAGGTTAGGGATAATTAGTAAAGCATGTAGACACCCTGTCCTAAGAGCCAATTGTGACAAATCCACAAAATAATGAATCTCTATTAATAGTTAATGATGTATGTCAAGAAGAGCCCAGACTTTGGGCTCTTCCCCTTTAAGCCTGTGTGTTATCCCCTTGTGCTTCAGCTGGTCCAGCTGAATGGCTCCCTCCCTCCCTCCCTCCCGTGTGCCGGCCTGCTTTGAATCCCAGCCAAGATGAAGTAATTGAAAACTGCCAGCCCAAATACTTCAGAAGTCTATCGTGGAACAAGATTCAACAAGCCTCTTCTCAATTTGTAAATATGTTGGAATATAAGTAGTAAAAAGGCTCTGATGTCAAACAAGTTTAAGCATTAGCTGTGTTCCTTTATGAGTGCTACAGCAGTGCTTAATGCTTCATACATTAAACCCCATTAACACTGCAAAGTTATTTCATCCCTGTGTTCCTCACACTGTTTTGCTCATAGATTTTTTGACTTTTTTTTAATCCTTCAGAGCATTTAGTTACTACAGTGATGTTTATGTATTGCTAGCTTTAAAGTCATATTTAGAGGTCTAGGTTTGAAAAGCATCCCATTTGTATGATTTTGCTTTACACAAAAGAAAAATAGTTTTAGAAAGAACTTGTGTTTTGTATATTTTGTTTCTAACGTGGTAAGTTACATATTTTGGGTATATACATATTCATGACCCACTTTGGGGTTTTGGAACATATTAAAATACCAAAGTAAAATGTAAACAAAACATAAACCTTTGCCATGTGAAGAGAGACCAAGAGTAACAGTGAAAACTGAGATGACATTACAATTTTATGATGAATGTTTTTAAGTCCTCCTGATTGTTTGCAACTTACTGGGTCTTGATGCCCAACCATTACTGACAGGCCATGTGCTGTTAATTGGACTGAAAAAATGGCTTCCTCCAAAATTCATCACTCTTAATAGCTTAGCCTCTTTGTTGTCTTCACCATTCATCTTCTTACTACCAAAAAAGCTGAAAGAGTTAACTCTACACACAGTGGGTCATCAAATTTGAACCAAAAGATTTTAACCCTAACTTCTGGGATGTGCTGATCTATATCAGTGTCAGCTTATGTCCCTCCCTAATTATTCAGAAGAACAGCTGGCAGAGCATTTGTAATATGTGATTCCTTGTGGCATATATAGGAATCATGGGTTTTAATTTGATCTCACAGAAAAGGCAGAATTTTAAAAGAGAATTCAGGTGATTTACTGTAATCAGTGGAAGAGCAGTGCAGCCAGCCAGTGATGAAGAAGAACTTTCAAATTATCAGATTTAAACATGACAGGGTCCTTCTTAGAAGCTTTTACACCCTCTGTTTAAAAAGAATAAGGAGCCTATAAAACCTAAGCAAATGTTTCGGAGTACAGCCCCTACCTTTGTGAGACAAGGCTAGTGAATCCCCATCCTTTATTTGCCTTTCTTTGTTGTCTCTTCAGAGACACATCACTGCAAGTCATGGAACCCTATGGAACCATCAAAGGTAAAGAGCAGCTGAGGGTTTGAAAAGTGCCAGAGCATTAATTAGCTTAGAATTCCTGAATCTCCACTGATACAATGAAAGTTACTCAATCACAGGATGATGTGGAAAGTGTAATAGCAGCTTTATAGTTAAAGCACAGGAGTGGGAGGCAAGAAGTGCAGGTTCTATTCTTACTGCCAGCACCTGTGTGCAACCTTCAACAAACCATCCCTTTTCATTGCTCATTTTCTCTGTATGCAAAGTGGGAATAATTGTGCTCACAGGACTCTTAAGCTAACTTCACCTCCATATGAGAAGCACTTTGGAATCTTCAGGTTAGAGAAATCACTGAACTGTAAAATATAATTTAAAATATGTATTTTACTGCATGTGCTTAAAATAAGCATTCCCTGTGCCAGTGTAAAGAGGAATTTTGAGCGTGGGATACCAAGTCTAGGTAATTTAACTGTTACCTTGAAATGTAAAAACGTTGTTTGCAAAGGATTTTTCAATTCAGCAGATGATTGTAAAGCAGCACTTCAAACAGCTTTGCCCAGAATATCTATTATTAGTAAACAACTGTGCCTTACAGGATTATGTGCAAGACTCTGCATTAGGTACACTTGAGGTAGGCTTCTGAAAATAGAGCTTCAAACATGTTAAAAGATAATATGTGTGCACATGGATAAACTTCTATGTTTTCTACAAACTTTCATTTCTGTTCTAACAGAAACAAAAGTAATTTCAAAAATGACATTCAATATCTGACTCACTTTTATGCTCAGTAAAGGTGACACATTGCAGAAGAACAAAGCACAGAGCTGGCCTGGCTTTGGCTGTTTCCTGTTTAGTCAGAAATAGCTGTTGGAGCTGTGTTTATCCCATACATCACATCAGCAAACAGCAATCCTCCCTAAACACATCTGTCCAATTAGTCCTGGATGTAAACACTGAAAAGTTCTGTTCTGTGTGACCAGCTTCAGGAACTTTTATGTATGAAAGAGTAGTTGAACAGCTACTGTGTGAGGACTGCCAGTAGGACTGGTGACACTCTTCAGACTTTTTCTTTCAAACAGATGCACAGATTTGTCCACTAAAATTGTGTTGCTTTGTTTTCATTATTATTGTGCACTACAGCTTCTGCGCTCATCTCAGAGTTTTTTCCTAGGGCCTTTCTACCCACACAAATGGCAAACATTTAGTAAATACTTGTTGAAGACTTCAAACATAATCTACTTTGAGAATTCAGATTGTTAGCTAAATTAAAAAGGTATGGTCTGCATGCAATCATCAGTCTGACTCCAAGTAAACTGGGGCTCAAAGCAGGTCAAAGTCATAAATAAATTCTTAGGCTCAGACAAAGCCTTAGTCATTAACAAGAGCACAATAACTGGAAAAAACAGTATTTTGTGAATTTGAATTCCAAAATTGAAAGTGTTGCTACATGAATTAATCTCCATCAATTGGCAGAAAAAATAATAACAGTCCTCACTTGCAACAGCATCTCCTTATCTCATGACTTTTATTAGAGAACTCTCCTGAAGTTTTTCCTCTACTGATCTGCATATCCTCTCAAAGAGAGACTGAGCCATGCCAGGGAGTACAGCAGCAAAGATGTAATAGCCCTGTTTTGATGAACTAAAACTACTGCCCCATAGTTTATCTTTAGTACTTTTGCAGGAATGTGATTGTCTGTTACTAGTGCTTGGCACCAAAGGACATCTACTGCCACCAAAATTGCTAGTAATAGACGGAGACCCAAATCTACTAGGTCAAGATAAATATAAGTTGTAAGCAAAGGAAGACAAGTTACATTTTTTTATCCGAAACTACCCTTTCCAAGTCTTGTTATATAAAAGCTCTCACACGGCATTTCCACCTGAAACCTACTAAGTTCAGTGTGTTTTAGGATTCCCCTTACTTCTTTTCAAGTCAAGGGAGAGACAAATCACCACACAGGACAGACCTGCAGCACTGTCTGCAGTGTCAGTAGGTATGGTAACCCACTGTAAGGGCTTTCTCCATTTTTGCAGTGGAAAAGCTCCAAAAACCTCTGCCAGCAAACATTTAAGAGAGCAGCTGAATCTTTGCCTTTGCAAAAGACAGACTGTCTTTACCCCAAAGACAGGGTAACAACTATGCCTTTACTTTGCATATAAACTGACCATGCAGGACAGCTACCAGCACTCTCCTGTAAAAAAAAACTCTAGGATAAGCTTTTATTTTCAGCCCAAGAATAGGACACAATTGCCAAGGCTACTTACCTTCTAAAAGTTAGGCAGAAATGCTCTTTCTAGCGCCCCAGAAATCCCTGGCTGTAGAGCCTTCCTCTGCTTTCTCTTCTGCAAAAGCTCCCAGTCCATAAGCCTGTTCAGGCTGCCAGCTGGGAATAGACCATAGCTGATTCCCAGCACCTCTGCCATTTTACAGCCTTGGCCAGCTGTTCTCACAGGGCTTTAAAGACCAGGAAACTGCCATCCTGCTCACCATATAAAAAGAGGATATGCCCTCACTGTAGGGGAATTACCAGCTTTGCTGTGCTTGGCCAAGCAGTGTGCTGGCAGAGCACACAACCCAAACCCCTGTAAAACATTTGCTTTACACAAAAGCAAGCTGAGAATAGAGAAGTGGAAACTGTCAGACATGCCTGAATCAGGCACACAGCATTACCTTTATGCAATGTGACTTTGTCTTGTACTGAAATAGGGCACAGCTGAATTTGTAAATAGCCTTGTATTCACTCCTCTGTCCTTGTGTAAATTAAACAGGGACCTTTTGACCGACAATTTTGGTGTCCTCTGCAATCTTTTGTGGAGGCTCCATGTGGAGCCACCTTGTCTGAGATCTTCCAAATCCCATACCATGAAACATATCAGAGATGAAGGCAACTTGTAGCCAGTGGTGAGATATGGTGACATTGAAAGATGGAAGCACCTACAGGAAAGATTTTTGTAGATACTTCTATGACAATTCTGCATGATTTGGTGGCAATCTAAAAATTAAACTACATGGTAAAGCTTTATTTGCATTGTTATCTTATAGAAAGTTTTCCTTTGAAGTGGAATATTACATTAGTCATTTTGGGTTCAACTGTAACAGAATCTAATCTGGGCATCTGCAAACCTGACTGTTAGCTGCTTTTATGATCTTGTGGATGTTTTTTTGAGTCCAGCATTAATAAAAAAAGTGTTACAGTAAAAATATGTATGTATTTCCTGTAAAATGGATGCAGGCACCAGTCCCATTTGTGTTACTGCCCATGAGCCAGCCATGTTCAAGGTCCCACTTGTACTTCACAGCAGAACTGAGCATGGCTCTAGCAGATTCTCAATGAGAGTGGTTTTGTTGAGAAAATGTAGCCCAAGCTTCCCTGCTAAACGTAATTTATTTTATTTTTATTTGATTTTCCCATGTCACTCATGTCCTTGTTTTTCCACCTGCTCTATCTCAGTCAGAATATAATTTATGAAACTCTGTAAGAAGGATGGAGACAATCTTCCTCTTACTGTTCTGTACAACATGAAGACAAAGTGATCCTGGGTATATGAACACAGCCATAATATGGTTTCAAACTAGATCTGGAAAAAAATCTGACTGATTTGCTAACACTGAGATTTCCAGGTAGTTTGAAATATGCCCATTTGTTTTTGCAGTGCGAATAGTCACTGCCAAGAACAAATGGTTCCTTGAAGTTAACGAAACAGGGGATCAGAAGGCTGCTGCTCCTGTTTAAGTCATTTGGAATTTTGCCACTGGTACAACAGGGCTGAGATTTCATCCTGGGATCTAAATGTGAATGACCAACCCTATGCCAGAGGGGAAGCCACACATCCTTTTTTGTTTTGGTAGGCTCAATTGCAAAAATAGGTAAAAGCAAGACCATGCAAAAGTCACTTTGCCTCAAAGGTGAGATTTCCTGAGGAAAAAAAATGGTCCTGACTCTCCATTTGCTACACTGCTCTCCATCAGCAGTGATGTGTCATGACTGATTTTGGTGCAGATGCAAAAGAGAGCAAAGAAATGGATCTAATATGCTTTTCAAAAAACCAGGACTTCCAGGCTTCCACTCAGATATTGTGAGATGCCAAGTTTCTGCTGACCGTGCTTAACAAACATGTTCTCCTTGCCAAACATGAACACTTTAAGTAATTCTAAACTTTATCTTGATAGTTATTTTTCTTTTTCTCATTCATACTCTGACTTATGTATGATTTATAATGTTTCTACTGGGAAAGTTTCATATGCAAGTAAGCTTTCCCTTGTGAGAGTTTGTACATTACCATTTGGAGGCATCTTTTTACTTTTACTATAGTAATATTTCCTACATGGATTTTAAACTTCATCATTACTGGAAATTGTCTAGGTAATAATTTTAAAGATATTAAAGAGCTGCTGGTATTTCATGCAAAAGCCTGACAAACATTCCATTAAAAATTGTGCTGGTGATAATTCATCAAAAGGCACACTTTTCTAAACTCCTTCTTTTATTACAGACTTTGCCACCTGAAGTTACACAGTTTCTAAATACATGATTGGCCCCAGCTCGTCTTGTTTGTATTTTCCCCAGAGGAAAATGCTGAGTCAGACAGAGATAAAGAAACTTCTAACACAACTAGTCATTCATCGTGTTCAACCCAAGATAAAGAGGGTTGGGTTGCAACAGTCTTTGAAGCTTTCTTTTTGTCAGAATCCTGTAAAAACCTCATATTGAGACTTCCCACAAATGGAAAAGAAACAGAATTTATTGGTACCAATGCAAGATCATCAGCCCCAGCTCATGTTATGCAATGACCAAAATGAGAAGAATTTTCACTCCACTGAAGACCTTTTTTTCAGACATTTTCTACTCATAGTTACCCTTATTATTATTTGTTTTCAGTCACTATTCACACACTGGGCATAAAACATTCAACTTTTTATCTCTATATATTTTTACCTACCTATTACTTTCAGAGCTATAACAAATTAGCTGCATTTTCATTCAGTTCTTTCACTAGCATGTTGAATTTAAACAGACAGTATTCAGATTACATGGATTAATTAGATGTTTTATTAAAAAAAAAAAAAACAGGAAAATGAGTTGCAGAGTATAATATAAAACACAGCAGGCTTTGACTTTCTGCCTGGAAGCTGTTTAAAAAAATAATAATAATTAAGAAGGAAATGAAGAGTACACTGTATTCTGTGCATAAATAAGAGACATTAAAGGCAAATATTTGCTTTTAGATTATGATGAACTCAGATTTACACCAAAAAAATGGACTTGAGATGTTAATTTAGCTAAATATGAGCTCTAATCAGTCATTCCTCCTGCATCATCTTCCATGGCTATGCATAATTATAGTAGAGGTGCTCATACTGTAACACAACCTTTCACTGTAAGCTACAGCCTGAGGATGTTTTCTCCCCTTATCCTTGAATCCCCTTTGCACAGCCCTAAGCCCCATCACACATTTAGAAGGAACAGTTCAAAAACTAGATGGAGTATAATAAATTAATCTGGACTTAGTGGGTGGATAAAAGGTCCAGCAGGGGTTTGTTACAGACCCTGGGGACAAGAAGAGAGAGGAAAATGGAATACTGCACAATGACATTAGTAAGGCAAACAGAGATAATACTCTGTGTGCATGTGTCTGTGTGCATCTGCAGAGTGCTGGGGGAAGGGTGGCATCAGTATTCTCAGCCTTGAATCATCTTAATGTAATAACGATTGAATACTGCCAGCCTGCTTCCAGAGAGCCAAGGAAGGAGTGTTTCTACATCTGTCCTTAAATTATCACACACCACCACACCACAGACACGAGAACTCTACAGCAAAAAGCAAACAGCATTAGCAAGGCTCCATTCTGGACACTCCTGGGAACTGGAAACCTTTGATCTCTGACCAGATCTACCCAGAAAGGGAAGATGTGCACAGCCTGCACCAACTTACTATGGTACAACTTTATAACAGGAGATGCAAGAAGAAATTCATGTGCTTTTGAATAATAGGTAAACACAAGTGTTAGATACCATACACCAGGTTTGTCCTGGTATATACTCTTACATATAGTACTAGCACCATATCAGTGCTTAGAGCCAAGGTGGCAGCTGCACTCTGTTTGGCCAGCCCTACCACCTTTCCAAGGAAAGATTAAACAATAAAAATGCTTCTGTCCCACCTGTAAGTTATGAAATGGACTCTCCTTTTCACATAGACTTGGACTTTCTATCTGCTATGAACCATCTTCAGGAAGAACATCAAGGTAAAAGTGTATAATTTCACAAAGGAAACATTTCAGAATGCAGAGAAGCACACAGCAAAACAGAGCACAAGGAAAGAAAGAGGGGGTTCAAATAGATTGAGAATTGCATTGTCAGAAGCCTACAAACCAACAGGTTTGGAAAAGTAATTTCTGATGATCCATTTCAAATTTCTACCTAAAATACAAAAGGTATGAATGAAATATTCCTATCTTGAATATATATTCATCACAACTCAACATGCAATATGCACTTTGAAATTGAAATGAAACAAAATTCATGTAATTGTAAAACATGCCTAAATAGCAGCTGCTCTTCATTCCCTTTTTCCAACCTACTGTAAGCAAGGTCTTGCCATAGTTCATGCAACTTGGCTCATTACACATTTTATCAAAGACTATAGATGCCAGTGCTTCCCATTTTACTTTTCCAGCAGAATTCTGGATGACATCTTTAGCCAAACACAATGAGAAGCAGGTATATATTGCGCCTTCTGCTCTACTGGGATCTGAGAAAACAAGTTGAAGTGCCTTCTACCACTGCTTGCATTGACCAGATTCCCTGCTCAGCTCTCCTAGAGCTGTTGAAGAAAAGCAGGGACTTGAAGGAGGTCCTCCTGGACAACACTCATACCCTCCCCGCATCCACTCTTTTCTAGAACAATTCTCCCAACACAGCAGACCTATGCCTTTTGAAGAGGAGTTTCCAATTTTGAGTCTAGCTTTAGTTTAAAAACATAATTTTTTTTTTGTACATTCTCTCAAAAACTTCATCTGCAATGGAATCTTTAGAGTGCAAGAATTATGTGTGGTTACTGGCTTAATCTCTGCTGGATTCCCAATGGTCTATTTTTATCTCATGATCTCAGAACGATTTGGGATGTTGCACAACAACCAACAGTTCTGATGCAAAGAAATGGCAGCAATGCAGTTTTTCAAGTTAAAAATCTGGATATGATGCTGGATTGGCAACATCTGACTGGCTGAAGATTGTGAAAGGAACAGCTGAAGTAGAGTAAAGGATGTTACCCAGAAGAGCTAGAAGTTCAAATAAGCCCAAGGTTATCAGGTCTTCAGCAATGTCTTACATATAATAAAAAATACGAAGCTATGTAATTAACTGGACAGTGGAGAACATTTCCAGAACATGCAGAGAGAGTTCATTTTGAAGTCATAGCAACTTTCTTCATCTGCTGGGGCTGCATCTGTCTGTTGCCAGAACATACTCAATACTGAGTATCTCTATTCCTGCATAACTCTTATTCACAAAACACAAAAAGAACACAAACAATGTTCTTCCTTTAATCTGTTTGTAAGTACGTTTTAGATAAAGCTATTCTGATAGTTCAAGACTATTTGTTCAGATTGCACAAGCTATTCAGTGCCAGAGTTATTTAAATCCTGGGAAGAGGTACTACAATAGATAGAAATGATGCATGAATAGTACATAAATGATGATAATGGAAGGGCTGATTCAATAAATAGAAACTTTAAGCTGAAAGCATGAATGAGAAGGCCTTGGATCCCCAGCCCCATTGATGTGGAACACGGGGTCACAAAAAAATGAGGGCAAATGCTGCATGTTGCCCTGCCTGGATTTATCCCATGCTCTGAAAACTGGATACTGCTGGATAAGCTACTGGAGCTGCCACCTTGCAGATGATACTTGAAACTGACAATCTAATCATCTGCAGCACTTTTTGTAAAGAACAAGGAATTAGCTGTAGTGAACTGGCCTCATTTCAGCCTGCATAATTACACCCTGCACACCTATGATTCCTTTGCCTTTTCTTAGGGGAAAAAAAGAACACGTTCTTCCCTTGCTGCAAGCCTTTTGCCTAGGAAATCTCAGCTATAGCTGCAATCATCTTGTGCTTAAGTTGATATCAAACTGTTAAATTTGCAATGTAGTTTGAGATCATTTATTCTAAGTCTTAAGATTATTATTGCAGACATATCAAAGGACTACATATTCCACCCTGCCTGTTCCAATAATGAGGCATGAAAGAGTAAACTGAGAGTTTGGTTTCTGATTCCTCCCCCTTTTTTGCCCTGCCCATTTATATGCTTTAAAAACTGAAGTCATAACACTGTCGGAACTTTTTTTAGTGGTTTAATAAACATGACATGCTTGCACTTGCTTTGCATTTTAATAGCAATGCAGTGGCAATAAGACACTTCCACAAATATAATGCATGCAATTACATAGGGTTTTAAGGCCTAACTTTTTGTCAGGCGCATATATATATATACACACACACACATATTTTAAAATTCTTTTGTTCGAAACCTAAAAAGCCTCTCTCATTTTTCACTTTCTCATTATGGGTACCTGACTGCCTTTCAGGTGGAATTTGAAGGGCACACACCACATGGAGCTCTTAAGAGCCAGATCTTTGTGACTGTATCACTATAGTTCGCTTCAGTGGAAACTTTTCAATGGCACCAGAAGAGTATCTATGGAAGTGGTCACATTGTTGATATGACTGTTTTTAATCTTTCTTTTTCTTCCTCGAGGACAGTCCCAACATGAAGGATCTGTTCCCTAATCTGTATACATATACATACAGTTCTGCTTGATTGTATTTGTATTTTTCCTCTTCTGCCTTCTCTTAACTACTTCAGTGCCCTCCGATATTTCAGTACACACAGTGAAATGTACCTTGCTGTGTCCAGGGTGTGCTGCTGCCCTGGTGTGCTGTGTTTCAGTGTGGCGTGTCTGGTGCTTGTGACAAGCAGAGAGATGTGACAGAACACTGAGGAGCGACCACTGAGAGCATCAGTGCTAAGAACAACTATGGTCAAGCATTGCTAACACAAGAAGTTTGGTTCAGGATTTTAAACTCCCAAAGGATTGTAATGGCCTGTCCAGGGTTTTGGTTTGACCCATTTAAAATATCTTGTGTCTATTATGTGAGTAGACCTTCATTAACCTGCCCTGAAGTTCTTAAAAATTAAATTAAATCTCACTAGAAAAGATTCAAGCAGTGAAGTGGTAGTTGTAGTTCTAAGGGATATAACTTCTACTGTGTTATCCTTCTGATTTTGGGCCATCACCCCTCTCTCTCTCTTGCCAAGCTCAGGGTGCCATTTCACTTCTTTTTATTCAGAGGTAAATTGGATGACCAGGAATGAAATTAATTCCAGAGTCTGGTTCAAAGTGCATCAAAATAAACAAGAGGACTCATATGAACTTTAGTAGAATACCTACAACGTTTAGCAGAGCACTGCAGTTAACATAAGCCAAAATATGCATATAGTTTTAAAGGAAAAGCTTAAATATTCCATGCCATACTGACAATATTTAATCTATGTTTATGCTAAGCAGCATAACTTTTATGTTTCAGATGTTAACATTCATAAATTTACAGTTTAACATTTTCCTTTGCTTTTGCATTAGGTTCAGCTAGACTGTTATCCTGACAAACATTTTCCAAGATTTTTTACTTACTAACTCAAGAGACTACAATCAGAATTTTTCTGCTACATACCTTCACTGGTCTAGGGATTATGGGCTTGAGCAACTTACATTGTATAATAAGCTGCCAAATGAGATGAGGTAAAACAGTAACTCCACAAAAGGATCTAATTCAGTGTACTTACTGTGTGCTAGCATTAGTCAGTGATTAGATTATTAAATCCTCCCTAATTATTATTATTTGAAGCTTTTCATAAATAGCTTTTTACAAAATGGATCTTATCTAAAAATTTAATTTACTGGATGTTTACAGGCTTAAAAAAAAGTGATTTTATGATATAAACCCAGAATTACTTCCTTTTTAAATAAACCAAATTGGTGCTGTAATTGAGATGAGCATGCTATTTTTTTCACACAATAATCTGATATGGGACTTTCTTCTCTCAAGAGACTTGCTTGATCTGCTCTTTATAGACATTCAGTCTCTGTAAATATGCTTTTGGTTTCTTTATCAGTAAGAGTATTAGACCTGAATGCTTCAGTATACAGTATAATGGGATATTAAAGGGCTTTCTGTATATGTTTTAGACAAGCTAGTCTAATAGAAAGCTAGTCTAATAGATAGAAAATCACATTGTTTTTTCCCCCTTTTTTTCCTCCCTGTGATTGTTTGCCTTTTCTTCCTGCTTGTACTTTGCTACTGAACCATCTGACTATCTGTGTTGCCATGGGAAGGACTGCAATGCCATAAATTCAGAGAAGAGAAGTTCCTGTGCTCATTTTTTTTTTCATTTTATTCTTAAACAATCATTAGCACAGGTTGGCTGCTTTCACAAGGGTGTTCTGGCACAAGAGGAGGATTGTAAAATATTCATTTCTGGAAAAGATACAGCAAAAACATTCTACTTGTTTCACAGAAAGGAACCAACCTACACAGGCAAAAACCCATGCTTCCCAACTTGTAGATACCTGACTACTGAGAACTGAGCCAAATTATGGGCAGTCATCCATCTAGTCTTATGGTAGCTAATGTGAATTTCAGAAATGCTTCAGAAATTCAGAAAATTGAGTTAAAAACATGTTGAATCAAAAAAAAAAAAAAAAAAAAAGGCGGGATGCCTCAGAGGATTTGTGATACAATTCACAGGTTTTAATTTTCAAATCACTGGTTAAACAATCCACAGGCTGAAATTTGCCACCTTCTAAAATCTTTGAAGTGTGGCCCATCCAGAGGGAGCCCAGCGGCCTCAGCTCAGTTGCCAGTCCAGCTCTTCCCACTAGACAAAAGAGATGCCTTATGCAAGCAGGCTCTCAGTGGGCTCGAAAGGCAAAGGCCAGAACACCTTCCAAAAGCAGGTCCTCTAAGTACCACTGTAAACAACAGATCTGGGTTTCTTCAACAGAAAACTCCTTGAGCCATAAACTGAATGGCTTTGGACAATGGGGTGCTCAAATGAACTCTATTGAAGTAAAATGGAATGTACCACCTGGGTATGGCAGAGAATCACACACTTTATGGGATCAAACTTCCTCATGTAAGGCCAGATCAAGTGCCTTTGCATGTCAGAGTAGGGTCCTGAGTGCTGAACACTGCAAGGGCCAGCCAGCATCACCAGGCCATATCCCCACATTACCTGCTGTTCACATCCCAGACCAAGACTGGGGGCTCACACTTACTCCCCTGGGATAAATTCCAAAGTTCCAAACAGGCAAAATGAAGACCCTCACTGATTCTTGGCAATGAAAACAACCTGACCCTACTTCTGTCACTGTATTAATCATCAGTGCTGAGATGAGGAACAGCTCATTTCGACCAGTAAACAAGAGAAATGTGATTCAGAAGATGCAGGGAGAGACATGTAAGGCTCAGAAAGCCGAGCACAGACTCACCGTCCTGTCTGCAGCCACATGCTCATCTCACGTTTGGCTGATGGCTGTGTGCTGAGCTGCTCTGTTCAATATTTTGCATGTTGATTGGCTTGTTATTCACTTCTGCCTCTGCTGGAAGCCAGACTAACCTGTGGGGGAAGTGTGGAAAACAATTACAGTATATTGAAATGGTCATACAAGTGCAGTACACTGAAACACTTTACATAATTTATTAGGTGTTACTACACGCACTGGCACTCACATGACAGAGATCTTAACAAGACCAACAAATAGGACAACATCTGCATTCCTGTAAGAACATTTGAGATGAAAATTTAACATTAAACCAAAGCTGTACTTACTGCAGCACAAGCACTGCAATCAAGTGGTCTGCCTTGACTTGCACTATATTATGTTAAAGTGGTATGGCTGCCAGAGTAAAACAGAAATGTTCATTACAGCAGCAATTAATTGCTTGCTATTTTTGAAAATTAACAGTTAATATATTTTTCCAAACCAATCCAATTCAGTGCTACTCTGAATTTTCATGCATCATTTCTTTATTTTTGTCCCTATTGTGCACACAAGGTCAATTAACGGGTAAATATAATTATTTTACAAACATAGCAAGCAGCAGCTATTATAAATAACAACTTATTTGCATATTTCCTTGTTTCTGAAGAAAACAGCCATGTTACAGGTCTGAAAATCTTTGCAACTCTAATACAGTGAGATACTGCTTTTAAGTAAATCTTCTGTTTCAGTAGGTATTTTAGTAAACATGCCATTTCTTAGATTAAAATCAGCAAGTAGAAGCTAGGTTGCAGATTTCAGAACTTGTCTCATTTGCATCTTTAAAATGGAATAGAACTGAAAGCTTTCAAGCTTTATTGTTCAATGCCACAATTCTGTTGCTCTTTGTAAATGAAACGGAAAAGAGATGTATGTGAATATATCATACATTTCAGGGTAAATGAGTTTCTCAAATTGTAAATGAATATTGCTGTTTGTAGTCACCTTCACAGCATTTCTGAAGTTGAAGCCGTGAGCTGAATTCTGACTGAATTTTATGAAAGATTTCAGAAAACATGACTCACAAGATTTTAATACTGGCAGACAAAGACCCCTTTCTGACTCTATTTTTGATTCCCAGGGTCTCTTTAAATAAAGAAGATATTCAAGACTGAGGGACAATGGAGAACAGCTGCAAGGATGATTTCTTTTAAAAGGAGAAATCAAAGGGCAGCACTCCTCATGTGCACTATATATGGCAATCTCTTTGGCTGAGTACCGAAGGACTGGCTGGTACTCACATGCTGTGCTGAAGCTGTGTGGCTAGAGAGGTTTTCCTAGACATATTTCTTGATGACAACTACATGCTGTTGGATTTGTTTCAGTGGCTGTGAATCTGTGAGCCATGCATATTGTGTTCCATTTGCCATTTCACAAGAAAAAATATTTAGTGAGCTTATGGTAAGCAGGACACCTCATTTGTGCTGATTGGGGTAGATAGGGTGATTTGTAGATTCACACATGCTGAGCTTCAGGCACTTTGAAAAAAACTACATTGGGCAAATTTGAGATTTATGCCCCAGCCCCAGTGCAGTTCATGTGTTGGGGTGCTCCTACTGAGACCCACCAATGGGAGCTGACAGCTGCATACAGTGCACTGCAAACATTTTAGAGCTTGCTGTAAAGAAAATAGAGCAGTCTTCGCCTAGCAGGGAGAAAAATCGATGAGTTGGCACTTGGCAGTGGTGACCAGCAGGAGGATGCTTCTGATGAATGCTGAGTCATTGATTTCCCTCCCTGATCAGCAGCAGCTGCTCCATTCACACTGCAGAGCCTTCTTGCCATGATCACACGTGTCAGCAGCCTTTATTGTCATTAAAGCAAGAGGTATCAGCTGACAAGACACCCAATTTATGTATTTTTGGTTTCAATAGCACTACCTACAATTTCTAAGTTGCTTCTCAGCTAGGGCACCTCAAAAGACATTCATATCAAAGCAGGAGATCCAATAGCACAGGCAGCTCACAGGTACAGGCAGTATTTGCACGACAGATGTGTGAATGTCACCCAAGCCTTCGGTTCCTTTTCTCACCAGGAGGTATAAATTTCATAAACTCAAAGCACAGTCAAGCAAAGATGTTAAGACATCATCTGAGAAGGTAGGCTGCAAGTCAGCACAAAGCTTACATGTTTAAAAGCAGACATATATGTAAATATGCAGATGGACTGGGCTGTGCTCATGTGCCATGCCTGCAGTGTGTGTGGTGTAACATGGTATGGCTGAAGACCAAAGCATAATTGTAGTTTGCAATTTCATGACAGTAAAAAAGCAACAGGTAAAACAGGTGAGACTACAGTGAATGACTACAATGAAAGTGTAGTCAAAGCAAGTTATTACAAATCTCAGCATTTGATGAGGATGTATATATTTCTTAACATGTTCCATCATTTGTTATATTGTCTACATTGCCATAATCATTACTTAAGAAGTTAATGTGTTTATCTGTTTGAATTGATCTCTAAGGAAGCAGTTTACATAAGGAGAAAAAAGAAGAGAGGGGGCTGTCATGAGATAAATGCTGTTTCTCAGGATTAAAATCGACTGAAATACACTATTTATAGTCAGGCACTTCACTGCTAGTAGCAATGCTGAGCCTCTACATTTCAGGTTCCATTCATCGCAGAATATGCATGACTTTGCCTCAAAAACACTCACAGAAAAAGTCATAGGTCAGGCTTCTGTGCTTGAACCGGTATTTTAGCAAAAGCTCACGTGGCCAGTCACAAACCCATTCTCCCTTAACTCTGTGGGTGTTTGTCCTCTGAGAAAGAGCCTCTTCACCACAGTGACAAGCCTGGATTCAGGAGAGCCCAGCACTGGCAAACCACATTTTCCTAGTTAATTCAGCTGCAGATTGAAAATTGATCTTTTATAGTTTGTCCCCTGCTTTCCTAAGGTAAAAGTCTACTTAAATTATTTTGCTTTTTCAAGTGGCCTCATCTCCTGGCTTCAGTGAGTTCTTGTTAGAGCTGCATTGAATTCAGTGGTTTTAGTTTAGATAGATTTTTGGAAAGTGTACATCAGTTACAACATCCACTCAGGCTGGAGGTTTTTTTGAGTTTATGAACTCTAAAATTTAAGATAAGGCAAAGGAAAGGTGCTGGCAGTGATGCTTATCTCCCTGCATTTCTGAAAGCCTGCCCTCACTCTGCTGTGCCTGGGGCAGCTGAGCAGGCTCCTCCTCATACCAGTGGTTGCATTAGCACAGAAGCTTTCAAGGATAACTGCTGCTCCTCAGGGAGCCCCAGAATAGGAGCAGGCAAGAGTGCTCTCATTCTCCTATTCCTTCACACATCTGGGGTCTGAAGTGTCTTAAGCTGTGCTAAAAATCTGCTAACTTAAGAAACAAGTCTTTGAAATCAGATTGTCAGCTCTATTGCAGGTAATGAGCTGTGCAACTTCTGAAATCATACACGTATCACTTTCTTTAAAATTGTTGACCAAGGATATGAAAAACACAGAACAGAAATAGCAAATGAATTCAAAAGTATAATGTGACCTTGTCTCATGTCTGAATTTCTTTGGTATGATCCACATGGACAGAAATGACTTACACATTAGCAGTTGCTACTGACGCAAGTAGCAGTGTTCTTGTAGTTCTCCATTTAATTTGCCAGTGATTTCAGTAAAATACTAACTCGGCAATCTGAAGACCAGGTTCTGGCACTGACTGATGACCAGGTGACAAGGAATAGAAGAGGGATCAAACGAAAAATAAAGAACACGGCAGATATTAAATAATTTCATTATTGACTGAAAATTAAAGAACACTCTATTCAGGACAGAATTTAGAGAGAATAGAATACTCTGTGTGTAAAATGTTTTTAACTCTTATAACCCTGATCAGAAGCTGATATGCTACCCATAAATAATGAATTTCCAAATCAAATTATGCATATTGGGACACATAGTCCAAGTTTTGGATAACAAGAAGTTTCATTAAATAGATGTTCCAATGAACAAGATCCTGCAATGTTTAGATCATATCTGACTAATAAAATTAAAGATTTAGACATAATTAATATAGATCCAGACATTTACCTAATTAAAATGAACAGGGTAGAAAGAATTGATTATACATTTCCTTATGAATGAAAATAAACATACATAGTGTTCTTCTAAAGATAATGTATAACTCTAATGCTTTGATGATATAAATCTCACATTATTTTTAATGTAAGATTGCTACCGATCAGAAAAAAATGTATGTTATTACAATTAGTCAGTCAGATTGTCCAAATCAGCACATGAGCTGATGGAACAATGACAATTTACCATATCTGAGAATCTGCTCATTATCTTCAACAAATGAGGAACACAGAATCAACATTTGTAAAGAGGAACACTTCCTTAGAGACACTATAAAAAAAAAACACACTTCTTCAGATTAAAAATGAAAATCAAAGATAACTGCAAAGGTTGTCACCATAACCAGTACTCAAGCAGCTTTAGTATATGTAAAAGAAGAAAATTTATCTGAAAATAAATTCAAAAAAGGCTTCCCCTAATGATGTGAAATCCTGAGAAGGGTTTTAAAATTTTTCTTGAGCTCTGAAATCAGATAAGATCCTTGAAAATAGACTTTGTCTAGATGGGGTAACATTTGGAGTCATTATATTGTGTGTATCCCTTTCTGTTACATTCCTGAAAATAAAATCAGAGTATTCAAGAACAGCCCCAAATAGGCTGCCTTTTGGATACAGAAGACATTCTCAAAATATATTCCAAAATCTCTCAAATGTTCAGAGAAACAGCTGTTCAATCTTATGTCATATCACTACACCATTCTTGTTGCAAAAGATAGAGACCTTGCATAATCAACATATTTTCCTGGCATGGTCTCCTATCACTCCTGTTCTCACTCTCTAACGTAGCTGCTGCATTAGCAGCACTTCTGTTTGACCACATATGCTGAAGATTATTTTCTAGAATAGACTTCCCCAGTCAAAGCTTCATGAATACTGCTGGTCAGAGCTGTCAGGAGCCTTCTTCAGAAAAGACACAATTTTACTTTTAAAGACATGTGGTCAATATTTGTTAAAGCTTGTAGATTGGTTCAATGATGCGGGACTAGAAAATCTGCTGATATAAAACCAATATAATTGTAATATACTCAGCAGAGATATGCTGAATTAGCATCAGTACCAAATATGTCCCTAAAAACTACAATATAGGAACCCATTAGGCAGGTATGCATCTTTTAGAAACTGATTAAACATAAAATCTTCTCTTTCCCTAGATGTAACTTGGGAATATTCTAGGCCTTAAGCAAAGCTATTTGAAGGTAACGTCCTAGTGCAGATAAGAACTCAGTTTGGCTCAATGTGCATTCACTGGATATGCTCCACCCTGTACAAACACCTCTCCCAGATCAGTATGAAAAAATGTAGGACAGAGAGCAGACAGTACTAGTTCATTTTTGCTCACTTTTTAGAGCCTTCTTTGCAAGCATCTTTTCTCTCTCTCTGTGTATGTGCATGTGTCTACCCCTCCTCTTCCATTTCTTTTCTCTGTAGGGCATCGAAAGTGCTTTTCAGGTGGGAGGGCAGCAGTGTAAAATTGACTGCCATTCTAGTCAATTTGCTTCAGCAGCCATTCCATGTGTAAAGCACTTTATACAGAAGGAAGCTTTTTAGACATGGAGACCAAGAAATCTATTCTTTTACAGCCACGAAGTCCCTGTGAAATCAGAGGTTTCAAGAACTCATGCAAGGATAGAATTTGGCATGAAACCCACTGGAGAAAAAAAGCCCATTAAGATCTTGCAATCTGTTTCCCCTTGTTTTCCTTATTAGCAGAGAAAAAATAATTTGTTCTGGAGAAGAATGTCTTTACCCAGGAACTTCAAGCAGGCTGTACACAGTACCACTGGAGCACTTTGCACTGACTTCTATTGTCTGAAGCCAAATTTCAGTTTTATTTTAAAATCAAATAGAGCCTAGAGAAATACAATTATCTGTCTACATCCAGCTTGTGTGTCTCATGCTTGGTTGAGTTGGTATCATCCAGTGATAAGTACCATCCATTTCAGTCTTCTGGTGTTTACTGTTTTTGTATACCTTACGTAACTTTTACTTAACTCAATATTTAAGCTGTAAAGGCTGTAACTACCTTTAATCACTTTCACATAATATGTTGAGCGCTGGTTTTGAGGACAAACACGATTGTTCTTGTTGCTGTTGATCTGGAAGGAAGGTCATTCTCAGTGAAAACATGCAGTTGCTACTTGACATAGGAAAACCCAGCAGCCTTCCACGTGGTCAGGACAACATCAGACCAGTCAGATATTTAGTGCAACAAACAAGTCTTTTAAAGACAAACATTCTCACTGATTCTTTCTCACAAATGCTTCAAGGCCATCATTTAAGAAAAATCCAAAACAACAACTAGTTGCCAAGTGCATCATGAAATCCCAAGTATGGAAAGTCTGCTACTAGTAACCCAGAAAGCTGGCCAAAGAAACAATGGGCCAACCTGCATCCCAAAAATATGGATCCAGCCTCAGGAGGCTCTTAGAGAGTGATTTAAATGAGCCCAGGGCAAACAGAGAAACAAGTCTCCTGGAAAGATTCCTAAAGCCTCTTGTTACAGGTCACAGAATGCTACAAAACAGAAACGAACTTCAAGAAGAAATGTTGAGGCTACCCCAAGACATCCTGAACTGTATCCTTCTCATTTCAGATAGGCACATCTTCTAACCTCAGCTTAATGAAAAAAGGTAACAGTTCTACAGTAATTTGTGTTTATTGTCAAAAAAAGCTTTTGCCTAAAGCCTAGTGAAACATTTTGTTTTGTGCTTGAATCATTCACTCTGTCCTTTCCACAAGGTTATTTCCTTTGGCTTTGCACCAGCTTTCTTCTGTATTTGAAGACTGCTATCATGTTTCTACTCAGTGTTTTAACCTCTAGTCTGAACAGCCTTCTTTTCTCATAGGTTGCTATATTTCTCTGTTCTGGTGCACATGAGAATTAAACCTTATGTTAGAACTTTTCACAGCTGTAAAAGAGAAGAAATACTTCATTTTGCAGACTGTGCTCCTGTTTCTAGAACTCAAAATTTCTCCCCTCCACTTTTTTTTACACTAGTATGGCATTCCCCATTTATGTTCAAGGTGTAGACAACTACAACCTTTAATTCCTTTCCTTTATGACTGTAAATTGGTTGGTTGTTTCTATGAATTATTCTTCTTGTCTAAGTACAGAAACTGTACTTATTTTTAATTGCATCCTGTTTTTTTTTTTTTTATACCATCTTTCTAATCTGTAAAGATCCCTTGAAATTCTAATAATGTTCTCCTCTATACCTGAAATCTTCAAAGCTTTGTGATATCTGAAAATTTAATATGAACATTCCTCATCCAATTAATGAAGTCACTAATGAATATTTAACAGTATCTGGTTCAGGACAAATCCATGTCAAAGCACATTTGATATATATACTTTTCTGTTTTCAGTAAATCACTGCTAACTATTCTCTGACTTTGTTTTCCCAGCTCATTTTGCTAATACTCCATAGCAGGTCTTCTAGATCTTGTTTTTCCAGCTTGTTTAAGACAATGTTATGTAAAACAAGAATGCTTTAAAGCATCTCTAAAGTTAAGATCTATAGCTGCAAGAGATATGGGATAGAAACGCAGCTCCTAGGCTTCTAGTAGCTTTGCACCTGCAAAGAGCCCTTCCTGAGCAGTCATACACCCAGGGGGTGTTACCCCTTCACTTGCCCCAACTTTCTCCCACTGTAAAGAAATCATATCCAAAGGGAAAAAAGCCCATTGAGCTGATACAGAAATTCATGGAGTTTGGAGTAGTATGAAGTATGAAGATCAAGTTATAAAGGTATGCTGTCTCTGAGCATTCCTTCACACCCTGGAAAAATCTTAGAACTAAAGATTCCTGTTCCCTCCTTCTAACTGTGGAGGGATTCTGCAGGTATGTGCAACAACAGCTATTACCTCCCAACCACCTCATCCAAACTAGCCAGTTCCATCAGTTTTACCTCCTTCACCTCTACTAGTGCTGGAGAAAGGGAGTATCCAGACGCAGACTTGTGTACTAGCTTGGCCCAGCTGGGTGATCAAAGGAAGGAATGTTGGCCTGAATTTCCTCAGTTACGTGCATTACATTAGGCCCTTATCATTACTTTGATGTCAGTTTTTGTGGTTTAATTATATACTAAGAAGTATTCTTAGGTAAGCCAGGAAGAGCTGTCCTTATGACTCAACCAGCTACTTTTTGGCCAGCTGACTGTACATTTAATTAACATCCTGGGCACCAGTTCTGCAGTCCTACCCCAGGCAAATCTCCCATCAAAGTGAATGGGAGCTACCATCTGTGCAGGGCTGAGCAGAGAGTCAATAGAACAGTGCTACAAGTTTAGGCAAACAGTCAATCTTTATGAATTTTTCAGTAAAGCTGTTAAAGTTGTTTTTAGATTAAAATATTCCTTTTAGTTTGAAAAGATTCGTTTTTTCCTTAACTAGTGCATTTGAGTCATTTGTAAGCCAGATATTGGTGAAAACATTAAGAGAGGTCCTTTGTACTCAGTCTTTTAATTTGTATTTCTTCCTTGGTGTGGGGACATTTGAGCATGGTGCATCTCATAGAAACAGTGTATATGTACCACATCAAATGCATAGGAGAAAAGTTACTCCTTTGACATAGACAGCTGGGCATTTAAAACTCCAGGCTGAAAGATACACTCTCTTCAATGCCCAGAGGCAGCAAACATGAAGGTGTTTAATGTTTGGTAGTAGGCTAACATTTCACCCATTGACCTTCATGGTCAATCTGCTCTTAATTTCACAAAAAAAATAAGTCGATTCTCAATAGTTCTGATGCACTGTCCCAAAATTACAAATCTGCTACTGGATAACCTTAATCAAAAATACATACTATAAAATCAAATAAGTGATGTCTCACAACCATTTGGATCTTTCACAACATTGACTTTGACAGACAGTATAAGCACACAAACAAATCCATGAGGGTATTAAAGACTTTGGAAAAAGCTCAGTGGGACTTAGAAGAGCTGAATCCCATGCTAGCCTCTACCTTTCCCAATTCAATCTGCTTCTGTTGTTACCAAGGATGCAGCTTCCGCAATGGTGTTGGGTCCCTTGTTAAACTCTGCTCTTCCCTCAACCTCTTCCCTCAAAGACTTACAGACTTCCCATACCAGTCACAGCTCTGCTTCACTTCTGAGTTGTGTTGGAGACAAGAAGGTGCCTCACTGGCTGAGAGGGACAGAGGAGCAGCACATGCCTCAAGCACCAAGGCACTGCCCTGGAGCTGCAGCAGAAGGGCTGGAGCAGCGGACAGCACTAATGCTTGAGGGGGGCAGAAATGGGTTGAAGATCATTGACAGGATATAACACTTCTACTGCAGCATCAGGACAGCCCAACAATGCTGTGTATTCAGCATGTCTAATGCACATGTTGTAGGGGGATTGTCCAATGTGTTTACTTTAAAAAGCAGGTGAAATCCAAGTACAGAACCTGCCAAACTGAGAAATGTAATTTGGATTGAAAGAATTTGTCAGGCTTTGCCTCAGAAGGCAATAACCTTAATTTGACCCCCAACCACAGTGGCCACAAGAAGTAGCAGTAAACTGCATCTGTGATTCAGGAAAGAGTAAAAACTATCAGAAAATTAGTGATGGACCAAAAATATCTGCACTGGAAACATACATACATTGTATCTCACATGTCTCACAGAAAGGCTGTTCTTTGGCAGAAATACCAGACATTGGTTTATTTTGTGGAGCAGGAGACAGAAGAGATTTTTCTCATACTAAAATGATCAAACAATAAATGTAGGTTTTAGTTTTCTCTGTATTGTGTTAATTGGGGCAGGGGAAAATGGGGAGGTGGGGGGGTGGGGGGAGGAGAATTTAAGAATCTAGTTGTCCTTAAAGAAGGTTTTCAGCAGTGAACTGGGCCGGGTAGAAATCTATCTTGCACTTGTCACATCTATATTAAATTATCTACTTTTTTCATTTTACAAGGGAAGACGTGAGCAGAACATTACTCAGCTGTCAGGATACAGGGCTGTGCTGCTGAGCAGAGTAAAGTGAATATATTCTACAATGCTGCAAACCCAGCACAAAGGTAACAGAGGAGGGATTTGTGTCACCAGTTTTTCCTCCTGTGTTCCTGGAAGGCAGTTTTCAGTAGGCTTTGTTTTGACTGCTTTTTGCTATGATGATATTTAAACACGATCAATGGCCCTTTCTTTTGTAAAAATAGTGCCTCCTGACTACAATGTTACAGATAAGGGCTGGAAAAATATTTTTAGCTTTCATCAAATACAAACTGACCAATGTAAAGCTACTATGATGACTTATACTTGCCTAAACACCAAAGGGTAGCAAAGAACAATCCTTGCAACTCAGTTTTTACTATGCTTTGCATGTATTTTGGCATATAAGAAAATTAGCAGGTTATAAGAGCATTAAGACACAGACTAAGAACATTATAGATATTATATTCATGCTTCCCTAGACTATCTATATAATAAAACAGAAAGAAGACTACAGAATTTCCTGATAATTCCCCACTTTTATCTTGAAATCTAACCTCATGATCTTAGACTTTGCTGTAATCAATTTTCCCACTTAGAGGAATAAACATGTAAAAGAGAGTCTTATATTCCTTGCAAGGGTAATTTTAGACCACAGAGTGGTAAGACTTCCAGGGTTCAAAAAATGCCAGGAAGCTAAACCTGAGTGACTGAACTGTGACAATAGAGGGTAGACAGGGAATATTCTTGGGGATGGTTAAAAGTTATATTATAGAAAAATAAATGTTAAAAACTGAGATAGTTCCTGTAGCTATCACTACCTTCCAATACATTAGCATGTCAGCAGTGCTGCTTATGACATTTCCCTGACTGTCAAGGTAGTACTGTACTTCTGGGTATGGCAAGAAGTTGAATGAGAGCTCTTTTATGTGAGAAAGTTACATACAATAAAAATAGAAAGTCAGCATGCAGTGTGTGTAGTGCAGTGTGCTAGCAACTTTTCAATATATGCATGTACTCAGTATACTGCAGAGTAACCTCCCTTTATGTCTACTACTAGCTGAGAATATCAGAATACAATACTAATCAGTTAGTGATGTCCACATTTAAAGCCTAATATATCATACAGTTCATCAGACAGAAAAATTGCAGAAGACAAACAAAAGAAAAGAAGAAAAAGCAAATTTACTCCGCTAAATAAACAAGCAACCACAAAGGCAAAATATCAAATACCAACCCTGAGACATTTTCCATAAAAATACAAACACCCCACCTCTTAACTCTGTTCCCGACTCCCACCCTGGTGAGTCATTGTGCATGAAGAGCTGGACATTATTTGTTTGCCAAGAACATGTTTAATCTAGAATCCGCAGACTGACACCAGAGATGCAAGAGATGCATACAATGCACTTCCCCAGCTCATTTTCAATAGGGGAAAACACCAAATCAGCTGCCAAAACAAGTGCAAATCTTCAGTGTCATCAGAAAGCGCTGAACTTAGACTATGCCGTCTGTCTCGTCTGCTCAGTTTCGTTTCCCCTCTCACAGATTCCTTTCAGCAGTTGCACTTCGTGTGGCATTGGGTTACACAGAAGCCTGCTCAGCTCTTGTTTGATCTTGTTTGTTTACCTTAGTCATGTTATAAACACTACATCTATTTTCCAGCTTATGACAAGTGTGTCCATTATTCTTTCTTTCCAGCATCCCAAGCATCCTTAACGCTGGCCTCAGAAATGCTGTTGTTTTCTAGTTTCCATTTTCTCCTTTGACAGAAACAGCTACAGAGGTTTATGTATAATTTGGCTTCTAAAGTTCACCAAGCTTTTGCAGTTCCTTACTTGTATGCTGAATGTGGAGACAAATATAATTTTTCGATTTTTTTTCCAACTAGTTTTGTGGAATGAAAAGGCAAATTGACAATTTGAGACCAACAACATAATTTACCTCAGCTCAGGCCAAGTTATGGCTAAATACCTCGAGAAAGGAAAGTAGGAGGCAACACAACTCTTCCTCAACCAGTTTTTTTCTTTTGCCAAGAAAAAAACCCCTTCCATCTTTCAAATTAACTGTCAATCAGGAGGGTCCAGGCTGATACCCACTCCCTTGAGCTTGTTAGTCTGAGGATGCTGCTGAACCACCCCATGAATGAGTTTCTGGAATGGTAGTAACAGGGCTTCCCTAGACCACCTCTAGTTTCCACTTCTGCCAGTGGCATATCTCATGGATGTCTGCCTTTCAACATTTCTCATTTAGCTGTATTCCAAAACTGATGAGCGGTATTTTCCCTTAAAACAAAGGCAGAACTTACCAGAACACTGATAAAAAGAACATTCTTCTGTACTGCTGAACATCCTGCACTACTAATAAATTCATAATGAGAGTAAAAGGTGTTCAGCTCAGTGGGGAAAGGATAGATCCTTGTACTCCTTATAAATATAGATACATATTTTGCAAAGATCATTTATAAGTCAGACCTAATACCTCTTTGTGTCTCAGCATACATCACAGTTGAGCCAGCCACGATACACAGAGTACCATCACACCACTTCAGAAAGCTGCAAGCACCTGCCCTTCTTGTTCTTTAGCACAACATTTTATCCCCTGATGTTCATGCCCTGCCCCTGTGTGCCCTCTGTTCCCTTTGGTGGTAGCTCAGCACCCCTGGGCACTCCATGGCTCACTGCTGTCAGTGCTGCTCACAGCTGTGCCACTGGGGATGAGGCTGGGCCAGCCCCACTCACAATCACCACAAACTGTGTTCTTACATCTTTGCACCTTCTGTAGGAGAATACTGGAGACAATGACGAGGATTGGTCTTCATGCCATACGAGGAACCTCCTATCTACACTCACTGTGAGACTGCTAATAACCAGCATTCTAAGGAAAGCAGCATTTTTATCTGCTTTGGAATATATTCCTCTGTATTATGGTATTTCAAAGTCATGCAGCAAGATCTCATTCCAACACTGACTCTGACTTCTATGCCAACAAGAACTGGGCTGTAAGATACTGCCCAGTTTGCAGAAGCAGAAAACTTTTTCAAAACCTGCTCTCTGAAACATATGAATTCAGGTCTTTCTAGTCCTTTACACCAAGGCTTGGCAGAGCCACTTGAAAGCAAGAATGCTATGGATCTTCATTATTAGCCTTTTGCAAAAGATGCTTTCCTCGCTACATGATCTTTCTTTCTTTCCATGCTTTTCTTTAAGCTTAAGAGGTTCTGCATCAGCTGCTAGCATATGGATGCCCAGGACCCATTGTGGCATTATGAAGTGTTGTTCTAAAGCTCTGCAGGCTCATGTGACAGCAATTTCCCCCCCGCAATGGACATACACTGTGTGGATCTGTCTTGACATCCACCCTAAAATTTCCCAGAGCTTCCCTTCAAGACCTCAAGGGAGATATCTTTACAGTTCATGTGCCTTATCACTATTATTTTCAAACAATGTTGTATGTGGAAGTAAATGCCCTGTCCTCACACAAGGGAGACAGGCAGTAAAACCAGAGTGCCACTGTATGAATTAAGAGGAAGATGAAAAACATTGAGATGATGTTGTTAACCACAGCACTTGACAAAACACAGTGTTGTCCCTAAAAAAACCTTCACCTAACACCCTAAAAGTGTTTTATCTCAGTAAACAAAAATCACACATGTAGTTATTAAAATTAAATTATTAATAAAATTAGATTACATTATACAGCTGAGCTGAACTACAAATGACAGGACTTTCTCTCTTCTGTCCTAGTGACATTTTTGCTTGTGGTTTTATATCCCACTGTTATTTTTTAGGTCACTTCAGTTGTTTTGGAAAAGGACTGTATTTTTACTCATTTAAATGTCATATACATGTACTTATTTACCCAGTAAATAATAGGAAGACTTTCTGATAATTTGTGAAATCTGATAACATACTGTTTGTGAGCTCTACTTGAAGTTGAGGAGGGACCACTGGAAAACACTGAAAAGGATAGTTTTCCTACAAGGAGAAAAGTGGTTTTTAATCTGTAAAGTTCCTGACATTGAAACATGCTGACTGGAAAGGTCAGAGAGCCACTCTATGTTTGAAGGGCAGGGCCTTAGCTAAAGAGGTACTTAAAGAGAAGGAACCCCCAAATCCTGGCAGGACATATACCAAATCCTAAAGAATTACTGTAAGCACTTAGGACAACCACAGAAAATGTCAGGGGAGAGGTGAGTGCTCTATATGGATATGCCAATTTTTCATGCTAAACAAAGAGGATTTTCTCTTAAAATCCCTCTGCAGGATGTAATGCCTGCCTTGTCTTGTTTGTGACTGTATGGCTGAAACTGGTCCATCAGACAAAGAACAGGAGAAAGAGATGATGAACCTCAGCAGGTTAAAACTGCTCCCAGAACTTGAGGCAAGGGGGACTGAAAGACCCTCCTTGTAAGCAGTGATGTCAGATGGAATATCTCTGCCAGAGAGGATGGCAGAGGTGGTGCCTGGAGCATAGTAAGTGATCCTGGGGAAGTTTGGAGTCATGTCAGTAAATTCAGACACAATCCACTGAATGCTGAATTTGAGGAATGTTCCCAGAGCTGTGCAACAATCCTCACCAGTAGTGCTGCTTGTGAATTTACATATAAACATTATTTACATATAAAACTACTGTCCAGACATGGAACAACACCTTGAAATAGCTGCTTGGTGTCTCCAGAAAGAACTGATTAACTTGAGCAGCTCCACCTTCCTGCAGTTACAAAACATTCATGAAATTCAAACCCCACAAAAAAGCATGGATCCGAATGTTCAGAAATACTTGGGAAGTGGACAATTACTTGGCCATTTTCTAGAAAGTTTGAATTGTAATCTAAATTAATGGAGTGCACTATGAGTCACACAATTATTTCACAATATATAATCATCAGGCATCCATCCCATTTGTTTAACAAATTTTGTAAATTTCCTAATGAAAGAAGAAAATAGTAAAAACCCTAATCTAACATCAAAAATCCACTGCACTTCCCAGTATTACTGCACAGGTCCTCTACCTGTGCATCACTGTTTGTATTTCTCTAGGCCAGCCTCCACATCAGGAGGCCATAGACAAAAGCACAGCTGTTCTGGACACTCACTGCCACATCCTACAGTTACAAACTTCACCAAATTCAGCCCCAAAGCTTCTTAGACAGAGCTACATTTGGTAGTGCTTGTGCACCCCACTGCTGGTATTGAGACGTTTGATATTGAAATCTCGCATATGCCCTTCGTTCTAAAATAATTAATGATTGTAATTTTGTCCCAGGCTATGCACTGTCTACTCAGCCACCACACAGAACCCACGGCTGTGCCATCTGCAAATACATTTGAACAAGGAAGTTTTGAGCACCTGCCAGAAAGCAGAATATCAGCAGAAAAATACATTTACTCAAAGAGAATGAAAATTTGCATGGCAGAAAAAAGAAACCAAATATTGCCATCACCATTATGCTGCTGAAGTGCTATTGTCAATATGCAGTGATTGTTTGCTCACTGACAGCAAACAAGAAACAGGCTGCTTGTGTGGGAGCAGGATACAGTCTCTTCAAAAAGAAAAGGATCTTCTAAAATATCAAGTCAAACTGCTAGGAAATGGATCTGTCCATTTTTATTTTTTTTTTAAGTGAGAAAAATAAGTGGCTTTGGTAAATAAAAAGCTCCAAACAAAGCAACCAATCAAGCAACCAAAAAAAAAAAAAAAAAAAAAAAAAAAAAAAAAAAAAAAAAAAAAAAAAAAAAAACACCCCCCAAGAAAACCAAAAATCAAAAAACCAGCCGAAACCCAAAGCAGGCTTTTTCCTGGAAGTTCCTGAGAAAAACTGTATTGCCCTTAGAGCTTAATTTTTTTTATTACCATCTATAATTGTTTCCCAGGGTGTAATCACTCACATGTAGCTAGGACAGTACTGACTGGAGAATGTCTCCTATATAGGCTTTATTTATCTTCTCCAGAGAAGGGAGACAGAGGCCTGAAGCCATGATTTTGTCTTCATTCTGTGTGCAACATATCTCAAGGACAGAGCACTGGACTGTAAACAAAAGGGACAGCTGTAAGGTCATGAACATTCCTGGAAGCCTATTATACACAAATACAATGTGGAAAGAATATGGAAATCAGACTGAGGTTTAGCAATATTCATTTTATGCAGAGTTTTACATGTTTCTAAGAACCCAAGCTATTTCAAATTCTATTAGATCTTTTGTGCTGTATCATTTAATGTATTACAAAGCAGCTTTAGCTAACAGCAGAGGTGGGGGAGAAGTACAAATCTCACAGCAGAGCATAAAATAACCTTATTGAATAAAAATGTTGTCTTTTTTGGAACAAAAAGTAACCCTTTATATAAAATGGGAGTTTCACGGCTAACTACACTATATGGAGACAACTGAGGAAGTATGAACAGGAAAGAGATAAGAAATGTTACCTATGTGTTCTGTCGGTTATATTATTCCTACCATTTTCCATTCTGCTTCTAGGCTGATCGTTTTATACTTGTCCTTTAAGTAAATAAATAAATAATAATAAGAAAAAGGCCCTAATACTAACAGCTTTATGACTCCAGGAAAGGTCAGAATTTGGGTTTTGTTTTGGTTTGGGTTTTTGGTTTGGTTTTTTTTTTTTTTTTCTTTTCTCCTGTGCAGGGTAATATTTTCAAGACATGTTTTTCCCTGTATATTGTGCTTACACAGACTTTTTGGTGGTGCTCCAATAGAAAAATGTCTGCATGTGCAGTTCTAAAAAGCTTTTCAGCAATGTAAATTATTAAAGACACAGGGACTCAAAACCATACAAATGCAGTGAAAAGCAAAATCCCTGTTGGCTGCTGTACATGACTGAGTTATGCTTTGCTTTCTCCTTATCTTCATTAAAGTTTGCACAGGAAAATCATTGTCTGTGGTCCCTCCTCTGTGTCAAATGCTCAGCCATATCCTATGTCCAAAGCACTGCCTCCTCATGCACACTCACTAACTCCTCAAGTTAGTGTGGGGACTAGAGTAAAATTAAATGGATACTTCTAAATTCTTCAGCTTTTGGACTATCACATGTGGCTCTTGGCACTGCAATTGCATGAATGATTACTCATGAATTCTTACCCATTATTTTACGGAATAGTATGTGCCAAGAATGACACAATGTCAAGTTAAAAAAATACATAAAATCTCTCACCTGCTCCTAATAACTCCCCCTTCCCACCTAATCCTTTTTTTGCCTGAAAGAAGAGATAGGCCTCACAGTGAGCCCTGAAGGTCAACAATCTTGCATTCCACTGGAGCAGCAAATTCCACAATTAAGAACTAATATAGGAATGTCAGAGTCCCACGTGATTTCAGTGGCTGTAGTTGAGGTTCAACTCCATGCATGAAAGCCCTGCTTGTTAAAAATCAACACAGAAAATTGTCCCTACAAACAAACTGGAGGCCAATGCCTCTTACAGATGGCAGAATCATATTCTTGAATATTGAGCTAATATTTATTTGTTGCTGCAGCATCAAGTCTGTGTGACAAGCATATGCCAAAGTGCCAAGAACCTCCAAAGACAGCACCTCTTCTGTTCCTCCCCAGCTAACAATTGGCATAAGGAATACAATATTGTTTCTGTAAGAGCTGAACAGTGAGAAGTGACCTGCACAGTCTTCGACAGACGGAAAATCACAAGCAGAAAATTCATTTCTCAATGAAATGCATTTCTCACTACTTTTTTTCCTTTGATACCACTATAATAAAATATTTTCTATTCTAAGGAGGTCTCCTGAATCCACACATCACAGGCAGAGGGTAAGTATTTTATTGGCACTTTCTCCTTTAGCAGCTACTCAATCCAATGAATCTGTCTATTCTACCTGCTCTGCACCACTCCCAGTAAAATGTGATCAGTAGATAAATGGGAGAGAAAGAGGGAGGAAACAGCATAGATGGTCTCAGTGCCAGCAGCTATCAGCTAGGCAGGTTTGTGTGCCATTAGGAGAAAGAAATACAAAGTGCTCTTTCTGTATGCTCTTCTTTGTATTAAAGCAAAAGCTCCAGGGAGTAACTTAAAATCAAAGGCTGACAGGGCACAGTGAATCTGAACAGTTGTAAGACAGCTGGGGAAGGAGAGGCACACAGGTGCAGAGTGGAAGGAGGAGAGAAAGGAGGAGATGTGGATACAGAAATAAAGTTGAGCAGTAAAGTGTAAATCCATCTCCCCCCTTCATCTTGTTCCAGCAGATTCTGGCAAACACCTAAGTTTAGTTATTTTAGAGTTTTTCTGAACTCTGTTGAAATGCAAAAGTGCTTTCAGCATGTCAGAGACTAGTGTTTTCCCCTTTTATATTTTTTAATTGTTCAAATACATTTAATGAAGCCAACATAACCAAGCATTCGGAACTCCCTGCTAATATACCAAAGTGCTGAGGCAATCTGAGTGGATCTACTTGCAAAATAGTTCCTGTTTCATTTGCTTTCTGTGTTAAGAGTCCAGTGCCACAGAGGACTTGGCAAGCCTATAGTGTTCAGTGTTTATCATGAGGAACTGGCTTTTTATTTCTTCCCAGGACACAGTGTTGATACAGAGTGAATTCAGTACTGAAACAATGCCTCAGGATGACATTAACAGACACTGCTGTGGCATATGAAATCTTTCAATATTTATTCTGTTCATATTCCCAGCAGTAACACTGTAGTTAATAAATGCACCTGAAGTCTCCACTAGAATTTTTCATTTTCCATTCTAAGCTGTTTTAAAGTGCTCCTGTGCACTTTACAATAGTTGCTCTCTTTTGTCACAAACATGGTATCTTCTTAAGAGTGGAAGAGTCTGATCCCTGTAGATCCCAGAATTACCATATCCTACATATTAATCAAAGTTTGTGAATCTACTTAAGATTATAAGATTAAAGTAACCTAAAAGTTTAAAGTATAAATAAACGTGTATTTATTTTTAAAAAGAGCTGGAACATGTTGGCAGTCTTAGAATTCACACTCTTTTCTTGTTGGGTCAATAGAAAAGGATTTTCTCGGCTGATATTTGAAACAGACTGCTGCTAAATCCTATGCAAAGTCTGGAATGCATCATGCCTACATGTGCTCACATTTTTTTATATCACCAAGATAGCTAATTACACAGCATCGCTTATTTATTTGTAACTGTATGACTTTGATGCTCTCATGCCTATGAGATTCTAAAAATCAAGCACAGCTTCAACACAGGTAGCTGCTCGTGGATGTAAGTACCTGAACAGCAGGGAACTGGACCATCTCAGCCCATTTCAGGAGCTCATGCAAAAGCAGTGTGACCAGCAGGCCAGGGAGCTGCTTCTCCCCTTCTCTTCTGCCCTTCTGACACCCTGCCAGGAGCTCTACATCCAGCTCTGGGACCCCCAACATAAGAGAGACGTTGGAGTGAGTCCAGAGGAGGCCCTGAAGATGCTCCAAGGGCTGGAGCTCCTCTGCCATGGACACAGGCTAAGAGAGCTGGGGGTGTTCAGCCTGGAGAAGAGAAGGCTCCTGGCAGACCTCAGAGCATCTTCCAGAGCCTAAAGGGGCTGTAAGAGAGCTGGAGAGGAACTTCCTGCAGGGGCATGGAGTGACAGGACAATGAGTAATGTCTTCAAACTGCAAGAGGGCAGGTTTAGATTAGATATTAGGAAGAAATTCTTCCCTGTGAGAGTGCTGGGGAACTGGTACACGTTGTCCACAGAAGCTGTGGATGTCTCATTGCTGGAAGTGTTCAAGGCCAGGTTGGACAGGGCTCTGAGCAATCTAGCCTAGGGGAAGGTAAAGGTTCAGAATGAGATGGTCTTTAAGGTCCATTCCAACCCAAACTATTCTGTGATTCAATGATGATTCAATGATTTCATGCATGGAGTATGGCAGGTCTTACTTTGCATCATACTCCATGTTATGATAAAAATTAAAAGCACAGACTAAAATCCTCTCCTGTTTTACCTATCATACCTCCACTTGCTTCTGTGGAGCAATGCTAAGTGCTGAAGAACTGGACACATTTTAAAATTCCTAACGAAAATTCACTTCAGGTTTCACCACTGAGATCACTGAATGCTGCATCAGTGTGTGGGCTGCACATGAACAATAGGGTTTTCTTTAATATATGCTGAAAATGGAAACTATCATCATCATTAGATGATGTTCTGACTGTGAGGCATTTTTCAGTGACAACTTTTGCAGAGAGAAATGAAGAGATCTGGCCTAACATTGAACTCGGGGGGTTTTTAAGCACAAGTCCCATACAGAAACCCAGTGTCCTACCTGCACCTGAAAGAAACATATCTACAAGAGGTGTTTACCTCATGTTTTCTTAGTGCAATATTTATTTTGAAAAAGCACTTAGGGACATAAGCACCTGTATATGTCGTTATTGGTATTTGTATAACATTTACGGGTAAATGTGTGCGGATCACTTCACCATGACTAAACTAAAATCATCCTTTAAACTGAGCAAAACAAAAGTTTCAGAATAAAATTTCACAGGGGTTTTAGGAGTTGAGGAATACTACAAATTTAAATTACAACTTGGTAAAAGGTAATTATCCTCGAGGAGATGCTTCCTCTAAAAGCTGTTCATATCTTAAAAAATTGTCATATTATAATCTCTAAAATATATGTACTTATAAATTTAAAAGACATTTCATTAAGTTCATTAAGTAATAACTTAATGTGCTCAAATTTTAAATTTGCACTGTAAATGAATAAAAAAGGGATATATTGTGAATTTATGTCAGGGCAAAAATCATGTAAACATGAAAGGGCAATTTAAAGAACAGACAACTGTCTGAAAAATTTCTGTCAGTTCTTATTAACCATATATCATCATACTTCTTCCATTTGTTTTATATCACTGTGAATGTGAGTAGACTCAATATCCCATTTTTACAGACCCTTCATATTGCCTAGCAAAAGACAAAATGTTATTAAAAATGGGTTGAAAACAACTGTAAGATCAGTGGATTTAACAGCAACTGCAAAACAACTTACATTTAAACTCTTATTACACTAAACCTCAAAAAACCTTAGGCCCTGCTTATATTATACGGAAAGATACAGAATAATGCAAAAATATTAAAAAAACTATTCCAATACATCTTTAAAAGAAGTTCTGTGGTAAAGACATCTGCCTGTTGTGTCAGTTCTCTTCTCTGTTCCTAGTTAGACCTTTATTACAGGGACACAACAAAATGCCAGCTAATGAATGAGAATCCACTTTATTTTCACTGGTTCCCCCATGATCACTCCTATATAGTGAAATGTATTTTCCCAGCCACAATTTGGCTTTCATATAAAAATATCAATTCTGCTATATTCTGGTCACATACTGATCTTGGTCTTTTTACATCTTCTCATTAACTAGGTACACAAGCTATTGTTTTAACTGAAGAAATAGAACTGTTAACTCTAGGCTTGTACTTGTTAACCTGCGATCTAAATACAGGTTTCTTTAGCAAAGTTTCTATATCTATCACCAGGAATGAAACTCGTGCAGACTTCACATGTGACTTTCCACTCACTTTCAATTTAATAAAAATAGAATCCCTAAGTGTTTGAATGTACAGTTCCCACTTTGTTTCTAAATTTGGGCCATTACTTTAAATTATTGTTTGAAGCATCTCTCCCTAAAGGAGATCAGAAGGAAAAAGGACAATGTCTAACTGTAAAGTCGTGATTGTGGGGGAGTCTTCTTTTACTCAGTGCTCTGCAAAAAGCTGTTTTGTGGCACTGCAGAATGATTTGTTGCATCTTACTGCAAGGTGAAAGGAAACCTCATCATCTGATCACCACTGTACCTTTACAAGCCTTGAAGATAAAGTATGGAAAATCTATAACTGCAATGTTATGTCTGTTGCTGCTGCGCTCTTTATTAATCAATCAATGCCTCTCAACAAAGCTCTTTCAGCCTCCTCCTGTAGCAGTTAGACCTATAATCAGCTAGACAAAAACAGTTCAGAGATGCATCCTTTGTGCTTCTATGTAATTTACATACACTAAAAAAATCCCTCAGCGTGCTATTCATAACATATTATGTAGTATAGAACACACCACATTATGTGCTATAATCACAGCCATTACTTAAATTGGCTAAAACGTTTTTTTTACATTCTGGAGTAAATTTCACTATTAAGACCAAATGGATTAGATCATTGTTTCCCTATTTCCTCCGTAAGTAAAACACAATTGTTAAATAAGTCCCTGACCTTCCTGTGCATGTAAGGTAGGATGAGAGTACTGTTACAGAAATGACTGTTGTAACAATTTGTAAACATTTGCACCTGATATACAGACACATTCTGGCTAATTTTTAATAATGAAATTTTTAATTTTCTGAAACTGAACCACAGTCACCAGTGGAGCAAAGAGCATCCTGTGCTGCATCAATAGGAGCTTGAGCTGCTGCCATTACTGTGCCATTTCAGACACTGCTGTCCTACAGCACGGATCGATTCACTCGCCTTTGCTTCACCATGGTTCTCTAGGGGCCTTCTCACCTGAGTTTAGCCTGGTCATTTTCACCCCCTACTGTTTTAATAAAAAGTCACATTTGGAAGAGTTAGCACTGCAGCTAGTGACTGCACACTGGATTTTACTTTGCTTTTTTTTTGTATGTGAATAGTCCAGAGGGGAAGGAGCCTTCCTTTCACCAGCCTGCCCACCTCGTGCAGCCCCTGCACAGGAGGGTCAGCAGATCCACAGTGATCAGAGCTCTGGGTCAGCTGCACAGAGGCTTGCAAAGAAAGTCATCTGTTAAGTAATCAAGGAAAGATTTATTTAGAAAGCTTCTGTAGGAGGCCAGTGATGTGGATACAAAGGGTGACAAGTCCCAGGTGCTCTACTTGTTTTCAGGGCAGGAGCAAGGTTTACAGTGAGCTGGGCTGCTCTGGAAAAGAGGTAGGTAGAAACTTGGTGTATGTCATCTGACTCTCACAGAAATGCTGAGAAGCAATGAAGTTTTAGTTAAAAACACATATAACACTTCTGTAAGCTTCTCTGAAGATGTCAGCACTGTAAGAGATTATTTCTGTTCCACTGAAATCAAACATCTGGCTGTTAGAGAATATGAGAGTACCTCAAATAAAAAAAGAGGATGTTAAAGCATTACAAAAAATGTATATCTTATACAAATCAAACTACAGCATGCATTATGATCTCTTCAAATGGCTGTTCAGGCATTTTGATAAAAAAATACACAAGACTTGCCAAAAATTTAAATCCTTCCTTGTATAAATATATTTCTTTTCAGCTCCTTGAAATAAGTTGTGATGAAATAGAAAGCAAAAAGCTAGAACAGTACAAGAGTTAAGATCAGAGAGAGTTTATTCCTCTGTATTTTCATATCCCACTTCCCTTGATAGTACCTGAAAATGTGATTTTGGCTGGTTCCTTTGAGAAATTCATGGTGGAACATACTCTTACCAAGAGTCTGAATTCTTAGGAACCATCATTGGCTACAAGTTGAATAATACACATTCAATTTAATTTTTTCAGCATGACACTAAGGCCATTAACTACTTGAGTTCAAATCCACACACTCCATGAATGGATAGTAAAAGCGTGAATCACCAAGCTAAAATCTAATTCTCCAGATGCCAAACTTCCCTGCATCACTTATTAGCAGACATAAAGCCAACAAAAAATTTCACCCTCTGATTCCAGTTTCCAAATGCTATTTATCATCATTTTGATCTTCAGTGATAGGGATTACTGGAGAGCACACCCAACAGAACATTGCTCCTAAGAAGAAATCCAGAATGTGGGCAAACTGGGACAACATTCTGTCTAAAATATTGCTAAGCTTCCCCTCATTACTCTAAGGTCTTAATCTCAGTTTTGATCTGAATGGGCCAGAATTTTGTGGAAGTCTGAATCCAGTTCTCTACTTTGTAGTTGAGGTCTGTATTTACTGATACAAATATAGCACCTGACTTTTGATTCAACACAATCTATAAATCCATGTCATCTTCACAATACAGCACGGGCTGTATGGGGAGGTGTGGCAGTAAGACTGTCCCTGAGGGTGAGCAGTATTGGATGTAACATGCTCCAGAGAGCTGTATCCACTAGCATGGCATCAAACACACAACTGGATTAGCAAATCTCACTGGACAAGTCAGGAAACACAACAGATGCTGGCAATCACAGAGACAGTGTTGGAGTGCAGCATCACATATTATCCTCACCCTCGCTACTGTTATGTTGAATTCTGACAGGGACTGACCTTTCACAAGCTTCTTTGGATAGAAACAGTCAGAAGATCTTTTCTGTTTGTCTGCTATCAAATCAATAGGTCTTAACATGTACAATATTTTAACAAAGATATCTAGTTGTGTCAGCTCTCTATATGAGCAAAAAGGCTTACACCAAAATAAGGTGACAGAATTAAAAGAAGATCACCTCTCACAGTTATGTGATTACCAAAACTGAGAGAGCTTTTACAGCAGAATGTGCTGCAGGCCTCAGAAGTCTGCAATCATTCAGAAGTTAGCTGGGAATTTTAAATTAAATTTTTTTCTATAATCTTCTTTTGTCAAGCATCAGTACACTTTGCAGTTAATACAAGAATCAGGATGATTTGACAATTTACCTGAACATGGCACCACAAATGTGCCTCCTCACTGCTTTTATTTACTTACCAATCTGCAATTGTGGTATACTTCTGCAGGTGTTTTTATGATGCCAACAGCTGGAGAGGGAGCTGACTGACTTGTTGGCTTCTAACAACTGACTAACCTAGTTAGCACTCTCCTTTAGGCTTGATGTTTTTAAGACAAGCTAGCATTCTTCCTTTTCCAGAGTCCTCTAACTCCCTTGTTCTTTTGTCACCCCCTTCCCAACCCTCACCTTTTCTCCTCCTCTCAGAAGGAACTGCTAACAGAATTTATATTCAGCATTTTGTCATATGGCAGACATCTATTTTTCACTTGTCAGATTGGCCAAAATTAAAGCAAAAGCATATTAGTATCTAATCAACTAATGCAGATTCTCTGAGTGAAACTGTTGTCAAAAATGGGTTTAAAAAAAACCCCTTGAAAATTACTGAAGTAAGAATACTCAGGTTTGCATAACAAGGGACAAGATTTCTGCATATCCATTAAGGATTTTTTAAAATAAACTGGAACAAAGCAGAGGATGGGGCACAGCTAAAAGCACATTGGAAAAATCAATAGCCATAAACAGCAGATCCTTTTAAAACAAATCTATCTGTAAAAAGAAAACTGAAAGTGAGTAATTCTTTATCCTCCAATAAACAGCTAAAAATTTACATGTGCTGCCAGTCTGAATAGGACCTACCATGTTTAATATATTCTGGGTTATATTTTGCCCTAGATGAATCAATTAGAGGCAGCCATTCCCCAAGGTGAAAATATACATTAAGAGGAAAAGACACCATGCCAAACAACCTTTCATTTATTTAAGTAGTAGTAGTAATAATAGCAGTAGTGGTGTTTTCCCTTGCTTGCAATGAACGTAGGTGGATTTTATCTCCAATGAAACATCAGTATGAGATATAATAGTTGTAAGAAACCAGGTGACACTGCTCCCTGTTTGATAACACAGAGCTCACTTTTCTCTTATTGATTCTCCCACATATGTGACCTGTATGGAACATAACATGCTGGTTAGATTATGCTCCACAATGCTTGAGAGAGAGTGAGCCCAGTAAGAAAAAGGTTCCCAGCTGCATAAACAATCATACCCTGCTTACTGCCTGCTACAAGAGTGAAACAGCTGTATTAGCCTTGGCAGAGAATTATTTCAGACACAACTGCACTTGATTTATGTAGGGGATCCATGAACACAAAGCCAGACTTGAACTGCTCGGAGCTGATATGGTCAGACTCACTTTATCTACTGCTGTGTGCAACCAAGGTAAAGCAGCAGCAGCAGCCTGAACTGGACTGGAAGGTTTTGCCATGGTATAGTAAAGTCATTTAAGAGAAGATGGTTATTTTTCCCTTTTTACCAAAGGCATGGGGTGCAGTAACATATTTTTTCAGTGATTAAGAGATCAGAAGGAGTTTTGATATTTGAAGATACACAAATCACAGTATATTTGGGTGGATGAGTTCTGACAAACTACAGCCCTTTAAGGACCCTGTCCTCCCCATATTCCACCACACCAGCTCCTTGCAGCTCCACCCCTGCCAATCTGCTTTCTGACCCCACAGCTGAACAGTCATCTCGACACGACACAGCACTCTAACTTCAGAAATGGCCAATAAAACCATGAAACTAAACTTTCTAGACTGTCTAGCCACCCTCTTCAAGCTTATGAAAGCAGGTTTTCAGAGCTGAGAGTTCTTTTTGATATTAATAATTTCCCCAGGAGCACACAGACACATGTGACTAAATTCTGAGAACTTTTCTTACCTAACAAGGTAACACTTTCCTAAGGAAGAAAAGTAGTGGTATTTACTCTCTTATAAGACTATATACTAAAGCTAAAATGACATAGAGAAGTAATTGTAATTTTAGTAACCTCTGTAAAGGCTGTAAAAGCAACAGAGCCAGGCATCTTTTGAATTTTAAATAAAATATAAAGAGAAGTGTTTTAAAGGTCAAAGACTGTAGCAAAACAAAGGAGTTCAACTTCCAATGCACACTGCCTAAATGCACAAAACTTTATATGTCTAACACAAAATTGAGTTAACAGGGTGGGGAATTTGGGTTAATCTCTGTATTCCGGGCATGAATTAACCACAAAAAACCACCACAGAGTGGGTGAAGTATTTGGAAGTATTAGCTGCTCCCTGAGAGAGTACACTGAACTCAGTGGCTCAGTAAACCTGTCCCACAAGGCAACCTCTTTGTTCCCTCACACAAAGCACATTTAAGCACGTTTTTATGCAGGATTCAGGATTTGGTTCCGGTATTTTAAAAGTGGTAAAAAGTGTGTACCATGTTGAATGCCATTCTGAGAGTCAGGAGTCCTGGCTTCTGTTCCCAGGTAAATCCCCCATTTCCATGTGATCTCAGGCTGGTCACCCAGTCCAGCAGTCTTTCAGTCTACCAGCCTGCAGTATGGGTATAATGGTATTTGCCTGTGTGAGTAAGATATTTTAAGACTGAGCATTTATAGCATGCTTTAAGAGTCTCAGATGAAAAGTATTACATAAATCCAAAGGATTTAATACTTAAGAAGATGAAATATGAAAAATTCTTTTCAGTTATTTTAAACTATTGACAAGAAGAGTTTTTAAAACCCATTTTGTTAAATTTGAACATGTATTTATGAAAAAAGGCTTTTGGGGTAAAGTTTCCAATTCTTTTTTGATTACCCATTTTTTTTAACAAGTTTGCTTCATTTGCAAGAATGGGAGAGCAATTGAAATGAAATTGTAAACCAACATAAGTCAGAATACATTGTAGATGTGTACAAAACCTACCAGTTTACAACCTGCAAAAGCTTCCATTCAAAAAGGAAGGCAACCTGCCACACACTGCAGAAGCAATCCATTTTGATAAAATGCATGTCTTTGTGAATCATAAGCAGACTTTCCACAAAACTGTCTCTCTTTTTCTCCTGATTCCCTGCAGACGTGTGCAATTTTCACTGCCTGTCAGTTTATCAAAAAGACCAGAGCATCAAATTTCAGCTCTGGATTGTCAGGTCTGATCCCTATTTCCTTTCAAATTCCAAAATACTGACACATTGATTGGAGTTCATAGTGTCAGACAACAGCACTTAAGAGACATTTTTGCTAAAATATAGCTTCTGATCTATCTTTTATGTTGGGTTGGAGTTTTTTTTTGTTCCTTTTGCAGCCTCAAGAGTATTGATCTGGGACTCATTTATATATGATTTTCACCAAGTAGAAAGCAATTCGCTCAAACAAAACAGTTCTTTTGTATAACCTTTTAAAAGGGGGCCCATCAGAGGGGATTGATCTAGCTTATTTAGCTTGCCAGGACATCCCCCTCACACTTCCATGAATTGCCTGGATTTTTTAAGTTCCCAAATGCAAGTAAAAAAGATCTATAACAAGTGCTCACAGCTACACAGAGTGCTCAGTGTATTGCAAAGTTCTGGTGTCTTAACAACATGTAAAATTTGTGACCCCTAGCAACAAACATTTTTATATACACACACACACAGAGAAAAACACTGAATATTATCTGTAAGGCATCTTTAGCAAATACATTATCAGAGCAGATTTTCTCCATCAGACAGTATCTAGGAATAATGTCTCAACAGAGTGTATTGATTCTGACACAGGGTCCTCTCTAAAGTGTGGATCTCTGAGGTACTCAAAGAGCCATCCTGTCTCCTTGAGAGCTGCCCTTTCCCACTGGAGACTGAGACTGTGCTGGACACTGCCCACACCTGTAATTCTGAGGCAGTAGCAGCATTTGGGGTACTGCAGCAGCTCCACAAGTTGCATAACAATGGATTTGAAGTACTCTAATTTGCCTGTACTCTGTAATTTAATGTAAATGGTTAATTTGATTCTCCCTCAAGTGTGGAAGTCAGAGAATGCAGCAGTGTTTCTCCAATTACGCTAAGTAAGCTCACTTTTTTCCCAAAAGTGCACAGTGAGGGGGGGTTTACTTCCTCCCTCCCCTCACCAGTATATTTAGTGATTTGTGCAGATTGTATATATTTGTTTGTGATGCAGAATAAAAGGTTTGTTTCTGTCTTCCCCTTGAGAGAACACACTTTCCCTTTTTCTTACATTTTTCATATTTAAACCAAGAACCCTTTGAGGGCAATCCTTCTGTATAAATATACATGTGTGTTTTTTAAAAGTGTGTGTATATGTATATATGCACATACACAAATATTTTGATCCAGTATCACCTTTTTCTGGGATGGCCATAGAGGGAGCACAAAATGAAAGATCTGTTCCATCATACTCTCAACTAGGCCCCTCCTTTCAGGGACAAAAATTGTCAGGGCTATTGTTAAACTGTGGTCACACGTGGGAGAAAGATGGACAGGGTAACACTGCTTGTACTCACTGGATGAAAACTTGCAGAAGCTTC
This sequence comes from Onychostruthus taczanowskii, assembly GCF_017590055.1. NCBI lineage: Eukaryota > Metazoa > Chordata > Aves > Passeriformes > Passeridae > Onychostruthus > Onychostruthus taczanowskii. Next base: position 3,207,824 of record NW_024498462.1, on the reverse strand, counting down.
TCCATAATGTTTGAAAGAAATGAGGAGTAAGAGTAAATGGGAAATTTTACAGAGTTTCAACTGGGATTGCAGGTTCAACTAATAAGCAATCCTTAGAACTTTCAAAGATGTAATGAAACCTAAAATAATATAAAATAGATCTACTAAGTTATTCATGTTAAAGCAAAAATTTACTGATCTAAAATTCTTTGCAAGATATCTACCCCCTTCAAGAATGTTGTATGAAAAGCTACGTGAACTTTATCACATTCTTAAACCTTTTCATATCTGAGCTGCAATACAAAAAGCTTTTGTACTGTCCTTATAATTAATTTTCTATTTATGTTTATTTCAGGGAGCTTCAAAACATGTATGTTATTTAAAAAAAATACTAGAGAGACATTCAGGGTGGGGGAGGAGAAAACAAGACAACATTATATCTGTTCTAATTGGTAAAATCCTAAATTTCCAAAAGCAGAAATGCTTTTGTCAAGCACCTGAACATAGAACGGAGGAAAATATTCCATAGGCAGCTCAGACACATGACGCAGCCAAGGGAGAAGATGTATAATTAACTGAAGAGGAGCCTAAGAAGTTGTGCTGGCAGCCACAGCGCTGGTGGGAGCCGGCCCCGCGCGGGCGCGCTGCAGCGCGAGCACAGATTTCCTTCTGCAGGAGCTGACCTACATTCATGGCACGAGCTGGAGCTCCTGCCTGCTCCTCTCAGCAAAAGGGATCTCTGTTCTAACGCTTCCAGATAGCACTGCTTATATCCTGAAAAGCCATGTACAGAACAATGGAACCATGAAAAGTGAGTCTAATTACAAAGGATACATGAAACATTTCTTGTTAATACACTGGATTTGTTTATTGTGTATTCATTATAGCACACAAATATACACCTACATATGCTAGCTAAAAGAGCTGGTTTTCATTTTGAGTCCTAAAGGAAATTGTAAAACCTATAATGGCTAGAAGAATTTTTTTTTTTTTTTGCAATGCACTTTGTTTTACAGGATTTAAAATACTGTGTTTCTATGTGAATATGGGATCGAAGGATAAACAGATGAGTGACAATAAAGAATATGTGCTGTGATGTCCTCCCTTTATTACAGAACCCTGTCTTTATGCAAGTAAATGAGTACTTTACCAAAAAGGTAAAAATGCCTTTGGCTAAATGAAGGATTGGTTATGAAGTTTTCAACATTATTACTTTTGATCCATTAGCACCTGAAGGCCAAGCCAAGATCAGTGTAGAAGTCTTGTTGACAAATCATTTACAATTTAGTTAATTAATACCAAAAGAAAACCAAGGCACCGAGAAGTTGAGTGACTTGCTAAGGGTCATAAAGTAGTTCAACAGCAGAGGCAATAAAAGAGTCCTAGTTGACTTTCAGCCCACTTCCCTTCCCACTGTGCCTTTCACTCTGCAATACACAAAGCCCAGTTTTCTCCACGTGTTACTTACTCTGTCAGATAAAAGTATAAACTGGTGAAAACAACATGGAATTCTTTCTACTGGAATTAACTGGCATTGGTATTTCATTTCTGAGAGGATTCCATCATTTATCTTTCATAGAGTGAAAAGGAATTCCTTGTTACTCAACCCACAAAACAAGAACAAAAAAAAATTAAAAACAAAACCCAAAACCAAACATTTCCAAAGATCTAAAATATTTCCAATGTGTTTTAAAAAAAATTGAGCAGAAAGCTACTCTTCACAGTTTCTTAAGTCTTCATGTAGGTTCTTCTACAATCAGAACCTCATTACTGCTGATTTTGAGAGAAGCAGGTATGGGAAAGCTATGAAAACTCTCAAACTATGAATGCCCTCAAATGCAGAAGACTCTTCTGTCAGCGTGGATATACATCTGTGGGTTGGGATGCGAGATCTTTGCAGAGGCATAAAGCAACTGAGTGTGAGCTGGTCAAGAAGTCAGATACTTTTATTTTTAGGGAGATGAATCAACATATGACTCAAATATTGTGCAGAAACAAAACACACAAAGTAAAACATGCCCTCAACTCCCCTGGAATCACCATGGTGAGACAGAGCTCTTTCTTCTTCATCAGCTCTCATGAATTGCTGTTTATGTGCAGACCTTCTATGCCATCTATGAAGCACTTACACAGTGAAGTGCTGGACTCAGTATCCACTGGCAGACGCCCTTTTCTTCCCTGTCTGTCTTCCAGTGCAGAGACAATTTTTCAGATCTCTTTCTAGTCAGATCATGGTAAGGCTGACCCAGCTTCAGTCAGACTCAGGTTTTGCCTATACAACTCTAAGTAGTGCAAGACTAAATCCAGCTGTAAGATAGGTTTCTGTACAAAGCAAGCCGTGCTCACAGCAGAGCAGGCAGCAGTGCTGTCAGCTGCCCATGGAACCTCGCAATCAGCTGGCAGTGATGCCTCACTGGAATGGTCAGCGAGCTGGGCAAGTGGGCACAGTGCCACACCAACAGATGGGCAGGGGTCTTAGGCAGCCAAGAGACCGTGTATGTGTGTCAAGTGAGGGTACTTAGGGCAGGATTCCCATGGCTATCCTGCCTAAGCCTGCACTTTGACAAAGGAACGCGCCATTGCTAATCCAGCTCAGGCCTGGATTAAGTAGGAAGGAAAAAGAACAGCTTCTATCACACTTGGGTCTCAGGATGGTCGGGTGGCTGGAACAGAGAAAAGCCTATTGCTGCATTTTCTTTTGTCTTTTACCACAACACTCACATGGGAAACTATGTCCTGTGCGGATAGGACGTGAAAATCTTAGTCTTCAACTAAGAGCTTTACTTCCTCTTTTTAATATACATACATATAAGGAATATTCCTCTTGCCAACCCCCTTATTCATGTGAGTAAGAATGTGAAGTGCCAGTAATCATTTCTCTTTTTCTGCTGTACTTGGGTTATGCAATATTGGGGATAACTGCTATGCAAAACATACTCCACACATTCCGCTTACGTTCCACTTACTCGATTTTTCCAGTCCCTGCATGGAATTAATGTGAGGTATTGCAAGGCAAAGGTATGGAGCAACATCTCCATTGGTGTCAAAACCTAAATTGAATTAGAAGTGAACATTTTGAAGTGGGGTTAGAAGTGAACCCTATGCTATTTTAAGCTCAAAGTAAATCACAAAACAATCAATAGGATCACAGAGTCAAGTGAGGGCTGGGTGTGTAGTTTTAGTAACTACAGTGCAGAAGTGATTACCTACATTTAATTTGATGTTAATCCATGCATAAGCCTTCTGAAAATAATACTGTAAATAACCAAATATTCAATAATCAGACCAGTTATACTTAGATTACAGCATTTAGTACTTCTAGGTCATTCAGGAACACAGACTTTAAATAATTTCCATTACACTTCTACACTTCTAATAGCAAGAGTTATTATCACTGTACTACATGTAAAGAACTGACACCACAAGCAGCTTTAAGGAGTTGCTTACTTTGGATGAAACAAGTGGCAATGGTGATGGATTTACAAGGAAGTTTCTGGTTCCTAATTTTGTGACCAAACCACTAGATTTTAGCTAAGGTTTTAGGGCCAGAAGAAGTAATTTTTGCTAGGACTGCTAGGATGTAGCTAATATAATGTATGCTTTAAAGAAAAAGCAGTAATTCTGAAAGTTAAAAAACCAACAGGATTTGATTCACAATGGCATTTGCAGAAATGCTGCACAGAGGAATAGGAAGCAGAAGAGAAAGGGACTGCACATCATTTGCAGACCTTTGCAGTCCTTTGGGCTCATTGAAAGCATAGAGCCTAGCAACTAAGGTCATTGTGAACAGGTTTGAGTTTGAATGCAAGTATTTAAAATACATTTAATACTGATTTTCTTCATAAGACAAAGTTACATTTTTTTATTATTCTGCTTGATAAGGGTTAGAAAAAAATTACATTCATGTTCTCACCAGTATGTAAATCACCACATTTGTCTGAAGAGTTCCCAAGACTTTTCTGAATTTAGTTGCATGCCCTTAAAAAAGCAGCATACATTTCAAGAATAAATGAAGGATGTTCTACTGTATGATTTTAAAAAATCATCCTAAATTTGACATGCTGACCTTTCACTTACATCTCCTTCAGTCAGAAAAAATAGAAAGAAAGAAACTTGGTTTTAATGAAAAAGGTGCAGTGTAGGAATCCTCAGCTCTATTTAGAAACTTAACAATCAGGCTGTATTTGAGCTGCAACATTTTTTTTGTGAATGATACTGATAGTTCAGTACCAGCTACAGCTAGGCTTCTGTACCTTGGCTCTCATATTCCAATACTTGCATCATGGTGATTAGTTACAATTTCCAATGGTATACCAAGGGAATATTTTCTATTTTTATCACACCTGAATTTTTTTCATCAGTGCCAGTCATTCTGCAGAACCAGGAAAAATATCATGCAGAAGTAACAGAATGCCAACATTTAACACAAGAACAACCCCATCCTCTTTAAACATGGGTTGGTGAGCTGGGGAATTACAGAATGCTTTTGGATTTGCCTGTCTGTAAGTGGTTCTGTGAAGAGAACATAACAACCTAAGCTTTGTGAAGCTCCCAAAAATGAGAAAAGCATGTTGTGCTGTATCTCATTTCTATGTAAAATTAATGAAAATAAAGCAATGCACTTCCCATGCATAATGAATAATCATGCCAAACTGTATCAACTTTTTCAGACTTTCCCTCTAGAGGGCTTTTAAATGAGGTCAACAGCAAACATATCTTTACATTTGATCTGAGTGGGAGCAGCACACAGTAACAGTGCTTGGCCATGCAAAGTGCAGTAACAAGCTCTTCCAATTCTGGTGATGAAAAATAGAATACTAAATACTACCCTTGTATTTGTACTAGATATGGATTTCACAGATTCAGTTATGCAGAGAAGACAGGACTGTGAGTAGAGCTACACAGTCCCCATTAACAATGCTGAAAAGATCAATGCCAGCTAAGCACAAGAGTGACAACCCCATATGTCAGATTCAGTAGGACCAACAGCACGTGCCTGCTCAGGGGGAATATTATTCCTTAGAGGAGTTTCAAAGAATCAGGGAAAATGCTCTCTTTCTACCTCAGAAACTGATAATTATGATCCTATCTTAACAGAAAGCTGCACCAGTATGGTCACAATAAGGAAAAGGCAGCACTAATTAAGTAAAACTACCACAACAGCTCATATTCAGTTTTCCTGGTTGGAAGCTGACAAGATCAGCACAGCTCAATTCAATATTGTACATTTTTTTCCTGGTCCATGCAAAGACACTATTTCTTGTCTATGACAGACCACATTTTGGAAGTACAATAATACACAGCAAATGTGTTGCATAACTCAGACTCTTTCGTTCTGTGCTTAAAATACATCAACTACTGTTTTATTGCTTTTATAAATGTGCTTTTATTATAGAAGAGAAAAATTCCATTAAAGAAATTATTGGTAGTGTTCTGGAGATCTCTCTTAGGCCTGGCATCTCCTGCTTGATTTCTCACTAACTGTTAATCCCTTTTTACGCCCAGCAGCCTCACGTTGGTATGTCCCAGGGAAGTGACAGACACAGGAGTACTGGGGATCTTTCCCAAACACTCCTAGGATCTGTCTCCTCTGCACTGCCTTTCCCAGGTTTCACAACCTCCATTTAGGACTTCCTGTGGCATCTTTGCTCCTGAGAGGCTGCAGTGTAGTGGCCGTGGATGAGGCAGCAACGCAGCAGCTGCAGGCTTGCCGTGCACGGCAGCTCAGAACATGTCACAGCTCCCTCCCCAAAGCAAGCCCAAAGCGGAGCAGGCAGGGCTGGAGTCCCCAGGCCGAGCAGCTCCCTCTCCTGGGGGGATGCTCTCTCTTCTCGGCCAAGGAATGAGAGAGAGGGCAGCTTGTGTGAGGGAGCTGTACAGAAGAGTCTCTTGCAGGTGTTTTATTAACAGAACTAACCTAATTAAGAACCAGTCTTCTATACCAGTGGGGCTAGAATTTGAAGACAACATCCATGCCTAAAATTTTCAATATTAAGTTTTTTTGGGTTTGGTTTTTGGTTTTTTTTTTTGTTTGTTTGTTTGTTTTTGTTTTTTTTTTTTTTTTGGGGGGGGGGTTGGTTTTTTTTTTTTTGTTCTGTTTTGGTTTTTTGGGTTTTTTTTAAACTATTTGTGCTATTATTGTTTTAATTATCATTAAATATATTTTCAGCAAAAGTTACAATATCTGATTTCCATTGAAACCACACTGTCCTAGGAACGGTAAAATATACTCTTAAATCTCTTGTCCTGGAGATCTTGTCATCTGTATAGACTGTTTTGTTTTTTAGATGGAGGACATGATCACTGACAGAGTGGTCTCATAGGCAGTCTCACAGAAAATGTCAAGAATCAAATCCACATCTCCAAAGTGTTACTCCAATATTTTAAAAGCAAGGCAATTACTTTTTTAAGTATATTAAAGCTGTTTTATTACTGTTATAATTTGAAATATTTCCCTTTTCCAAATCCTCTCTGCCTCTAAAACTTTCTAACTCTGGAGTGGGAATGCTTTTATTTAACTGGCAATGATCCATGATTTTTCATTAATCAGTACATTCCGTGAAGTTCAAAGCAAGAAGGCTACACTTCGTAAATTCATTCTTTCTTTTTGTATTCTGTGCAGAGGCATTGTTGGAGTGTTTCTCTGCAGCCCCTTTTGCACCACTCACAGGACAAATCAAACCAGGCATCAGGATTCCAGAACTGGGCCACTAAAACTTTAAAGACATCTTGATTACAAACACAGATATTGTTGTTTGCTTCTCAACAGAAGCACCCATAAACCATAAATCACTTCACAGTTACCTCTTAGCAAGAATTAATCTCCACTTAAAATGGCAATAAAAAGGAAGGGGCACCATTTCTCCCCTGAAATGCTGAATCCTGGAATGGGAGCCTCACAGATCTTGTCAAACTTTTTTTTTTTTTTTGCATTGCTCACATAATTTAAGACTTGTTGGGGGAAAACTGCTTATTATGTTTGAAATACAGGGTCTTCTTAAGATTATGAGAAATCCTAATAAGTATAAGCATAAAAAAAGCTTCTTCTTTTAACCCAGCTCTTGTCACACTGCATCTATTCAGCCAGACAATTCACAGCCATGATGGTGGGAACACAACATTTTTATGCTGATCTTCAAAGTGATTATTCGAAATGGGTGTTTCAACTTCCACCTCTCATTGAATTGAGAACTTTAAGTTGTTTCTGGTGTACAACTTGTTAAATACATTTATTTGAATAGTAAATTCTAATGTACTCAGGCCTGCCATTAAAAGCAAAGAGAATACTCAGAACAATTACAGCTCAGGAATGTGAACTGCAAAGCCATACCCACCCTGTTCTGATATTCTTCTCATCTGTATGTCAGCATTTCTACCCAGCATGAGTCAATGCAGTTGATTTTGTAATTTTCTTTATACATGCTATTTAAAATAAAAGTTACTAAGTAATGATACTTCAGTTGCACTAAAGTGGCAGAAAGGGATTTGGAAGAAAAAAGACATCCTAAAGTTCCTGGAGAAGAAGCTGCAGCTATGCAAATTGTTCACAATCTCAGCAGTCTAGATGGAATTTAGGGAATTTGGGTTAAGCCCCCAAAGTGAGCAGAACCTACTGGGAAAGTGGAGTGGCTAGGCTAAGTGATCACTAATTTGGGCTCTCTAAGGTAATTTACATTATAGTAATTAAAGTTTAGATTCCCTTGCTGTTCTATTTACGAACTCCATTAACCTATGACCTTTCTCTGAAGTTTACACCCAACTTATTTAATTTTTTTCCCCAGCAAAAGAAAAGCAGTTCCTATGGAAGTTATTTCTCATAATAATTAATTGTATTTAGAGCCCAATACACACTTTAAGACAATCCTGCTGCAATGTTGTGCTGTGTAATTATACTACAGATCCATCTTTTTGATCCTTCATATGAACCATTGCTAATATTCTTGGTTTTGTTTGCCTTGATTTTGCTTTAAATACAGCCTGCCATATGCTTTTCATTTAGCTGAATTTAAAATAATGGGTAAAATTCTGCTGCAAATTACGGAGATGCAAACAAAGACCATGCTTTGACCCTACATTCTTATTTGCCTGTTGTTAACTAAAATTTAATGACATTTTAATAAGAAGGGGCAATAACTTTTATGCTATGCATAGACACATTACATAGCAAAAATAGAAAAAAAAAAAAGTCTGTAGCTCTGTGCTGCAGCTGAAACAATATGTTATCTGCTTCTCTGAACAGGTATGACCACATATCCTCAGATATCCCAGTCAGTGAGTCACAAACCAGCTCATTCTGATCCACAGCTCTGAAAGGCTCTGAAATAAATGTCAGTTTCTTGCTATGTCTTTATATTTGTCTCACACTCTTCCAGCATGTTGTGATTTGGAGAGTGCTGCTTCTGGATGATGGACCTTGAGAGCTGAGGGCAATTGCTCCCATCCAGAAGCTCATCCTGTGCCATACAATGGCTTAAGAATGTGGAGTAGAATAAGGAGTCTCCTCAGTAGAGCGGGGGAAAATCCTCTCCCGAGAAAGGGAAGGCAGTTAATCTGAGACTGCTCTGGGGGGCTGAAAATGAGCAACATGGATGGAGATTTGTGGAGAAAGGGGCACGTGCTGGGCCACAGAAAGAGGACACTGCTTCTCCCAACAGGGGGAAAGACTGCACAGAGAGAATTAACGATTGTTTTGGGCATCAGCAGATAAAATAGCATAATAAACATCAGTAAACAACTAAGCTCCAGAGCTGATCTCAATTTGTAGAAGACCAGGCCTCAGGAATCTACTGCCCTTCTACTGGACCAGCCCTTGAGAGGCAGCTGCACCAGGCATTGACAGCCACAGCTATAGATTAATACATTTATATGTAGCGAATGTGAGGAGCAGAGATATGTGCACATTCACAGAGACACTGCCTTTCTGCTGTGGGAGGTATGAAGGAATATCTTATGCTTGGCTCCAGAATTATATTCATATAGATATCTCATAGATTTTTTTCCAGAAATAACTTGTGACAAGATCTCTATATAAAATAAAGTTTTAATTAAAAATGGATTTCCCAATACCACAATCTAACTATCCTTCAAGTTCTCATTTTCTCTGAGAACCTGGATATGTTTTTTTCAATTTGCATCACTAAAAATACACAGCATGTTCATTTGTAACATTGATACAAAGACATGACCATCTGCCATCCTCAAGACACCTACAAGAGACTGGTGTTTTTCTAACTAATCTTGGATATGATATAGTCATATCACTTTTAATGTCTCTGGGAAGAGACATCAAGAGCTGAGACACCAGAATTTGAAACAAAAAAGTAGCCTGCACTTATTCCTTTAATAAATTAGAAATTTGGTCTCTTGCAAATTGCAAGTAAATTTTGAGTTAATGCAATCGATTATGTTAATCAGATCATCAAGTTGTCATGCTGTTAGTCCTGTTCTACCAGTAAAATGTTAAATGATGCAATGCTATTCATAAACAGAGATAGATTTCAACCAAAAACATGAGTTAATTGAATTTCACCAAAATTACTGTCCCTAGTCAATCTGAATAGAGTTTCTTATCCACATTTCCTCACCAATATGTAAATAGGGTGAGTGATGTCTTAGAGGATCTTATTTATATGCTGATTAAATAGTAATCATTCCCAATAATTTCCCAGGATGTAGATGCCACTGCTTGGGATTGGTTTAAGATTATTATCAGTGAAAGTGCAAGACTTTGTTTAATTAAAGTTATTTCAAATTATGATTAAAGCACTTTTATTTTGACTAATGTGTATACACATAACCCATGATATATGTGGTCTTCTATCTGTTGTTCTAATCTATTAAAGAGTTTGTATTCACAGAGGACAGATACTGTGAGTGTTTTGTAGAAGAGATAAAGATAAAAAGCACATCCTGAAGTAAGAAGCCAAAGGGATCTTATGTAAAATCCAAAGAGGAAAACTTATAACACATTTTCAGAGGCATGGGGGAGAAATGTATTTGTGATAAACTCAATCTATATCAAACAAGCTATATCTTAGGCTAACCTTTTCTCCTGACTAAAGCAAAGGCATTGCTGATAACAGAACAAAAACTGTCTCCAAACAGGATTTGAAACAATACAGAAACTTCCAGTTTTCAAATAACTCTTGCTAATTTTCTCACATAAAGACATGACAAAATTCATCGGACAAGAACACTGGACATTCATTGGACACTCCTGTATAACTTTTAAATTGTATAACTTTCAAACTTGCATATCAGTCTTAGATGCATTCTAGAAAAACCCAGAATAATGTAAGACATAATTTCTAGTGTTCCAGGGTTTTGTTAAAACTAACAAACTAATTGCATTTTTTACATAAGTTTATTTCAAAAAAAACCATATTTCCATACTTCACATGAATCAAAATTACATTTTTAGCGCTGTGCAAACATTTAACTTTTGATTAGAAAACAGAAGTTGCAAATCCATTAGGATTAAATAATTAATCTGTCAATTACTCAACTAGCTCAGTTACCTCTTTACCAAACAGCTGCAGTAGCAATAATTTTGACATTTCACCCAAGAAGAAAAGAGGGTTTTTTATTAATTTTTTTCATTCTGATCAAAAGCCCACAGCAGAACTTCATTTCCTGGCCCAGGAGAAGGTAACGTGGCAGTAGTCTCCAGCAGTGACAGTGCCTATGTCCAGTGTTGGCAGAGCTGAACCTGTACCCACTGTGTCCCCTCTATCCCTCACCTAGGAGCACCAAGTCCTATAACAGCTATGGATGTGTAGTACATACACATTTTATATACATACATCTAGTTCACATGCATTATCACAAAAGAATACAGCTAAACTGCAAACATTTTCTTAAAAGCATTTCTATTGTGTTCCCTCTTCACAGACTGTTATGCCATTTTCCTTTTTATTAATAACATGAAAATCCTAACACATTTGGGGTTGCAGTTTACAATTAGCCAAACTTTCAGCAAGAACAGTGTAAGCCATGTCCCAGTGCTGGCTGAGGCTACAGAAACATTTACTATGCAGATTCTGGAGTATTTTAAAATTATTCCACTATCTGAATCCATTCTTAAAGATGTTTCCAAAATGTTTATAAATCACATCAGTCCCCTTGGGCAGCAAAAAACCTATCTTTTTTCTCTGCTTGGTTTCAGACTGTGCATACTGTGTGGTATCATTATTAGACATCAAGAACAAGTGTGATTTTCTTCCTTGGTGTGAAAAGAACATACAATCACTTAGTCTCCAAACCTACAATATAGGCTAGAGCAGGCACCTTTGTGTTAGGGTAGCTTCAAATCTATAATTTTCATTCATTCCCTGCTGGCATTGTTATTTCTTATCTCCTCTCTGCTCCCCCAGTAACATATGAGAGGGTACTAGAAAAATAAATAAATGAGTGGACAGATGAATGGAGCATTCCTCACTTTAAAAAGATACTATCTAAACCCCAAAACTAAACCTAGTCCCCAGTATTTCAGAAACCACCTGCTAATATCCACTACAATGTGTTTTTTCACCATACTCAAATCAACAAAGCTTTGTAGTAACTATATCCCTGACCAAGGCTTTAGTGATGACCATTCTGTCAAACATACTACAGACAGCACAAGAGAGTTACTATTTTCTCTGGTTTTTTCATTTATAGTCTTGCTAGTTGCAAGAAAAAAATTATGTAAAATGCCACCCTAAATTCATCTCTCGATTTAGCACCATGTTTTTAGCAGAGCTACAGATTGACTCAGAATACTTTAAGGATAAATCTTGTCATAAATACCATGTATGAAAACTTCTCCCCCCTCGTTTATCTGCTCTCCTGAGAGAGTAGTTAAGATATTTTTATATTCAATATGAAAACTTTTAACTGATGTCAATCAGTGTGGTTGTTGACATCAAAACAGTTAACAAATCAGTGGGTAGCTACTAATAACATGTACATCTGAGCTAGTACTTGCATGTAAAGCACACCACCAATCCCACTGGTTCTAGGATGTTTCCCAGCTGGCTGAGCCCCACGTGCAGTGTTCACTGCAGGGTGCTGTGTGTGTTGTATCTGACCCTTTCCACTGCAGAGCCATCCAGACACTGAGGGATAATGAAACAACAGATCTACAAATGTCTCATTCTGCATTCAAATGACAGTCCAAGAGATGAGAGCTGGCACAATCTCATCCTATTAATTTTACCTACCAGTTTTCCCTTAAAAGTGTCACAAAATCACTTGATGCAGTAAGATCCTGAAATCTGAAGACCATGTGCCCCATTTCTCTATAGCTAATTAGTCCACACATCCTGCAAAGCAAAAATATAATTGTCTCTGTGTATAAAGCTATCTGGGGGGAGCCAGTATATTTGCATGCTAATATAAGGGACTGTTTTTAAAGATAGACCCCTCCATTATAAATGGAATATCAGAAAGGTGCCAATTATGAAGAAGGGGTGCACTGCATTATAAACCAACTGCCTTGTGCAACTAACTAATTGCTCTACATGCTGTACAATCCAAAAATATAATTGACCCTGTCTGTAAAGCTATTTTTGGGAACAATAAATCATTAGCATGCCAAAACCAAGTGCCAGTTACAAAGCAGGGAGTATGACCACTGTGACCATCTGCCTCCTAGATGAGTGAGCTACGCTTTTTTTGGGGGGGGGGGGGGGGGGGGGGGAGAGAAAAAGGCCCCCCCCCCCTCCCCCCTCTTTTTCTTGCTGCTGTCCAAAATACAAACAGGGATTATGGGATTTTATGTACAGGGCATTTGCAGTACTCTGCAGTAGAGGAATATCTTTCAAAGGAGTCTTCTGTTCAGACTGGAATCCTGATGGGAAGAATCCCTGTCAATGGGAGTACTGTGTCTTTGAATATGGTTTTGGGTTGGCAGTGACTCTCTCCTAGGGATGTTCCTTATTTCCACCTGGAGAATGGCTTCCACTCAAATACGTGCAGAAAGTCCTTTAGTCAGGCAACAGGCTTAACTTTTTCCATTTTCTAAGCAACAAACAGTGAATTAGAGGCACAGGGGAATGGCTCTCTGTGTACTTGGAATAACAACAATGGGACAGATGATGAAGCTTACATGATCCCAACCCAAGACATGCCAGAAAAATACCCAAGATTTTGATAATATGTTTTTGTGTTCAGAATTCATGAAATGGTTCAAAACCACCTGCATCTTTCATGTACAAAGCACTTATGTATTTCCATGATCCAGAAATACTGATGTTTACATTAACCATCTTTGTCCAAATTTCTTATGCACTGAGATACTCATGAGAAGGAGTTTCTTCTTCACAACTTTATTACCCTTATGGAAAGCTGCAGAGAAGTTTCCATTAGATTGTACCACTTTAAGCAGCTCCTGGCAAAAGCTTCTGTTTATTTTCCTGGTACCATATATTCTGGTGGTAAAATAATCCAAATGTGTCTTTATAAGTGAAGAGTCACTAAAAGACACTTGAATTATAAACTGAAATTAACTGGATCATGTTTTTGGAGATTCTGATGGGACCTGGTAAGAAAATTAGTTTTTTCTTGCATACATTTAGTAGTGGAGCAGGTAAGTGGAATAGAGTTTATGAATTGTGCACCATTTCTTCTCTGCCTTCAAGGATTTCCCAACACACACTGCTCATGTGAAATACATTCTACAGTCTGCATTTGGGAATTCTGACTTCTGGGCTTTGATCCACAGACTTCAATTCATCTTGGGAATGTGCCAGTAAAATCCCTGGTGAAAAGCAAACGAATAAACTTCTTGTAAAAGGGTTTACATGTGTATACAGAGGTGAGTTCCTGTCACTAAATATTATCTCACTAAACCCAAACATCTGTCCTGCTGTGGAGCATAAGCAGTTTTGTTGCCTCACATTGCCTGGTTGTATTTATTTGCTGTTTGTAACTAAATGCTTTTTACAGACCTGTATTCCAGTTTTAATACACTTTAACTATTTCTTCTAGAATTTCTATAATGACACTGTAGAATGTCTATAATTTACTCATTCTTTAGTCGGCTTTCACTTTAAACATAGAACAGATTAATTTAATTTCACAGTATTTCAGAAGAGGCATGTACCTCTGAGCTGTTCTTGGAATGTTTTGTTTACTTGAATTTTCTGCCTAACTAAATGGAAACTGATAGACTGAGTCAGCAGGAAAAAGGAAAAAAAAGTAAAAAGAAAAGAGAAATGCAGTCAATAAAGATTTTTTTCCAAGAATGTTTACAATCTAAAATATCCTTAAGTAATGATTAGCAAACAAAGGCTACCAATCTGGACAGTGCATCTTTATTTTCTGTCACTATCCCCACTCTCTTCAACATGCTTACATAGACTTGCTTGGTTCCTCACATCAGGAGAAACAGCAGATGAAGGCTACCCTCAAATTATATTGCAATAAATAATTATATTGCAATAACTAAATAATCAACCTGATTTACCAGGATAATTTTCTAACTTTCCCATACCTTGCTTTACTAATGCACAAAATTGTAGCATATATTTATGAATGAAAAGATATTCTATTAACACAGCAATGTGTACTAACAAAATTAAGAAGATTTTTACAAATTATAAAAGTTTTGCTGTCACCAGAACTTTGTGGTAATTTCCTTTTTCTACATACACTTTTTCAAGTCTGTTGAGAAGCACTGGAATATAATGTTTTCCTACCGTGTACTGTTTTGAAGTAAGTGCAATTCCCCATCATTTTTATTCATAACTTTCCCAAGCACCCAAGTGCAGCAGTAAAGGCAACCTCACTGGTACTGCCACATGTGGCCCGGAGTGCAAGCCCTGAGAGCAGGGACTGTGAGCTTCTCCCCCCGAACACCCAGCAGCTGCAGTGACATATCCAACACTCCCCCTTATGTGGCTATTAAAGCACATGACTTTCCTTTCTTTTCTAGTTTCTGTTCTTTCCTAGAAACAGTAGGAATGTCTTGCCAAAGTACTGAGGAAAGCCCAGCCTCTCGCAGCAGCCCAGGAGAGGCTCCTGTTGATGTAAGGATTATCCAGCTGAAAACCCCGCGATTCCTCGCTTTCTGCCGAGAGCGCTGAAAGGAGGATGTGGCTGGAGGGGAATGCAGAGAACTCGCTGCTCTTATGCAGTAACACATTTTCTGTTTCCTCTAATTGCAATAGTATCTGTATCTGATACAGCCCTACTGTCAGTGTTTGGTGGTGTCATCAGTTTCAGCTTCCAAATCTCATAAACATTATCAGAGCTCACATCTCTCATAGATATCATGTTCACAAGAATTATTTGCTCTAATATGAAACTCATCTTAAAATTCATGCTTCCTAACAAGCACTAAAGCCACCTCTAAAATTTAATTTACTGGACTCTAAAATACAACTACTATTTTATAGGCCTATTTAAATAAAAAAAATCTGCAGAAACTGTAATATTTTAAATTAAGTTTCAAACTGAAAAAAGCAAATGTTTATACTAAGCAATTCCAACTTCAGGCTGAAAAGCTAGTGTGCTCACATTGGTCATAGCAAATCTATGAGCATTACAGTGCATTCTCAAATTACCCTGAGTAATTCCAAACAAACTAGCACAGTTTGAAAGACGTAAAACATTTTAGCAATTAAAAAAAAAAAAACAAGACCAAGAACAAAAGAATAATAGCTGACCAAAAAAAAAAAACAAAAAAACAAAACAACCTTTTTTCCATGCCTTTAACTCCCTGCCCCACTGAGAAAGCACCATTTGACTTCTATCATGCAATTAAAACAATGTTAAAATTCTGTTCGGTGTTACTGCAGCATCTGCTTCACTGATTGGTGTCAGCTGAGGTAAAATTTTAGTCTTTATTTTGTAGGATTCTGCAGTGACTAGCAGATGCTTAGCTATTGTCTCAAACAAGCAGAATCTAAGCAGTGAAGACAACCATATCACAAACAACTGTTAGAATAATCACATAATATGAGTATTCAATGCACTGCCTCCTGCATTTCTTAGATCTCACAAACTATAAGGAAGACAAGAATTTTGTGATGTAATCCTCCTTCACTTTTACATGGGGAATGTAATCTGTTAGAACTGTAATAACTTAATGCAAATACATCCATCAAACCATGTGGAAACAGGCCCCCCGAATTATAAAGACATTTATTTAATCAAGTATCTTAAGTTTCAGAGTCTAAAAGGACAATTATTTGAGGGTCACACGCTGTGCACCCTAACAGTTGTACACAGGCTGCCTGGCCATGAAATGCAGGGAAAGTGTGAACTCCTTCTGTTAGAAAATCTTTTTGTTAGTGAGATGCAGTTCGTCACCAATATTTTGAGGTTACATAACAGAATAAAAGTCAAAATGTTGGAATGTTGGAAGAGGCAGTCACAACTCTCAGCTCTCTTTGGCACCTTTGGCTGAGACAAAGAAATAGCCCAACATGCTGACTTCAGAGGCATGCAGAACTAGGCAAGAACTGTCCCTTCTCCCTGCAGCTCTGCCCAGGCACCTCAGTCCTGGCCCCCAGATTTCCCCTACTTCAGCTACCAAACCTCTCCTGTCAGAACCTGTCAGTTAGGGAAAACTGGGCCAGACTCCAGCTTGGTTTTGTAATCTGGATTACAAATGTCTTCTTGGAATCAAGTTGAGTGGACCAAGCTCATTAAACCTGTCCTAGACAGCTTCTGAAGAAAGGTCACCAGAGGTGGAATGTTATGAATTAATACACACATTCCAAAACTTGACGTATTCCTTCCTTTCTTTTTATTTTGCTTCTCTCTTTTAAGAGCTATTTACGCTCATTTATCAAAATGTCTGGTAGCCAAACAGGAAAATAAAATAATAAACAATGAATAAAAATCAAAGTATTTAACCTTCATTCAAATGTTCTAAGATCAGCAGTATTGTTCTGATTGGCAAGATCTGCATTTTGATCAGAGACCTGCAGAAAGCACCTGCTGCTGCGAATGGATCCTGCTGCAGCCAGGCTTTTGTTATTTATGGCCTGGTGGATGTGCAGTCTCCATAATGCTAAATGTCACCCTGATTCAGGCAGTCCTACTGCAAGAGGATGAACTTTGTTAGTGGTCATAGGCATTGTAATAAAGTCCTTCTTTGGCTTCCTTCAGGTATTGAAGTTGAAGACTCTCTCCTCCAAAGCTTTACTCCAATCATTGAATCAGGGTTGAGACTAAAATCTTATAAAATTAGAACTGCAATCACAGTGATCTCACTGTTGCAGTATCTATATATCTATAAATTTATACAGCTATAAAATCCTTTCCCTGGCTCCTTTGCATTACTCTGCAGTATTACTATTCAAGGCTTCCTTGTGGGAGCTGCTGCTGAATTGTGTGGTGACAGGGTTTGCTTTCATAATCAATTACGAATTCCACTGAAAAAGGCAATCCAATTATTCTCTAGCTCCCAACTATGCCAAGCACAAGAGCTTATGAGGCCACACATTCCGTCAGATAAGGGAACTGATCCAGCTTAAAACTGACTTACCAAAGAAAATAGTTAGCCCTCATTTGGGTGACCCCATGGCCACATGCCAATGGAAATGGAAAGAATCTTCCCCCAAGAACTTCACAGTCTCAGTATCATCATTTCAGTTCACCTATGGATTTTCCATTTTCACTTCTCAGAACACAGCCCCCATTTCTACACAGATTGTACTGCCTGTTCCTATCCATCCAGCTTTATGAGTCTGCATTTGTCTGTACTAAATGAATAGGTAGATTTGTTTGCACAGTCTGAGGTCAGAGTAACACAAACTACTCTTCACGGGTGCCCTGACCAGGTCATGACCTGCCACCCAGACAATTTTTCCATCACCCTTAGGTACCCACGATGATTTTATATCTATCATTCACGTGCAGAAATGCAGAGAGTCAGACCTCCTGCTGTCCTCACACAAACATGGTAAAAACTCTCCCATTACCATGATGATTCCCTATTAACAACTGCTTTTTGATAACTGTCAGTTAACCAGCACTTAATCCACTTAAGATGGGCTTTGCTGATATTGTAGAGTGTTAATTTTTTATCAGAATGTCACAAAGTAGTAAGTCAGATGCTGTACAAAAGCCTAAGTCTATTATATCTACATACACAATAAAGCCCACCCTATTATCACCAAAATTTTACAACTTGAGCTTACAAAGCTGCTAAATTCTTTTCCATTTTTTAATATTCCACGTCTAAGTTTTCAACCTTGAACAGTAAGTGAAAAAATGGAAATTAAATAATTTACCAGTTTGAGATTCTAACCAGTAAATTGCTGTGAATTTGTAACCGCGCTATCATTTTCATTGTACTACATTGGCCATTTAGGTGAATGATAACCCAGGAGACAGCACCATGCAGGGCTAGCAAACAAGTAAATCATTTAGATTGCACACTGCTTTCAACTAAAAAAGGGGCAGTAAATCTGTCCTGCCATTGCCTTCTCTTTTGTTGAATTTTCAGGATGGTGCAGTCTTTTCACTGAAACAAATAAAAAAAGAAATTCTAGAGATTTAATTTATTGTCTGTGTTTTGCGCATAATGACTGAGGCTGACCAATGCAAGGCAGTGCCCCAGAAGAATAGGCTTGGCCATTTAAGATCGTGCCAGATATAACACACAGCTGGCTTTAAGCAGGCGAGGATTAAAATCTGGTTACAGCATGGCACCATCTAACGGCTTCGGCTTTAACTGCAAGAACTCAACCAGCGTTAAGTGCTGGCCATACAAATGGCGCTTCTGTCATTATTTTGCTCACCCATCTCACTATGTAGAAAAGCCACACGGAAGGAGAAAAAAATAGGAAATAATGTAAGTTTAAAATAGAAATCTGGTCTGACAACTTACATGGCAGTTACAACTGCAACCTCTTTTTAAACCATGACTGAATACTTCAGTCCAAGAGAAGTATTTTAACACAAACAAAATTTAGGTATACAAAGAACACCATGTTGCCTATACACAGAAATAACAAAATACCTTATTTTCACAGAACCCTAAAATAAACTGGGTTGGAAGGGACCTCAAAGATTATCTAGTTCCAGCCCCACTTCCATGGGCAGGGAATGTTGCACTACACCAGGTTGCTCAAAGCTCCATCCAGCCTGGCCTTGAATATTTTCAGGGACGGTGCATCCACAGCTTCTCTGGGCAACCTGTGCCACGGCCTTGCAACCCTCCCAGGGAAGAATTTCTACCTGACATCTAATTTAGAGCTACTGTCTGTTAGTCTGAAGCCATTCCCCCTTGTCCGGTCACTCCAGGCCCTTGTACAAAGTCCCTCTCCATCTTTCTTGTGGGCTCCCTTCAGGCACTGCAAGGCCACAATTCAGTCACCCCAAAGCATTCTCTTCTTCAGGCTGAATGGTCCCAATTCTCTCAGCCTTTCCTCACAGCAGAGATGCTCCATACCTCTATCACCTTGGCAGCCTCCTCTGGACTTGCTACAACATGTTTCTGTGTGCGGGATCCCCAAATTTCTAACTTACTTTTGGATAATTTCTGCTAAGAAAAGGTATGCCTAGATTTTAGGTTATTTTGCATGGTGGAATTTCACGTTTCTTTGAAATTTTGCTAAGAACCACATAACTTTCTACAATACTGTGACAACTTTTTTTGTTTGTCAGCAAGGTCAAGGCAAGAGGTAAATCAGGACATTTGGGTTGCATTCCCATCTGCTGGAGACTTCCTGTGTTGTACTGACCACATCAGTACGGCTGCATGAAAATCAGTTTTGCTGCAGTATGTATGGAAATGCTAATTTTAAAATTCCTTGTAAGAATGCCAATTATTTATTAATCTTTTAAGTATATCAAGAACTAAAAACATGCATTGTCATGAGAAAAATAATATTGTTATAGCAATTTCCTTGCAGGAGATATAATGGTGACATTACATTACACAACAGAACAGCCACAACATAGGCAGAAATCTTCATTTGAATATTAAGTGTTGTTTAAGACCGTGATTGACATTTAGATGTTAATAAAAACCAAGTGGTACTTGAAAGTGAAATGCTCCATAACTTTACCATTCCATCAATTCTATTCAACACCATTAAAACATAGTTTAAACCTAAGAAAAGGGTGACTGAGCAGAGGAACAGGTTCCCTGGAGAGGCTGTGTGGTCTCCGCTCTCAGAGGTACTGAAAAGCCAACACAGCTCAGCCCTGGACATCCTGCTCTAGCTGCCCTTGCTCTCAGCAGGGCTGGAGTGGCTGCTCTCCAGAGGTGCCTGCCCATTTCGGCCATCCGTGGAGCTGTGATTTTCTAAATTTTTTGTTGCTGCTTTAGAAATAAAACCCCAAACCTCAATGCAGAATTAAATTGTGTTCATCTCCAAATCTTGTGATTATCCTTCAAATCTTCTAAGACTTAGAAAAGTTCCCTCTCTTATAAATATTTAGGATAATATCTCAGGCTATCCAGGGAGTGTACTACTGGAAAGATTTAATACTGGATCTGGAACTAACTCAATGGCTCCAGAGACAAACTAAACATAATGAAAATGTTACAAATCACTGAAGTGGAATTCAGTCACAGCCAGTATATTCCATAAAACACAGATTTTTTTCCTTTAAAAAAATAACCCTTTGAATAATTCAGAAAAAAATTTAAAGGCAGATTTATAATGTAATTCAACTGTTCTCACATACTGCAAATATATTTACAAAAGTTCCAAGAATTGAAATAACAATTCTTGAAAAGAGTGAATAGAAGTACAAAATCTAGTATAACAAAATCTAGTGATAGGGAAATAGAGTTAACACACATATCCGAGACCTCCTCTCTTTTATCCTTTAAGAGACATAGTCAGAAGATCTCCTTGCTGCCGTTTTCTCCATTTACAGACTTTCACATGTTCAACATATGTCCAGCTAACCAGTTGTTCTTGTGACCACTGCTGCGTTGGAGCCTGTTCATACCACTACTGCAAAAGCCTCTGCTGGCTCAGCTGTGATTTGGTTGTCCCATTTTAGGGTTACAGGGAGAAGCTTTGGAAGTGCAGCTGAGTCTGACTCATGTTGCAGGCAGCAGGATGTGTATGGATACACACACTTTGGCAAAGACTAAAGCACCATGACACTGCATTTCTAAACGATCCCTCAGGTTAAACTGAATCCCAAACACAGCCTTGAGGTCTGTGCTTCAGGGATGCACTAACACCCTTGTCCAGCTCTCAGCAAACTGAGATATGAATAGGGAGCTGCTGCTTCCAATGCTCTGAACAGTTGAAGTCATGGTCACTTGGACAGGAGTGCAGCATATGCCACAACCTGCATAGATAAAAGAGGAGATAGTCTTAAATACACTGTTATTAATTGTAAGAGTACATACAGTACTCAAACATAAAACATTTTTAAAAAGCAAAAATAAAACAAAATATTTTGTGTACTAGAAGCACCTGCCTGTGGAAAAACCCAAACACAAAATAATTACATAGACAGTCACAGAATCATATATTATAACTTTACATTTATGTAATATATTTAGAGGTCTCTTCCAACTACAGATTCTTGCAATTGGAATACAAAAGCCCTCTGGCAAAATTTAAATATAAAAGTGTAGACATAGTTGTTGTTTACAGGGATAGTTGTAGAAGCAAGAAAGAGAAACAACAGCCTGAGGCACTAACAACAAGTTCTTTCCATCTGGAAACACCATGCACATAAGGTAAGCTGCTTTACAAGGTAAGCAGAGGAATAGATTTACCACTGGTTGTACAAACACACAACAAAATATCACCATAGGATATACATGGAAAAATAAGTAACAAGTGCATAAATGTCTAAGTGTATCTTTTGTATGAGAATAAATCAGAGCACTTGGCAATCACTAGCATGAAAACTAGGGAAAAAGATTCACCATCTTCCTACACTGAAGAGAAAACAGAACACAGATCCAGACCCAGTGGACTGCCTCCTGTTCACTGGAAATATTTGCAGAGTTGTATCCCTTATGCTGATTTGAAAATGTGACTTCAGTGAAATTCTTCCTCTTCCTTTAATACATCATTCAAGCTTGGTAGTAGAGAACAGACCTTTCAACAAATAGCACTCTGTCCTTTCTGCATAAACTAGGCTCATCTGGCTGGACAATCTTCATCCAGGGGTTGAAAAAACTGGTTTTGTAAATATTCTGCACTCTACTATCAGTCAGAATCTCTGCTTTCCCCAGTTCTCTAAAATCATGTCACATCCTATTGAGGTGTTAAGTAGAAAGACAGAAAAATGCAAATCACTGTTCACATTGAATGACAGTTTAGAGGGTTTGTGTAGCACAATTCACAAACTCTACATTATTTCACTGCTTGCATGTCTATCCTCTGCTACTGACTGCTCCAACTACAGTGCCACACACTCCTTCTCAGAAACAACTAAGTCATATTTTTTTACTTGAACATTTTTTTTCTCAGCAGAATACTTCCACAAATTTCCTCCCAACTAGTTCCTCTCATAAAGAATCTATTTCCCTTTTAATGTCCAGCCCTTGGTATTGTATATGTACAGTTAATACATTATATTCTGTGGTTTTAAAATTCATAATTTGGATACATCAACAAGGAAAAATACTATTTTCTCCTTTGTACAAAAAGAAGCCTTTCTGAAGAATGCCTGTGCAGATCTGATAATGCTCATAGAAGAGAAAACACATCACATCTACCCAGCAAGAACAAGTTTCTCAGCATCCACTATCTGTTGTTTCTCCTGTTGCTGTATTTTGCATGACAGTAACCCCTCTGCTGACACTGTTCACTTTCCCTAAATTGCTATCTGTATTACCAGAACTGACTTCCCTTTTTTCTGTATGTGCTCCCTCCCCACAAAACTCACCCAATCACCACCTTCCACCTGGCCTCATGAAAATGATGTTATATAAGTAATTGTGTCCTCTACATTCAGTACATTCACCAGTTTACATTTGCCTATGCAGTTTATCAGGCAGACCAAACATCTTGCAATATAAAATGTAATTGAAAGGTCTTCCATATATGATTCTCTGTATTTTCTTGCTGTGATGATTTACCCTGGAACTGCCAAACTAAAGATCAGTTCAGACTATGAATTCTCTACTGACCAGAAACCTTTTCTCTGAATTTTCTTTCTAAGAAACAAAGGACCAGAATAGCATTGAGAGTCTGACACTATGCTGCAACAAACATGACTGTATCAGTTGGCATGAAATGCAGATGAATGGTTTGACATTGATGCTGAACTGGAAGTGTGTATTATACACCAGCTTTAAGCTACGTGAACCAGTGAAGTAATAATTTTCAGTTATATTTACAGCAGAACTGAGTTTTTGTTCAAGTGCTTCAGATGGCCAGGGACCCATACACGTGCCAAACTCCTACCTTTTGGTTCCAGCTGGATGGCCTTGCAGGGCACTGAGCAGACATTGTCAGTGGCAGCACAGCCATGCTGCACAGTGAGCTTCACACCACAAGCACTATTTCTTCATCCTATCTATTTTGACTTATATTGGGCTAATTTAAGTGGATTTATCATGAATTAATGCAATGAATACACCAAAGTCAAAGAAAGTTCATCTGCCTACAAATAAAATATAAAATAAGGCACTGAATATGTTCACTGATTACCAACTTCAGGTTCTGAAGATTCATTCCCAGTGTCTGTTTTTCAGGCAGTTGAAATAACATTTAAGGAAGTGATTAGATGTAATGAAATAGTTCCAGAGTAGTTTTATGTTGTGTATCTAGAAACAAGTTTTGTCTTAAAGTCTCAGTAATGAAACAAAATCTTGGGAGAAGGATTGTCATATATTTGTAAAAAAATAATCTGCCACTGTAAAATGAAAAAAGGCATTTTGTAAGAGGAAAGGAAAGCAGCATAAATGTTGAGACCATACTTCTAGATCCTTTTTCAATAGTGTCCCATGGCATACAAGATAATCTTAACCAAACAGTGACTACATTTTAATTTAATTTCTACAGTTCTTAGCAGAATTCTCAAGACAGTGGAATAATCAGAACATAGAAGGGTGAGCAGTCCAGAGCCTCCCCAAAAGAGATTCCTCATCCTGCATTTTTATCACTGGGGAATGTATGAAGAGGTAATACTATATGAAATACATATATAAAATAACTTGGATACATTACAATGCTGTCTGCTTAAGATGATTCCACATTTCTTTACCTCTAAATCTTCCCACTAACTCTATTCTGGTATTATCAGCAAAGCTGAAAGGGGCAAATAAAGCAGGGGAGAGAAGCATAAAAAAGGCCATACCATTAACTCAGATATAATGAATAGTCACTTATGGCACTTTAAACCATTCTTAAAATTCATGGAAACTTTGCTTAGGTGAAGTTTCTCTCCTAAACAGTCTTCTCTGAATTACTCTTCAGTGGGATTTCTTCTGTGATCAGCAGCTCTAATAACCAGGCACTACAGACAGGTTCTGCTCTGCTGCTGCTGGGGTGGTCACAGTGATGCCTGACAGACTGTACAGATGAGAGGATGTAATACTGGAAAGGGGTAGGAGGTTATTAGTCTCTTTTTCCTAACCTTTCTGTCCTTTTGCCCCCTATGGATGATTTTACAGTGGCATAATGCAGGGTTTGTACACCCCATTATATGAGTCTGGAAGGAGCTCATGGGCTGTTGGGTACCTAATAAGCCTCTCCCAGAGGCAAACAAGAGACTTCAAAGGAGGAACAAAAAAGGAAGAGCCCTGCTTAATTAGTGCTCAGCTAAGAGGAGCAGACTTGGGGGAAGACACAAGGAGAACTGATCCCTGTCAGAGTCCCTTGGTAGAGAGGAAGGCCTGGCAAAGGCTGTTCCCTTCTTTGGCTGCCAATGCTCAACTTCAGCTTCCCTGAGCCACGGCACCACAGACACTTCCCTGAGTCAGCAGTTCAGAGAAAAGAATGAAGAATCTGCTGTCAAAACACCCTAGAAGCAAAGAATAATGGAACACTTCTGTATGTCCAGGTCTAATTTTACATACGCCGAAAGAAATAGAGGTTGCTCAATCTTAAGCAGAGGGTTACATACATGCAGTCCTTTGGGCATCCCAGGGCTGTGTGGAGCTGCAAAAGGCTTTTAAACATTAATTTTGTAAACTTTTATGCCCTTTATTATAAAAGACATTAAAAGATTTGGTTTTGTCATAACATGTGTTTTTAGGTCTTTTTCTTTCTTATTATTTACCTAAGAAATGTCAGAAACTAGACCTTGTCTTCGGTGACTTGCCTGTTAGAGTGGACAGTATCTGAGGAGAGAACAATGTTCCAGGACAAACATATGTTCATAAGGAGCTCATAAACGATACTACATACAGGAACAAATGAATCCTGAATTTCTCTTACAGAATTCTTACTTCCCAGAACTGTGAACCACATACATATTTATCTGACTCTTGGCAGGTTATCAATATGTTATTCAAAACAATAAATATAAAAAAAAACCCTAGGAAAATTAAAAGGATAACCAAGAGAAGTTTCAATGGATTTTTATACCTGTGCCTTGTCCTTAGCAGAAATGGATTATGAGAAAATACTGTTCCAGAACTTTTTGCTAAAAGATTTCACTATCAAACCAGCTAGATATTTTCTGCTTAACCGTTTTATGTATGCATGTGTATACATGAATATATTTAAATAAAACCATTTTGTCCTTTTCCTTGGTACAATTAATTTTAATTTTAAATGTTCTTTCTTAATTCAATTTTTCTCTCTCCAGCTGCATCTTGGATCAATGTTGGGATAACTAGGTATTAAGAGAACATACCATTTGAGTTTAGAGACCTCCAACATTAATATTTTCTCTTAGAAAGATTTTAATTTCTTGCTTGCATCTTGCTGTGTTGGAAACAAAGTAGATTGATTTCTCATAATACCCAGGAGAATTCAAGGCATTGACAGCTGAGGAAAGGCACACAGAAGCTTTGGAGACATTAAAATAACAGAGACAAGAGTTTAAAAACAGCATTTATACCAACTGCTTCACATTCTGTATTATGAAACCTACTCACGTCTAGAGGATACCACTTTGTTTTCAAAGACCAAGTGAAGTGCACAGTCAGATTTATTATATGCTTCAAAAAAAGAGATATGTTCTCTGAATAAGGAATCCATGCTCTAATGCACAGCAAAACCAATGTACAATTTTCCTATTTCACATTCTTCATACTGAGTATCATAGAGATGCACAAGCATTTCCATGCAGGTTAATTTATAGATAGGGAAATAAAACTCGTGTTAATAACAGAAATCTGTAGAAGCTCAGGTTCTTAGAATAGAGGTTTTAAAAGCAAGGAGAATTAAGAGTGGCTGTTTACCACAAGGTAACTGAGGGAAAAATGTTAGGGATGGATAAACTCTGGTTACAGTGTCTGTTTATTCTTCATCTTAAGATAAAGACCTTAAAATACCTTAAAATGGGCTGTAGAGGGACATGATATAAAACATAACTGAAAGAGCAGTCCAAAGTGCACAGGATGACAGGTTTCCTGCTCTAGGAAAGTACATGGTTTGAAGGCATGCACATTGGCTCTGCCATCTGAGCACAAATAACCTTGTGTTCCTCAATTTCCACTGCTGCAAAACTAACAGCATTTAGGTGCTGCTTTTGGTTGGGATTGCTAAAACGCGATCGTTCCACAATATGGTTTAGTGGGCATGGTAGTATTGGGTTGAACCTCAGACTTGATTATCTGGGAGGTATTTTCTAACCTTGATGATTCTATGATTATATAGGGTTAATTTTCTTTATAGAAAACCACTATTGGATTTGTGCTGAAAACACTGTCAATAATTCAGGGCTGTTTTCATTCTCACTGAGCAGCACCAACACAAAGCCAAAGCCTTTCCTGCTCCTCACCCACCCCAGCAGCAAGAGGCTCCACAAGGAGCTGGGAGGGGACACAGCCAGCACAGAGACCCCAGCTGACCCAGGGGATATCCCATAATATGGCACCATGCTCAGCACAGAAATCTGGGGAGCAGGAGGAAGGGGGGACGTTTGGAGTGCTGGTGTTTGCCTTCCCAAGTCACTGTCACAGGCGATGGAGCCCTGCTGTCCTGGGGATGGCTGAGCACCTGCCTGCCACGGGCAGTGGGCAATGAGTCCCTTGGTTTGCCTCTCCTGTTGGACTGCCCTCATCCAGCCCACTCAGTTTTCTCATTTTCATCCTTTCGATTCCTCCAGTGGGTGGCCTTGAGTTGCAAGCTGGGTTTAAACAACTTATAAACTTAACTAGCAGAGGGTCCTGAGAATTTAGTGGTAATATTATCAGACAACACTGGTACAGACATAAGATGCATCATTCTGTTACTATTTACTTAAGACATGGGACACAGATCAATGAGCAAAGATGTGAAGTGTTACTGTAATACTTTCTCATTACTTACTAGAAGTCACCTCTCCTTCACATTCAAAGTAATCCATATTTCTCAAGGATAATAGTAATTCTTAATTACAAAATTATGATTTAGTCAGTGCACCTGCCTTTTCAGGATAAAATACATTCTTTACAAAGTATGTGCCTCTTTTGTGTTTTCAAAGAACACTGCAAATGTAGAAGAGTGTGAAGATCAACAGTCAGCAAACAGTCAAAAAGCTTTCTGATGATGAATAACCCCCTTTGAAGTGGTCTACTTCAATATTGTTATTTCTGGAATTTCAAGCATGAACTCTATGAGCAGCCAGGCTACACATTTCTATTCAGTGGCAATAAAAGTGAGCTAATTTGGTACCAACTACAACAGGATATTATCATTTATATATGGTTTTTATCTCATAGTTAAGGACAAATCTGCCAAATTCCACAAGTTATTTCCTTATTAAAGGGAGATTTAGAAATGGAGAAGCCACAGTGTTAGAGTGCAGATCTCTAATTTTTTTCTATTGAAATGAAAACTTCACCCTTGGAAAATATACTTCAGTACTGAATATATTCATTAGCTTTTTGCATTTGATCCTAATTTGATGACAAAGACATTGAAAGGCTGTCATATTATAGTAAAGGCAGTTTTGACAATGGGTTCACTCATCCATTGCACTAAGTCAGAAAAAGTTCTTGTATTAAAATGGCTTAAAATTTTAAAAGAATTGTCTCAAAATGTTAGCTTAAGAAAAAATCCTGTCACATTTATTTTCATTTTTTTCCTTAAAAAGTAGTCAAAACATATTTGCACATTGCAACACCATTGAGTACCCCCCTGAAAAATGACAGTGCATAAATTACAAAGCAGGCTTTTTACAGCAAACACAGATATGTGCACAAGTTAGAATAACATTCTCTTAGTCCCTAAAGCAGAGCAGCGATAAATGCATCTTTAATATGTTCAAAAACTGTTACTTTTTCCTTTTTTTAGCCAAACTGCAGTGCTATGAGCTTAAACTTCTCTCATTGCATTGCTCCAGGCAGTGGATCTCTGAGCATACACGCTTTCATCCTGTGAATATAGGTGAGAGAATAAACCAACACGTTTGCCTGTCTTCAGCATAAAGGCATTTGTAGCTAGACAAAAACCTGTGAGGAATCAATCATGCTAATGAAACCTGACTGCTCTAAAAGGGACTGGCTGAGAGCTTGGCTTTTGTTTGATAAATAAACATCTGAAGTTGTTATCTGCTGCAAATGCCTTCACTTGGGGTCCAACAGTAACTTGCTGTAACACTATATTTAAAGTAACACCACAATGCACTGAATGTTAACTGACTGATAGTATTTGTCTGTCATAACTATATTGATATTAATATTCATTTCAGAAACTTCTATACATTGAAAATACAAGCCTTCATAAATCTGACAGAAAAATATAGGTATAATTCAATGCCTGAATAAAATTTCCTAACAGTTGTTCCAATTTCCTACCACACAGTCTAACTAGAAACTGATTATCATCAGTAAGAAATCTTACACCTCTTAATATAATATGTACCTATCTTTCAGTGAAAATGTAGTTGGATTATAAACCAGTAAAATAACAAAGTGATATTAGTGAGAAAAATACTAATTCACTACATCCCTTGTACCTACTCAATAAGCTGTATTTATAGGGCAGTCAGCTCCCAAATAGATGGCACCAGAAGATCAAAATATTTGCTTGTCACAGCATGCAAAGAAAAAGGAATTTTCTTTATCTGCACAGAGAGTTCTTTGAAGCTGTCCTGATCCCGAGGTATCTCTCAATTCAATATCACTATTTTCCATCTCTTCCCACAAAAAAAAAAAAAAAGAAAAAAAATTTTTTTTTGCAAACCCTTTTATTATGCCTAGGGGGATGGATGAAAAATTACAAACACTGCCAAGTGTGTAACTAGAAAAACTGCCTTGAAGTGGGTGGGGTGTTTAGATCTTGGCAGCTGCTGTGTAACCAAAAGCTTTTACAAAAGCTAAAGTAATTTAAGTCTTTTCAGAGGCTCACTGATCCTGGTAGTTATTTTCCTGAAGACATCATAAGTTGATCAGCTTTTTACACAGCATTCACTGGGGCTGTCATCCAGAGTGAGAGCTCTGTCTGCCCCTCAACAGACCAACCCACAAAAGGACAAGATTTTAGAAACAATGCAGAATACATCCTTTAGAAAACATGAAATGTAGCTAAGAACTGAAACACTGGCTATTTGTTTGCTAATTTCTCTAAGTCCTATTAACAAAAGAAATCAGTAAGGTCTAGAAAGGTACCTTCCGTGGCTGACAGGGATAATCAGTACATCTGTACTGATATTTCTAAGAGAAGCCGTAGGCATTGAACACACTAAGATGCATTTTTTTCAATTGCCTTTTGTTTAGAAAGTTGAACTTTCATCTAAACTCCTCACTTTCTCAGCTTTGAGAAAGTAGAGGTCCTCACTATTATGCCTCAGGTGATACAATAATGGAGAGTCACTTCTTTAGACACACTGGCATCCATCCAGGCTGGCAAAAGCCCTCAACACTCATAACAGCACCAGCATAGGCACATAGCAAGAGTAAGGTTTCACAGCAGAATGGGATTTTGAAATTTTCTGCTTTTAACCTACAATCAAAAGAACTACAGAATGTGGAAGTCATCTGCATCTGGGCACCTGGACAGAAGTTAAACAGCACACCTGTATACACAGCCTGTGAAGAACTGCTAAGCAGTAAGCAGACTCAAGTTTTTGTTTAAAAGCCAAAGAGCAAATACAAAAAGCTTGAGCACAATCAAGCAACAAGTGGTGTTTTCTTTTGGTTTTTTTTTTTTTTTTTTTTTTTTTTTAACAGAATATTAATCTTTTCCTGAATGATGGATTATAATTTTGTATTTATAAATCATATATTCAATTGGTCAGGTGTCTTCTGAGATTCATATTGAGTCACATACCAATATGCAATCAAATGAAGTTGAAAAAAAAAATGTATTTTTTGCATATGATATGAAATGCTTAACAACTCCCAAGGAGAATGCCACAATATAAGCAGAACACCCATATAACTTATTTTTTTTCCGTGTGCACAGAGACCTATGATTAAAGTCTGAGCTCCCATGGTTTTGATGCATACAAATATGTGCTACACACACTGTCTCAGCAGGCACTCATTATGCAGTCACAGCAAAGAAAAAGTAAATGCCTCACTGAATTAGAAGGAAGAAGGAGATTTTTCACCAGTTCTGTAGAAAGGCAACAACAATTTAGAGAAAAGAGGAATTATTGCATATCCCCTTTTTAGACATTATTTGGGGTAAAAGAGTCTACTTGTATAAATAGCTAAAACAGTAATTCAGCTAAAAAACATTTCCAGAAGCTATAAGCCTGAAAAATTCCTCATTATTCAAAGAGTAACTAAACAAGTACACAAGATTAACTAGGCAATGTAAAACCTGAGTAAATTATTAATTTAAGCCAAAAATAACAACCTGCCCTTTCACATTTTGGGGATAAATTTTATCTGTTCAATTACTCAGATGTGTCAGTGAAAGCAAGAGCTACTCCAGGAGATGTGATCTAGTTCTTTACAGTATTTTTATTCCATGGTGTATGTCAATTAACCCATCAGTTCCAGATAGATTAAATAATACAGATTAATATTCAGAGTAGTCTAAAAAAGATGCTACAGTGATTTCCTATTGTTAGGACTGTATATCACACTTTAGTATCCACAGGCAAACCCTTCTATAAGTGAATGTCATTTATCTATACCTGATGGAAGAATTTATTTTTAAGAATGCAAATGCTGACTACATATTTAAATTAATGAAGCATGTGATATAGGTCAAGGACGAACTGGAGAGAATTTTTTTTAGTAGTTTTAATGCTATCTGCAGCAGTTTTCACACATTCTTAAATTAGTCTGTAGGCATTTTGAAGGTTAAAGAACAGTGAACTTTGAGAACATAATCATGAAGTTCAATGTGATGAACAACTTAAATCATATGCTGGAAGGGTGGCATTTCAGTTTTGCCAGAGGCAAGGTAAAAAGCTTAAAAACAACTTTGTTAAATGGAAACTTGCTACATAAAAATACGAGTAAGAAATAAATAGTAAGACTAAAGCTGAAAACGACACATTTCTCATATTTCTTTCCTGCAATGGTTCTCCTGCTCAAGCTTTACAATCTATGGAGTCAAAGACAAGGGATGCAGTGACTGTAGAAATTTAAAAAGTATTTATCAATAAGGAAAACAACTGTAAATTAGGGAGTGGCATTTTGAAAGCATATCTCTGGGAGATCAAATACTTTTCAGCACATCAGGAATGTCATCTACACTTATTATTACACACTGATTATTTCATAAGTTCTTCCACGTCCATCTTAATGCTACTAGAGGCTCATAGTTTTTACCAAAACAAATACTCCCACAGAAACACAGCAGCTGGAACTGCACTCTGGGTCATTGAGCCCAATTCAGAAACTCCAGCTACTAACTTTTAGACAGGCTTCAGATCTGCTCATATTAAGTTGACAGTCAGTGTGATACCATAGGTGCCTACACTAAAGCATGTACTGTAAACATGGGCACTAGGTCAAGCATTTAAATAACTTCACTAGCAGTTTAGGGTAACCTTTTTAACAGATGCAGAGAGTTAGAAAAGAACTAGCACTTCTCTTTCCCTTCTAGCCTTTTCTTCCTTGTGGTGGTTGTAATTTTACCACTCTGCTGCTAACGGGATTTGCACAACCACTGTTGCACCTAAGGTCTAAGGCAAAAAAACTCTCACACATCAGAACTATGTGCTGACGCTGAATATTTTTGATGGTTTAAATTTTCTGTTGAATTTTAAACCCAAGTCTTCCTCTTATTAAAAAAAATCATTGCATAATTATTTCCCATTTTTAGCAATGTAAATAGAGAATTATTTCCTATCTTCAGGCTACTACTGATCTGTCTTGCTAAATGCACTCCTTTCTGCACCTTATCTTCCCTAGTGCTGGAATAACCATGCCACAGTTGTGGAACACCTTGAGTTGCAAAGAACCTTTGGAAGTCATTGAGTCTGAGCACCCTGCTCCAAACAGAGCTAGGCTGGGCTGATCACTGCTTGTCCTGCTTTGAGTAACTCAAAGAGCAGAAAATCTATAATCTCTCCAGACAATCTGTGCTGCAGTTTAATAAGAACCTTCCTTGATGCTAATTGTCACAAATTATTACGAAAATAAGGAATCTGAAAATGTTGCTTTGATCAAGCATAGCAAAAACTTCTGAATTATTTTGCTCAGTTGGGAGAAAAATGCTTCAAAGTATTTAAGTCCCTTAGAAAGTACTAATAAAACTCATTATTTCCAGCGAAACTGGAAGAGAAAGGGATGCAGCATCAGCAAATTATCCACTGAGTCCAGGTTGCTTTATTCACTGTGGAAGTACTGATTTCACTGCCATATTTGAAGAAGAGCATTTTACTATATATACTTTTACAAATATGGAGCCTAAGTACCATCAAGTGCCTTGCACAGATTCCCACCAAAATATCAGCCCTGTTGATGCTCTGTAGGTTTTGCAAGGTAACAAACACCACATCCATTCATCTCCTCTCAGACCACCTGCTGGTCACTTTCCAACATTCCAGATTTCCTGTGAGCCATTTGCAGAGGTCAAAGGTGGCTGCATTATGCCAAAAGCACTGAGGAAAGTCTCTCACCAGACACTGTGACTGGTATATAAACCATATACTAAAAGTGTCTTATTAGCCAGTTACAAGCACCTGTGTACTTGCAACCCAGTAGCTACTTCATAGAATTTATTAAGAGAATACCAAATAGATTCTGTCCCTCTTTCCACAGAAACATCTAAAATTCTAATTTTGCATTTAAATTCTAAGACTTACCAGCTTATGATCTGCAAATTACAATGACAAAGATGCTTTAAAATTATTTAAAGTACATTTTACAAGATAGCCCACTTTGATTTGTGAGATAGGTAACCTAAAAGTGTTTTCTGTGTTTCCAAAGGATGTAAAAGATGATTTTCATTCTTTGAAGCTGTCACAAAGAACATACAGGAAATGCCAGCAATATACTATAATTAAACAAATATGAGCAAGTAAATCTCAATGGTGAGCTGTATAAGACCAACAATATTTCCTTGCTGCTGCAATTACACCTTATAGCAAGGTCACCATTCTTCAACTGAATGTCTCTCCAATAGGAAGCTCAGCCAACAAATTATTAAAACACTGTACCTCCTTTTCATAGAGTATGAGGGTAATGAGAACAGTATCAGTCACTTTTTCCTTTCCACCCTTACAGACAAACAGCACTGGAAGCATCAGTCAGATTTACACCACATGTTGATGCCACAATTGCCACCAACAAATACTTCCTTATAAAATCCCTAACATTAACTGGCTGCTATGAGCAGCTCCAGATCTTCAACTGTGGGCCATATGTGCAGGATGTGTTAATAAAAAAAACTTCCACTTAGTCTGTTGAACCAGCAAGTTTTGATTACTATTACAGCTGGATCTTTATGTGCTAATTCGTTTCACAAATTCAACACTGGCACATAACAGAAGATTCCTACATAGAGCAAACAACAAAAGTCACAGAACAATTATGTTTGTTTGTTGGGGCTTGTTACTGCTGGACTGATCCAAATCTTTTTCTTGTTTTCTGATAAGTCTATTGTCTTTGAACAGATTATTTTGATTAATTTCATAAGTAATCCCAAGAATCTGTTAAACTTTAATAATCTGACACACTATTTCATGGTACAAATGCTACACACAGCTATTGTTATATGGCAATACACATCACTGCTTAATGAGCTATTGCTGAGGCCAGAGCACTGACAGTGTCTCAAGGGTGTGTCACTTGAGGAGCCAGATGAGACAGTCTCTGTGTCTGAGCAGGACCCCTCATGCAGGTGTACCACTCTCACATCTCAGTTCCAAAGACAGGACAAGAACAAAGCACAGAACACAAAAGCACAGCTTTGCTTCCCTGGAAATGCACGTAACAAGCAAATCCTGCTTAAAACCCCCCAAACCTGATGTGGTTGAGGCACT
Organism: Onychostruthus taczanowskii; assembly: GCF_017590055.1. Lineage (NCBI taxonomy): Eukaryota > Metazoa > Chordata > Aves > Passeriformes > Passeridae > Onychostruthus > Onychostruthus taczanowskii. The sequence continues at coordinate 3,173,432 of NW_024498462.1, read as the reverse complement.
GCATCAGGAAGATGAACTCTACAACCTTCTTTTCCCAAGCGCCATGCAATTGCACCTCCCTTGGGATAAAAGGCAGGTCATCATTTCTGGAATAAAGGTGCTTCTCTTCCAGTGCCCTCCCTTTCTATCTATATATTAGAATAGACCATCTCAAACCTAACTGGAGTGTTGAAAATATATTCATTAATGCTTATATGACAGTTTCATAATTAGGTTATGAGGATATCTAAGGATTGTGCAAGCTAACGTAATTTTTTAGCTAGATCTAATTTCTGTTATCTCCTTTCTTGTGGTTAGTCACCGGGTTCTAGCCCCAAAACTGTTCTGCTGAGCCCTGCTATCTACCTTTTTGCTCTACATTTCAAAATAATCCACTTCAGCTCAGGTCCAGAGTGCCACCATCAGCACTGCTAATACCCCGTTGTGCAGCTACAGCAATGATTTATTATTCAATGACAACAATGTAGCAGAAGTGCTGGCACTATGATTCTTCACAGATATTATGAGTTCAATAAAATAATCTGCTGAAGATCTTTTTGCTTCTCTGATGTACAAAGACATTCTCTACAGATAACACAGGAGATCACAAAATAGCAAGTATGAATCTCAGCAGGAAACTGGTATGCTTTATTTCAAACCTGTCAACATTTTTCATGTATCTCCAAAAAAATTATTCATTGCACTTTCCTCCCACAAATTCTCCAAATTAAATCTGCTTAGTATAGGAAATACATTCTAAGGGCTTTGAATTGAAAAAAAAAAAGCACATATTAATAAAGTCAGAAAAGCATGTTAAGTTTTCTCCCATCTCACTACTTCTTTCACTTTTAATAACATAGTGTGCTGATCTAAGGACAACATTCCAATGGACGTACATACATATTTGCACACAGTGATAAAAACATTTTCCCAGTGATTCTGAAAAAAAAAAAAAAGCAAATTTGGGTCTCATTATTAACAAGCTGAAGATTTCTAATTAATGATTTTACTTACAAAGAGTAATATTTAAAAACAAACAGCTACATTCATAATTAACAGGAATAAAAAGTACATGGATGAATCAATAATTTTTTACTCTTACATACTGGCTAAAAATTGATGTGCTGCAGAATTACAGTTTGGAGTGGGGAAGCATCTGTGAAAAAGCCTCAATATTCATCAGCTGTTTGTTTATTCTCTTGCTTCTGAAGCTGCAGAGAAAATTAGTACCTGTCTGTGGTAACAGGCCATCAAAACAAAAAAAAAACAAATTAGCTAAAGCAACTGCTATCTTACTAAAATGGAAACAGGAATTTAACAAAATAAATAAAACAGAACTACAGCAACAAGTTCCTTCAGATGTCCAGCTTCTTCATGCAGAACACATAGTATGGGTGATGATGTTTGTGGTAGTTTGTGATGTATCGTACAACCATTTTAAACAGTGATACAATACGTCATAGACAATAAATTAGTAAATACTGTAGTGGCTTCACAGTCCTGCTCTTCCTCATCAACATGATTCCATAGTTCCTGAGGTTAAAAACTGTCATGACTTTAGATTGTAAGCATTCAGCATAGAAATAATTTATATGTGGGAATCTAAAGTTGCAAGACTTTCTTACACTGCACTTGCCCTGTGCCAGTTTCACAGGCAGTGACAACACTGGAGGCTCTACTGTCTTCAGCACTGCCAAAATTGATACCTCAGACTTCAAGAAAGTTTTAAATATTTATATCCAGAACTGTTATTTTCAGGCTTTGCACAGATTTAACAGCATTTAGTTTTAACTCTAGTAATTTCTGTGCACACTTTAAACTTGTATGCCAGATGTTTAAATGCCACAGAGGATTATTATTACATATTTACTTATATAGGTCCATCCCTCATGTATGCTGATGTTAACAAGAAAGTAAAGACACTTCCAGAGGAGGTAACACCTTCTGACCAGACTCATAGTAGGAGACCTGTTGATTCTGAATATGAACAACTTATAATTTCACAAACTTATATCTTCATTCTCATCAATGAACATATAAATTAAAAATGTTCCATTTTTCATAGGCTGAACTTATGTAATCATGTTTTAAAATGTCAGCCTTTCTTCGAATATTTGCAAGTCAAAATACTTTAGAACACTATACTATAAATTGTTTGTTGTTATATAAAGGAAAAACTACAGAACTGTTAGCAAAACCCTCCAAAGTGATAACAACACAAACAGAAACATCACAGTCACAGAGTGGCAGAGGTTGGAAGGGGGTCCAACCCCTGGCTAAAGCAGGGTCACCCAGAGCAGGCTGCACAGGATCACATCCAGGCAGGTTTTGAGTATCTCCAGAGAATGAGACTCCACAACCTCTCTGGGCAGCCTGTTCCAGTGCTCAGTCACCCTCACAGTGAAGCACAATAGCAAAGAACACAACTCACACAGAATTGAAAAGGGAACATGCGCAGATGAATCACAAAGTTTAAATTTGAGTATAAATACAAACTTAGTCCTACAAAATAACAAAGCTACTAAACTGAGGTTTAAAAAACCCTCAGACTCACAAGAAACATGAACTTCAAGAAACTACTGAATAATGTAACAAGGTGAAAAAACTGAAGGGATGAAATAAAGGAAGCAGAGATACTGAACTTACTATCACTGCAGCATTTGAGTTTACATTTTGTAATTATAAACTAACTTCACAGGGCACTACCAGCTTTACATTTCTGGACATGCTCAAGTGGGCACCAAAGCTTTAATTCTCTATTAGAAAAAAATACTTTGGTCATCCCATTCCAGATTTATCACTGTGGCCACACTGTCCTGACTCCCTCCTTCTTTACAAATAACCTATAGGACTGGGCAGTAGATATTATGTTGCCTTTGAAGTAAGCTTCTGCTCTCAATAAAACAGTGAAGATTCACAACACCTCTTTATCCAGAACATTCTGCTACTGTCTTGCTGTCAGATATGCCAGAGACATAAGGTTCCTTCCCCACAAAACCAGCTTTTCTCTCTTTCCCTTGTGATTAAATTGCTATTGGCCTCTATCACAAAGAATATCCTTTCTTCACTCTTGAGTATAAAGACAACACATTCATTGAATGATCACACAGTGTAGTCCTCCCATAACATTATGTGCTTTTTCAGACCATTAGACTAAGCTTTTTTTTTTGTTTAATCTTAGCATGCTTGTGGAGCAGGACTTACAGGTACTCCACAGGTGTTTGAACTTCTAAGGTAATGAAACAATGCAGGAGCCAAAGAAGAGTTTTAGTGCTGGTACTAAGGCAGGACTAGTATGGTGATGCTCAAGGGTGCCAGGACGTGGGAAGAGACGAGAATCTTGACTCCATGCTTCAGAAGGCTGATTGATTGTGATATATATTAAAATGCTATACTAAAACTATACTAAAAAGAATAGAGAGAAAAGGATCCATCAGAAGGTGAGAAAGGACAGGAGAGGAATGAATAACAAAAGCTCATGACTCTCAGAGAGTCCGAGCCAGCTGACTGTGATTGGCAATCACTGGAAACAACCAACATGCACCAACCGCAGATGCACCTGTTGCACTCCACAGCAGCAGATAGTTATTGTTTACATTTCTTCCCTGAGGCTCCTCAGCTCCTCAGGAGAAAATTCCTGGCAAAAGGATTTTTCAGAAAATATCATGGCTACAGGACTGGGTTTGGAGCTGGGAGTAGGAAATCACATTAGATCTAAATGAAGCACGCGGCACCATGAAGCTTAGTACAGACAGTTCCTGGCTGCCCAAATACACAGCCTACTGCACTGCACAAGGTGTCAGCGTCCTCCCTCCCTTTAACGCAAAGAAATTCAGTTATCAACATGAAATATGTTCAGGTTGATTTTTCAAATAAATTACAGTGCAGGCTACTAAAATAACTTGTTGTCCCCGTTCCAATGGTCGCAGTTTCTGCCCGGGAATGGGAGCAGCGCTGTGCGAGGAGCGGGCACGGCAGGAGCCGAGCAGCGCTGGCCCGGCCCTGCCACACCGGGCAATGTGCCCCGGCCCCGGCCCCAGCAAACCCCTGCGACCAGCTCCTCCCGCAAAACACAGGAAGAATGCATGTTAAACTTCAAGGGAAAAAAAACCCTCTCATTTAAGAGCTGTACCTTGACCTTCATTCAAAACTACGTTCAGATTTTGGATAAAATCTACTTATATATATATATATATATATATATATATTCTTTTTATTTCTGCTTGCTGACGTATTAGAAATGAGTTTGTTTGACATGTTTATTAGTGATTAAAGCACCAGTGTACATTTAGATTAGGAACAACTGATAGCAGACTGCTTTCTCTTTGCAAATATACCTGAAGAAAGGTAACCCTTCATCTAAGTAGGAGCATGTGATGAAAATATACTGCATTTGCTAATGGGGACAATAAGGAAATGGAAATCAAGACTCCTGACAATTAAGAAAGCAATTAAGTCATATATATTTATATATAATACATATATAATCCTGAAAACAAAGAAATAAAAGAATACAGAGAAAATATGAGACAGTTTAGTTCAAAATATGATCTAAAGTGCAACATTTATAAGACAAATAATCCCAAACAGATAGAATGGTTATTGCTGCGGTGAAACTCAAAAAACTCATTCAGTAATATACATAAGAGCTTATTAGGAAGAGCAAGTCAGGAGCTAACCATTTTTAAAATCTTATGTAGAATGCTAAAACCAGTTTTAATCATCACACATCAAACCAATCAGTTCAGTATTTGACTTTTATACATTTTTCGAATCATCACAATCACAAACATGCACAGCAACTCTACACAGATATCTATATGCATATGGTAAGTTTCCCCTTTATTGCAAATATTTTTAGACAGCAAGAACAGAAAAGCAACTGATATCAGCTAGGAGCAACATCTTCCCTGAATTCTTTAATAATTTTCTTCCCAGTAATATAACAAATCATTTATTGGTACCTGCTCTAAGACAGACTATACAGACACTAATATTCCACATCAACCAAACAAAAATTACCTCAAAAGCCTCCAAAACACAGGTAAGAAAACCTTCCCACCAAAAAGACAAGAAGAAACAGAACTAAACTGACCCCTGATGTGACAGCACTTCTCTCAGGGAAGATAGCTCAGAGACGATGATAATTGAGAGGAAAACTGCATTTTCCATTTCGATCAGTGTTTTATCAATAGTCAAAAAGTAATGTTTTAGTCATAAAAGAACACAAAGAACCAGTCAGAAAATGCAATTGCTTCTGCATATGAATTCTTTTTCTTACAGATCTTGTCAGGAGTATCTTTTGTGGTTAATTCAAAATGGTGAGGCAATTCATTTTCTCTTCTAAGTGTCTCCTGATTAGATGAAACAAAAAGGCACTTAGCCAAACATAGTAGAATTTGTGGAAGAACTCCCAAGCATTTTAACTATCATATAAAGTAGATTTTACAAAGGAAAATATTAATATTTTAGTTTAGTAGAGCAAACATTCTATTACTTATCTATTAGAAATAGCTCTTTATAATTTTTTAAAACTTGCAGTAACACCTTGCATCTGAAAAGAGATTAAAACCCCAAATAATTATAAAGCTAGACAGACGGCATCAATTAGAGAATTAAAGATAGCAGGAGTGCAAATTAATTTTAGAAAAGTTTTCAGCATTTCAGAGGGCATGACCCCTGGTTGAGGGCTTATGGCCATAAAAAGGTGTTGATCAGTCTTATCTTTTAAAATGTTTTATGCAGCTACATACAGCAGAGTTGCCTGTGGATTGGACATAATAATCAGCAGGGGAAGGAGAGCTCATTACTACAAGCTCTCCTTCCCCTGCAGATTACCTCAGCATGAAGCCACGTATCTCAATCAAAAAAGATTGCTATGGAGAGCTACACAAGATGTTTCTAAATCAGCTAGCTTGAGGCTCAGCCTATAGCTGCAACCTTCTTTTAACCTTCAAAAAAAGCAGAAGAACCAGGATTGGCTCTAAATATTAGCCATCTGTAAGTTTAGAAATAAATCACTTAGCAGATAGAAGTCACCAGCAGACCTGGCTGTCTCATGCTCACACAACTGATGCCCAGTGCAAACATAAGGAAAATTCAGCAGCAAGATCTAATGGAAAAGGGACAAGGCAGGACATGGCACAAGTGGGGGCAGTAGGGGCCTAGGGGTGTCTAGCACACTGTAGAGTACTGAGAAGAATATTTAATGCTTTGGTCTGTTGTATATACCTCTTTAAAATACTTCTCAGACACAAGAAAACTTTGGTGTAAGTCACCAACAATCTATGACTATTTATGATGCCCTAATTTTTGACAAGGCTAGTGATGTCAGTGACGTGTTACAAACCAGAAATATGCTGTACTTGCAGGGTGTGGGGGGCAAGGTGTGTGTCAAAAAAAATAAGAGAAAACAGTATTGCAACAAATCTGGTACTAAAGAGAATAATGTAAAGAAACTGGAGATATATTGACTGAACCAAGCTTAAGACAGTCATAATTTCTTATGATAAGTACAAAGAAATACAAAACAACATGGCAAAATAGAAGTATTATTTTAACTATAATGTTTGAATCAGAGACTGAGTAAAATTAAGGCAAAGGGGGCAAAATGTAAAAGGCTGGTAGAAGTCCTTATGATGGAATTACTGCCAAAAGAATACAGTTGCAGCATGACATCCCACACTGATGCTCTAAAATGTAGTGTCTGTTCAAATGTAAGTATTATTTTAACTATAATGTTTGAATCAGAGACTGAGTAAAATTAAGGCAAAGGGGGCAAAATGTAAAAGGCTGGTAGAAGTCCTTATGATGGAATTACTGCCAAAAGAATACAGTTGCAGCATCACATCCCACATTGTTTGATGTTCTAAAATGTAGTGTCTGTTCAAATGCCAACACAATACAGATTCTCATGAATGTCAGCTATTAAAATAGTGACCATTCCATACAAATAATTATATTGAATTGTATTTAATGCGTTATTAACAGCTGAAATTTCAGTTTTGACCCCCAGTTTTCTGGAACATACTGCACCACATCAGTCCCCACTTTGGAAATGAACTGTAGCCGATCAAGTCCCTTGACCTGATTTTGACACAAGATATCCCAGGCCCTACTGCTGGGTACTGAACCCTGTAAAATCAGCTACTAAGTGAATGTGACAAGGAGCACAGCAATGCTTGCCTATCTAGATGAGATCAGAGCTGAGTCCTTATAAATGATGTACCAGGCACTGTTTTAGCTCCACAGAAAGCAGAGACACATTCTGTAATGGGAATTATGTAGTTTCTGTTCCATCAAAATTAAATTTGGGGACACCCTAAGAAAAGCTAATATAGAGGCATTGAAATGAAGTAGAGGTTATAGAAGCACAGACACGAGTGGCAGAATTTCCTGGTGGTGAGATTGTATGTGAGGTATTATCTCTTCTTGCAGCAAGAGGAGATAATTTGGGATTGGTGTTAGCATGTGAAAGCCACAGTGACCAGAAAACAATAAAGTGCATCTAAGATGCCAAGCATAAGCTGATCATCTGCTAAGATCACAATGAATTTTCTTTTTCATATTCACTTTGTACATTATCTTTGAATGTACAATTTGAATCATTATCTTCAATCCTGAGAAAACCTACTAGAGTCCCTTTACCACTCATCACACAAAATGCTGAACAATACACAAGGACTGCTAATTACAGAGCCTTATTTACATGCTACTAGAAATTGTTAAGTCTTCTGGTGAGTGTTCCAATATATGGGACAAGGTTTCTACAAACCAAGTAACACCATTCTGTGAGAGGAGATTTTCAACATATTTATTCACCTTTGGTAGTAGCACACGTATCTTCTGCTATTTGTATTTTATATAGAGCTGTTAGACTCGAGATTTTAAGTACCCTGGAGATTTTTCCTTAGATCAAGGAAAAAAAAATAATCTATTTTATTTATGTCATGAAATACATGATACAAAATCATGCCATAAGGTACATGAACAAAAACAAAGCTGGTTACACAACCTGAAAACATTCTGGCCTATACTGTCCTCAAAAGAAATAACCCTCACATAAAATACAATTACACAGTGGAAAAATACCAAAAGCAAATACCAAAACCCCCATGAAAGCTCATTACTCACTTGCAACTCTGAACAGATTCAACAGGTTCTTGTACTAACCATGCACATGTAGTAAGATGGAAACAGCTTAAAGCAAAAAAAGCATTTAAAGTAATAACCCTGTAAACACTACAATGAACTTAAATTCACATCATCTATTAATTTCTCTTCCTATTATGATCTTACATAAAGGACAGGATTGACTCCATCTGGAACATTTTGAACAAGATATTGGAAATATCCAGGGGGAAAATGGGATAATGAAGCAGAAATTTCAGAAAATGGTAATAAGTAAAACTAAGTCTCAACAGTTAAATTCTATCAGCCATAAAATACTTCAAAATACACAAAATCCACTGAAGGTATATTTAAAGCATATGCCAGAACTGGCTCTCATAAAAGTTATGTGAAGGGCTTATCATCAGAAAAGAATCATTTAACCCTGCAGCTACAGAATACTGAGGTTACTTGTAAGGTTTTACCAATAAATATCCATTATTCACAAAGTCAGACACTTGAACAAAAAAACCCCTGTCATTAGTCCTACCTTCTGCTTATGAAGTTCCTCTGCCCTTCTCAGCACAGGATCCGCCCATCTCTCTTCTCTCAGTGTAATTCCAGCAGATCACTTGACTCTTCCACCTGTGAGTTCCTGGAATTGTTAAAGTAGCTTTGAGATTTCTCATGGTTAAGAAATGTGATTTAACAGAGCAAAAGACAAAAGAAAGGTCATCATTACTTTTTCCCTTTGTAAATACTACTATTTTTTTCTTTTCCTTCTCTAACACTTTTCTTTTTCCTCTTGTCTGTCTCTCCTAACTCATCCTTTAGGTCAACATTCTCCCCTCCCTTTCTTTCTCTCCAATGCTGTATGCATGGCAATGCTCCCCAAATGCTTGTTGTATTTACCACCCTCAGCTGTAAGCTGTGGCTTTACAGGAGAGATTAATTTCCCCTGATTTTTATTTGGACACAGATGTATCTGCATTTTTTTTATCTTCTGTACCTGCAGAAATTCAGGCAGGACTCAACTCTTCAACTTGCTGCATCAGTAGCCATCTCTAGTATCACGGTCTGCCTTAATGAGGTCACTTTGATTTGTATACGTATGGAAATTACCATGCAAAAACACGTGTTCACTGTTTTTTTTCAGCCTATATATATAGGCTGCCCATTAAAACTGAACACATATAGCATGACTATACATCTATTCTAACCCTGTCGTTTTCCAAATTATCTTTTCCTGTAAGGTCTCCAAATTTTACTGTACTTACTAGATCCCCACACGTTGCCAGGGTTCACAGAGGGACCAAAACACACAAAACCTGTTGTCAAACAGTAACTGCGTTGTTCAAACCGCCTGTATTAGAAGGGCAAAGCCTTGATGCAAAACACGCCATTGAGCGCAACAGGGTACAGGTAAGACTGTCCTCAGAGAGCAGGGCTGGATAAGAGCACTTCGGGAAATTCTGTCCCGAACGAACTCGCGGCCAGAGAAAGCAGGGAGGTGAGAGCCACTGAATTTTCACGTGCTATTATTTTAGTGATAATATTATTTTAGTGATGAGCAGAGGCACGAAGCCCCGCACGGCCAGGCTGCAGAGCCGCACGGGTACCCCCGCGGTGCTGAGGGCACAATGCTCCCAGGAGGGCACCCAGCGCATCGCCCGAGCCTGGCAGTGACCCTGGCAGTGACCCTGGCAGTGCCGCACCGGGCACCCCCGGGCAGGGCACACGCAGCTGCCTCCTCCCCTCGGCACCGGGCCCCGCCGCTCCGGATCGCGGGGGACCAGGCCATAACCCCATCCCGCCTCCCGGGACTGCCGAGAAGCCGCAGGAACGCTGCAGCCGCGCTCCTTTCAGCGCAGCCGTCCCCGCGCCCCCGCCCGCAGGGCCGCCGCCTCCCGGCCCGCCCCGCCCCGCTCCCGGCACCCACCGTGCGGGCGGGCGCCGGAGCGGAGGGCCGGAGCCGGTGGCGCAGGTAGACGGCGGTCCCGGGGCCTCCATGGTGCCGGGCCCAGCCCGAGCCCGGAGCGCGGCGCGGGCAGAACGGGGCCCGCGGGGGCAGACCCGCCCCCGGGGAGGCCGCGCCGCTCCCTCCGCGCAGCTCCGCGGCTCCGGAGCCGGGAGATTTTCACAGGCATCGGCCGCCGCTGGAGACTCATCCCCGGGCGTCTGTGTGTTTACAGGAAATAAACGGCTTCTAATGCGAGGAGCACGATGAAATTCGGCTGCCTTTCCTTCCGACAGCCCTACGCGGGGCTGCTTCTAAACCAAGTCAAAACAGTAGAGACTCGCTGGCGTCCTTTGTTAGCAGGCTACAAGAACTGCACCATTGCTATTCATATAGCTGTTAAGGACTGGGAAGATGAAACATGGAGAGAAATTCTTCTGAATAGGTTTGGCATGACACCAAAACAGCTGCAAGATTTGTTGGATGAAGGGGAAAAATTTGGCAGAGGAGTTATTGCAGGTAAGTATCCTTGGGTTATATTTTATAAACAAACTTTCAGTCCCTTAACAGTCACTGAAATACACACGTGCTTTATGTGTTTGCACTCGTTATGACATTTGTTTAACTCTTTGAAGGAGTGGAGCATGAGTTGTGATGGGGGAGTCTATTTCAGTTCCTGTATGTTTCAGCACAGTACATATCAGTTTCACACTTCTTGCATGTTGACCTTAGAAACTCTTGCTGAAACCATTTTGCACTACTCGTGGTCAAGCGAATTCATGATGTTGTAGCACTGTGCATGCCATTTTAAAGTAAACATAAATAATTACGTAAATAAATCTTATTTCAGTTTTACAAGTCCCCTCTGTCACTTTTGATATTTGGGCAGTGAAGAGGTTTGTTTCTGTAACACAGTGAAGAGGCAGTGATGTTTCACTGCGTGAGTTGTGCTGACATACAGCAGATGTTGTACACTGTACACTTAAAAAGTTTCTAGTGCTCATTTTGTACTATTTTGTTGTAGGTATCTTTGTTACACCACCTTTCATTGTCATTTGAATACTTTTAGCTGTTCCTGCACAACAAATTAATTCTATCACATACACTGAACATTGTGGCTCTGCAGTGCTGAAAACTGTAGGTCCTACATACTGTGTAATTTGCAGCCTTAATGTAAATTGCATGCTTAATTGTGGTGTAGGTAAGAATTTCAAAATCGTTTAATGGTTTTAAAATGTTAATAGAATAGTGGCTTGAGAGGAGCAGAGTTTCATGCTTTACTGAAGCCGGTCTAAGTCCAAGTGCAGCTCAGGAGTTTTGGTAGCAGCTGTGTCTCCTTAGATGCAGGCTGCTTTTCAAGTTCTGCAGCACTGGGTTGTGGTGATTTTAACCGTGCCTCCTCCTGTTTTTCTTCACCCACCTGAGTTGAGTCACATGGACTTTTGCAGCAAAGAGCACAGGTGGGAGAAGTGCCTCCCTCTGACTGTGCCCTTCTGGTAACAAACTGGCTGGTCTGTGTCCTCAGGGGGGGCTACTTGTGGAAAACTTTTCTCTAGATCAAACTGGCAACTAATTCTGTATTTTAATTATAATATACAGGATTAATTGACGTTGGAGAGACATCGCTATATCCAGAAAACCTGCCTCCTGAAGAGATTCTGGAGCTGGAAAACAGAGCTGTCCTCAGCAATCTAGAACAGAAATACTTGACTGTTGTTTCAAATCCCAGATGGCTCCTGGAACCAATTCCTGCCAGAGGGAGAACAGGGGTGTGGCAGGTGGACATCCCTGAAGAACTGATCCCTTCAGAATTGTAGGTGTTGCCCCTTACTATTATTTTTCCTGCCTAAATGCACACTTGTATTTAAGATGCTGACTTGTAAAATACATCAGCATCTTGTTTAGGATTCTATTCCAAAACTATTTGAAATGGCAAATACATTTGAAGAACTGCTTTTTTGAGGCAAAACAAACAAGATGTGTCTTTATGACTATTACATGAAATTGTTTTTCTACATTTTTCCTGTACAAACAACTAAGTAAATGTCATTTTTAAATGTACAGTTATGCATTGTGTGCCAATTTAAATGTAAATTAAAATTATTTTTTGATACCTGCATCTCTGATTATAGGAAAATGGTGCTTAAAAGCAGACTGCCACAATTTATAGGACATCTGTCCCAGACCACTCCTTGTCCTGCCTTATGGATAGATTATTTTCATTCACATTTCAGGCACACGAGGTGTGCATATGATGGACATAGCTCTGTGACCTGACAGACACTGTAGAAAGGCCAGTTTGAGATGGTGCTTGTACAAAATGAAACTGAGCAAGTATTAAATTTTTTCCTCTTATTTAAGATGAAAAATACTAGTTGTCTTTGAAAATATAATACTGAATTCAAAACAAGTGTGAAGAATTACAAATAATAGCCACTCAGCTTTGGCACTCTCAAGAGTTTTTCAAAATTCACACCCTACATTACAGTGAGAATCCTTTTGATTTTCTGGAGCAAGGCCACACCTAGGCATGGCTCTAAAAACAGAACAGGACAAGTGGCAGTCTTAATATTCAGACACTTTACTGTTCCCTTGGTCTACAACACTTCTGCCAGAGCTGTGGGCCCTGGGCCAGTGCCTGCAGCTCCATGGTCCTCCAGCTGGAGCTGGGCTGTGACCTGGAGACACAGCAAGCTGCTGCCAGCACAGCTGCAGGGGTGGGAAGTGACGGCAGGGCTGGGTGAAATTCCCTGAGCAGTTCTGTGGCCCCATCCAGGCCCTCCCGTGCCTTGGCTGAAAGGAAGGTCAGCAGCAGCAGAGCTGTATGGACACCACTGCCTGAGGACCTGCCTAGGCACTGTGCTTGGCAGGTGAGGCTTTCCCAGTGCAGAGCTGTGCCAGTTCTCCCTTGCCCCTGCTGTGCATGGACTGCTCTCCTCCTGGGACGTGGTTTCTCATGCAAGCTCAGCCTCTGGTTTTCTTCTCCATGGTGGCGTCCAGGCAAATTGATGTCCAGTAACAATCCCGCTGGTGTTTGATTTGTTGAACCAGAATATAATTTTATATATAAAATAAAACTGCAACAAAATTTAAACTGTTGGATGGGACAGTGCTGAGTTGGGTTTCATGCAGTAGCTGGTCCACAGGCAAGAAAGGAAAGCTCTGGAGCATCAAAAATGGAAGCGCTGCAGCCAAGTTTTTCAGGCATACACCTTGAACACATGCAGAAACGTCCACACCCTCCCTGCTCTTCCTGCCATGCTAACACTGAAGAAATGAGGCCCATGGTATTTAACCCATCTAAACTGTGGATTACCTAAATACAGAGAGCAGCTGCAAGGGTTTGGGAATACAAGACATCTGGTTTTATAAACTACAGCACTACAGATTTTGTAGACCCCATTTCTCCAAAGCACCTGTAAGTCCAAGGCACACTGTCAAAGCAGGTCTTTCTTCAGACAAGAAAATGCTATACCAACACCAACAAGATCCTGTCTTGAAAAGTTTAATCATTTACACTGACCAACACAAAGTTGGTAACAAAGACCAAGCTATGATATTTACACCAGCTAACCAACAGCTGTGAAACCTACCAAAAATGTTTCTGGCATAGACCACACAATGTGAGAAACAGCTTATTTAACAGCCAGTCTAATGGGAGAATGGTACATGCTGCTCAAGAAGAATCAAAATATGAAACTGGAAAAGCAACAAAAACAACATGTAACTCCCAAGCCAGCACAAAATTTGAAATACTTACATGAATATTTACACAGCAACTCAGAAGCATCGTGTAAGTCACCATACATTCTACTTCCCCTCCCAAAACTTTCCAGTGTTGCCTCAGAAGTGCAACACTCTTGTGCCTCTGTGATGATTGCAGCTGAACAGAGAAAGAAGAGGTACTATGCTAAGGCATCCCAAAGCATTTAAAAGAGACATGAAAACAAGTGTATATTTAGGACCTAAAAGACACCTGGAATAGCACAGGCATTTCATACAGGGTTTTTAAAAAAATACTTTTAGATAATACTTATACTGTACACAACAGGACTTTTAAACAATATATTACACTGCTAAAAATGTTCATATAAATACTATACAGGCAAGCGTGCAACCAACCTGTTAGGAAGGTTCACAAATTAGACAACCACATATTTCTGGAAAAGCACTCAGATTATCTTCAAGATTTCTGATTTGTGTAATCCAAGCCACTGATACAGCAATACCTATTTTAAAGGAATTGGGACAAGGCATGAGATGAAATACATCTGTCTGCTGATGACCAGTTCAAGTTTAATATGCTACTGTCATCTTAATCTGGCATATCAATGTTTAACTTGGGAGGTGGAATCACATATTTTCCAGGACTCTGTGTAATGACAACTCCAGTCTTTTTTCGAAACATTGGTGCAATTTTTGGTGGTTCAGGCAGTGGTGTTTCTTCTGTCTCCTCATTATCTTCATGATGAAGATCATAAGAGATATTTCCATATTCTCGCAAGAATGGGAAAATTTCAAGCAGGAACTGGCAGAAGTCTTTGCGAATTCCAAACCACCCTAAAAGAAATGAAATCGTTTTACATTGTTAACAGAATGAACTATTTAAGGTCTCTTGATTGTTTGCATATAAATAAGATTTTTTAATGCTGCTTCTCAGCATTCCTTACGCCTATCACAACACTACAGTTCAAGTTATATACACACAGACAGTCTGGCCAAGATTTGCACAGTTCCATGTCTGCACATGCATGCCTGTGTCTATATCCATCTGCATAAATTACAGCTACACTACCCCAGCAAGAATCCATTTCGTTTCACACATTACAGTGTCGGGTCACACCAGTACAGAGAAAGAACACAAAAGACTTTGCACCTCAACCAAAGTAAACGCCACAGGGCAGGACACTGTAAGCACTGAAACCTTATTACAACTGCCTGAAAATATTAGTAGCAGAAAAGCCCTTTCTGAAAATACAAATCCTAATGAAATACACTGATTTTTAATCTGTTTCCAGGATTCTGAAATACTTACAGTGATTGCCTCCTTTTTGTCCAAATGTTGTTGCCATTAATGTTATCAGTGAAAGCCAGAGAGGAACAAATATGGGTATGAAAGAAAAAGAATTATGCCCATCCAGTCTGTGTACTAGCAAGATCTAAATGGAAAAAAAAATTATACAATGTCAGTTTAACTGCAATACTCACTTTCAAACTGCTTAAAGCATATGCTGATCTGAAATCTTTACGTTCATACATCTGTGAGGAAAAAGTGGCCTTCACAGAAGCATGTAGTTATACTTCCAGTGTGATGCAGATTTTTCTCAAGAAAATTTAAAGGAACAGAATAGAATTTTCGTTTGTGTTTCATCTTTGCTGTTAATATTTTATTCCAAAACAAAGAGCAGCATTCTCATTTCAAAAAGTTCAAATATCATCATTCATTTCTTACTGAAAAAAGAGTAAGACACATCAAACTCATTATGGCTTTTTCTACCTCAAATGTGAGCAGTGGAACTACAATTGTCATCCAGCTGACAGCCATGGTTATGTGTGTCCTCCTCTGCTCAGCAATCACGTCCATGGAGCGCAGGAACAGCACAGACCACACAATGTAATAGAGCACAACGAGGCACAGGAAGGACATCAAGATCCACAATGGAACACAGACAACCTGAAAGAAAAACACATTTGATTTGTTTCAGTTGTGGGTTTTTGTTTTGGTTTTTTTTTTTTTTTTTTAGCAAGTCTACGTATTAAGCCTAAACAAGAAAATTAAGTCTTTAACTAAATAATATCTAACAGAAGGGCATCAAGCTCATGTGTGTTGTTTCCAGACATAATCAGTTCAGGGGGTCCTCAGCTTTCTAAACCCCATCAAGTTGAAACAATTCAAAATTAAGGCAATGTAGTTCAACTTAGGTAAGACTTCTGTGATTTTGCATGGGCTCAAACTGTACTTGAAACTGATTTTTAACAAGTACTTCCACACTGGATACCTTACTTTAAAGAGTTTCAATCCTTTCTTAAAAATTTTTGACAATAGAAAGGACAGTCAGTTTCATGGTAGTTTACAGAAACCCAGTCACAGAAACAGCACTTTTGTTTTCTAAAGGCACTTGGGACAGGACATCTCAGCAGTTTTGACAAAGACTACTTGCACAGTAAGTGGGTTCACATTCCTGGTAACACAACAAATAAAAGCAATTATTTACCAATACATTCTCTAACTCACCAATCATTTTCATGGCTTGTTTAGTGTTCCCATTGGGAACTTTGGGTGAGGATTTCTCATTCAACTGCTGCTCAGAGAAGAACTGCAGTAGATGGCACATGCCTCTCCCCCAGAGGATGGTGTGCCCAAAGAACAGCCTCTGACTGCCATGACCACTGAACGAGATGCCAGACCTTCAGTGAAGGATTGCTAAGCGAGCAAAAATGGGATCATGGACTGACCATGTATGAACTGTTCCCTAGAATAAGTATCTTTATGAAATTCAGCATTTAAACAAAGATAAGAAGAAAACACTGGTTACATACAAGCCATGGCCATCTGATGATCTCATCTAGTCTGAGTGCAATAAATATGAACTGTAGAATATTGACTGAACACAAGATTTCCAGCTAGAAAAAGAAAAAAAAAACATTAGTTAACTCTTAGTATGATAAACTTACTTCCAGGATAGCAAATGAACATGTCAAAGTACTTCTCTGACCCCATTCTTATCACTGAAATATGAAAATTCATTTGCATTTACATCTTCTATTACTAAACACCCCTAAATTTGTGTGGGTGTGATCCCAACCAAATAATGTAGAGTCTGCTGTTTTCAAGATCTTCCTTAAAAAAAAAAGGGCACTTAGAGTGATTAGAGAAATAAGAAAAGCCAAACTAATCAGAAAGAAAAAAGCAAGGCATCAGAAAACAGCTGTACTTTTCATACACTAAATACTGCTAGAATTAAGTAGTAAAAAGACCTTCAACTTAAAATTAGCAAAATTAATCCTTTGGAATATTTTGTAGTTTCACTAATGGGCAAAACTACCAACAGTCCAAATTAAAAGTCTAACTAAAATTAAAATCTCTATTTAGGGAAGAAAAGAAATACATGGAACATTGGAATATGACATCCAAATTCAAATAATTTACTGTATATGACACTGAAGACATAAGTTTTGTGGCAATAGAGAAAAGCAATACTTCTCATTAAGATGTTAATGAAAGGTTTTAATGAATTCTGCTTGCCACTATGAGAAACAGCCCTTCATTATACTTTGTGTTTTGTTTTTTTTTATGTCTGTGTCTAACTTGAACAAAGTGAGACAATGAAACACCATCATGCTTGGCAAGTTTCTGCTTCCAAAGTTTATGGGCAGCCCCACAATGGGCAGGATTTTCAGAGACCACAGAATTATTATCTGAAAAGTCTAACTGAAGCTTTTGAATGCAAGCTAGAAACATTACTCATTTTAATAAAAAATATGCAGTTATGTAAGGCCTCTTTCAAATGTAAGATTTCTCTGAAGGCACACACTACATGCTACGTTTCACTAACACACAGGATTGTGTAGACTGTGATCTGGATAAATGCCTTTGAAAGTTACAGTTCAGGGAGTCAAAAATCCAACAGGCAGCAGGCACTTGCCAGCTTCAGGAACCACACCAAAGTCTCCACTGTTCAGCTATAAATTACTTTAAAAAGACTGAAAAAGTAGATTTAAAATAATTTTGTAGCCCTGTCTTTCTTAAAAGAGTAAACCACCAAACCCTGCCACTCAAGCAACCAGAAAGCTGCAAGAGCAAAGAGAGAGAGAGAAATATAAAAATCTGAGGATCAATTGCTGTAAATAGTTCATAAAATCAAGTTAACACATGAGATCTGACACATATTTGCAGTGGCTCACAACAAATTCAACATGCTTTAAATAACTAGGGCTTTACTGACTACAAAATAGTGTAACACATAAAAGGAAGCTTTTTCTGAGCCCACCATGATACAGAGACAAAAACCCCAGCATATACGTACTGATCACCTAATCAGATGCAGAACAGGAATGAGCAGATAATGTATTTCAGATTAAATACTTATGAAAATAATAACAGATTAACAACTGCTTTGATTACTCAAGTAAAAAAAATCATGTCCTGGATTAAAGGCAGACCCCCTCATGTTTCTAGCAAATGAGGAAGGGAAATAATGAAATCTTCACAGAGTAAAAAGAAGAGAAAGTAGAACAGCACTAGGTAAAGATGACTAAGAGTAAAAAAAAATAAATAAAAATGGGTTGAGACAGCTGTTGCCTTTTATGGATTCCACTTTCTTCTGCCAGCACGTAGCAGCTGTGCAGTCATCTGTAAATCAATGGGCAATCAAGCATCATCCAGTAGATGGCAAGCACTTCCACACAAATTTTACTTTTAGCAATGCTTAACTGGTAATAGAACCCTGCAAAATAAATTTCTATTGGCAAATGTTTCAGAATGAACTTAGGATATCAGTTTACCAGCCATCATAACAATCACTTACCAAAAATGTTTCTCTCTAGAGAAAAACTAATCTTATGCTAATGTTAGAGAAATAGCCCCTTGAAATTAAAATACCTGAAAAAGCTGAGCCTCATCTAAAAATCAGATTTTTAATTGTCATGGGGTAGTTTGAGGACATAGCAAAATGAAAAACGCCTTAAAAAATTCAGTATGAACTCTAAATTTATTGCAAAATGTCACAATTTTGGGAGCACCTTGAGAATCCTTCCAAGGTTCTTCCAAAACCAAAGGGAGTTAAGATAGAGGCAGAAAATAAAAGCCTAATGTTACTGCCTATCATTCACATTCCCAAATTAAAGATTAAACACACAGATTGTGATATTAAGACATTTTCAGCCCTGATTACACAGGGCTCTGGAAACTCAGTTCTGCCTAGAGACAGTGCTTGCAATCAGTGGAATTTTTTTCTGTTGTTTCCTTGTAAGTGTCTGGTATTGATCTATACTGCAGAGTTCCTGGCAAACACAAAATAATAAATAACATACATATACAAGAATTAATAAATAAATAACATTATTTTTGTTAACAAAAAATAATAAAAAAGCAGATTCAAAACATCCTGCAATTTGGTAGTTAAAAGAACCTAGAAGAGACTAGAAAAAGTTGTATTATTCCTGACCCTGATTTCACTCCCATTTGCAGATGAGTGCAATTAATTGGACTGATGCAGTCTGCTGAATTGTGCTTTCCTAAGAGACAAAGTGCCCCAGCAGTGACCCCAGGTCCTGCACTGACCCCAGGTCCTGCACTGACCCCAGGTCCTGCACTGACCCCAGGTCCTGCACTGCCATGCAGTGGCACGTGAAGTGAAGCCTCACCTCCAGAGAGCGGTCGTGTCGGAATCCCCACACACAAGCTGCAACTGAGACTGGAGACACAAAGAACAGGGGCATGAAGACCAGAAGCCAGAAATGGGTTCCTCTTTCAATCCTGTCACACACCAGGACTTCAAACATCAGCAGCAGCAGGTGGATGCCTACTGCAATTAGCATAGCTTTGAACTCCACACAGGTTTCTCCTTCTGCTCTGAAGAGAGGATAAGGAAGAATTTACTTGCCTGTAAGAAGCACATTACCTTGCAAACATCCCAGAACATTTGCCTGAGCTTCAGATATTAGCATTTGTTTTTAATAAACATACACATTATACCCATTAAACACCACTGCTGATGACCTAGTAGGATTTATTTCCCATAAAGCTGCATGTTTGAAGTATTTTACTCAGAGGGTGCAGTGGAATTTTTACAATTTGAAAAATTTTTAAGGATTCCATAGCTGGGCAAATAAAACAGGATTTCTTTGCTAGTATATCAACAGTCAGCTATCATGCAGGCTGTTAGAAAATAAACTAAATTTAAAATGATCTGTTTGATTTCTGCACCAGCATTCATTGAATCAACACCTTTCCCCAGGATTTCTTTATTTACCCAAGCTACAGTATTGCAACAGATATTTTCTGTTACTAAAAGTAAAATGCCTGTAAAATGACAGCACACACAGAGCTTCTCCCTACACCACTAGACCCATTATGAGAAGAGGCAAACAAGACCTGAACCACACAAAATGTGGGTGTATGAGGAGATCTGTGCATCAGGATTTTTCATTTAATATTCAACACAGAAAAGACATTTTCTGCACTTCATTTAAGGTCATTTTTCTTTTTCCCTGGGATCTTCAAATTTACAATCTACTCAAATTACCAAAAAACTCAACACTGATGTATTTAGAGATGAAGAAGTTATTTTGTCCCAGACTGACAAGACACGACCTTCCCCCTGTTCTGCCAAACAATCATCACTAACTTACCGGTACTGTGGGTTTCGGGCCCACACTCCTGTTCCCACTGAGGCACCAACAATCACCATTAACTTCCACAGCCATATTGGAGCAAACACAGCCCAGTAACTCCACTGAATTTTGTCATCCAGACGTAGAGAGAGCAACACAGAGAACAGCAGCAGGCAGGCATAAATAAGGAATTTGCTATTGAACAAACAAAGAAAACAACCCAGTCAGGAATCAAAGCAGGCAACTTCACATTAACTTTGCAGAGGACAACAAAATCAGTCACAGCTGAAATTTCACTGGGATACTTCCTAATAGAAAATGTGTCAAGTTTCTTTGCAAAGAATCAAATATTTCATCATAGATACAGCCTATGTCATCTCTTTCATTTATCAAATCATTGCTTGAAGGAAACACAACAAAAGCATTTCTGCATAACAATCTCAGTGAATGGACTGAGATAAACAGTTCCCTTCCACACGGATCCAGTCAGGAGCTCTGTTATGAGAGGCCCACAAATATATCAGCGATACATGTTTTTAAAAAATATATTCTGTCATACAAATCAAATGAAGTAGCTTTTGATATTCAAAATTGAGTTACATAATTTATGAAATTTTATCCACACCAAGTTATTATGAATTGTAACAGGGCCAACTTCAGATAATTTTTTCTTAATATTAACATTCCATTAAAAATCCAGTATTACAGCAAAGAAAAACCCAACAGGTTAAATGTTTAGCAAAGTCACCTATTATACACTGAAGTTTCTCACTGGAACATTGAGGATGATGCTTACAAATTTAAAATATCTAAATTGATACAATTTATAACATAGTCAATTTAAGAATGAATAAACATATCCAAATATTTGACCAGTGGTACAGCAACTGCTTGTACCACCAAAAATTTCTCACTGGAACATTGAGGATGATGCTTACAAATTTAAAATATCTACATTGATAACAGTTTATAACATAGTCAATTTAAGAATGAGTAAACATATCTGAATATTTGAGCAGTGGCACAGCACCTGCTTGTACCACCAAAAATCAGACAAAATAATTACACAGTAGGCAATTCCCTCAAAGGACAGGAAGGGAAAAGTCTCCCACCCATCCACCAGAAGCTCACTACTTTATAAAACACATAACTAGGTTTCAACACTGCTTCAGTGAAGTAATTGTATGTATTTTTAAACATGGATAACCTAAGGAACCAAAAAATGCAGCAACAATCAGGAATGCTACCATTTCTCCAACAGCACAACTCAAACTACCCACCTTCACTCACATCAAATAAGAAAGCACTCATCAGATCAGGATTACTGTGTTTGATATCAAGCTGTTTTGTCTCTACTCAGAACAAGTGTCTCATCTGCACCTTAGTAATGAAAAACAGATTTATTGTGTCAGCATCTGCCTGCATGCTTGATGAAACTACCTCGGGATAGGATGATATAAACTCGTCACACCTCATAGCAACAAAGAGATGTCTCAGCTCCTCGGCTAGTCATCCTTTTTTGACATTCAATATGTGTGTAATTTGTACGTTCCCTGGCTCCTCAATAAGCACAGCAGTGAAATCCCCCTGCTCCCCGGGTGTTCCAGGCACATCAAAACATAGAGAGACCTGCAAAAGTGCAACATTCGGCTTGCTCCTTCACTGCTCAGCACCCAAATAAGCTGCAAGCACCGCTCTGCACCAACAAAACTTTATAAGCTTCTAGGACTTCTGTTCCTACTTCTGTATTACTCTGACCGCACATATTTCAATTGTGTATTTCAGCTGCTGTTACAATGCACTTCCTGGAGCTTTGGTTACCCTTTTGTTTGTCTACACAACTGACTGAGCACGGCTTGCTCCAACTGGCATCATGTAAAGCCTCCTTCACGTGCAAGGTTCTTCCAGGACTCTCAGCATCTCAAGCCACCTTGCACAACCTACGTGTAGGTCCTTAGTCTGTGGTCTTAAAATATCTAGTAAAACCCGGTAAAATTTAACTCGTTCTCTCCGTTTCTTTAAAAGTTACATGTCCGTACTCGCTTGGAGAGCCAGCAGAACCCCGGGCTGCAGTGACCATCCCACAGCTGATGTTAAGGAGGCCGAAGGACGGGCTCGCCCGCCCCGGTGCAGCCCAGCGCTGCTCACACGGGCGGACACGGAGCCTCCGCCGCACGGACAGAGCCCGAGCCGGGGCGTGCGGAGCCAAAGCACCGCGGGGAAACGCTGGAACACCAGAAAGAGCCTGGGAGCGATCTGAGAGTTACACAATAACAAAGCAGCTGGACTGGAGCGGGGCTGGAAAGCAGATGTGGAGCGCTCGCCTGCCCAGCCCGGACCGCGAGCCAGCCGCGGGGAGCGCGCACCGCACCCGGGGCTGGGAAGGCTGGATTCCATGATCTCAGAGGTCTTTTCCAGCACGGCTGACTCAGTGATTCCGGGCAGGAAACCGGCCGGGAACGGCGTGTTCCAAACGCCGCCCGAGCTCGCGGTGCGGAAGGGCCACCCGAGGCCGCGCTCCGCTCCAGAGCTGACGGGTCCCGCACCCAGCACTGCTCCCGGCCGGGCCCCCGGGCTAATCCTGGCTGGCCGGCGCTGCCGGTGCCGCACTCACCTGGGGTTGAAGTCCTGGAAGAAGCCGCGCAGGTTCATCGCGGCCCCTCTACCAGGCGCTCATGGCGCGGCCCCGCCACCGCTCCAGGGCCTGGCCTGCCCGGGCCTCGCCGCCACCCCGCGCATGCGCGCGGCCTCTGCCGGGAACCGGGCCGGCCGAGCACCGCCGGGCTTCGCAAGCCGGCACTGCGCCTGCGCGCCGGGCAGGGCGGCGGCTCTGCCACAGGAGCAGGGCGGGACCGGGGGCGGGGCCAAGACCGCTGGCGGGACTGGAAGGCGGGGCTGGGATGGGCGGGGCTGACCCGAGATGGGCGGGGCTGTCCCGCCTCAGCGCTCCGGCCTCTCGAAGAATTTTTTCCTCATTTCTGCCCCAAATCGGGTTTCTGGCGGTGTGGAGCCAGTCGTGCGGGCCCTGGTGCTACATGGCCTCGTAAAAGTCCCTCTCCAGTTCTCTCAGAGCCCCTTAGGTACTGGAAGGTGCTCTAAGGGCTCCCTGGAGCCTCTCTTCCCCAAACTGAGCCAGATGAGTTTCAGAATCTCTGGGTAACTCTGGGACATTTCAATGTATGGGGCAGTTAAATTCTCAGGCATTTAGGGACAGCTCTACAAAAACTTTGTCGTAATCCAATATTCACTGGGAAATGTTCTGAATACAAATTTGAAAAAACCGAACAAACTATGTATGTACCTTGGAGACAAAATACTGGATACTGAAAATCTTCAGCCAAGCTAGAAAAGGCATAAAAAGAATCAAGGTGGACTTAAGTGAAACAGATTGTGGTCAGAAAGGAGAGAACTAGGCTTTCTGTTGTTTGGGGTTTTTTTGTTTGTCCATTTATTTAAGTGAAAGTAATTAGCTGTTGGAACAAATGACCCTGAGAAACAAGAGATTTTTCACTTTTAAATAAAGTCCGCATGGCTCTCTGGGAGATAGATGCTAATCTAACTGATGCTAATCAGTTTGACTGTAACAAGACTTATGAAATTCTGTAGCAGATCAGGATAGTTTACACCACAACTCCATGCCAGGGCAGATTATCTGCTAGCAGTTTTTTGAAGTGAAAATCCCCAGAGCTCCTCTGTCAGGGTTATATTGCAAGTGAAAAGCTAATAAAAACAAACAAACAAAACACCACAATCACATCTAATAAAAACAAATGAACAAACGAAACACCACAATACAATCATATCTTAAGCTTTAGCAGAAAGATGAAATTAAGTAAACAATCTAAATCTTCCACCACCTGCTAGCAGGACTGGTAATTTATTCCAAAGAAGTTAGGCGTGCGTGCAGGGTGATTTGTTAAATACCAGAGCTGCTGGTAGCCCGTGACAGTACTCATTAGTTACTGCAGATCAAAGATGTGATTCACCTGGAGATACTCACTGCAGATTGTAGTCAGCGGTAACTCCCCTGGCACGAGCACAAACAGCTGACAGGCATCCACACCAGGAGCTTTGCACACTGTACTGTCAATGGATGAAGCCAGGGCATGCCAAAGGCTAGGAGAAAGCAGGGACATGCCAGCACAGGGAATGGCAGCAGGGAGGGCGTGAGGAGCCTGGGGAGAAATCAGGACAAGAGAAAAGCAAGAACACATAACGGAAGGAAAGGGAAGGAAAAGATGAGGGCTAGACACTCTTCAGAAAGGTGGAAAGGGTTGTGATAGGATCTGTGTCAGGGCAGTACAAAAGCTTGTAAGGAACCAAAGAATTAACAGCCTTAAACAACTGGAAACTGGAGCCTTGGTTTTCATTATGCTTTTGAAAAAGTTGAGCCTCATCGGTTTGGAAGGGAGAACAATCACGTGTAATGTATTTATCCAAGGTAAAATACATCTACTGCAATGCATAAAGAAGCTACTAGACAAGGCCTGTAAGCATAATCTGCAGCCAGATGCAATCATAAAACAAGTCAAAATATTAATAACAAGGAATTAGCTTGAGAACTTTTAATAATTCAGAAGGCTAATAAAGCAGCTTGGCATTTCTGAGAATATTCATGAAGTTCTGTAGAAGTAAATCAAGAAAGATTTGTTCTGCAGTTACAATGTTTGGCTGACTGCCCAGGCAGCAGAACAGTTCCTATGAGGTTTGAAGAACTAGGAAAGAAATCCCTGGTTTCAGAAATGAAAGCCCAGGGAACATACTTTTTTACTGGTACCTCAGGAAAGCTAGAGCTATTTTTTTTATTTTGAAGTCAAACAGTTACAAATTTTAGGAGCTTTCTTAGATTTTTTTTTTGCTGTCTCAGATTTCCTGATTACTATGGTGAGACACTACCTACACATGTGAAGGTGATGTTAAAGAGAGCTGGAGAGCAAAGAAAACCCAAGCTCTTGTCTAAACTTAAAGACTTAAAAGATTTATCTTAAGTTTACATTTTATGGTAATTTAAGGGTAGGAGGGGTAATATGGGTGGCAGATAAAAGAAGCAGCAAGTGATCTGCTTTCTGTTAAGTGTTTGTGTCTACAGCTGATTGAGACTTGAATGCTGGGAATTGAAGCGAGTCCCTTGAGACAGTTTATGTTGGAGACTAAACATAAATTTTGGTTTTACTCCATTTATCTATTTTCTCAAATTAGTTCAAGAAGAGATATAGAGTCTCTTTTATAGTCACTGCCATTACTGCTTTTATAAGCCATCTACTTGTTCTTATTCTGCTTAAGAAATGTAAACCAGAAGCATCCTTATCCTTGACAGGCCAAAGTTAAATGCAGGAAACAAAACCTGAGTCAGCCTTCTAATTTGAAAAGCTTGCTTTGCTGTTGACAGTCAGCCTTGACTCCTTCCTAACATACCATATAATTCACATGTCTTATGTGCTTTATAGACTTCTCCAAGTGCCACTCTTAGGTGTCTGGAATACTGCAGCACTTAAAGGGAGGACAGCAGTTCAGCAATAACTGACTGATGTGGCTGACAGCAGCCATGAACTGTTTCTAGAATCATCTTTCATGGTCTATGACAGAACATCAAATTGTTTACAAAAACAAATCTTCGGGTTTGAAAATCCCCATTTGAATGTCAGTTGATTTTGCTGTAAGCCTTCCTGTTAACATTTATTGACAGAATAAACAGAGTTTGACCAATAATTGACAAAGAAGAGATCATTCAATCTATTATAATGTCGTTATACCAGCCAATAATTTTGCACAGTTAAGAACAATAATGATTAATAAGTACATATGTGTTATTGTCATTGGCATTACACACAGCTGCTTGGTTCTGAAATGAAGGCCTTCAGTTTCAATGAAAATTTCAGTAATTCCTGCAGTAATGTCGTTTTGTGTCTTAACTTGGGAAGTTAGAATGATTTAAAGCCTTTACCCTTGAACTTTTTGCTTCTGTCTGTTGGATGTTGTGCCTCTAAATTACTGTCCTCCAGCCTGAAACCTATTTGTAGAGTTGTAGCAGTTCAGGAAGTTGCTGTTTATGTCAATGCCAACTATGATTGTGATGTGAAGCAAGTTACAATACTTAATCACTACGGATTTCATAGGCTGTTCTGTCACTTGGATGTCAGAAAATGCATTCTTGTGCAGCTCTTTGGCCTAAGCAGGATTTGACACAATGATTTGACATCACCTGCAAAAGATGTGTCTGTTTATATTTTTTCAACTGTTCAGCTGGTTTTACTCATTAATTGAAATGAGTTGAAAAGAAGGTCATTTAAGCAAGTTGTGCTCCATGCCTCTTTTCTTGTGCAGCCTGTGTGGTTTTTCTCCCTCACCACAACTTCCAACTTACTAATTTTTTGTGTTTCTCTACCCCTGAGCTTTCTTGCACAACTTTTTCTTCCACTGTGCTTAGTAGCTGTTTAAGATAAAGCATGAAAAGGCATTGGATCATAGTTCTATAAATAAATCCTATCAATTTCCTAATAGCAGTGATTTATCAGAGCAGATTCTTTTCTTCAAGGCCTTCTTAATTCCTTTTTAGTTTCTTTTTTCTTAGTTCCTTCCTTCTTCATTTCCTTTAAGGCTTTGATGGAGGATCAGATAATGCATATTTGTAGTTATGATATTTTATGAAAAATCCTTTGCTAGGATTTTTCTCTTATTCTAGTTGAGAAACTTCAGAGAAAAAAAAAGTAAACAACTAACTATCTGATAGTTATGGAATGTTGTTTAGGCATTGTTTACTAACAGGTGCATCTGTGATTTGTGCATGTTAGTTGTTTCTAATTAATGGCCAATCAGAGTCAGCTGTCTCAGACTCAGAGTCACGAGCCTTTGTTATTAATTTTATTCTTGTCTTTTCTAACCTTCTGATAAATCTTTTTTTTTTTTTGCTATTCTTTTAGTATAGTTTTAATATATAATTTTAATATAATATTTATTATAATATAATAAATCAACCTTCTGAAACATAAAGTTAAAATTCACATCTCCTCACAAAAAACACCAACCATACATATTGTCCTGGCAAAATTAATATATTGTTCTGTTCTTAAAACCCATCCAGCACAAAACAAGACTTATTTGCAGTTGTTTACTTTCAGCCCTGAAATTGAGCTACTTGTTCCAGATGAAAACTAAGCTTCTAACTGTATACATTACTCCTTTTTTTGAGTAAAGGCACCTAGAAATTTTACCTACAGCATTAATCAGATTCAGAACTTTAGTACTCACACAGGTCAGGTGTTCCAAGAATCTCAAGGATCTGTGTGTCTGGATAACACACACTTCAAATGCAATTCTGTCCCTGACTCGTCTGGGCTTCTCTTAGAAGTCAAGTGGGATAGAACAAGATAAATGCTTAAATACCTCCAAATTAATAAGAGGTTTTGGATGCTGGACACAAGAGGTGAGTTCCACTCAGGGTGCCTCGCAGCAGGGTTGCGTGTGAGTTACAACACTGGCACCCTGATGTACTGACACTGTGCAACACATACTTTATCCAGAGATGCTGGACAAGGATAAATCAGGCTTCATCTTATCAGAAATTGGATATATCATAGCTCCTTTTGCAGTGCATTCAGGGAAAAGCATGGGGTTAAATATCAATATGATTGCAGCAAATTTATGTGCCTTTTACAGAGATAAAACACTTAACCAGCTACTTGCTGCATTTTATTCAAGACAAGGACTTACTTACATCTCACCACATTGAAAAGACACACCAAGATACCCAAAAATAATACAGCTTACTTAAGTCTCTGATGTTTCAGCCATGAAGTAAGAGATGAATTGTTAATGAAATTGGATGGGAGACAGGAAATGAAAGTGAACAACATCAAAGGAGAGTAGCTTTTTGTTTTTTACCTTTGCTTCAGGTCTGAAGTCTAGCAAGATGACATTTGGAATCATCTAGGAGCTACCCAGTTTAAACATAAGGGAAAATCAGAAAGCTTCAGCTCAGTGGTCCAAAGAGGAGTGTTGGATTACCACCTCTCACACAGGATGACTTCAGTAAGAGGACAGCATGAGGTGATTAATCTTCCCTGGGCTTTCAGCTTTACAAAAGTCTACCAGCCCTTTGGTTTTTAACTTGGACTGTAGTGAACATGTGTATATCTTACAAGAAAAAAAACCAACCTAAAATATAAGTATTTTAAAGTATAAGTATTCTCACACAGCCAAGCTGTGTAAAGCAGCTTTCAACAACAAGATCACATGCTGCTTTCCCCCATATATTCCTGCAGTAAATTGGAGCTGTCTCGTGAAGCATCATCTTGGGCATGGTTCTGCTGCTGAACGTGAGAGGTGGTCTGTGAAGGAGTCAAGGAATTTCGGGAGGAGAAAGAATGAGCTTCCTTAAGGCAAATGAATTTTACATTGTGTCTATGTGAGTACAAGCCAGGCTTCACTAGTCCTTTTTTCACCTTTACATTTCTTACCCACAGGGTGTCTGTGATGGAGATGCTGGGGCCTACTTCACTCACACCTGCAGCAGTGATGAGTACCTGTGCTCATTCAAACCTGTATTACAGGATTATGTAACAGCAGTAAGTTTGGAAAATCAAGTTCTAGATGGATAAAATAAGTGGGACAAAGTCTGTTTGTCTCCCATTTCTCCCTGTTCTGTAATTCCATCCTTAGTGAAGAGATGAACACTTCTGTGCTCCACTGAAGCAGCATGATGGCTTAGCCTCCAATTGCCTCCCCACTCCCTGGCCTGCCTCCAAAGGCAGATGGGAGCACTGCCCAAGAGGCAGCAGTGCAGGGGGGTAACCAGATCACAACTGCTCACTCTTAGCAGCTTGGTTCTGTGCCTCTCATGCAATTGCTGGGAGCAGCAGGAAATTTTGCTCAGCTGAGGCGGGAGTTTATGCTGAGCATGTGAAAAGTAGTTTCTATTCATTTATTTTTAAAAGAAGGTTCATAAGAGAAGAAGGTTCCATGACCTTCATGGAAGTTGACAGCAAGATCCATACTTATTTTTGGTTGCTAATGCTTTTAAAGTTATGATTTATATTCAGTTGGACATTTTAAGATGTGCAGGGGCTTTGTCTTTGACTGACGTCTCTGTTTTTTCTTTCAATTTCATGTGGATATTTGCAGTTTTCATACCCTGCTTCTTCCTGCTATCACTATGGCTACCTCCTCTCTGCAAATCTGTTGCCCAAAACTTATTGCCACTATGTGCCATCTCATGGTACATATTAAAGTCCTTTGCATAAAAAGTGATCAGGGATATTAGTCATTTGAACTAACACATTCTAGAACACATTTGTCCCTTTGTGATTTTTACCTGAACCTTTTGAACTGTAGAATACTATTGACAAATTATAGGGAAAAGAGTGTTTGGAAGGGACATAGTAGTTTGAGCTGTTCATCAAACAGCTCCTGCAAGACACCTTTGAGTCTCACAGACTGAAGGGAAAATGATGGTATCCAGAACAGACAAGTTACTTTGCTGAAGTGTCATGCTTAAAAGGGTAAGCTCAGCATGGGCCTTTTGGATCTGGTACAACACTTATTATGGTAGGAGATCAAGGAGGTAGGTTAGACAGAAATAATCTCTGTCTTTTTCCTGCTTTTGCACTTATAAAAGAATAAAATGTAGAATAATTATTTTAGTAACCAGACACAAGCTATTCGCTATTCCATCCTGTAGTTGTACACAGAGTAGTACAAGTTCCTGAATACATTTTGGATTATATCTTGGTATGTCACATATTGATTTAGGAACATTCCTGTGGTGCTTCTCAAGAACCAGAAGAGCACAGCCTCCTGTGGGGCTGGCTGTGTACTGGGTCATCCCTGGCATGTTGATGGGATGCTCCTGGAGGTGTTGGCCATTTTCAGCACATGAAGCAGTGTTACTCATGAGTAGGTGTAGATCACTTTGTATCTTCTTACAAATAAGTGTTTGGAACATACTAATATAGTAACAGAACCAGTGTCCTACTGTGTACACAGCAAACTCAGAGCAGGGCAGGAAATGTCTACAGCCGTTGTGAGAAAAATGGTTTTGTACTTCTGAATCTTTTGCCTTACAGTTCTGTTCCTAAGGTGAACTGTGAAGAAAGAAGATAGTACAGACAGGAAGAATTTATCTTACTAAAAAGACACACACAACTACAATTGTTAGTTCTATGTCTCTTGGTCTCACTACTGTTGTTTTAGTCAAGCATAATACAATGTGTCATTAAATGAATCCTCATTAGCAAGTCCTTGCTAATTTCTGAAAGGTTTTATCCTAACCTTGAGCAATTTTTTTCTACTTTGCTCTGCTTAGTTACAGATCCCTGTTTGTCATCCCCTGTGCTTCCACCTTCATGACACTGGCTTTGCATCCCACAGTTTGCACATATGAGGCAGATTTTGCCCCTTCGCAGGAATCGCTCCTCTCATGCTTTGTAAGTAGAATTGCACTCAGAAAACATCACCTGAGTCAGAGCAAAGTAGTCATGTACTTTGGTGTCCTTGTCAAATTACTAATTGCAAGGTTTTAAAGTTTGAAATTGAGAGTTGCTTAAGAGAAGAAGGTGACCTCCCTGTTAGCAATCCTGAATACTGATGAGCTTATTCACTTCCCCTCTAAGGCAGCTGCAGAAAGGGGGAAAGAGCGTGTAGAGGAAAAAGAGGGAATAGATTTCACTATTAAAAATAAACGGGGACAGGTTATTTTGAGGTTTTAAACAACTGCAATGTTGTTACTGTGCAGAGGATGCCATTCAAAATACCCTCTAAAATCTGCAGCAACTATTAATCCTGAATAACAAACAAACCAGAATTTTTAGATGTTTAAATAATGGACTAGCCCTTGCCAGCTATCCACATTAAATAATTCAGTAGCCTTCCATGACATCTTGTTTACACAGACTTTCCTGTTTGGGGGCCTTATCTTGTTATTGTACTCACCGTGTAAATTGAGAAATTGTCTGTATCAGGGCTTATGTGCATGGAAGTTATTTCTGCATGGTGCTTGCCTGCCCTCACTAAGCACTTGGGACAATGTGATTTCTTTGAGCAGTAGTTGTGGGCACATTTCCTGAAATGGGAGTAGGGAGGGTCAGGAAGAACTCCAGTTCCTCAATCCACCCAGCTGTTCTCTGGCCAACACATCAGAGCTGGAGCTGCCAGTGTCTAATTTGCCATGTTTATAGGCCCAAACAGGAAATGTGAGAAACCAGAACTGAGGTGTGCCTTTAATCCACTGCTTCTGGTGGTGATAACAGCATCTGCCTTACCTGCAGTCCAGCACTCAGAAGCCTAAACGGTATCTTAGAAACAGCTCTGATGTCCTTGGGAAAACTCCTGGTGTGAGATCACTGACCTGGGCTTGAGGAGAGAGGGAGCATGCTGCAGGTGAACAGATCTGCATGACTCACTTCAGCTGTAGAAATGACTGTATACAAAATGAAGGCTTATAATGAGTATTTTATGTTAATAATTAAAGTCTCCAATGTATTTTCTAGTGCACAGCTCTGCAATTCAGGCTGCAAGGATGGACTACAATGACAGCATCTCATCATATGAATGCTAACAAACTAAAAGTCTATGCAGATGCCTCTCATACAATGTTTGCATCTTACCTGTGAGTGCTAATGTTCACAGATGGCTTAAAAAGTAAGATTGGTTTGATTCTGAAAGTACAGCTATGGAATTCTTTAAAGATAAAATTGCTGTTTAGAGATATATCAACATTATTTCTCAGGGGTTCATGTTTGCTACTAGCATTTCACTTCATCACAGTATGTGCCAGAGGAGGATGCAGATATTAATACAGATGTTAATACTTTTAACAGATCTCTCTCTCATTTTCTTCATGGCAGCTTGTACAGAAATAAATTTAATAGGTCCATAAAATGAAAAGGAAAATAATGCTTTTTTGATAATAGTCAATTTAGGGATAAATAAATTTGCCAAACTGAAGCTTCCTGTAGTGATTAGTCACTTTCTATAATGCATGAGAATTAAATGATAATTGCTTTGTGATTACTTATATTGATTCATTGAAAACTGCTTTGTTCTTTTGGTGTTTGAGTAAACTGACCACATTACACCATTTGTGAAAACCTGGTTTCTTAGAATTACTGAGTGATGCATAAAAATTCCTTAGACTTGCTTTTGTGCCAAATGTCACTGCTGGTGAAATCACTGGGGAACACGTGCAAGGGCAGGTTTCACATGTTAAGTGTTGAGATGTCCTTTCCAGGCAGAACCCAACACCAGGGCTATTATATATTGCCTGATCATATTCACAGAGTCTCAAAACACACTTCCTTGTCAGAGGAAACTTTATTGGAGAGTGTACCATGCATGGAACATGATACTTTATAAGATCTGCTATGGGTCTGATAGTACAGCCATTTCTTACAGCATCCTATGAATACGATTTTTCCCACTAAAAATATTGCTGTGCTGAATTTTTACCATGGCTTAATGTGTGTCATAGAAAATAGCTGATTTTAAGATATTTAGCTGTTATGTTGGTGGCCTCACCTACCTAGGTAACACTTGTGCAAGCACTGTGGTAGACCCCCAGAACCTTTGGTATATGCCTTGGCATATTGCAATGCTTAAAATGGGTTTGATCCTCAGTGGTCGTGGTAGGTGGAGAAGGCTGACACTGACCCTGGACTTGCAGCAGAGTGACTAAGGAAGAGTGCTGTACAGGGTATTGCCTCTTCAGCCAAGGTTTGGGTTTAACCCTTCCTGTGACACTCCCAACTCACCACACTGAATCCAGCAGTGTTTAGTCCAGGAGCTGAACAACAGGCTGCTCAAAGGCCCATACATCCGGGGTGGAGGGGACATCTGAGCTGAGAGACCAGTTTGTCCAGGGTCTGTGATTTCAGTGTCTGCAATTATTCACTGGCAGCATCCCAACTTGCTTTTTAGCACCAGAACTTGTGTGCTGTTTCAAAAAGACTTTTCCTCTGTAATTGTTCTTCTAGTGAACTGAACTTAATAAGATTGCTATATGCTCATGTTAGGCAAACCAGGAAATTCATATCAAGTACCACTTAGTGTATTTGCATTTGAAAGAGGCAAGCATTATGATAATTAAATGCATGTGCAATAGTGAAATAATTCCTTGGCTTTTTGCATAAAAAGTCTCCAAATGAAGAGAAGTGTCACTTGGGGATGCAATGTTCAATACATTTGCAGCAGCTGATCCATGTTAGGAGAGTTGCTGATACCTGTGAGATATACTGTTATACACAACATTAATTCCAAAATATGCAAACATCAAATATACTGAATAATATTCATGAGTTGCTTGCATGTCATGTGCTCAGTAGTAGCTGAACTTGTAGTAAGTGTTCTTCATTTGATTCAAGCTTTTCCAGCGTGTGCAGGAAGGAAGTGTAAGATCCACATCAAAATAAACTCCACTGTAATAGTTTAGAGGAAGTACACGTGCTTGAATATGTATGCACACACTGTGTAATACACAATGTACTGCACTTCTGAGTCACACATCTCACTGAACAATAGCATTGTGACAGACCGCTGTAGCCATCATTCCTGCTAATCTTATGGTGAGTGCACACACAGCATATTTGAGGCCTCAGGTATGAATCCTTACAGAGCAGAAAAGCAGATTATTTTTGATCCCATTCTCTGTGAAGAAAAAGTGACAAAAGAGAGCATTTTTGTCTCAGAACTTTTACTTTTGGTAAGAAAGAGCAACCAATACAGTCCTGAGGCACTGAAAGAATCAAATTATAGATTCCCATTAAAGATGCAATCGTTTTCTGTAAATGGGGCTTTTTTTCTCAAGATGGTTTTTGGCTTTTTTAATAGTCTGGTCCCAAAGACAATGATATTTACCAATACAATTCACTGTTAAACTTTCATTTGTATTCAAAGGTGCACCTATCACTTGCTAAAATAGAAAAATGCACATACTATCACATGTATCTTTGTCATAGTGGTTCCCACATCCAAATGAGTTCATATTGATTATTTTCAATATTGGTATACTTGCCATCAGTTTACCTGTCTGTTAAATGTGTAAGACGATGTAGTTACAGTCTTTTAATTCTTTTCAGCTTCCTGTGAGCTGCTTTATTATACACAATACATAATAATAATTTTACAGTTACTGATTGGGAAGCGTTATATGTAGTTAACAGTGAGTTTATTTTGTACAGGAATACTGGCAATAAATCTCTCTACTGCAGTTCAAGATAGAAATAATGAAAATTGCTGAGCTTTTAACAAAACTAGTTCTTAATGAAACATTAAATATCATGGGGAGCTTCCTAGTTTATGTAACTTTTCATATATCGGCTTCTCCCTGGCTCCGCAGGGTGCGCACCTGAAGAACTGGAAACACTGAACGTTTCTTCAAAGACCAGAGTGTTAACTGATTCACAAATAGCACTGGAGTACTCAGACAGCTTCCCTCAATACTAAACCTTGATTCCCTCATTCCCCAACGTTATTTCCACCAGAAAGAAATAACGTTGAGAATGACACTGACATTCCCTTTCCACGCGGCGGGTGCTGAAGAGCGTCGGCAGGAACCGCAGGAGCAGCGCTGCGCCCTGAGCAGCCGCGCACAGTGCGGGCGCTGGATCCCACTGCCGGCCCAGCCCGGCCCCGCACCGCTCCGGCCGGGCTGAGCCCAGTCCTGGACCCAGCCCGGCCCCGCACCGCACCGCTCCGGCCGGGCCCAGCCCAGCCCCGCACCGCAGAGCCGCTCGCTGGCGGGGCCGCGGCGCCCCCGCGCGGGCAAGGGGAAGAGGACGGGGAAGGCGAAGCGCTGTTCCCGGCGGTGTTCAGGCTCCGGCGATGGTTCAAGACACCGCCCCCGGGCCGCCTCTGCCCGGCCCCGCCGCCGCGCTGGGCCATGGCGGCGGCGCGGCTCTGCCTGTTCCTGTGCCTGTTCCTGTGCCTGCTGCGGCTGCCCCGGGATGCCTTCGCGGCCGGCTCGGCGGCGGCGGGGCCCGGAGCGGCGCGCGGGCCCGGGGGTTCGTTCTGGCAGCGGGGGCTGGGCCGGGGGGAGCGGCCGGCGGGAGCCCGGGGCCGAGGGGCTCGGTGTGTCCCTGGGGCTCGGTGTGTCCCTGGGCCCCGATGT
This sequence comes from Onychostruthus taczanowskii, assembly GCF_017590055.1. NCBI lineage: Eukaryota > Metazoa > Chordata > Aves > Passeriformes > Passeridae > Onychostruthus > Onychostruthus taczanowskii. The sequence goes on along the minus strand of NW_024498462.1, from coordinate 3,137,955 downwards.
GATCCGAGGGGCTCGGTGTGTCCCGAGGGCCTCGGTGTGTCCCGAGGGGCTCGGTGTGTCCCTGGGCCCCGATGTGATCCGAGGGCCTCGGTGTGTCCCAGGGGCTCGGTGTGTCCCGAGGGTCTCGTGTTTCCCGAGGGCCCCGGTGTGTCCCGAGGGGCTCGGTGTGTCCCGAGGGTCCCGTGTTTCCCGAGGGCCCCGGTGTGTCCCAGGGTCTCGTGTGTCCCTGGGGAGGTTGCTGCTTCACCCGCCGGCGGCGAGCGGGTCCTGCGCACATCGAGCCCCCAGTACAGTCCACCACCTTGAGAGGGCGTTTTCAAAAGACGTGTGTCATCAGTTGAAGAAAAATACTTTTCTGTTGGGATCAGAATTATACAGGACTGCAGTGTTGTTTAGCTGAGGTTTAACACCCTTCTCAAAGCTTGCAGGCCGTAGAATTCGGCAGTAGGTGGGCTTATAAAATACTTCTTTATTTTGCACGACTACTTTAGCAGCTGCAAGGACTTGCTGTCTGCAGCACCTGGAGAAAATACCATGGGTGCAAGCAGTGAAATAGGAAGGGAATGAAAACCACGATATTTCTGTCTAGGCCAAGTAAGAATTTCTGTCTTTGAAGAATTAATCCTGTTGTTTACATTCCCTTACAAAGATATTCTTGTTTTTTTAATTAATTTTATTTTTGTTCTCAAATGTGTTTAAGGGTTAAAAACTGATAAATCAGCATAAAATAACCTCTCAGGTTAATTTATTGGTTGGAGCTCAGGTTAATTTATTTCTAATTCTGTTTTTTCACAGATGGCATGAATGTCTTGTTTATAATTGTGGATGATCTGCGTCCTGTGTTGGGCTGCTATGGAGAGAAGCTTGTGAAATCTCCCAACATTGATCAACTTGCTTCCCAAAGTATGGTGTTCAGCAATGCATATGCCCAGGTGAGATAAATGACTTAAACATATTTTCTCTATGCAAAATAATTACTGGTTTTATCACAGTAGGTGTTAGGCAGGTCAGTGGAAAAAGCAAGTATTTATTAACGTGAAGTATTTTCAGTGGAAAATAAATGATTGGGCTGAACTGCAGTGTGTGAACCTATCTTTACTAAGGTGAGAAAAATGAAAACAGGGCATTTAAATTATGGTATTTGTGTAGCCCTTGGAGGAGTAGATTGCCACTCAAGCGTTTTCACTGTTTGAATCCAAGTGCTGCTTAAAAATGCCATTTTACTAAATTAAAATTCTCTTTTTCTACTGCTTACAAAAGATTGTTTTACTTTTTAATCTTTTGAGGGAATAAATTCTATAGACTGCTATAAGAGGGCAGTTTGTGTGGTAAGCATCACTCTTAAAATAGAGGACTGAAAATTTCACTAATTGCTCTTCACTTGAATACTCTGTGTAGGATGTCTACGTTCCCAAGTTCCTCTCTGCTGAGCAGTTAGAACTTTGGGTGTAATTCCAGCCCAAAGCAGTGACTCTTGGGTTTTGTCAGTCTGGAGCAGAGTTGGTCAGACCTTTGGACCATAACCCAGACCTCCTGTGTTTATCCTTTCTTTATTCTTAAGGCAGTTCAGATCAACTAGGCTTTCGGCTTTTATCAGCACAGTCCACCTGCCAGTGCTGCTTAATTCTGTGTGATGTGAGCAACCAGATTTCAAAAGTACTGCCTTTATGGAACTTGACTTGCATTTTTAAAAGCTTGCAGTTTGGAATAGATATGCTTAATAAGGATACTGTTCATTCCAGCCTGAGGTGATGTGAAACTCATTCGCTGTGATTCCCAAGCTTTCAGGTGGTTGTGGGACAGCTATGGATGCCTTGAGAGGCTCCCATGGAACAGAGGCTAGACAGTGTTGAAGGAATAAAGTAGGGATTTATTAAAAAGGCCTTCAAAGGATATACCATGGGCAATACAAGAGCCCAGCTGAGGCTACATCCAATATGGATGACTGGTCACAAGTTTTCACACTTTTATAAGTTTTGGTCCATTTACATATTTGGGTTAATTGTCCAATTATAGCTTCAGGTTATGCAGTCCCATCCTCCCAGTTTACTCTCCTCAATTCACTGTTGTTTTTACATTTTGGGCCTGGAGCTTCAAAGGTGTCCTTGGTTCTCAGGCTGGAAAAGGATTGTTTTGTCTGACTAAACTGGGAAGAGAACTTGCTAACACTTACATGAAGTTCACAGTTATATCCTAATGCAGTACAGAATCTGGAAAATATGAAAGCTAAAACTTAAGGCATCACTATGCCCGAGTTAGTTCGTGCACGTGTTTTGGTTTTTGTTGCAAATGTCTCTCCTTGGCTGCCTTTCTCCCCAGCAAGCCGTGTGTGCTCCCAGCAGAGTGTCATTTCTCACTGGCCGCAGGCCTGACACCACCCGGCTCTATGATTTCTACTCCTACTGGAGAGTTCATGCAGGAAACTATTCCACCATGCCCCAGTATTTCAAGGAAAATGGCTACGTGACCCTGTCTGTGGGGAAAGTTTTTCATCCTGGTATGGTTTGAATTGTCTTTTGTTGAAGATAGAAGTGCTTGATGTGTATAGTCTCACAAACATACATGAGTATTGATGTGTGATTTTCGTCTATGTTAAGAACCTAAATCATAATCACATGCCAGATTTTACAGTGATTGTCATTAAGTCTTAAGGCATTAGAGATGAATGTATTAGATGACTTTTATCTAATGGATGTTTTCACATCTTGTCTGGAATTGTGGGAATAAATGTCTAACATTCTAAAAATACATCTGGAGGTTAGGTATCTGCTGAAAATGAAATTACTTGTTGGCTTAGTTCTGCCTCTGCATGCTTCATGTTTCCTAACAGGCTGTGAGTCTGGATTAGGACATGCAGAATGTATGACTAATGCTTCAAGTTCAGTACGAAATTAGTTCACTAATTAAAAAGCAATAACACTACTGAGTTGAAAAATAGTGTAATACTGATCCTGTTTTTGGCAGTTCCTTATCCTAGAGCTAAACTTGTGTGGATAGTTTCAGTATGTGTTTCAGTTTATAGAAAAGCTAATCAAGGATGTGCATGAATACTGTTTTTAATCCTGGGTGTTTTTTTATTTTTTTTTGTTTTGTTTTGTTTTGATTTTTAGTTTCTTGGGGTTTTTTGTTGATGTTCCCTGAAGTAAGGTTCTTCAACAGGCTTGAGTCTCCCTCAAGAGTGACATTTGAGTGACAAATACAAGGTGTATTTCAGGGAAGAATATCTGTCTTAAACTTTTTGACTTCTATTTTTTGGTTATCTTTTCTTCAGTTGTCAAAGGTTCATTTGAAATGTTTCTTCGTTTAACATATTTGAAAAAAAACCCAACCAACTGAAAACAAGTTAAACTTCTGTCTGAGCTTTTCCTTGTTCAGTGAATTTTTAGAGCATTTTTAATATCTTTATCCATTCCAGGGATTTCATCCAATTACAGTGATGACTATCCCTACAGTTGGTCCATTCCACCCTTTCATCCTTCAGCTGAAAAGTATGAGAATGATAAGGTAAGTGTGATTGGTGGCACTCCAACAGAGAAGGGTGTTCAAGATAGAACCAAGTTCTTTGTATCAAGGACAGGCTGTGCCCTCTGGGTTTTGAGGCTGCACCCTTGTGCAGGAAAAAAAGTAACCACTTCAATGCTTTTTTTCTGTGCTTTCCAAAAGCACAGATTATCAGATGCGTGTTTTGTCAATCAATGTGCCTGTTCTGCAGATGTTTTAAGTATTTATAAATTGGTATTTGGAAATTTCAGTTACTGAGGTATAAGCAAGAACGATCCTTATTTGTTTCTAGGTAATGAATTCCTTTATCTGAAAAGTGTGGTTGTCAACTTGCACCTGCAACTGATCTGGCTTTGCTTTAGTTAGTGACAAAACATTGTCAGTAGTCTTGGTAAACTTAAAGTGACAGAGAGCTCAGGACTGAGTGAGCAGGGGCCATAATTAAAATTATGTTTAAATAACCCAAAAGTTTATAAACTGATCCAGTTTTCTAGAATGTTTGTTAGTCTTAAATGTGACACAAAAGAGTCTGGTTTATCTTTATGCAAACATTGCATAGCATCATGTGTTGGAGCCTGTACACTGCCCAGCAGGAGCTGCAACCATGGGGGTACAGACAGCCTTGGCAGTGCTTTGGTTTTGGATTTAGTGCTGGAAAAAGACTGGTTTTAACAACAGCAGCATTTTCATCCATGACATGAAGAAAAGTAGGTTCACTTAGCAACCCTGCCAAACACCCTGCTGAGGCCACCTTTCCCTGGCCACTGTTTAGTCTAATTTATCTCTCTTTGGTTACACATCAGCCACTGCTGGCATTTGCTCAGAAACTAAGGCAGTAGCTTCCAGGCAGCTTTCTATGAACTGTTGGGATCAGAAGGAGCTAAAATGTATGTATATATAGGAGAACCAAATGCTGCTGCATCTCCATTAGATCAGAGATTCTATTCATCATAGAAGCTGTGGGCTTTTGACCCATGTGACTACATTTAATCTTCTACCCAGCTTTAGAGAGGATTTCTGCATTTTCATAGGCACGGAAGTTGCATTCTTTTGTTGGTAGAAACAAATTGGTTTTGAAGTTACAGAACAGAGGATTTTGTCTTTCTATTTACCAGAAGTTACCAAACTAATTTTTTCTTTTATGAAGACTTGTAGGGGAAAAGATGGAAAACTTCATGCAAACTTGGTGTGCCCAGTGAATGTGACAGAAATGCCTGGGGGCACTCTGCCCGATATTCAGAGCACTGAGGAGGCCATACACTTACTGAATGCCATGAAAACCAACAGGCAAAAGTTCTTCCTGGCTGTTGGTTACCACAAGCCACACATCCCACTGAGGTACCCACAGGTGAGGAGATTGGAACCTGCAGGAAAGGGAACTTAGACAAATGTTGCATTTGTTTTTAAAAGCTGTTTGCACAAATGCTTTATTGCTGTTTTCTGAAAGCAAGTTGGAAACCAGCCTTGATTTGGTGTAACTTCAGGAGTCACCTGTGATGTATTTCAGAACATTTAATGAGAATGAATTGTGACTCCTCAGCCAAAAGCTAGGCTTCTGCCACCATGATGGTGACTGCTATTGCATGGAGGTGGGCTTCAGCTTGATGGAGTATGACATAATGAGGCCTTATAAGATCTTGTATTTCATTCTCTGTTTGGCGTGGTGGCAAAATTCCTACTGATTTCAAAGTGGTGTTGGACCTTTTATTGCAGTTCTGGTTTGAGATACAGGAAGCTGGTTTTTTCAGCATTTTTTCAGGAATTGGTTGGGGATGTCTAGTATTACTGTGTTTCACACTCTGGCAGAAGGGGAATGAAGCCTTGTAAACTGTAATGTTAAAGGGTCCTGCAAGGGAAAATGATTGCTGTTTAAACACAAAATTCACAGTATATATTGGGGGTGAGGACAGTCTTTCTATGTGTTTTGTCTTGTAAAGGAATTTCTCAAGTTGTATCCCTTGGAAAATATCACATTGGCCCCAGATCCCTGGGTGCCTAAGAAGCTACCTTCTGTGGCATACAACCCCTGGATGGATATCAGACAGAGAGATGATGTGCAAGCATTAAATGTTAGTTTCCCTTACGGAGCACTTCCAGATGATTTCCAGGTAAGCTGTCAATACAGTGCTCTGAAGTGAAACTGCTCTTGGATGCTCCCAGTTATTCAGGAACTGGCCATTTGCAGTCATGAATTCCCTGCCTTGCATACTGTCACCTCTAGCTCTGTAGGAAAACCCTCACTGTCACTGTTCAGGTTGCATGTGAGGGAATGTATGTAGCAGCTACCAGTGCTGTGTTTGTGTTCATTATCTGAGTCTGTTGATCTGTTTCAAGCTAGCACGCAGTTTATCTTCTTGGCAAGATCTTCCTTTACTCTCCAGTGCTTATGCCAAAATTAGGTGCACTGGCTAGACCAAGAGATGCAGAATGGGTTGGTTTGCAGTGTTTTGCTTGAAAGCACTTCTGGAAGGTGGAATTTTCTAGCTGTCCCCTTCCAGTTTACCTTTTCTGGGACATGAATTGTGCTACAGACAATTAAAGCTTTACAAGTAGAGTCCTTTAGTTCTTTTACACCCCCTGGTTCTGCTGTATGTGTCTGGGGAAAAACTTTTTTTTTCCTCTCCTGTTTTTTTGACTTGCAGCGGCGGATTCGTCAGAGTTACTATGCAGCAGTTTCTTACCTGGATGTGCAAATTGGCCTGCTTCTGAGTGCTTTAGATGATGCAGGACTCTCAAATAACACAATAGTAGTTTTTACTGCTGATCATGGTAAGCATTTAAATCTTTCTCGAGCTTACTGTTAAGAACTTCATTGTGCAGCTCAGTGCTGGCATATTAATCCAGTGTGTGTTTCTATAATGTCAGGCAGAGCTGCCACACCTTGTACTTTTGTCTTGTCTGAGCCAGATTGAGGGGACTGGCCCTGGCTTCTGTGGTTGCACAGTTCTGTCCCCATAGGCACTTCTAATCAGGTTGAGGATTTGCTGGTGAGGGATGAGGCTTCCTGCCAGGACACAGGGCTGAGCTTGCTGTATTCCCACCCCCTACCCAAGGAGTGACTCTTGCTGGGAACTGTGCTCAAAGAGTACAGCCACCACTCCTCCCCCCTCACCATTTGTAGGAAGCCATCTGGTACAGTGGGTGACAGGCTTTCTCATTAACTGCTCAAGTGTGTTTTGTTACACTTGTCATTGCTGCTTGCAGAGCATCTAAACTGATAGGGATATGGTTCCTTCTCATAACTGAGATCCTGCACACTCTGGATCCTGGTGGTAAAAGACTTAGTTTGAGCTGTGGGACAAATGCCTCAAGTATTTAGTGCTTGTTTCAATACTCTAATATTTGTTAAGATAACCCTGTCATGGTCCATTTGATTGTGGGATGGCTTAGCTGATTTAAACCAATTAGGATGTGAACTAACTACATCAATTTAAAGTCAGATACATAGTTAGTTTGGGTTCACTCCTGTGAGCATGTATGTATAAAAAGCTCTTAAAGTTGCAGCAATGGGATTAATAGTTTTGGTACTAAAGTGACTCTAGATGTTCCTTCTGACTTGTTTGTAAACTGAATTTTTCTTTTCCTTGCTTTGGATAACTGTAAACAGTTGGTGTTTCCAGTACCATGGCTGGCAAAGTGATCAAGAAAAAACATGTGTTAACATAGCTGTCACAGGGTTCCTTTGTCTTCTCCCAAAGTGAAGTTGGCAGTGTATCTGCCTGGAAGGAAGTCACATTGGCATCTCTTTCAAGAGGAAGAGGAGAGCTGAAAAGTTTTGTCTCTATTGCTTCCTCAGGGGTAGCATCCTGATAGGGCAGTCTGGCATAGAGAGCAGCCTTGGCTCCAAGGGATTTTCAGCTACAGTGTTAACAGGAGCATTGGAGAGCTGGCAGCTGCCCAAAACTTAAATGAATGCTTTGTGGAATTGATCTGGAGACTCTTGCAGGCATTGTGACACACCCCAATTTCTCTTTTCTGCTGTTTTAATGCTCATTTCCTAATTCTAATCTTGATAATCTAGAAATAAAGAAAGGTGTAATTATTTCCTTTATGAAAGAGTATCAAGTTGCAAGATTTAGGTGACTGTTGAAATAGTTTTCACATTAGAGAAAAGCTTTGTTACATCTAAATACAGATTATTTACCTTTTGGTATAACCTTTATAACAGACAAGTGGCCTCAACAGTCAGTCAATTTACAATGAAGAAGAAATCACTACAAATCAGTTTCTGCTCTGAATTGTGTTCTTTGTCACCTAGGGTGGTCCCTGGGAGAACATGGTGAATGGGCAAAATACAGCAATTTTGATGTCGCTACCCGAGTGCCGCTGATGTTTTATGTGCCAGGAATGACAACTTCCCCTGTTAGACAAGGAGCAAGAGTCTTCCCCTACCTCGACCCTTTTAGCCATATTGGAGTCTCAGCACCTCAAGGTAAATTTCCAGTGCTTATTTTTTGTTTGCAGTGGGTAGATAGATGTGGTTATGTGTCTCCAGGCACCTTGAGAATTTACTTTGTCTTTCTGAAGAGCATTTTTTCAACTAATGGATATGATTATCTCTAAGGCTAGTGGAGAAACATAAATGCAGAAGTTTTCTTGTTAAAAGTACATCATAAGTGCATGGACTGGCATCTTCACAGCTAACTGCCACTCCTTAATTGCCTTGATTTCGGTACCCCCAAAAATCCTGTACAGAGCACTCTGAATAAAATACCAGGTGAATTATTAGAAAAAGTTGTCCAACCACCCTATTCCATAACTTATATTTTGATATTATTTCTCCTAGGGCAAAGTAAAAAAGTGGTGGAGCTGGTGTCTCTGTTTCCAACGCTTGCAGAGCTTGCTGGCCTGCAGGTCCCTCCTGCGTGCCCCGAGCCGTCATTTGGTGTTGTGCTGTGCACTGAGGGGAGAAGCATTGTCCGCCATTTTAACATCTCTGAAGGAAAGGTGGAGCAAGGCAAGGAAGGGTGTGATGACACTGACAGGTGTTTTGATGAAGAACCTGTTGCTTTCAGCCAATATCCCCGGCCTGCAGACACTCCCCAGTGGAACTCTGACAAGCCAAGGCTGAAGGACATCAGGATCATGGGCTATTCCATGCGTACCATTGACTACAGGTACACTGTGTGGGTTCACTTTGATCCCAGCAACTTCAGTGCTAACTTTGAGGATGTCCATGCAGGAGAGTTGTACATGATGGAGAATGACCCAAACCAGGATTATAACATCTATAACAATACTTCACATGGTTGGTTTTTCAAAAAAATTATTGATTTTTTAAAGCACTAGGGTTCAGAAACTTCTTTGTGCCTGTTCTTGCAACTGAATTAATGCTTCCTTCTTTTGTATAGAACCTTTCTGTTGTACAGAAAACATTTGGATTGAATAAAAATCCTGCTTGTATCAAAACAAGCTCTTGCCTTTGTCTTGTTACAGCCCTTACTGCACTGAAGGAGTCAGAGGGGACTTCTGTAGCGGTGTTTTCAAACACAAGCTTGTAACACTTCTGAAAAGGCCACACAGAGCATCAGGCCCATACTGTGAAACATCTCAGTGGTCTTCTGTAGCAAGTGAAGAATTAAATTTCATTATCTGTGCTGAAAACTCCTGGTGTGAAAGGTGAAAAACCAGAAACTTAGGTGTTTGAGTGGCTGTGTGGAGAACGTGAGTCATGACCCAAGTCCTGTCCCCTGTACCCAGGAGACTTGGGGCTGGGGTGGTCGAGCAGACAGTTGGTAGTGGGAAGGGCTGAGGTGTTTGCTCTCATTAGCCTTACCTCTTACTATTGCCCAAAGAGAAACTTCATGTGTTCTGTCAAAAATGTAATTATTTTAAATAAAAGCTTTAATTTGGAATTCATACTTCTTATGATACAGCAGGAGAATCTGAACTTTTAATTAGTTAATGTGTGGGAAATTAGTGTTTTCATCACTGAAACACTAAATAAGACTGGGGGGTTAAGGTAACACCAATATGCTCTTTTGTGGATTTTCCTGAGGACTGGTCTAATGAGACTCCACAGGTGAGAGGAGATGGAAACCTTTAGCTTTTGGAGCTGGCTGGTTGTGGAACTGCTCAGTGCACTTGAGGGTTGTCACATCCAGTGATGCAGACCTGGATGTTTGCTTTCCTAGGTGCTAATGGGCTTGGCATTCTCTGTTTTGGACTAGGAGAGCTAAAAGCCTCCCATTTAAATTTTTTGTGTGGCATTTAGCAACACAGAATGTGGAGCATCAGTTGTCCTAAGATATGCTGCAGATAATGTCCAGATGGCCAAATGCATTAAGGTAAATATGTTTGGGAGCTTGTATCTGAGAAAAATGGTTTTGCTGAGTATTTTATGTAAGTGCTGTCTGTACTTTGTGCTCACAGCAGCAAGGTACGTGGTGCTTTAGTGTGAGGGCAGTAATTTCTGTTGTTTTCTATCAGCCAGCTGGATTTCTGCAGTTCTGTCTTGGTAATCGAGAGTCTTAGAATTTGTACCTTAAAAAATAAGAGCTTGTTCAGATGGTGTTAACTCCTGCTACCTTCCTTAATGAACTGCTCCAATTCCTACAAAAAGCCAGCCATTACTTGTCTTCCTCAGATAAATTGACTTTAATATTCTGGAGAAGCTATAGATGTAACTTTATTTCATTAAGATCCATGTGACAGTCTTATTCCTAATTAATGTAGGGATACCCACCATGCATCTGATTCTCTCTTAGAAGACAGTGGTTATTTAGTGCCTTAAACTCAATTACAAGAATGTATTTCTTATGAACTTGTCATTTGTTTTACTCAGCCTGAGATCCTGTGTGTTCTGCAGCATTATTATTCCAGGTGAAAATGTATTTTTCCCTCATTTATGCATATATACTTAGATCCTCAGCTGGTGTGAAGTACTTCAGTTGTATGTAGCAGATTCAACGTAGCTATACCAATTTCACACTGCTGAAGGTGTGTTTTACTGAGAGCAGTGCCAGGCAGAGATTTGGAGTCTGCAGCTAGAGCTAATTATATCTCTGACACACTTTCCTTCAAAGGAAAATCAAATATTGGGGAAGTTATTTTGGGGAATGTATTGAAGCGTTAAGGATTAATCTAAATCTGCTGGGTCAGTAATACAATGTGCATTTAAAATTGTTCTGGCAAATGGGTATTATCTGAGACTTGGCTACGTGAGCTTTGTGTTTTGTTCTCCTACTAAGACATCTGCAAAAAAAACCCCACAGTTTTTGGGCGATGTAAAATTACAGTATGTAGATAAATTATTTAGGATTTTATTTGCATGGAAACATTTCTGTGCATACCCTGCCCTAAGCCTTCCATCACTTCAGGCAATTTAATTTTTCAAGTGGAGATAAAAGTCCTGGTGCTAGGTGATGAGTATTTTTTTCCTCAAGTCATTCTCTTTATATTGAAAGGGAAAGGCTGCCCTTGACCTTTCTTAATCAAAATCCAGTAATCTTTTGGGGAGACATGAAACAGAATTGTCTCTGACAGCCAGTGAATCAAGATGTATCTGCAAGCTCAGGGCAAGGACGTTCCTGAGGAATTGCAGAAGTCCCTGAGCAGGGTTCTGCAGTGCACCTGGAGAGCTGGGCCCTTCTGCCTGCTGCTGAGGGGGGGCAGAGTGTTTCTGGGGATGAAAGAGGCACTGCAGTTAAAAAACCTCTGCCCTTGCAAGTGCCATGTTAGTTTTGTTATGGAACTGGGTGAGCGAGGGGAAAATGCAGCAGTGGCAAACAGAGAAGGGCCATTGTTTCAAGCAAACCAAACCACTGTTTTCTGCTGGAGGACCTGAGCTGTGGGTCTTGCTGGGTTGAACAACCTCCACTGAAGAACAAAAGAGCTTAACAGGAGCAATAAAAGTAAAGTGCTCTTGTGAGCAGCGCTGTCTCTAGAGGGAAGAGGTTGCAAGCCAAGCATCAGGAAATAAATGAGATGCCAGCATTGACCCTATTTCTCAGGATGGCACCAGAACAGCTGGAAGAACAGCAGGATGCTGCCTCAGCAGGAATTGTTACCTGTGGTACAAGGATGGAGAGCCTCCACTGGGGATGCAGAGTAGCCACTGTAAGCACTTGGCACAAAGCAGAGTCAATAAACAGAGCTCTGTTAATAAGCTAATGTACAGCAGTGATTGAGCAATGGAATTAAGATTTTGGTCCCTAAACAGCTGTACATCAGTCAGTCATAACTCATGATGTTTTTTCAAGTGTATAGATGTACAGAGCCCTAAAATCAAACTTCTTGAAGGAAGGTGAAATAGACACTATGTACAAAGCAGAAGCAATGGGAATCTTTAAAAAAAAAAGGAGGTGGCTGTGTTTGGGTATTCTTTGTAGCACTACAGGAATGTTTATGGCATGCTGTTTGCAAAGCAAAGATTTGGGTCTAATTTCAGGCATGCTGTGCACACTGGAGTAGATGGAAGTGCTGTAGCTCCAACTGTGCTATGCAACAGATTGGAATCCCCCCTTTGGCCTGTGCTTGCTGGGGGAAATGGGGTACATTTTAGATTAATGTGAGAGTTACAGGTGTGTTTGTGTGCTGAGGCACGCAAAGGCAGCTGAGAGTCCCAGCTATTGGTCAGATGTTACCTAATTAATCACCATTGCATGTTAATTATGTATTAGTGACTTGCTGCTGTGTTGTCTTGGTCAAGTGGAGTCCCCTGCTGGAACGAGTGTTCCACAGCATGAAGGATGGGATGTGGATGTGATGGTTCAATATCAGGGATGTTTCTTAATTCCTGGTGCTAATGTGTATTTTCTCTGATAGGCAGCAATATCACCAGTGGCAAAAGGACCATAATGTCATGGTTGGCACCCAGACTTGCAGGGCACTGTGCACAGCTTATGTTTCACTTACTTGGGAAGTGCCTGGTAGTTGCAGCTGAGTTCCTTTGTTGAATGTGTAATTCTTTTTTTTTTTTCCCTCCAGTGGTTACTTAGCATTCAAATGTGAAACGCTACATAAAGAATGAAATTGCCCTCCTGGTAACTAGGTTTTCCAGCACTTTACAGTTTTCTAGGCTATAGAACTTCTTGCTTTTCACATCAGAAACTCCCAACCAAGTTGACTCTGTGTCAAAACTTTTTATGTCTCTGTGTTTGACTTCCTAGCTAATGAAAATTATCTTCAGATCTGCATGGGTGGATCTTGACTCCCATATTCTTCTCTGCCTAAATGTACAGGTCTCTTTTTAAAGTCTGTGGGAGCTCTGCTTATGAAAGAGGATAGACTACCAATGTCAAGATCTACCATATGAAGCAGCAAAAAGAGCTTTTTGCCCTCAATCTGTAAAACTTGTCTCAGTGCTGAGTAGCAGAAGCACATTTCTATCCAGCAGTGTGTGAAGGCACCAACTATAATGGAGCTTTGACTAAGCAAGAGGAAGTGGCAAGTCTGAGATGTTTCTGTAGGTGCAGTTGGACAGGGAGCAGGGTAATAGAGTGAAGTAGCAGAGAAAGGAACAGTAAGATGCAATGAACAGTGAAGTCAGATGTAAGTCATGACCTGGAAGATTAGGATCCAGCAAGAAAACAGAACAGAAATCTAAAGATTGGGAGTGGAAATATTTATAACTCTGGTTTTAGTTTCTGCAGACATTTAGGGGAACTCAGATCTTCCTCTTTCTGTTCTAATTTTCTCCTGTGTTTTAAGTTTAAAATCTATGAGTTTTGTAAGTGTTGTGTTTGCACAAGTTCTTTGAATTTATCTCTGAAGCACTTTTGAAAATCTGCTTTAGTATCTTGTGACTTTTGTCCCAAGTACATTCAATCTGGCATTATCCATGCATTCAAAACACTTGCCCTTTTCTTTTGGTCCCAATGCCACAGGAGAATCAAAGTCTGTAATTTCTAGTATGTATATATATGTATAAATGTATATATGTATATATTTCTACCCTGTGTGCTGTGTGACTGAGGAGCAGTGACCTGTAGGTTACAAACCCACCATGGTTTGTGCTCCATGGCCACCCTGCCCTGGATGTCTGGCAGGCCTTGGGGTTGGATTCTGCTGAGGCTGCTGGGCAAGGTGGGGACAAATGGCATCAGGGTGCTCAGGCTGCAGGGCAGTGTTGGACTGCAAGTGTGGCTGCAGGTCTCATAAACAAAGTCCTGCTTGTGCACCTTCTGTAGACATTGTAAGGTCTGCCTAGTATTGTCTGACTGCAGCCTTTTCCTTTTTTTTTGGTCAGGGAAGTGTTGATTTGATTAAATCAAACTGTCTTATGTAGAGATATTGCTTTGGTGACAGCTATATTGAAAAGTTTTGTGTTGATAAGATCAAGGACCTTTGCTTCAATTTTATTTCAATTTTTATTATATTGCATAATTTTGACATAATTTAAAAGGGTATTATAACAAATGAGAATGCAATTACTTTGTAAGAATAATAAAGTCAAAACAAAAAATTTTGATCTCTGAAGGAGAATGTTCATCTGCATCAAAATGAAGCCACTCTGTTCACAAGTGTCAATTCAAGTTTCTGAACCAAATTTTTTTGTAATTTTTGTCTTGTGGGAAAACTTTGACGTTTTGACAGCAAGAAAATGATGGAAAATCCCAATTCATGTATCTCCTTATGGTATTAAAATGCCAATTCTAATCTGGCTTGACATTAGCAGAGTGTTGAGGGCTGGAATTGGGTTTAGGCCATTTCTGTTTGCAGTGCTCTAGGAAGAGTCTGCCAGCAGCTGGACTGGATGTTCCTTGTGGTCCTTTCCAGCTCAGGCATTGTGTGTTTCTTGTTCTTCTCTGAGGAGTGAAGCAGCAGCTTTTTGTTCCAGTTCCCATCTCAGTGCCACCAAGCTCTGTTGCAGTGCCTCACAGCTCACCCCCTGCTGCTGTCAGATCCTTCTCCTGCTTCCAGGAAAGCTGGGATACACAGCCTCTGCACAGTCAAAAAATGCTTCCCCTGGCAAGAGATCTGTGGTGACTTTCAACGAGGGCTTCCCCCCCCACCCCCCAACAAATTGCCTAATAAGAGGGCAAATATTAATCACATGTCTGGAAAAAGTTTGTTTTGATCTCTGTGTCTGCTATTCCAGCTTTAAAGAACAGAGCCTTTTCTGAAACATTTTCCTGGTAATGGAATTAGGACATAATTCCTAGAAGACAAATCTTGGCAGGTATGAAGTGTATAATACCTGTCCTTGACTGAACTTCCAGCCTAGCCTAATACTTCCCACATTTTCCTGGTTTCAAAGTGAGTTTGATCTTGTGCTGAAGGAAATGATTCTCTTTACTTGAGCCCTCTTGAATATTTCACAGTAAGAAGGATGTGATCCATTACTTCAGGAGCCCTCATTGCGTGCAGCTGTGGGATACTCATCTTTTTCCTTTATCTGCTCTCCTGGAAAACTTGGATACCTTGTTTTACTAAACAGAATCAAGATCAGGGATGTTAAAAATAGATTGACTTATTGAACTTGATGGAATAATAATTTTCTTGTCACCAGCTTTATCTTTTCTTTGCTGAAATAAGATTAGCAGAGATTAAAGCTATTTATTTTGGAGCTATAGCATTCTGGTCAGGGAAGCTGTGATGAGTTTTTCTTTAAAAGGATCTTCATATTTTATGAATTTGCAAATTTTCATTTCTTTTGAGGGTTGTTTGTTTCTGTAACTGCTACTCTTGCCTGCAATTGCTCTTTTCCAAGAAAATACTTAGTGGAAACACCCAAATATCTTCTGTATTTGTTCCATTTTGCTCAGTTAAAGCAACAATGTTCTTTCTGATGTAAAGCCATGCAAATGAGATGTGAATTTTTCACTGCCTTAATAAGGAATGGTTTGAGGATTCTTCTTTCACTTTGTGAAAGAAATAAGGACTAACCTTCATTTACCTTTATGAAATACAGAGAGGGCCTGACCCGTAAAGCATTGAGCCATGCACTTCAGTACATTCCTAGTCAGTAAAACAGTGATGTGTGTGAGCTGAGCTTGTGTTTGAAGTGCTCTGATGAGTCTGGACCAGAAGTCTGTGGCACAGCCATGCCAGTGCTAGTGCCACCAAGGAACCAGGGGGTGAGGAGACCTGCCTGAGTGGGGATTAGTGTTAGTCAGCAGGGTTTCATTTCTGCCAGGAAAAACTCTCTTGGTGCTCTGTGTTTTGAGGTCAGTTGTTCACTTTTGAGGAACGTGTTGGGTAGATGTGGCAGGGTTTTGGGAGCACAGGATGGACTTTCTGTGCTAGTTAGGCTTCATAAGGCTCCCACATCTCTCTTCAGACTTGCACCTCTCCCTTCAAACTTGCTCATAATTTTTAGTTTAAAAGAAGAGCCAGGTCTGGACTTCTCAGAATTTCCTGTATCCTTGATTACAGGTCAATGGTACTTCACTTCTCCTGAGAGGATAAATGAGTCACAAGACATTAAAGCTAAAAACTAGGAAATGCAACCCCACAATGTTCTACATAAACTGTCCCCCACGAAGCCGGTGTAACCCTTCCCTCTGGCTGCAGAGAGTGCATCTCATCGCCTCCTCTCCATCCCCCGGGAGGGGCAGGATTCCCCCGGCTCTGCCCTGCTTTGTTCGCCTCCCAACGAGTTCTTCCACGCCATCCGCAGTGTGGGAGCGGCTCTGCTCTGTAATTCCAGAGCTTCTCGACTAGAGGTCAGTAAGACATCAAAGAACAGGGGCTTGAGAACCAGAAACTCTGGGATATGAGCTGCCACTAAACATTTCATTTTGCATTTGAAATAAAGGCTTGTGATTTGGTTAATCATCAGCAGCTATAAGTCATACAGCTATGGGATAAGAGTAGTGGAGTGCTTCTATTCTCTATTTTTCAAATTCTTTTTTTTTGGTATTAGAAGTATGTTGTAAGTGGTGCTTCCAAATTTTAAACAATAAGAAAAATTTTCACCCTTTTAATATCACTTGGTATTATGTAGTAAGTTGGACATTTTGACTTGATATGTAGTTTAGAAAATAAATCTGATTTTCAGAAAAATTTATTGCTAATTCTTTATATGGTCACTTTAGCAGCATTGGCATTTCCTCCTGACAGGGCTGGCTAATTAGCTTGGAAGAGAAAACCAGTGTCTGAAGCAGAAGTGGTTAAAAGCAGGTTATAGATAGGCTCAGAGTCCTATTTGTTGTGTCTTTTTACCTTCGAATGTAGACTAGATCAGTCACTATTTAATAAAGGACAGGTTTAGGAATGCATAAAGGTAAAATATTTGTTTGTTTCAATTTACTTTAAAAATAACCTTTATTGTTCTGTAATCATTCAATTCTGGTATTTTTCCCTGCTGAACTGTTTGTACTCAGTGGTAGAGGAATTGGTCATCAGGACAATTAAAAGCAATTTATAGAGTATCTTTCTCATCCAGACAGATTTCTTTAAAGAATGCCTTGAGCTGTGCTGCCATTTTAATAGCAAGCTGGTCAAATACACACTGTGAATTATTTCTTCATAAAAGCAGGCACAAAGGATTCTGTTTGTATTCTTTGAGTGCATCCTATCCTGAAAATACTCATTTCCTTTATCATGACTAGTGCCATTACTGAGTGGTTTTGCTGAGCCATTTAGTTCAGCTGTGTTCATGACTGTGATTAGTGCATTTGTCTCCAGCTAAAATGCTGATTCCTGTTTGAATACTGCGCCCCTAGGAGATGTGCTCTAAGTCTTTATGAAGGAGACATCTCTGTTTCCAGCCTTTTTGTGTCACTTGTTTTTTTTTCCCTGCAGACAGAAACCTAGACCAAGGCATTTCAATAGTCTTGTTACTCAAGTCCTATTTCCTCCCCTCACACCACTTTTACACTTGCATGATACATTCTGATTTATGCTACAGTTGGTAAGAGTTGAACCAAACATAGTATTCCAAAAAAGTACTATCTATACAGATAAGCTCATAGGGAACCTGTTGAAAAGTGAGAATATAAAGTCATCTTTGCATTAAAAAACTCCCAGTATATCTTGAACTGAAAATTTAAAGAAATAAAACCAGGTTAGTGGGGCTCTGTTGTGAACTGAAAACACAGGTACCTCTTGGGCTGGAGCACCAAAATGCATTAGTCTAAAAGTGGTTGCTTTTAAGAAATGATTGTGCCTTGGAAATATTAGTGCAGGACATGAAGATAAGTTTGAAGATGGTATTTAGTTTTCTAAAGATGTTATTAATAATAACGTTTAGAATGGGGATCAGGCTGTAAAGAAGTGTCCTTTCCTTCATTTCTCAGGCTGTCTTTGGGCTGCACAGCCCCTTCACTGCTGTGGCCAGCTGGCACTTCCATGATCTCTGTCCTGGTCAGTAACCCTGACCCACTTGGTGCAAAACCAGCACCTCCCTGTTTAGCACCAGCAAAGCAAAAAGATCTTCACAGCCAGCAGTCCCTGACTGGGGGCTGAATGGTTTAAGTGCTTTTAAAAGCCCAGGGCAGCTATCTCTTCAGCTCTGGCATCTCTGTTTCTGGAGCTTGCACATCAGCAGGGTGCTTCCTCCAGCCTGCCAGCTCCAGAGTGAATGGTGACAGGCCATCATCATCATCATCTGTTACACCCTGTCATTCCATGGGGTTTGAAATGGAACCCTGAGCTTGTGGCGACAATCCAGGACTCTCATGTTTGGTCACTGAATGAGTTGGGGAAATGAAATATAATGGAAACTCTGCTTTTTTTAGCCTCTTCATAAAGTAAATCAAGTTCTCTGCTTGTGTGACTGCATGAAAGGAACTGGGATTGCAGATTTGCATTGTTTCACTCAAATGACAGAGGTAGATTTCTAGTTTAAGTGGTGCTCTGGTTTGGGTTTTTTCCTAGAAAATGTTCAGTTCAGAAATGTTTCAGATTTCCCTTTTGCAGTGCCAGACACCGTACAAACCATCAAGGGGGGAGGTTTGAGCTGTGGCTGAGCCAGCTGCCAACAGCAGGGACAGTCCCACCTCCGAGCTGCCGTTCACAGCTGGCTGGCTCTGCCCTTTTTTGGTTCATATTTGATTCTCTAGAAACCAGTTCAGCTTGATAAGCCAACAAGAAACACTTCTTTCTTCCCCTTACTGCTGTTGGTTTAGCTCACCAGTAAGTCAGAGTAGGACCAGAGCCAGAGCAGGAAGGAGTGAGTGGCCTAAGACACATCTCCTGCCTTGCAGGACTTGGCACCTATGTGAAAAACATGGATCAGAGCAATGCAATTGCCTTCCCTTTCCTAGTAACACGTCTGAACCTTTCCAGGGGCTTTGCAAGGAGGGTGGTGGCTTTGCAAGGAGTGTGGTGGCAGCAGTGCAATTAGGAATGTGCATTAGTATTTTGTTGCCAGAGTGAAGGTGCTAGCCTGGCCAGAATTCAGAAATGGATGAGCACCAGGTGGGCACTGGATGAGCTATTCATACAGTGATACTACCACTTTCCAAAGTGGGCAGTATCAAGATTCAAAACCGGACTTTTTTGTCAGATATAAAAGACCATTTAAACACTGCTGCTTTAGCATGTTACTGGTGGCTTGGACAACAACTGAAAAAAAAATATATTCCCATTGGAATATGTTATGCCATCCTGTGTTGTTCTGAAGATTATGTTTTGTACAGTATGGTTTTTGCCATTATGGATCTATAGTCTAATCAGAAAATGATAAAGTTGCACAATATTAGCAGACAACTAAGCCAATATTTGCTTTAGGGTGAATAAGTTGTTCCAGCTCCAGGTGGAATCTGTGGGTTGGAACTTAGCAGATTTCTTCTCCTTCTCCCTGAAACTCTACAATCTGCTCTTACAATCCACTGTCTTGGACTAACAAAGGTCCTTTAGCTCTGTGGTAGTACACTGTATCAGAAAGCCCAGCTTTAGTCCTGTAATAGTCTTATCTCCATAGACTCATTTTGTTATTGTTTACAGCTTTTGAAAAAGGGCTTATTGCCAATGTGAAAGCAAAGAGCAAAACTCTCTCTGTGACAATTTTCATACATCTGGTATAATGATAAATATTTTATATTATTAATAATAAATAGCAGTTTTATGGAATTGGTTCCCTTTTATGGGCAATGGTAGGACAGCTGTCTAGCTTGTAGTTTTATAATTTGTCCTACAGGCAATTTTGTGCTTATGGCACATTGGCTTCAACAGGGAATTCTGCTTAAAACCTGATCACTTTATTTCCATGAAGGCAGGTGTAGGCATTTGTGTTTCCACTGCCAGATCCCTGGGTGCCTCTATGGAGAGGCTTTAGAGGATCAGTGGGATTTCCAGGCATGTCCTGCATGTGAAAGGTGAGCTTTCTAGGAACAATTACAATGATCCACATTGTGAGAGAGCTGGAAAGTTACCTGCCCTCCCCTTCAGAATTGCTTTAATCTCTTCAGAATGCCTTGTGTCTTTGGCATTAGGAATAGGATCATAGCTGGATCAATGTTAATGAAATTGCAGCAACAACTCAAAAGTTTATCCAGAAAAGAAGCCACATCATGCTGATACTGTGCAAGTACAAAGACCTCTTCTTTGGTTTCCTGATGTGTGCTGGCAGACATGTCTAACCCCATCAGTGGTCCCTGTGTTTTAGTGGGACTTGCTGTGGGGAAGGGATTACTGTCTCTGTCTGAAGGATCCCCTGATTCATCAGTGGTGGTCCCAGTCCCAGGGAGCAGCCACTGACAGTGAGAAAGGCTGATTGTATTTAGCAGAGCTCTCCAGGTCTTGTGAGCTGAGCTAAGCTCTGTCTGGCAGGTGAATCAGAAAGCTTGAAAGCAGTAAGGATCTGGAAGAATTGCTGGCTTCCCCTAACAAGACCCTGACCTGTAAGTTTGGTTTAATACTTCCAACATTAATAGCAAAAATGCTGCCATTTACAGACTAGTTCTTGGACACAAACCAGATACCAGGGATCCAGTAAAGAAAGTCTTAATGCCCAAGGCTATTGGGCCATTTTTTCACTCTTTCAAATAACCTTGCCTCTCATAAATCTGTTGCTCATTTAAAGCAAACTTTCTGCTTGCATCAGAAATTACTTCCAGCATTGGATATGAAGCATTCTGCAATATGTTTTAAAGTGAGGGCTGGATTCACTGCTTAAATAAAGAAAGCCAGTTTGCTTCAAACGGATCATTTATTGCTACCTTCATGCTGTATATTTATTGTGAGGATATTGTCACATTTCTTTCAGTTTTGAAAATGTAAGTTGGATTTTCTCTTTCAGGTTGCCATCTGGTGTATTGCGAACAGTCTCAGAGAGTAAGAGGCCATCTGTTAATACTTTTTCAGGAAGCTTTTTATAGAGCAGTGAAGTGGCAAATCTCAAAAACACGTTGTAATGACTTACAAGATCTCGGCTATGTGTACAAGTAAAGGCTGATATTTTATTCCTATCAACAATATAGCTATCAAGCTGGGGAGGAAAGGAAGAGAAGAAAGAGAACTTGCACACAAATGCACATGCATTTTAATGGCTCTATTGCATATATTACTTTTTCTATTTTTACATGAAATGTAAAGTGAGTTTCTGAAGCTCTGATTCAATTTTTGCTCATGTACTTTAGCAAGACTGATTGCCTCTTTGAGAAGCTGTTTCCTTCTTTAACCATTAACAGAGATCACATTACCCAGGATTAGGCCTAATAATACTAAGAATGTAGCTTGTGTTCCCATAGCATGTGATTTTACATCTCTAGTTCTTGGTGCTCCCAAGGTGTTGATATGTCTATTGCAAGATTCTGCACGTAGGAAAGCCTCCAGTTCAGATCTGCCAACCACCTCTGGCCAATATTTGGTACATTTCTAAGGCAAAACTTTATTTCCACATTCAGCACTGCAAGAAAAGAGATTTTCAACCCAAATTTGATATGCCCACTCAGTTGGTAGTGGTGGCAGTGGAGGACATGACTGACAGAAGTGTTGCCTGAGTATTCTGGCTGTTGTAGGAGTAGGTACTGGCTTTACTGAGAGCCTCCCTGTGGGCTGTATATGTTGAGCCACTTTCTTCCACTCCCATGGACTCTCTCCACTGTTTTGTGGCACAGCAGAAGCAAAGAGAGCTACATCATGTACCAGCCTGTGCATTGGTGAGGCTTATCTCAACTCAGTTCTGGCCTGTGGGAGAGGAGACATTGCTGCTTTCAGGATCAGGGGCTTTGAAAGCACTCAGAGAAGCATCAAATGACTGATTGCTTTGTGGGCCTGACATGCAGAGAAAGAAAGGCAAGTGCTGATTAGCTGGGCAGGGGACTAGAGTTCTGCTACCACAGAGCAAAACAGCATATATTCAATGCCTTTTTGAGGTGGTTTTTGGGTGCTCAGATGAATCCTTCCTGAATGTTGTGCTCGACTTCCATCTCTGCACCACGTGAAGTGTCCCAGTCAAGCACATTTTTTCTGTATTTTAATACTATATTAATTTTCTGTGCCTCCAGTTCTGCAGTAACAAGATTTTATAGTGGTGTTCTTGGGCATCCCTCTGTGGAACAAGTCCTGCTTCAATTAAGTGTAATAGTAAGATCTTTTTCTCTTCAGTGCTTCCAAATTTGATAGTGAGACATCAAAAGTATCATCCAGGTGTCACTGATAATAAATGTCAGTGCTGCTGCATGTCAAGGTCATAAAAACCTCTAGTAAGGGCTGTTCAGGCTGGCATTGTGCTTAAATACTATCATCATTTAAACAAAACTAGGCAGCTCTAAAAGCAAAGGCAGCATGAATATCACCATAAAATTAAGCCCACTAGCCAGTGGTGAGAGAATCTGAAGCCTGTATGTTGGAAGAGTTCTAAAAGCAATGCAGGTTGGTTTTTCAGTGCTAAAATCCCTCAGAAATAGAGAAATAAGTGATCCCAGCTGTGTTCAATATAATGCGAGTCAATTGTGCATAATGGTATTGAGCAGTAGTCAGAGTATCTTCTAAAAGTTTTATTTATAAAAAAGAACTTTTCTTCCAAATTATTTTTAGAAACATTCTCTTTTATTGAATGAAGAGAAACTAATCTTTGTCTTTATCCTATATTTTTACTGTAAAAGAAAGATGAAGAATGCACAATAAAAATTGGGAGAGGGCTTTTTTGTTGTCCAAAAAGATCCAGTATCAGCCACAATGTTTAGTTAAGAAGCATGTTCTTTCCTCCATCTAATACTCATACTATGTTGTTGAATGATTATTAATCCCAGGCAACAGGCAGTCATAATTTTTTAACCATATTATCTGAGAATGTTATTAGAAAGGCCTTGAATCCAGGGAAGCATTCACAGAAATTAGGTCTGTTGTCTTTATTCTTTCATCTCAAAACAAGCCTAGGTGGTCTAGACTGGCAGCTGCCCGGACTTCAGCATCTTTCTTTCTTTGTTAAACAAGAGAAGCTGCCAAGAGGTCTCCTGAGATGTCAGGAAGTTAAGTGCTGGTGTGAAGATGAGCCCTGTGTCCTTCATCCATTCCATGTCTGTTAAGCCAGGTCAGCATACAGACAAAAAAGCTCATGGCTGAAAATAGTTCCCCAGAGGTGGAGCTTATACAAGTCCCCTAAAATTACCTGCCAACACCTCAGCATGAGAATTATGGCTCACTGGGTCACTGTGGAACAGATTACTACACTCTCTACAGATGAGTGGATTGCATTATCAGTGCATCCCTGATGAATTTTGAAGTGCCCTAGCATATGGGGTGCTGCACTTTGCCATCAGAACTGAGATGCCACCAAAGGATCCATGTGCTACACCTGAGTTGTACTGGTGTGATCTGGAGCCCAGCCTAGGAAGTGTCAAGAACAGAAGTTTCCTGTGTTGTGGTTTGTTTTGTGTTGCTGTGCATCACATCTATGAGCTTGTGTGGATTTACTGGGGTAATGAAATATGAAAGATTGACTCTAGTCCTGTTTAGGGTTAAGAGTCTGTAAATCCTCTGTGCTTGCAGAGACCAGGAATAATTTAAACACTGCTCACATTCCTGCCTCCACAGTAGGGATGGGTATTTTGTTTTGAGGATTTTTTTCCTTATCTCAACTGCTGTACCATTTGGCTATCTGAAGCTTTTGCATGCTTCACAAACACCATCTGTTACAGCCCAAGACACAAACACTGCAAGTGATTAGTAATATAAGGCAATGTTGCAGCTGTATGTGGTGTGGAAACCTGATAGAACCAGAACTTTCTTTGTAAGCCTGACATGCTGAATAGCATGTTTGTGATTTGTCTAAGCTTTTGCATTCGTCAAATAAAGATTAACTTTCTGCTGCTGTGGAGACATGACCGAATACAAAAATTAAAACAAACTATTACCCCCTGCCCAAAAACCCCCAACCAACAACAAAAAACCCCCAACCCTAAACAAAACAAGAGACCCCAATAAAACCAAAACAAAGCCACAAGCATTCCATTTAGGAAATATTCTTGGAGTAGGTAGAGCATCTAGGATAGAGGGAGCCCCTAACAGGGAAATGTTTCCAACTGCCCCATGATAATACTGTATTAGATGAATCTTTTCTGGATTAACCTATATATTCAATGCCCTTTTAAAGTCATAAATCACTTAAATATACATATATTAAGGGACTATTCAGCTGTTCTGGCCATGGGCAGATTGCAATAAATACCAATACACTCCTTGGATTGTCATTCAATGTTCATGGCACAGACTGGTTCTCCTCAAGCTCCAGTACTGGTTTTTCTCTCTGTTTTATCCTCCAGCCTTGATTGCAGAAACAGATGAAGAACTGCTTATGCTGGGGGGTACCAGATTAGAGAGGAACACCCTGTGTGCTCATGGATGTACATGAGAATGAACAGGAAAGGAGAGCAAGGCTTAAATTTGACTGCCTGCAGGATAATTGTGTTACTGTGTGATAATCGAGGGCATGGTCGAGCTACAGAGACAGAAACTAAATTGGTAAGATGAGTCCCTTTTTAATGTTGAATAAAAGAAACTGTTCAAATCAATAATGGTAACTGTTGTGTTATTGCTAATCTTCCTCTCCATCATTAAGATATGCATGTGTCTTTGCCATCTCTAGGCATTTGGAAATATGAGGATGAAGTTAGAATCTCTTTTATATTTCCCCTCTCTGCACTGAGATCCTTATCCTGTTCTCCCATCACGTAGTGCTTGTTTTGAAAACAAAAAAGAATTTAAGACTTTTAATTCTAAAAAACTCATTAATTTCTGTTAGACTAATAAGTCAGATTTGGAAGAAGGTAGGTCTATGGTTTTTGCTTATGCAAACTGTTCTTTATATAAGAAGTGCACTATTGTCCTTAAGCTTGTATTTTCCAAAAAATATCTCTTGTCCTTGAAGAGAGGGCAAGAAGTAACACCCTTAAACTGAAACTAAAACTTCCAGCTAGATATTAAGGAAAAAACCAAACCCTCCCTGATGGAAAGGACAGTGAAAGGGGAGAGACTTACAGGGAAATTGTGATGTCTGCATCACTGGAGACCTTTAAGAGCAAATACCATATTTACAGTTCATCTCACCATGAATAGAAAGATGGACTAAATGGCCTTCTGGGGTGTCTTCCAGGACTATGATGTTGAAAGCTGGTGACCCAGGAGGCCTTTCCCAGTGCTGTGCTGTCCGTAAGGAAGGTCAGGATGATCGGCAGAGAGCACGCCCGGCTCCGGGGGGGCAATCCTGAGAGACTCCTGGGAAAAGCTTCATGTCCCCCAGTTCACCCTGCATGCAGGGCTGGCCGAGCAGGGAGGAACTTCATTTAGCTAGTGCTAAAAGCTCAAGAATGAGCAAACCTTAATTCCGTTTCTCTGGAGCTGTGGCAGCAAGAAAGCAGCAGTGTCAGAGCAGTGTGCGCAGTGAAGGCTGGCCTGCATCGTGCTGTGCCTTGCTAAAATACAGTAGGTGACACTCTGATGGAGGAAACCAAACTTACTGTGCCTTTCCCTCTTCATGGCTGCAGTCTGGAGCCTAGCCTTGATGTGGTGGTTGGCTTGTGGAAAGATAAACCCACCTTTTCTTCTTTCCTGAGTAAGTCTTCAGTTCCACTGAGTGTGCTGTGGCTGGCGGCGTGTTTGCAGTTCCCCACCCCGGGTCATCAT
This sequence comes from Onychostruthus taczanowskii, assembly GCF_017590055.1. Taxonomy (NCBI): domain Eukaryota; kingdom Metazoa; phylum Chordata; class Aves; order Passeriformes; family Passeridae; genus Onychostruthus; species Onychostruthus taczanowskii. Next base: position 3,112,497 of record NW_024498462.1, on the reverse strand, counting down.
GCTGGAGGAAGGCAATGAGACTTTCCCACCTCGTGAGCCAGGCATGTCCTTGGAAAAGGAAAGGTGCTGCCTTGCCACAGGAAGTGCTGATGCCAGTGCTGTGGGCTGCCTTTTATGCTGGGCTGGATTGCAATGCAGGGAGCTGGCATTTTCATAATAGGAAATCTAGATAGTCTATTCTGGTGGTTTGATAACTGATATTTAAATAACTGCAGCATATTCCAAAGCACTGAGCAGGCACGTGTTTATGCCCTGCCAGTTGCCCTTTGCTGTGTATTATGAAGTGTAAGACAGCAGGATTGTGAGTGGCTGTGATTTAAATGACTAAATTTACTCTAGATTAAATGTTTGCCTTTCATGTTTGATTTCTCATTAACTGAGAATTTACAAAGTCAAGTACACAGTCCTATTCTTATTTGTAAACTTGCAGCTTTCTATCTTAATGCCTAATAATAAGTTCTCCCCTCTGGTTGTTTAATGTATCACTTGTAATTCCGTTTTGACAAATCTCTCAGCAGTTCAGAAAACTCTTTGTTATAAGGAAATAAATATCCTGCTGACTCAATGGGAAAGAAATGCTTTTTGTCCTTTGAAAAATGTTGCAGCCCTGTAGATTGGTCAGTGTTACTTATCTGAATAGTGCTATTGTAGAGAGGAAAAGGATTCTTTATGGGCCAAAGAGCATTCGAGGGTACTGGAGTATGTAGGGCAAGGTTATCAAGGCTTTGCTTTGGTAATGTCTATTTTTGCTCTGAAAGATCATCTTACATGTGATATTTGTCTCTGTTAAATACATTGCCTTTATTATTGTAGTAGCTTTTCTTTTTTAATTACAAAATGCTGACAAGATGTTTTGCAGTGACATATTATAACTACATTAACCAGGTGCATTAGGATCTGTGTGTACGGCAATTGATGCTTTCTCTTTGTCACTTACATAATGAACCTTCTGCCTGCACAGAATAAAATATTTATCTGGAATGCAGGCTAAAGCAAATGCTGGAGACTGGAGGAGGAAAAACCAGGCTGCCTGCAGTGAATAATTGTTATAATCTCATTGTCCTTTGCAAAGTTGTTAATTAAGGCCTTTACTAAGCAGACTGTGCTTGCAGGAGTCCCACAGAAGTCAAGTTGTTGTGCTCTTGTGCATCTGTTAGCTCACAGTGGTTTGAATGTGCTTAATGCAAGGCTCCCCAAGTTGCATCCTCAGAGAGGCTGTGTTTTGGGGGGGGTGTCTTGTAACCTTCTCCCCTCTCTCTCCCCTTCACTTCTTTCTTTGAAATAAGAAAGAAAATAACACCTGCAGGAGGATGGTAAACTAATGTATAGAGCTTGGGCATCTCCATCATCAATATTGGCATGTAAGCCTGCTAGGCATGTGGGGTTGTTAGTTTATTTGCAGGTGCTCTCTGGAGTCTTCTCTGCAAGGAGCAACTGGTATAAATTGTGTGTACTTTGCCTACTCTCGTTCCAAATTCTTTTTGTTATTTAGTATTTCTATTTCTATAGCAACTAGAAAATCCACTTAGGGATTTTGACCATTCCTGGTAGGCAGCAGTGTAAATAGTATCAGGAAACAATATTTTAGGTGAAGAGAGCTGAGCAAAAAATGATCATATGTTGTCATATTTTCTGTAGTTATTAATGGAAAGGAAAATTTTTGAAAACCAGAATGAATTAATTTTTAGATTGTTTCCTGTGTGAGGGGACAACATGGAAGGAAGAAAAGAAAGCAAAAAAAGGTCTGATTTTAAAAAGCAGTAAATGGAGAAGTTTGGTGCTGAGGGCTGATTGGAGGCAAGAGCTGACATCTTGAGAGCAGATGAGAGGAAATGGGATGTGTCAGTAAATTATGAACAGCCTTAAAACTCAAGGCGAGCAATTCATAAATAATAGAGAAGGGAGAGCTGAAGGAGGAAGGGGAAACCCTGCAAGATTCGAACTCAAAAAAAAGGTATTTGCCACAAGATTTGGGAGGGAATGGTATTGGGGAACAATCATTTTAGGAAGGCCAGAGAGAAGAATGTTGATGTGACAGGATTGACTGATTTCTGTGTGAAAAAGCAGGGGGAAAACCCCCAGCATGATGCAGACAGAATCAGCAAAAGAAGACTGAGTAGGGAGGAACCAACAAGTGAAGAAGCAAGCAGAATCACAGTGGAGATTTCCTGTGCAGGGACAAACTGAATGTGGTAGTGCTGAGTGTAAGGAGACACGAAGGAAAATAGGAAATGAGATGAGGATGAGAACAATTCCTGAAGAACTAAAAGCTGGCAAAGCAAAGTAATTTCTAAGTCTCATGGGAAAAGAAAAGGAGGAAGGGAGAAGAAAGAGTAAGACATTCAAATGTCTAAAAGTCTGGTGTCCTTTCTTTTTCTTGGTAGATCACTGGATCTATCCTGTATGGATAAAGAATAAATTGTGGAGGTGGATTTATTTTTATCAGAAAAGCAGACTTTCTTAGAGACATGCCAGAGAAACTGATGGAGCAGGTAATCCTGGTCTCCAGGATTCTACTGGAACTGCTTTCTTTTCTGAACTGAGCTGATGTGGTGTAAAATGGAGCTGATCTGGGATGGAAACTTGGAAAATGAGATCTCATTAGAGTGAGAAAGAGTGAGAGAGATCTTATAAATGGAAAGGAAGGCAGTCAGGAGGAGGCTGAAAGCAAACAAGAGTTTTTCCTTTGTCCTGGACACGTCAAGCAATTGAATTGTGAAAAAGCTGACATTTATGAAGTGGGATAGAGGTGGAGAAAGCAGATAGTGCTAATAAAGGCGTTGTAGAACAAGGGCTCTGCAGCAGGAGGGTCAAGCCACACGTGCAGGTGTGAGACCAAGGAGATGGGTGACAATAAGCACAGACAGCTCATTGGTACAGAAGTTGTCCTTGAGTTAAGCTGAAGGAAAGTCAGGTCAGTGACAGAGGAAGGTAGATGACAAAGCTGGATTTAAGATGGCCAACAGCAACTGTGAGGAGGAGAGATGGCAGGACTCCTTGTTTACTAAAATGAAATATCTCTTTGCTGCTTAATTAATCAATTGTTTTAAGTTCAAACACATATTTTCTAGTTTTTGGCAGTGTCTGCAAAAGTAGGATTTAAAGAAATCAACAAAGACGTATCATTGCAGATGAGCTCTCAGTTACTAACCTAGACAGCTGTTTGGTGTTTATTTGGTGAATGCAGGGGTAAACCTGGAGTCACGCTGTGGAGTAACCCCAGTGGGGAGAAGGCTGGGGCAGCCCTTCCAGGGAATCTGCAGGGCCCCTCCAGAGCCTGCCCGGCTGCTGAGCAGGACCAGCACAGCGAGGGGGAGCCGCTGCTGCCAGCCTGCTGCCCCAGCCGTGCTGATCCAGCAAGTTGGATTTTCCCCCTCATTTCTCCCGTCTCTCGGAAGGAAATGAGCGCTTGGAAACCGAGCTTCCACCGGCAGAGGTTGCTGCTGTTCTCTTCACCTCCTCCTCCTCTCAAGCTGGTAACCTGTCATGTCAAGCGTTTAGCTGAAAGCAGTGGGAATTGTGAAGGTTTAATGTTTCCCAGACTGTAGTCTGCCACATTAACAAATCTTTCACTTTTCAGAAGATGATAGTGTCAATCACCGTGACAGCCTGAAAGACACCATTCATTGTTAATTAATTATTAGCTGTCAACTCAAAGACTTTGTTGAACTAAGAACATTCAGGCAGATTGTGGATTTCCTCTTTTTTAAACTTTGTGTTTAAAGGACACTAAATACCCTTAATTATCAAAGTACGATGAAATCCTTTCAAACCTCTTTCTTCTGCAGGTGACTGCTTCAGGTACAATATTAATTATAAATAGAATGAAGATTTTGTAGCTTCTTATTGCTGATTTATGTTTTCATAATGGGTGAACTAAAAAGAAATAAGTTGCCTTTCTTTTGCTTTGGTAACAGCCTGTGATCTCTGGGCTGCCTCTGAGTTTTGCTGTTTGGAGGAAACAAACAAAAGGAAAGGAACTGGTTTCTTGAGAGGGTCTGAGGGCTGTATGACCCACAGTGGGGACCACGACTTTGTGACTGACTCCACCGCAGAAATCCTTGGATTTGAGTTGTTGCAATATTTCAGTTTCACTCTTTGGACCAAGAAATTGAGGATAGCTTTCTCACTGTGCATGTGGGAATGAACTCTGATGGCTTTTTCCCATGCAGTGATCTGATTTCCCAGCAGTTCTGAGCACGCCCAGCCATCCCTGCAGAGCTGTGTGCTGCAGGAGCCTCGCAGTGAGGTGTGAGGATGCTCGTGTGGGCACTGCTCCGCCTGAGAGCCATGGGAGTGTCAGCCCAGGAACGCAGCTGGGGCACAGAAGTGCTTCCAGAATGTGCCTGCAAGTCTGGAAACACTGGCCAAGGCTCTCTCCATTTGGGCCTGCCAAATGCAGAAGGATACAATAATACTTACCTACCTTACAGGAGTGCTCTGAGGCTTAATTAATGCGTAGGGTAAAATGCTTTGAGATCCTCAGGTCATAATGATACTTAGCACTTTATATCTTCAAAGCCCCATACCCAATGTGAAGGAACTAATCCCAAACTAATTAGGCAAAAGGCACTATAAAAGTGCCAAGTGTTGTTATTTGCCTTAAAGTATTATTATTTAATCACAAATTGCCTCAAAGTGAAGTGTGACTGTATGAGATTAGAGACATAGTAATTAAGGCCCTGATTTAATATTTTAAATTTATTCAGCATACTTCAATGCAGCTCTTGAATTTTTTTCATTCTTTCCCAAACACCCAGCTCACATTTTAATTTTTATAAACACTGCATCCTCATCACTTAATAGGCTTTCCCTCTTCCCTCAGTTGTGTGCCCCTAGGATGTTGCAGTGCTGAGGGAAGATAGTTTGGTGAACAAGGATTTGGCCAAGTTGGAACACAGCAGACTGAGTGTGTGTGGGTATGAATTAAATATGACATGAAGGAAATGTGTAAATAAAGTCTTTCTTGCATGCGTGGTAGATATATTTATGTATGTGCTGTGTAAGTTCTACAATGCAAAAACAGCTCTGAAAGCATCTGTCACCCCACATTACTTATTCTGCCTTTGAGATACAAGCTGCAGCAGCCCTTCTGAGATACAGCACTTCCCTGCATGTCAGGGAGCAGCTGTAGTTAGCCTGGTTTGGGAAGCAATGGCTTTGGGTGAAGAGTCTGGTGAAATTCACCCCTCTGTAGAGAAGCTCAGGCACCACTCCCCTCATAGATAAACCCATTTAAACAAGGGAAGGGATTGTGTACAGGATTTGATTTCATCCACAGCATTATGGTGAGTTTAGAGAAACTCTTGTAGTGGGTACTGACCACATTTGCTCTACTGTCTAAGGCAATAGATCTGTTTTTCAGATGCAATAGACTTGAAGTTCACAGGGACATGTGGATTGGATGCAGCACAACCAGACTGTGCCACTTTACACACCTTGGTGGAAATAATCCTGCCTTCTAGTGCTGTGAGATTGCAACCAACAGGGAGGCTGAACAAGGAAGTTTATGGCATAGGAAGGCTTCACAGGGACAAGGGAGCAGTGTGGACACTTGGTACTGAGTGAGCCTTGTGATGGCACACAGACATTACAGTAACATTGAAAACTCAGTAGCAGCCACACAGACACTCACTCTGGAGAGAAAACATGTAGAAAACATGTAGGGGAGATGGGGGGAGGCAGGAATCCCACAGCTCTGGGTTGCAGTAACACTGGGCTTCCTGAGGAACCTCACTGCAACAGGTGGAATTACTCCCAAAACAAAGTAATGCTCAGAATGACAGCAGAACCACTGGCATAATTTAGTCCTTGTGTATGCACTTACATTTATAAGTTATAATTATTTAACACTTATCCAATCAAAGGAAGCTTTTGGAAGTTTGGGGCTCTTTTGTAGAGCAATGGTTTCTCATGAGCAATAGTAAAAGCTTATCAAGGCAATTTTCTTAGAGCTGTGAAAACTCATTGTCTCTGCTCTCTTGCCTTCTCCCCAGAAACCTCCCCTTGCAACTTACAGAATTTTTTTCATTTGTTGGAAGCTTCTGAACCCTGCTTTTGGGGGAAAGCAGTTCTGTTCCCAATTGATCTTGGAAGAGATTGGAGACCAGGAAGTGTTGACACTGGTCTGCATTAAATCAGAGAATTACTTAGGTAGCAGTTGGTGAGGCTGGCCTGAGCTGGGGAAAAGGTTGCAGGTGGCTCTGTTACTCTGAGATGTGCAAACTTAAACTCAGTTTTGAAATGAGCAAATTTTGAGGGGGCTGATGACACAGGCACATTTAAGCTCAAACTTGTGTTCCTTGTGCAGTTTGCCTTGCATGCTGCAGGAGCTGAGGGAGATGCAGCCGGGGGCGTGCAAACCCTGTTTGCAGGAACCAGATGTTCTACGAAACTGCACTGCTTCCCTGCTTTCCCACCAGCTGAAGATGCAGTGCTGTACTGGGACTGAGCTGCAGCACACAACTCTTTGAAGACTCAGAGCTTGAGAGGGTTTATTTCCCAGCACAAAGGACCAGAAGGTTTCTGTTTATTCTTAGCTTGCTTTCACTGAAGTGTTCAGCTGTCTTTTGCAGTTCAGGTGCATTGCTTTTACAATGAAAGCCAAATAACCTTTGCCTTCTCCTGGAAGAAAAGCAAAAATCCTTCATCCTAACAGAAAATATTAACATAGCAATGATCTTTAAATTAATAACTGAACCAGAACTTGTGCTTAAATAAACAAGTGTGGTTTTGACATAATCTTATTGCCAGCATGTATTTTGGTAGAACTTCATGGTAGAGAGGATCTGTGTAAAGCAGGGACGTTTGAGTGCTCTAGGTAGGCTGCTTTATTCTGGAGAAATGAAGCTCTCATTGAAGAGCCTAAGTTCTCTTGAAGCTTACTCTTGATGCTAAGGGAGGAAAAGGTGAAGAGATGAAACAATGAGACCTGCTGTACTTGGGAGCATCTTTTGGTTAAACTTTAACAGCTCCTTTTGTGTTAGAAGTAAAGGCACCTGTGTGAATTGTGAGACAGAGAGCTCAGACTGGTGAAAATCAGAATGACTCTGCTAAAAGAATGCCAGCTTTGACCAGCTCAGCCCCTGATCCATCTGCCCTTACAATGACAAAACCTGCTGAGGGATCCAAAACCTGGTCCTGCCACACCCAAACATAGGCTGGGTGAGAGACATTAATGTCTTCCCACTGCTCACACACCTTGGGGGAAGATGAGGTGTAATGAAGCGCTGACCTAAAAGACAAGAGACCCCGAGGAGATAGGTGCTATCAAAATGTCATCTAGATAAATAAGGACCCGAACTCCCAGTATCTTAAGTAGCTGGGCTATTGATTAAAGAATCATGATAAATGAGTATAGGGCTGTGAATTAGATCAATACCATCAACCTTAAAAGTCAATCTCCTGTACCAGCTTGAGGAGAGACTGAAAAAATGCACTCAGGAGAACCACAAATCCTTGGGCTGATGGTGGCCTTGAGGCTTTGAGCTTTTCTCTGCTATTTCTTTTCTTCCTTTGTTTCTCTGAATAGACTTTAAAGAGCTGGTAGAAAAGAGGTTTATGCCTGGTAAATATTTCATAGTTCACAAAACTAGGTAAGACTACCAAAATCCAGGCCTTACAGTAGCTAAGAATGTTGTAGGACATTGTTAGGGTATTGCAGAAAAGAAACATTTCTGTGGCAATTGTGTAGAAGTACAGGGTCAAATCCCCAGATATGCTGGACAGATGTTGACTCTCTTGGGATGAGTTCATACCCACAAAGAAGGAAACTGTAAAGTTTCTTGTTTTTTGCAAAAGGGACCGTGTGCTTGGGATAGTCTGCAAAAAAAGAAGTCTTTCTACAAGGATCAGAAAGAAAGAAATTACTAGATTTTGGAAAATTAAGCACCCCTGCACTGTGTAGTTCTCTGGTTAAGGCTTGGGAGTTGGCCATTTTAGCACAGCAGGTTTTGGAGCAGGCTAAGAGTGATGGTGCTATGCTGAAGCAGAGCATGTGCCTTGCAGGAGGGCTCTGCATGTACCAGGGCTTCATTAAAGGCCTGTTTCTAGGCCCATATTGGCCTTTTTGTGTAAGCTTCTGCAAAGTCACACCAACTTTCCCCCTCTCTGTTTTTTGCATCTACAAAATAGAAATGTGTAAGCCTTATTGGATGCTGATATGTTTCATTTGTATCACTTATTTTTGTTATTCTTGCAGAGGAATTGCTTCAGGGTTTCCTACCTTCCTTTGTTTGCCTACATCTCTGCAAAATGAAGTTGTAGCAACCACAGTTCAACACCAATGGCTGCTGGTTGTAAAGACTGGTAAGGATGTTTGCAGGAAATATTTCCTTTGATCTCTTTTGGAGGGAGAAGTCCTAAGATACCCAGTCCTTGTTCTTGACTTTTAAAGTCTTTCATTCTTTGATTATGGTAAATCTCAGAGGTTATAGGTATGGTATTTATGTCTCACTGTGAGGGAGTGACGTTCACCAGCGTTTCTGCACTCAGACAGGACTCAGCACAGACATTACCTGCAAAGGTGTGCTTTCTGGATGCTGCTTTTGGAAAGTTTCATGCAAATCAGAGTCTGTGAACAACCTATTTCTGACTGTATGCAACAATTGCAATGAGAATTTGTTTTATGATGCTATTAAGAGGCTTTCCCAATACTAACATTAGGCCTGTATCTCTGCTGGTAATCTGTATGTGTGTTGATTTTAATAGAGCACTCTCTCGTCATCTGACTTAGGATGAAATTAACCCCCTGCGCAGATATCTGGCACTTGTGCATCACTTGAATTGCCTTTTGACATGTTAATTGTGATTGAAATGATACCTAATACTTCTACTGGTTTACTTCAGAGAATTGAATTTCCTGCAAGGCTAGGTAGCAACTCTCATACAGAAATCATCTCCTTCCTAGAAGCATCCTCATCTTCACCTTCAGCGTGCTGATGCTCCCACCTGAAATAAGGAGACAAGCTCTCAAAAACTGTTGAAGAGTAGAGGTCAGGGGGATTGCCTGGGAGCAAGCTGTCATTTGTGATCTTTTATAGAGGGCAGGGCCCTCAGCAAGTGTTACTGTGTAGGAAAGAGAATTCCATCTGAAAGTAGGTGCCTACTCTAGGGAATTCCAGTCCCCTTTTCAGGGGGGGTATGAGTCTTTCAGAAGGATTAGTGATGCAGTAGGCCATCAAATTGCTTTTAATCTTTACATGATTCCTCTTCATGGCAGAAATTTGTATTAAATAAGGAAAAGTTAAGGAAGTGTTTTCTGTTGTTGTTGGGAATATTTTCCAAACCGTAATTCTAGAAAACTTAAAAAAAAAATTAAAAATGGACTCAATTAGAAATGCTAAATGAGGACCATAATGAGATATCCAAAGTATTGCCAAGTGAATTTAATCACTTTCTGATCCTAACAGCCACACAATTCAACTCTTTCTTAGCATAATTAAGCAAGTGACAATGAGGATGCTATTCCAAGACATGGTAATGAGATGCTGTGGGGCCTGAATTCAGCTGGAGGGGATTTCCTATTAAATATTTATTGTATGTGCAGCTTCTTCAGTAGCTAGAAATATAGAAGAGGGAATTTAGCCAAATCGAAACTCTTTTCTGAAATTAATATGTGAAAAACTGAAGAACTGCCACCACTTGGTTTTGGACTGACTATTATTTTTGGCCTGCAGGCTGAATTCAGCATCAATAAATATCATTGTTTGTGTAGGAGGAAAATAAATATGAGCAAACTAGAATGCAGGAAAATGGAAAGGGGTTGAGGGAGAAATAGGAATGTGACAAACCAATTAGGGACAGTACAAATCATAAAATTAAACAGGAATTAACTAACGATGGGCTGTAGAATGCTGAAAGACTAGAAGGTTTAAGGGGCAAAAAAATCAAAGATGTAGAAAGGAAATAGATAACAGAAATGAAGGTATGAGCCAATGGACTAAAACATAATAAGATTCTTAAGCATTGTGAACATTTTATTTTGGATCCAGGGGCAAGTAAAGTGTGCTTTCATCACATTGCTTTTGAGAGTTTATGGATGTGGAAGTCATGGCCAACCTATATTTGACTGAAACTGTAGGAAAAACGCTCTGTTGAGGCCCCAGGGATTTATATCACATTTGCACATATAAGCCCAAGAAGAATGCTATTTAGGCTCCAAAACTGAGCAGGGGCCTTCTTGGTTATTGATTTTCTCCAAAAAATCCAGCTTGCTTTAAATCTCTTCAAATGTCCTGATCATCTCCCATACTGTTTTATGACAGACACTTATGATAAAGGGGAAAATGAAGTCAGAGTAGAATTTATTCTTTATTAAACTGGGAGCACCCAAAAGAAATTTGGGAGGCGTTGAGAGTGGCTTTTTTTTTTTTTTTTTTTTGTTTTTGGTTTTTTTTTGTTTTTTTTTTTTTTTTTTTTTTTGTTTAAACCCAACTGGTGCATAAGGAAATGTGGAAAGCCTTCTTGTTCCAGGCTGGAATATGCAGGGCTGCAGGTGCTGGGGTGCAGGGCACTGCAGGTGCAGGGGGACACGGAGGGGGCTGCAGCCTGGTCTGAGCAGAGCCCTCCAAGCCACTGACCCTGCTCCCCTGCCTTGCCCTTGGGCGGCCTGACTTGTAGGGATGCAGCTCTTCCTGGCCTTTGGCAAGTTCTTTGCACCTTTATTTTCTTTGAGAAGCAGATGGATAGCTTTGAGAAGCAGATGGATAGCTGAGAAATGAACGAGATCTGGGAGAGGAGTGAAGCATTATTAGCTCCCATGCAGAAACTGCAACCTTCCCCTCTTTGCTTCCTCATGCACCTATTCAGTGCTTGGGGTTTGCTGAACTACCTTCCATGTGTGCTGGAGTGATGTCTGTGCAGTGTATTGGAATTCCAAGGAGAAACTGCTATGTAAATAATAATAATTCCTGTCATACTTGCTAAATGGCACTCATAATTTAAAAAAAGTTTTTGGCAATAGGATCAAATTAACTTGATGAGAAAGCTCTTTTTTTCTTGTAAAGTACTAGGAAAGCTGTGAGACAGGAGGTGCAATTAATTATCTCACTTGGATTAAAAGCTCTTTTATTTGATATTTGATCTCTTATTACTTGATTTCCCACAAAATTGCTGGTAACGTGCAGTCCCACTTAATAGCTCATTAGCACTCCAGTAAGGTGGTCAGGTTTGTGTATAACAAAGCAGTTGCTGGCTAGCAGTGAACGACTTCAGCCATAATTAATTAATTAAATGTGTGTAAAACATGGTTCATTAGCAAGGTGTGTGACAATCTCATGGTGTCCAATGCTGTCCCTCTAATTGTGTAATGGGCGTGATGCTGCTGCAGCACTGCTTCATTAGTTTCCAGCTTCTGCTACTGTTATTTGGGTAAAAGACCTCTGATTTCCAGGGCTTGTTCCAATGACCTGGTGCTGTTGGCAGGAGTAGTTTACGGTAACCAATCGAACAGCATTTCTTCCTCTTTTCACTTAAAACCCACACAATTAGAAATTATTGCTATAGCTTAGCAGCAGTAGCAGAACAATTGCTAGGGAAGCTGGAAATCTCAGTTCAACTGTAGTTCAGGCAATAACTATTCTTTATACTCAATTATGCACCGTAACCCATTAGGGAAGTCTGTGGTTTCCTGATGTAGTTTTTTTTCCCCCCTTCTGTGTTACAGCAAGGTTGCAACTGGCTGCAAGTATATTAGAAATTGGTATGGTTTTACAATTATTCTGCAGGCTATCTGACTTCTGTCCACTATATTTATCTGGCACATTTAGAGACAGAACAAAGCCAGGAGGTTCAGACCTTTAACCCAGGTGTTGTTAAGTGTGGAAGAATACTAATCTGCAGAACTGTGAGGTAAAGCCATTAGGAAGTCATTCTTCAGACCTACTGGGTCCAGATATGTTACTGCTTAAATTTCTGGGCCCTGATCATGATAGTCTGCTCACAAAAGAAAAGATGGAGGAGAAGTTTACTTGCACCACTTGAAACCTTTTGCATTCAATCTCTGTGAAAATGGGATTGATTGGTTCTATCAACGTCTTGGTTTGTTTTCACAAGCAAGGCAAAAACATGTCTGAGTTTTTGAGAGAATCTGTGGGTGTGATAATACAAATTCAGTTAAGGGGGATATGATAATCCCCACTGTAGTGAGTAAAGGCATTAAGAATGTTGATCTCCTTGGTTTTAGTTAGGTTCATTTATACTGAGCATGAGGTCCTTGTTCTGATGCTTGTGCATTTGTTCTTGTGGAGATATTTCTCTGTGCCATGTCTTTCTGTGGTTAGCAAGGCAGGTGGGTTTGTGGTGTTTATGTTATGGTTTTGTGCTGCTTTGTTTCTGAATGAATTCCCAGAGAGCTTTGGCACTCTGTGATATTGATGCATGAAGCCTGCAGTAATGATGGCTCTGGCTGTTGTTCAGAAATACGATTTTACAGGATTACTGTCATATTTGACTGGTATTCAATTAACTTTCTGTTCCTGATGTTTGCCGTAGTCAGAACGTGCACAGGTAGTTTCCTTCTCCACTGGGTGCATTGGAGGTCATTAATGAGGTTATGAGGGGACTAGAAAAGAGTAACATGTGTGTCCTGGTTCTGGTGCCCTTTATGCAAACATTTCCACACCTGTGGCATGGCTAATTTCAGGACTGTGTTCACTTTGTAGTTAGTGTGTTAAAGTCTCTCTCAGAACATCCTTTCTAAATTTCTCCTGTCCAGAGAAAATGCCCTGCTTCCTCTGGAAGAAGGACTGGCTTATTCAGTTGTGCAGATTATTGTGGTGTGACTTTAACCCAAGCTTTTGGGTTGGGTTGTCTGAACATTGTGCTTCATCCAAAATGTTACTGAAACACTGCACTGTGCACAGAGATTTTATCTTTTTACTTAAAATACATCTAACTATCAAGGACAAAGAGAAATAAGGTAACCAAATGCATGGGAAATGTCACTGAGAAGAGCACCTCCAGTTTCAGGAGTTGTCTACTTGCTCCAGTTCCATTTCACTGCCATAAGTGTGGACATGAGCAGGTAGTTACAGGCCAAATATGCTTTTGAGCATCCCTCATATGCCAGTTATGTGCTGCCAATGCCTTGAAAGCCATTAGCCCTCACTGTAGTGTTTTTAAGTCTTATCTTTCAAAGTTCCCCTATAATATGTTTATTTCCGGAGCCAGGCAGTGAAACTTGGTGGTTTTGAGTGTCGATTTCTGAGGCTTTTCATGGATTTATAGTTTTTGGTATTTGGGATTTTTTTTGTTGTTGTTGTTGTTTTGGTTTTGGGTTTTTTTTTTTAATGCAGAAGTTTTTTTTTTAAATAAGGACATATTATTTCCTCCTCCTTGAATCTTCTTTCCCTCCATTATTACAATTTTCAAAAATGTAGATATTTCCTAAATGTTCCTAATACAGAAGAGACTGTTCCACAGCTCTGCCTTTAATGGAGTGAGCAGATTGCAGTAAGAATGCGGCGCTGCTCAGTAAATTTAATGACTCTATGAAGATAAATGTTTCCCTTCCAAAGCCCCTTCTTGTCAGAATACATTTAATACCACCATTCCTTTGAGAACTAAATTCCTGTAGCACTTTGCAGCATATTAGCATGTTTTTCTCACCACATGAAATTGCACTTCAAGCAAGAAATAATAATGTTTCTGCATCCCCTTGTACATTTTTATTACTGCCAATGAATAGGAGTAAATTAACTATTATGGCTAACATTATTCACAGGGACAAATTCCTAACTAATTTTACAGAGAATAATAAATAACTGAATAAATAAGATGCCTTTAATTTCACATGTGAATTATCAAAGATTCCTCTGAATAGGAGGAATAGAGTCCAGCTGATTTTACAAATAAGATACAACTCTGTAGGAGAAGCTAGATGTGTGTCCCCTCATCTTTACTTCCTTTTATCCTCCCAAAAGTATAATAAATATCTTTATTATTACATGTGATTCCTATGAAAACAGGTTTCTCCTGTCTAATTATTTGTTTCTATCTTTGTTTATCCAGATACTAATCTGGGAGATGAGCCACATTTTACTGTTGATTGCTTGGATGCTGCTCTGATTGATGGCAATTATCGTATGGTTTGCTTCATCTGCAGACCTCAGAGTGCTTTTTAAAGACAGACTCATTGTGGCCTTTTACAGTGAAGGAAACTGAGGCTCAGAGTGACTGGGCTCTTGTAGTAGTTACTCAACACGTTCAAGTCAAAGCCCCAGTGGATCATAAAGTCTCAGGCCATCCAAAAATTCCCTTGTCACTTGACCAAAGAATTGGTCCTAGAAAAGAGCTTATTAAAAAAAATTATATTAGTATCCAGTTCATTAGGAATCACTCTTCATTCAGAGTGTGGTTAAAATGATTATCAAAATATAAATATATTTCTGTATTATTCACTGATTTAATATTCTTGAATATGGAAAAATGGGAATATTTGCCCATGAATTTCTGAACTCTGTGGAGAAAAAAAAAATCCAGAAATAAATTTCTGCTTATTGAAAATCTGATGGCAACAAAATATGTCATTGAATAAAAATGGTATTTAATCAGGACATTCTACAATTCTTCTTGGTAATTTTAAAATTGTATTTCAAGTTCATATTATGATTGCTGTTCTGTCTGTGTTTAGGCATGTGCACACACACTCATAAATCTACTTTGGATTCATTCTGAACTGCACTGTTTTTTTTCAATAGTACATGGGGATCCAGCAGTGCCATACAGGGTGAATTTGGCTGCAGGTGCCCGTGGTGGGAACATCCCTTCTTAACCATATTTGCCACCTAATTCCCTTGACTAACCCACAAAGGTCTGCCTTAAGCCTCCAAACTGAGGAAACTGAATTTCCAGTTGTGTATATTGAGCTGAAGAGGGCCAGGTTTAGCAGGAACCTGTTCTGACAGTGCTGCCCCTGCATGTTGGAGGTGCAGGGGAAGGAAGGGTCTACCCACATCCCATAATGCAGCATCTGGCTCTGTGTTTGAGGGACCTGTGTGTGTAACAAGAGCTGCTGATTCCTTGGGGAGGGCTGCAGGAAGGGCTGAGTCTGCGTGGTTTAGCATACATCTCTGCTATTCCTCTGTTATCAGTTTATACCTCCATTCCTGTAAAGGTGAGCATGAAGATGTGTGGGTGCTGTTGTTATAACTAGAGCTATTGAAAGACAATCTGTGAAAAGTGTTTTTTACTGAGTGCAAAATTGCATCAAAGGTTTGGTGAAAAATGTTCTCCTTGAAAAATTCAAATTCCTTATTGGAAGCCACACACACATACCTCTCCCAACCCCCAGCATGGAGTAATTTTTACCACTATGAATTAGTTTATTTGGCTTATCTTTATTTTGTTACCAAAAAAAAATTCCCTCCCCAACCGGTTTATTTCAACCTGAAGAATATTCAGAATACCAGGGGGAGAATCACACAACAGCTTGGGTTGGAAGGGACCTTTAAGGGCCACCTAGTCCATCACCTTCATGTAGACCACGTTGCTGAGATCCCTGTCCCACCAGACCTTCAGTGTTCCCCTGGATGGGGCATCCAGCACCTCTCCTGGCAGCCTGTGCCTGTCCATGTGGCACTAATGTGCCAGTGCTGAGCATCTTTGAGTCCCTCAGTCCCAGAGCTTTGTTTCTTCCCCTCCTCTGTTCCCCTGCAATAACTGTTGTAAATTAAGCAGTTATTTCTCTTCCTACAGTTTCAAAGCACCAAAGATGTCTGTGAGCCCTTTACCTTTGATGCTAGTTTCCTGTCAGAACGTGTGTTTTGGCATTGAAACATCCTGAAAAAGTTTAATCTGAAGCAGAAGAACTGTAAAATGAAGAGAGCAATTATACACAGCCCAGAGCCCCAAGCAGCTGAAATGACAACAAAGTTTCATCTGTTTATTAGGTTAGCTCTGTTTAGGATAAAATGCTATTAGCAATTTATGAAGAGGAGAGTAGGACTTTGAAATTGAATATCTGTCAATTAAATCTGAAAATCTTAATATGAAATGCTTTTAAAAGTCAAATAACATCTATTAAAACCCCAGATTTAGTAAATGAGAACAGGCTGTACTCTGGGTACACACTGAAGTAAAGCTTGTGTATGACAACAGAATCTTACCTGGGAGTGGGAGGGGATCTCCTTGTAGACAGAGAGGAAAAATGAGGAATTAAAGCAGCCTTCTACTCTTCAAAGAGAATTACTATGTAAAGATGGCTACAGTTGTCAAGGCAACTTTGCTTTTATGAGTGCTCCAAATATGGGCTCAGAAATCCCTTCCTTCCCTTCACCTCCCCCTCTTCCCCCACCCCTAAAAAGACCCCAGACCCAACCCAAAACCAAAGAACAACCCACACAGATTTCTTTGGATAATTTCTATTTTTCCACAGAAAAATCTTGGGTAAAAATAGCTGAAAATTTACATTCTTTCCAAGACAAAATAATGAAAAATCAGCCAATATTTGGAATTGATATTTCTGTCTGTAACTTGTTCTTGGCAGTTAGTGATTAAGGTCTAGTGTTTAACAGGGTGGATTGGGGATCCTGTTGGGTATGTGGAGAAGAAAAACAGACATTGATAATCTTTAATGTAGAAGCAACTTCTGAGCTCTTTAGTTTCAATAGTATCCTTTTGTTCTGTGTTTGCACACCAGCTCTTGTGCAGTCTTGGTCCACTCACAGGGATAAGTCACTAAAAACCTCTTTCTTTAGGCTTGAAGGTGAGTGTGGAGAAGAGCACAAATCCTTTAGCTGACTCTGTTGAAGAGGGTGGCAGGGCAGCCTGGGTGAGTGGGATTTGCTGTTCCCTTTGCTGCAGAGTGCCTGCCTGACTGGTCCTGCTGGGTGGCCTTTTCTGTTATATTGCATTTTCACCTGCAGATTGAACACTGAGAGTGACAGCCCGGTGCTGCTGTGTTTACTGACACACGGATCTTGCAGCCCTGCCCTCACAGGACCCTTTGCTTTCCAGAGCAGAAACCATCTTTTGGTGTGTGTAAATGTCTGATGTACAACATCTGCAGCAAGGGCACAGGGTTTGTGATCAGCACCTAAAGTTTGACAGCAGTAACATCAGTATTTTCTGTCTCCATCCCTGTGGGCCAGCCATGAATGCTTTAAATGGTTTGTATGCCACAATATAATCTTCACTGAGGCTGCCTCAGATTTTCTTATTTGGTCACAATACTACTGACAATAATCCTTGTTTATACTGATAATGAAAAAAGAAGGACAATCTTGTACTTAAAGCCCAAAGTTCAGCTTTCTGACCTATAGTCCAGGAATATGAATAATTCCTTTTTCACTGCATCTTGCAGTACTTAAAATGAAAGCTCTGCAGGGCAGATGCTGTATCTTAGTGTGTGTCTATGTGGTACCTAGGATATGCTCTGATCTCAGCTGAGCCATCAAAGTGATGCTTTATCACCTGTAATGTCAAAGAACAGATGTAGCTCAGTTTTTTCTGAGCTATAAGCAGGGTTTATATCCTTCCTGTGGTGCCACACTTGAAAATCAATATGGAAAAGCTGTTGGTTTTGAGCAAGTTAATAATGTACAAAATTTGTTACAATCCTTATGTTAAATGACGGTTTCTGTGGTTTCATGTATCTTTGTGGTGGTGGTGCATGACAGTATGTAACTTTTCTGAACAAACTCCTTACATTTTCACATTGGTCCCAGGAATTGTCTTTGCCATGATACTGGTTGCTGGTTGAACTTAAATCCCAGAGACCACACCTGGCAGAAACCGTTACCCATCCTTTTTTTGCTGGACCTTCTGTGATGTATCTTGTAGAGTACCTTGTATAATCCACTGTGGCTCCAAAGCAGGACTGTAACACAGGCTGGTGAATGCCTGCCACAGGGATGGGATTCTGATTTCCAGAGCAGATCAAATAGTCCACTGTTGGTTGGTTAAAAAGACACAGATCCAAAAAAGGGCATCTATATGTGTGAAGCTGTGCTTGGGCAAATAAGAAAAAATATGGGTAGGTCTGATGCAAAATATTATGACGCAATGTATTAAGGAATCCCAGGATCTCTATTTACATTGACAGAGTGAAGTCAATGATAAGTTTTCTTTGACAGAACCATTGATAGGCATAAGACTACACAGACATGGGAAAATAAATTTTTGCCTTTCTAAAAATTCTCCTCACTGTCTCAGACTTGGTTTGCAGACAATGCTTCTGGAACAGAAGGCGTGAGACCTTTGCTTCTGAATTAGTTTGGATTACTTTTAAAATCTATAGAAACAATGTGTTTTCTAGGCTGTGATTTACCTGAGTCTGTTTGATGTGCACTTTAGGGCAAGATGAACATGTAAAAAAAATCTTTCTCTGCAGGGGCTATAAAGTCCTACTGGACAAGCAGCATGAATGGAGAAGTCCCTACTGGCAATCCAAGTTTGGTTCCTCTCCTGCCTGTTCGGACCATATAATCCTCAGGACTCAGTTGCCCAGGGGCTGGACTGGAGTTGATAAAAAGGTGATTCTGAGACATCCTTGTCTCTCAGCATTTCCAGGTGCTGTCTTTTGAAAGCCCAGACTTGAGTGTGAGGCTGAGCTGCTTTAGCTGAGTCTCTCTTCCCAGGGATCTGTTACTGCTCAAAGGTAAAGGTGTCAGTGGTACCCAACTGCCAAAGGACAAACACAGTTGTGGCAAGCGGGGGAAACATCCCCAAACTCATGCTCGAGCTCTTGACAAGCTCCCCTCTGCCAAGTCACTTTTTTTTTCATGTTAATATGACTCTCCTGTGTGTATGTTGGTTTTATTTTCTGGTGGAACACATAAAGCACTGGTGCTTGTCTCCAGTCCTGCAGGTTTGAACGTGCCTGTAATAAATAGTTAAGAAAAAAACGTTATAGTATGAAAAGCATAGCTCAACAAAAAGTTAAGCTACTTTGGCATTTGCTACTATGTAAACACCAGTTGTTAGGAAACGATAAGCATTATTGATATCCCAAATGTATGTATTAGTGGGAACGATGTTAGGTAAAATGTTAACATCTGTCAAGACAATATAAACAATTATAAGTAACTTTCTTTTAATGATGCAATTAAACCATAACAAAAGGTGCGCTGTAAATTAACATGACACCACACCAGGTTTATGTATTTTAGGGCATAAATTCCAGTCTGGCTAAGAAAATAAACAAAGTTTCCAGAAAATCCCTTCAGAAAAAGAAGAAAAAAACACCTCTGCTAAAGCTTTACAAAATAAAGTCTGGGAACTGAGATTGTTATTAAATCTGACCTTGATCAGATTTTTATTATGTCAGAAAAAATGGTTCTTGAGAGACAGAGTTGTCATGGGATTAGAGTACATCTACAGCAAGATGTTTCCATGGCAACAAATCAAACACCATTTCCTAAGTCTGCAGTCGTCTGCCTCAAACCCATGAACTTAGCATTGAATAATTATAGAGAAATGCTGTAATGTTGTGTAAAGAGAGGGGGGAAAATAAATCAATCTGGAGGCAGTGATTTATTTTAAAATGCCAATTAACCCCATAAGTGTGATTGTTTGGAGCTTCTGTTGGTGGCGACAGGTCCCACGTAGGTATTTGGTTTTACAAATTGAAAGCATAATTTTTTTGTCACACATAACCTTAAAAAAAGTGAAAGACGAATCATAATTCCACCAGAATTAATGAAGTCTGAAAGTTATGTATAAAAGCTGTAATAGAAATTCAGAGTTGTGTCAGAGACTTAAGGCAGCAGCAGCACATGATACTCTACCTGAATTCTCCTCATGTTTGAAGGATCTGAAAACATACTTGATATGGGTACGTGTTTAGTCTCCTACAACCAATGAGCTATCTAAATTCATAGGCTCCAATGTCACACAGCTGTAATCTTGGTGGAAAGTTAAACCAGTGAACACATCACCACTTAGAACTCGGGGAGTGAGTTAAGGCTATTTAGTTTATCAGTCTTTTACCCATTCTGCCATAATTGTATTACGAATGTGTTGTTCTCCTCCAGGAGCTGCACCTTCTGAGTTTATCTGCTCTGTGGTGACATCTGGCTCTGTCTCTCTCTCTTCCTCCCCTCACAACCCCCAAAATGGAATGTGCTCTTCCTCCCCAGTTACTGGGAGGTTTCACAGGTACCTCTGAGATATTTTGTACCACCAGTTTAAAAGACAAGCTGTGTTTTGACATTGCACCTGATGAATGACCTTTAATGAAAGGACACAGGTTCACTGTGGAGGTACATTCCTCGAGCATTGAGTGCAAATAGCTCATGCCTGCTTGCTACATCTTGGGTGCCTCTTACTCCACAATGTGGAGGCTCAAAGAGACTGTTGGAAGAAGCTTTGGAAACTATAAGTTTGAGACTCAGCAGTGATGCTTTGTCCATGCTGTTGTAATTGCTCACACAGCTGCCTATTCTCATCTTCAACAAGGTGTCTCTAACAAAAGATTTTTAGGAGGGCCATTGCTGTGCATTTATTCCAGCTACTAATAATTTGATTAGTGACAGTCGGTGTCTCACAATTAGGTTGCAGAAAGCCAGCAAACAGAGAAATGTGCTAATGGTGGATTGCAGACGGCAGCAGCAGATCTACTGTCACAAGCTAACACTAAATTGGCCTCTGACTGCAATATAAATTCTGATGAAAAGTGTGGATTTTATTTTGCAGTGTGAATGGTCTCAAGAAAAAGTGGTGTAGCTTTGAATCTGATCACAGCTGCTGCTTTCTCCTTTCTACTGGTTGATAGGTTCATTCAACTGACCCTGTTTCAGCTACCCTTGCTGCTGGTGTGGCCCAAGGAAATTTGTTTCCTGATGTGCTGATGAATCAATGTCCTGTTCCAGATCAGGTCATTTGATACCTGTGGGCTGTGGGTGAGTACCAGTCAGATTTTCTCAAGAAATGCTGTAGAAAAAATGCTAGAATCGGGATTTGTACAGTATTACTTTGCCTACCTCAGGAGGCTAACTTCACACTCCAAACCAGAAGCTGTATCTTATTTTAATTCAAAAGATCTGTGGGGGCATTCGTGTAATTTTAAAATCAGTGAGTCAGAATAAGGTAAATGCTGCAGCTGAAATTTTCATGTAGATTGAAATGATAGGAATCTTTCACTTCTTATGTGTGCACAATTTACAGCCATTAAAAGTGTATTAGTGTCGTTGAAAATGGGAAAATTGTTTGTTCCCTAAAGGTGTAAGGAAAATGATACTCTTCTTGTTCACAACAGGAATTATTAATAAAGATGGATAAGTGATCCCTCTCTGAAATATATGCTGTTTTTAACATAGCTGAAAATATTGGTAATATTCTGAATTTTTAATGGAACACACTTATAAATATTTGTATTTTCTTTTTCTCTTTAATTTTTTACAGTAATAAGCCCATTGATGAAGGAAGTAGCCAAAAATCATTACCATGGCATCACAGATTTCAGTGAATCTCTTTTCCCAGCAGCCTAGTGAGGCAGAATGAAGTCTTTCTGTTTTTTACAATTTGAGAATGCAGCCTCTGAGAAAAGATGTATATTTTTTTCTAACAACTTTCTTAATACGTTCACAAATTCCAGGTGGTGCATAGCTGCACCATTGACTACATGAAAACCCTGGAGTCTAAGACCTGCCCAGCAACACACCAGCTATACTTAGCAGGTAATGGGTTTTAAGCAGCCTTTTGCAAGGCTGTGGTTACATTTCTCACTGTTGGCCCACACTTTTCAGTGAGGCCCACGCTCTCAGGCCGTGACACTCCAGCATTTGGAGGCCACTGTGCCACCCACAGATGGACACCATGGGGAGTGGGCAGGCCTTTGCTAGAAAGAATTAACTGCCAGCTGAGGCCATTGCTCACCAGGCTCCATCCCCTCCTGATGAAGCAGTTACCTGAATGTGAGGAAGATGAGAGTGCCACTGGAAGCAGTGTGTTGCTGCAGGTGTGGCAGAAGAGGCAGGTGAGGTAAGACTGCTGCAAGACATGCATCCAACTTGGCAAAGCCCAGAGGGGCTGTTCTGTGCAGGTCACCTCTGAGTCATTTGCCTCCAGAAATGAAGAGGTGCTTCAGTCTGTGCACCACTCAGGTCCTTCATAATGGCCTAACTCTTAAAATATACAAAATGTGAAAGCTACCACAGGCTTATGAAAATGGGTTTGTGGGTGGAGCATGGCCCAACAAATGACATCAAAGTCCCCTAGGAGAACACAAAATGAGGCGTGTCCTGTCACTGCCATGGGCCCCTGGCCGGGTAATAATTAGCCTTGACTCCTTGACTCCTTCTGATTCACAGAAGGCTAATCAATCTCTTTATTATATTATAACATTATTAAGAAACCCATTGCTTTTATAGACAGTTACAATATACCTGGACCTAATTGGTCCTCCAATCCAAACACCATCACCATTGGCTAATTATAAAACCACCCTTTGGTAAACAAATCTCCATAACACATTCCACATGTTCACAATAACAGGTGCAGCAAGCTAAGATAAGAATTGTTCCTCATTCTTTTCTCTGATCTTCTCACAGCCTTTCCCAGAAAGGCCTGGGAAAGTTATGTATTGCTCTCTGTGGCCAGAGAGTTGCTGCCACAATGTCCCTTTTCTGCTTTGACTCATTTACACCTGCATCATGTATAAGTTTCTGGAAATGTCATCCTGTTATCTTTTGCCCACTAGTTGTCAAGTTATGTTTGAGATTTGAGACATGTTTCCAAATGCCTTTCTTTCCTGTCTTTATTTCAACAGTAGAAGTGTGTAGAGATGTCAGTCCCTAGATGGATGGGCCATCTTGGTGGATTTTTACAGCAGAGTGGGCTATATGAACCTGCATAGATTAAAAAGCAAGAAGTAACCAGAGATGGAACTTTTTTGACATGCTCAGGTCAAACTACATGTTTATTGCTGTTCGTTTACAAGATGGTTGAGATACATAATCACTATTAATTGTTATGTTGTGGAAATGTCCAAATGTTATTTATTTTTTTTTCCATTATCCTCACACTGGATTCCTCACACTTTTGCCAGGAGACTACTCTGTCCTCAATGGATGAAGGATGGAAGGAAGCACAAAACCATGCACAACCATGACTCACCTAGTCTAAGGAAGGAGATTGCACTGCACAGGTCCTGAAACCTTGGGCCAGTGAGTTTCTGGCTGGATGTGGCTGCTGATGTTGGGTGGCTGTGGTGTGTTGAGCCAATGAAGAAGCTCTGGACAGAGCAGGATTGTGGCTCCTCCTGTGGAGCCAGGTCAGTGACTCACTGTGTAGTGAGTCAGAAGACCTGTTTTGGAGTATGATTTCAGAAGAGCTACTCAATTTTTAGGGTTTTCCACTAAGGTCCGCATACCTTCTCCCTGCAGGCTCAGAAATGCTCCAGCTCTCTTTCTTCATAATTGTTGGAGACTCCTTGAGCCAGATGCCTGCAGGAGGGCCCATAGTTATGGGATGAGGACTTCTTGCTGTCAGTGATGGTGCTTCTTACTCAAATGAGAACATTCTTGGGCAAATGATGTGAGGTCAGAAGTCTGAAAAAATTAATCTGGATGAATCAGACTACACTGAGTCCATGTATTTATGTGTAACATTCCTGGAACATCTTTCTGTATAGTTAAATCTTAGACTTACAGGTTGTGTATCCCATGTAAACATTGAGCTGCATATGAATGCCAGAGCAACCAAACAGAAACTGCAAACAAGGAGCATAATCAGGGTGATTTTCCCTCTCTAAATAGAAGCTCAGGAGAAAACTTTAATGTGAGGAGAGACTGAAAAGTCTGGGCCAGTTGAAGAAACTGACGGGAAACCTCGTCATGGTCTCAAAAGGGGATGTGGAGGGGTAAGACACTGATCTCTCTGGTGCCCAGTGACAAGACTCAAGGGAATGGCATGAAGCAGTGTCAGGGAAGGTTGGGGTTGGATATTAGGAGCAGATTCTTCACCCACAGTGTGGCTGGGCACTGGAACAGGCTTCCCAGGAAAGCGGTCACAGCACCAGCCTGAAAGAGTTCAAGAAGCATTTGGACAATGCACATGGTGGGATTCCTGGGGCTGTGCTGTGCAGAGCCAGAAGTCAGACTTGATTATCCCTGTCAGCTCAGGATGTTCTATGATTCCATGACTATTAACTGAGATGGTCAAGAAAGGAAATATAACAGGGACTGTATCACAATAGAGACTATCCAGACAGATGCAGGCGGTGGTTACTTCTGTTTGGCATTTCTCCAGAGGACACTGACAGGGAAAGATGTCGCAGTTCTGACGAGCTGAGGCCCGAGGGTTCCAGACAGCCCCTGGGGTTTCAGACAGGGCCAAGGGTTTCAGACAGGGCCGGGGGTTTCAGACAGGGCCGAGGGTTCCAGACAGGGCCGAGGGTTCCAGACAGGCCCGGGGGTTCCAGACAGGCCTCGGGGGTTCCAGACAGGGCCGAGGGTTTCAGACAGGCCCCGGCCCTCGCTGCGGCCATTCCTCTCTTGGGCTGGCACCGCGGCTCGGGCCGCGACTGCAGCGCGCCGCGCTGGCAGCAGGTGGCGCTGTCCCCCGCCGCTCCCGCCGCGGGGCTGGCCGCGGGCTGGGGGCGCCGGGAGGCGCGGGGCGATCCTGGGAACGGCCGGGAGCCGCGGGCCCGATCCCCGGAACGGCGACGGGCCCGATCCCCGGAACGGCCACGGGCCCGATGCCGGGAGCGAGGCGGTTCCGTGTTCAGCTTTGAGCGCAGATTTTTAGCTGCGGCCATAGAACCCTCAGTGAGAACCTGCTGCAAACGCCAGCGCTGTGACAGTGGGTTTTCTACTGAGGGTGACATTAAACAATTCATATAGAGGAGTTAAAATAAACAGTGCGTTACTTATATCCTTGCTTTGTATCCTTGATGTATCTCCCATTTTACGAACGCCGTTAGGACCCGAGCGGCAGCCTGGGCCGGGAAGGTGCGGCCCTGCAGGTCCGGGCGAGTGCCCAGAGGGGCTGCGGCCCCTGTGTCAGACACGGCATCGATACAGACAGTTCCTAAGAGGTCAGTGGCCCAAAGCAAACACTCACAGCCTTTGGCTGATGGCTCGACTCGCTTGTCATGGCTTTTTGGCCACGAAGGCTTGTGTATGGCCATCAAGGTGCTGGACCTTTGTCCTGTGCCCTGTGGGCAGTGTCCTGGGCCAGCAGGAGCAAACGTGCACGGTACAGTACAGGTATCTTTTACCTCTCATCAATCTACCTCTCTATCCTCTGCACATATTGACTTGCTCTAAGGGAAGGAGCCATAAAATATTGGCCAGGGGTTAGTTCCTGAGAGAACGTTATGTTGTTACTCTGTCTTTAGACGAAGACTGAAGACAGTAATCAAAAAGGCTATTTTTAACCATGGGTTGATTTATTTGTTTTTCGTGTACAGCTATTGCACCTGGAGCCACTGATGATGGCTTGATTAATTTTCAGTGATTTTTTTTTTCTCCATCTTCCTCCACACGACTCTTTTGAGTGGCACGAAGTTACATTGCAGCCAGCACAGTGTCTGGGCTCTGCCCCGCTGGCCCAAGTAAAGGCAGCTCTGGGCTGGTTGGGAAGGTCAAGGATCCTGGAGCCTTGTCTGAGCTGGCCAAGTGGGTGGTACATGTGGAGGAAAGTCAGCTGAAAGGGTTCTTCTGTTCCTCCTGTAGCCATGAGTAGATACAAGCATGGCTTGACTCACTTTAAGCCATGTATCCTATGCAGGGTGAGCAAAGAACTGCGGGATAGACAGTGGCTGCCACTGGCTGCAAGTGGATGAATTGGTGGTGATTATTATCCAGCCTCTGGTGGATTACGTGCTTCCATCATCGCTGTGCTGCTGGCTGTACCACAGCTTGTTTAAAGTAATGTTGGGTGTCCATGCAGTACGGTTACATTGACTTTGTAGTCCTACACTGAAGAAAAAAGATTGATCCGGAGATTTTTAAAATTCTTTTTTGTCTGTGAGCATTGGACAAATGCTGAGGACTCTCCTTTTCTTTGGGCTTGTTACTTGCAGTAGGGGAGAGAGGGTGAGATGGAGTTTCCCTGCCATATCCTGGGGCTGAATCTGCCAGTTCTGAACCCAGCAATACCTGCCTTGACTCTTGTACTCCAGCATTTAGTGCTACGGAAATTCAAGGCTGCACAGTTATTGGAGCATTGTGGGAATATATAAGGAACCAAGATATTCAAAATGGATTTCAAGTGGATATTCAAGGCAAACCTGCACCAAAGCAACTACTTCTGCAAACCCAGTGCTGCCAGTGTGTCTGCCCTATCCACAAGCCTTTTCAAAATACTTTGCCTCTTAGGATTTTCTAAATGGTCTCCATTCGTCCCCATCGTAATTCACACCTTATTTCTTTCCCCTCTCTGTGACTCAGTAACAGTCACCTCCCTTTTTTATTTTTCCTAGTTAAAGGTCAGCCTGAGCTGTGTATTACAGATGAAAGGGTGCAGCCCAAAGCCAGCCTAGGGGCCCAGTTTGTGTTGTGGATCTCTCCTGAGGGCACCTCTGTTTGCAAATGTGTGCCTTGCAACTTCTGAGAAGCCTACAGAGATTGCTGTTTTTAGGATAACTTCTGTCATATTTATTATTCAGTTAGTAATTTTTTTTCATATTTTCTTCAGAGAAGCCAGTCACTTTCAGGCTGTAGTTTTGAGCCTACTCTGTGGCAAGTGTCAGGAATGACTTTCTGTCCTTAGTGTTGAGGAGACATTTCCCACCAATGCAGATGAAAGTGTCACTTCCCTTCAAGGATATAGAGGAGAAGAGGGCAGAAAGTGAACTAAATTCTGTTCTCACACTTGAAGATAAAAAGTTGTCAGATTTTCTCCATCTACACATGTTCCTTAAAATCTAATCTCGAGGTATCTTTTCTAATGTACTTGAGCAAACAGCAGATAGATGTGGTGGGAGGGAGTTCAAGGGCAGCTGCAGTAAGCCCTAGGTGTAAATACAACTGTAGAGAAATAAAAAAAGACAATGTCCCAATGAAGGCAACCCTCTATGTGACAACCTCTACAGGACCTTCTAAAAAGAAAAGACATGTTCACCATCTCATTTTTCTCTATAGCTCATGCTTTCACCTAGGCTGCCAGGTGGATGTTTACTTCCAAAGCAGATGTCTCCTTCCCCCCGCCTGGATTCCACTGCCTGTGGACAGCATGGCTGCTGGCACTCTGAAACACCTGGCTCCCCCATGGTTAATGCTCAGAGCTGTCTGTGGCTCTGTGGATGAAATCTGCAGCATTGCCATGTGTGTCTGTATTTTAGTTTCCAGACATGCTATGCAGATACACATGGTAGAAACTTTATATATACACTTTTGAGATGCATACCTATAAAGGGAATACACCAAAATCTTGTAACCTTGTATCAGTTGTAAATAAGGAATGGTAT
Source organism: Onychostruthus taczanowskii (assembly GCF_017590055.1). NCBI lineage: Eukaryota > Metazoa > Chordata > Aves > Passeriformes > Passeridae > Onychostruthus > Onychostruthus taczanowskii. Next base: position 3,085,145 of record NW_024498462.1, on the reverse strand, counting down.
GTCATGTATTTTTTATTCTTTTGAGGGGATTTTATCTATAGGTTGAGAATGTTAAGGGAGTTTACCTCACTGCAGGTGTACCTAGCACTTTTATTGTGATGGAGCACAGACTGCACCATGATTTCTGAAGAGGCTGCTCTTTAAAGAGAGATACAAAACAACAAGAGCATTCATATAATAGATCATCATTTAAGGTAACATATTCTGCCTGACATGTAGTGTTTTGCACATTTTGAATTGTCTCCTGCCAAAATATTCAGGCCTGCAGCGGGAACCCCTGTTGGGAACACAGGACAGATGGATCTGAATCCAGTCATGAAACTCCCTGGAGCCAGCAGTGTGATGTTAATGATCACACCACAGTAAGATGTAAAACATACCTTTGTGCAGCTCAGTGTAAACAGCAACTCCAGTATTATGATGTAAATGAGAAACCAGCAAGAGATGATGTGTGAATGGAAACACAGCAAGGTGCTCTGAGGGAGCAGGAAGCACAGTGCAAGGGGAAATTCTGCACATTTCAAGTGGAGGTGAAATTAAACCGTGGACTCATTTCATTGTAGAGATAAACTTTAAATACTGCTTGGGCTGATGCAGAAGGGAGGGATCTCACCAAGCTATATCTAACTCCACCTAATGTTCTGGCAGGGAAGTGGGTTACAATTAGGCTTGGTTGCCTGGGCTTACTACTCAAGAGCTGGAAGATAGCACCTGGGTCCAAAGGGAAGATAAAAATCCCCAATAAGACTTACTCTGATATATCCTGTGGTCCACCTTTCTGCTCAAATCAGGGCTGGCTTTGAATTGAGGCAGTGTTGCTCAGGACTTAGTCTGATTATCAGTTGTCTTCAAGGAGGAAGATAGTTCTCTTGGAAGGCTTGTTGTAGGGTTTGGGCAACTTAATGGTGAAAACATTTGCTGTAGCATTACATAAGTCTGAAATGGTTGGAAGGCATGAAAGATGAGAACAATAGGCAGAAATTAAAGGGACTTGAGGCAGTGCCCAAAGGTGCAGAATGTGCAGCTGGGTCCTCAGCTTAATTGCAGAAATCCCTGATGCCCTTCTGGAAGTTCTCCCCTGTGTGGGTAGTGGCAGCTTGCCTTTGAGACATGATTTGCATTGGGTCCTGGCAGAACAGAAGGTGCAGTCAGAGAGCCTGGTGTCGCCAAGGTAATTTAAAAATGTGCTGGGCAGCAGGAGTGGTGCTGTGTCTGCTGCTGGCGGCATTGTAACAGTGATGTGCCTCTTTGTCCCAGAGTTCCCTGTCCTCTTCCTCTCATCTCTAGCAAAGGAGTGAAGGGCTTGCTGGGAAGCTGAGCTTGAAGCTAGAGGAGGTCATACTTAACTAACCTCCTGGAGTTCTTTGAAGATATTACTGCCAGGCTAGATAAGGGGAATTCAGCAGTGTGCTTAGAGTTTCAAAGAGCATTTCACAAAGTTCCACATCAGAGATTAATAGCTAAGCCAAAAGGTAAAGGAAGAGGAGGTAATAGAGGCTGTTGGATCAAAACCAGCTCGAGGGCAGGTATGAGACAATAAGCACAGATGAAAACTTTTCAAGCTGGCAGAAGGCTGTTCTTGGGACTGTTTCAGGATCTCTGTGATGCATAATCCTGACAGCACAAAGGTGCCCCAGCATGCTCATGCCTCTCAGGCAGCCCAGATTTGGCACTACCAGCAGCAAAGCATCCTAGCAAGACCCCCTTCTGACTTCCCAGCCCGGAGTCCTTTCATGTCTCGGCTAGGTGGGAGCAGCTGCCAGCAAGGTCAGGAGTCCCAGGTGCCCTGGGGCTGTGGCAAGGGGTGCCAGCCTGCTGTGCTGCCAGCCTGCTGTGCTGCCACACAGAGCAGCCTGTGTTTGCTGGACCTTGCAGAGAGCCAGCCTGCTCCTCAGGAGCACTGTGTGCCTGTGCACTGCTGATGTCTGAGCAGCTCCTCTGGCTTTGCAGGGGGCTGAGGAGGGAGGACATCATTTGGTGTAGGCTCTCCCCGTGTCTGGGCACAGCCTAAGGAGATTGACCAGAGCCACAATCTCTTCAATGACTGCTAACAAGTTAAAATGGAGCTCAATTTGGAGAAATGTAGAGTAATTAATCTTGAAGGGGGGAATCAGTCTGGGGAATATGCCTTAACAGAGTGAGCATTTAGCAGAGGGATGAAGAGAGGGATTTGATGTGTTGGGGGGTTAGTTTCCTTTAGAAAAACCCTTGGAACTCTCTGCCTAGATCACATCTGTGGCAAAAGGACAAGCAAGAGACAAGGCTGCATTAATGGAGGGACAGGAAAAAAAAAACAAAGCAAAAGAGGCAATATGTCTGTGGCTGGCAAAGGCATTGGATCCCCCCTGGAATATTGTCAGCAGTACTCGTCACTGTACCAGTGTGTTGTAGCGTAAGGCAATAAAGAGCAGCCCTGCAGAACCTGTGCACAAAGGTGAAAGTGCTGGGTTTTCCTCTGCAGGCTTCTTCCCACCCCATACATTCATCATCTGAAGAGGAAATCTGAGAAGCACAAAGGGTTTCCCTTTAACAAAGGGGATTTTTGAAGTAGATTATATTTTTCTACAATTATATATTTTATACAATTATATGTTGTATATATTATATACTATGTTATATTTCTCTCTGCCTTTCTCTTGCTGTCTTTCATCCATTTCTTCTTTTCTTTTTGGTTTTCCTCTTTTCTTCCTTTTTTCTCTCCTCTCCCCAGCTGGGGGTTGATTTATTGTTCCCTAACACATTGTTTCTCCTCCACCCCTGCCTGGGAAGAGAGGCTATTCAGTCAACTTGCTTCTGGGTCCTGAAGAAGCCACATCTCCAGTGAAGAGGCTGTTACTTACAGGCTGGGCAGCAGGATGAATAATACTTTTTTCCACATAGATTTGTATGAAAAGAAATCAAAGTTGTTTCTGTAGAAGAGGAAAAGCTCAGCAATCAAACTGAAGGCAGGGCATGGAATATTACACAAACTGACCATTGAAACTCTCAGATGTGGCTTTCCTTCCACACTCAAAGGAGTTCACAATGTGATGGCTGTTTCAAATCATAAAAAATCAGTACTAAAATCCTCCTTTTTTCCCTCTGGTATATATTCAGAGCAAGTTCAGCAAGTTGCTCTGAATTTACCCTGCTGTAGAAGACAGCTGATTTCATTTGAGCCATACAAGAGGCAATCTTATTTTGCTTTCTCTTGGATTATGGTAAGCATGTCAATCAATGCCCAGGGCCAGTCCATACAACACAGCTGTGCCAGGTAAGAAATGCACTTGTCAAACTGTCAAAAGGCTCATTTCTTCTGCCCCACTCTTAACCAGCCCTGACCACTGAAGGAAGGCTAAGCATTTTAGGCTTGTATGTACATTAAGCTGCAAGTTATAAGTCACTATCCTGACAACACCCTAAATGACAGCAATTAGTATTTCTCAAAAATAGTGCTTTTTCCTTCCCAGTGACTGACACATCAATCAACAGACTGATGCACAAAATGATAAAATAGGCCTCTAATAAGAAAAGGAAATCTATTATTCTTGCTTTTTGAATGCCCTGAAGCAGGACTGGTTATTGCTGTAGAATCTGTGGAATTATCCTTACTCTTTAAACTTGCCAAACCAACCTTTTATCCCTTTATGTTCAGGTCTGTAGAGTAACTTGCCAAAATAATCTTTGGCACCACTGAGGTGAGGATCCACATTGTGCTGCTCATGTAACTTCCCTGCTCATAGAACCATTCATCCCAGAAAGATTTTGACTGGGAACTTGGTTTTTTTAAACTCTTTTAGCCGTTTTTTATTTTTAAATACTTGCTAACTTGCAGGAAATGAAGGTGCTATAATGTGCCATGACAATGGTGGTTGTGGAGAGTGTAAAAAAACATTTAAATTGAAATTATAGCTAGAAATGAAGGCATGTAAGGAAAAGTCAAATTATAGGATTTACCTTCCAGTTCTTAAGGGCAAAGAGATTTCTTTGACCCTTTTCTTGGTTGTAGCTGGGCAAGGGATAGAAATGCCGAGTCTCATATGATCTTAATTATACACTGTGGGTGCCAGCAACTTTCAGGGTATGTGTGGATTCTTGACTGAGGCTCAGTGTGTGAACTCTGTCACTGGAGGAGTATGTCACACACAGAGCTGGGATAGGAGCCATCATTCACAATTCAGACAAACCCCAAGCCCTTCAGAGATTGAACAGAAATATTCAGTTAACCATAAAAACTGTGTCACGATTCTCCATACCCCCATGCCCCTTGGGAACAGAAATACTTCAGGCTGCAAAGTCAGGCCCTTCTTGTGAGGCTTTTTGATGGGACTGGAACCATCAGCTATTCAAACCATTGTACAAAATCCCACTCTTTTGCAACTCCCAGCAGTTTTTTCTAGACAAGGAGCACTAGAATTTTAGGCTCTAGATGCTAGTCCACACTCTCCCTCCAAAACATCCCTTTTGATTTCTTGGGTGTCTTGGCAGAGGGAGACTTTGGACACAACAGTCTGGAGGTTCTTGCCTTGCCATGGGCTGAAACCAACAGAAGAGAAAGGGCGAGTGCTCAGCACAGGATGCTGATTTTTACTGCTGCAGCAAAAGTGCCTGTTCCCTGTCAAAGTTCAACAAGAAAATCTGCTTGAAAGAGATGGTGTTGGGAAGATTTAATTTCTGTAAATATCTCATCTTTGTGTGTTTATTGAAGGACTGCAAGACTTCATGTGTCTGGGTGTAAGCCCCTCAGTGAGTTTGGCAACAATCTTGGGGCATGAGAGGTGGTGCAGCTGTCTCTATCCTCCCTCCTGAGCCTCCTGTGCTGCAGTGGGATGGCAGACAGGCTGCACCCTCACCCAGGGGACACACCTGAGCTTGGCCTCCCAAGGGAATCTGGTTGTGAGGACCAGCAAAGTGTCCTTCAGTGTTGCCTCTGGAAGTGAAGTTAGACTGCTTCATGTTCCTACCTGAGCTGTGTCTGGGAGGAGGAGGGCATGTAGAGTTGTTCTTGTGCTCCTCTGGGATTGCCTCCTTAGCAGAAAGCTGGGGGGATGTTCCTGTGGCCAGCCATGTGATGGCAAAATTACTGCTGGCATGGTCAGCTGTAAAGGTTTTGCTGCTGTTCAGAAATATGCTAAAGGTTCAGACCAGAGTGAAAATCAGTTCTGCACATGGTAGTTCACATTGTGGGCTATTTGTACTGTCTTCAGGGGAAGAAGGTCTGCTGTGGAAATCCATCCAGTCCTAGCCATTTAGAAGAATTAGAGGGAACATACTGGCTTACCTCAAAGAACAAATGCAAACATTTGGAGATAGCTTTTTTCCCCATTAACCTTAGGAAGTACCTTAGCAAAGATTTTCATGTTTGTAAATTGTCATTTTCTTAGAGCAAAGCCTTATGGAAAAGTCAGGCTTTTTTCATGAAAGCTGTGATGGAAACTGTTACAGCTCTGGTCCTCACTCTTGCTAGAAAACAGAGGTAGCAACAGAAGAGGAAAGTAAGCACTAAAGGTCAGGTATGAGCCACTGGAAAAATGATGTAGCCTCATCAGAGTTTTGTTTTTTTTTTTTTTTTGGCTTCCCGAGGTCCCTCCCTGCCCTTCCAGGCAAGAGAGTTCTTTCTTCATTGGCTCCTGTGTAGATCTGTCCTCTGATGGCTGAACAAACTCCTCTCAGCCCTAATCAAACATGAGAATGATGACTTTGCTTGTGAGGATCACATCTGGCCAACCACTGTCACCTTTGTCCTGCTTGCCCTAACTCTTGACTTGGAGGGGGAGAGTTTGGCATTTCCGTGTATGAAATGCCAGCTGGGATCAAATCAATAACATTGATTTAATCTTGTGTCTCCAAAGAGTTGGGATTTTTCCTTTAATTTTTTTGCTCTAGCTCTATTCTTTGGGAAGTAGAAGAGTGAAACAAAGGCACCAAGTGCTGCCAGTGGTCCTCAGGCACAGGAGCCAGAGCCAGAGCTGCAAAGCCCTCCATGAGTTTGAATAGCTTTTCTCTTGCAGGACTAAATCAGCTTTGGATGTAGGAGCTTGATTTTCAGTTTCAGGGTTGGTTTGGTTCACTGTTTGTGAGCCCCAACAGGACAGAATGCCCTTGCTTGGTGGGACCTGCAGTCAGCCCAGGGCCAGGTGCCCAGCTGGTGTAGGTGACCTCAAACCTTAGAGACTCCAGCCAGGTTACCATTGCTGACATTTTGCTCTATTTGTTTTTTGACAGATGATAGTCATAATAATGGACTGTTAAAGGCAGTAACTGGTGACTTTTCTGTGGGCAGAGCAAGCAGCAGTACAGGAGGTTCTTAGTGCAGCCCCTTGCACCTATGGAGCAGCAGCAAAGCTGGGAAGAGGGGCTGCACCCCTTGCTGCTCTGCTCCCTGCTTTTCAGGGTGGTATGGACATGTAAATCCTGCTGTGGAGCAGTTGCAGTTTATCATGTTAAGGCATGTGGAGTGGTTATGGATGCTAAAGTCATGCTAAGATCTTCCTATGGACCCATTTGTTCATGAAATATCAGAGGGCAGCGGAGGACAATTCCTAGTGAGGCAACTAGAGTAAAATGTAAATGGAAAGATGCAAACTTGATAACCCAAATGAGTTTACTTTTTATACAACAGATGTTGTTTGACCCAGGAGAAAGAATAATATTATAGAATCTGAGTGGAAAAAATAAAGTAGTCTAAAAATAAAACAGAAATAGCAATAGCAGCTGCTTGAATTGTATTTCTAATATATCAGTGTTTACAGCTCTCTCTTTCCTCCAGCTGACCCAGGAATCTTATAGAAGTGGTTGGTAAGGAAGAGCTGAGGAGGAATGTGAGCAGAGGTGATGGAGAGGCAGAATTGATCCTGGTTAGTGTCAGTGTGTGTCCTGGGCAGAGCAGTCTGAGTGAGGGGATGTGGACAGTGTCACTGAGGGGCTCAGGGTCAGAGGCTCTCGCTGCAGTGTGGGACACTTCTGCACTTGGGAATATCACTGGAATGGGGTACAGTAAAACTACTAAAATAAATAATCCAAAATTATGTTGCTGCTGAATCCCCACTTGGAGTGAGGTTTCTGGGTTGCATTAAATTAGTGTCCTGTGTGTACCTGTGCCAGATGAGGAGCTGAATTTGTGTAAGGGTGGTGGGTGAGGTTGCTGGGATGTTAATGAAAGGCAAGTTTCTCACTCTGTAGGCTCAGCCAGTGGGAAAAATACTACCTAGAAAAAAGGAAAAAAAGATCTTGACTTTACAGTTCTGCAGGCAGTGGTTTTGGACTGGCAAGCTCAGGCTGTTCAGCCACGACTGCGTGTCCAGGTCTGATTTGCAGCAAGTGGTAAACACCTCTTCTTTAACAACTGGTCTCTGACAGGGGCTTGAGTTGAACACAAAAAAATCAGGCATTCCTTCATTGTTTGTGAACGGTTGGGCTGGAAGTGGCCCAGTGAGGCTGTGAGAAACACTGAGTGTGCTTTCCTTTGTGTGTGTGGGGCTGTGCCGTGGGCTGTGCGGCGCTGGGAGCCCGGGCAGGCACGGCGCAGCTCCCAGCGTCCTGTCCGCAGTGCGCGCTACAGCAAATAACACACTCTTATTTTTATACAAATGTACATAACTTCATCCATTTCTTGTGGCTGCTCTGACAGGAAAAGGAAATTTATGACGCACATCACCCATTTGTTTGGCACAGGCAGTGTTTATTGCTGAGGGAGGCATTCTCATGGAATTGATTGCACAATTTCCTCTTGGTGTACTGTTTTCAAGTAATATCCCAAGACCTCGGTGTACTAAGATACAGAGGCACTTCTTTAAGGTCCACAGAATACTACAGCAGAGGAAAAAAAGAAGGCATGTAGTGGAAAATAAAATGGAAAAATACAGTTTTAATTACACTGTAAATCTGTGGCTCTCTCCACTCCACCGGGAGTGTCTGTGAAAACGCCCATTCCCCATAGGTTAAATTTCTAGGTTTCTCCACAGAACTAAGAACAGCTTTGGATTTTATCACTGTTCCATTTCCACAGGTATGAAAGGTGGGGGTTTGTCCAGGGTTAGTTGTGGTTCATGCTTCAGGCATGTCTGGATTATGGACATGTGGTGGTGAGAGAAATTCTGCACTTTGGGAAAAGAGAAAGGTGTATGCTTAGTGTGATGGCTTGCTGAAAGGCTGGCGTTGTTGCCTGTCCCAACAGGCCAAAAGGGCATGAAACCATTAATGTCACAAAAAGCAAGATGAGAGGCGTTGTTGCCTTGATTCAAAGAACTGTGTGATAATGTATATTTTAAACACTGTGAGTGCCACACAGTATAGAAAAAGAGAGAGAAACATCTGTCCTGGAAGAGGATTCTTGGCTTTGTTCCTTTTTTTTTGAATTTAATTTTATTGTTTTTTAAAAAAAATATTTAATCTGTCCATGCACAATCATTTGTACCAAATCTTTGGTATAATAGTTGTCTCATTTGCATGTGGAAAGGCACGGAGTTGGATGCTTGCACACAAAAATGTGCCAGGTGATGACAGCGGTTACAAGCAATCATGGACTGAAGATTGCAACCAGCAAATTTAGAGCTCTTTTGTTCAAAGATGACTCAACGTTCAGGGACAGAAGAATGGTGGTGTGCAACATCATCTATGGACAATAGATTCTGCTTCCTTCCACTCTGTTGGGAATGTCAGTGACAACTCCACACATGTCTGCTTGCTGAAGGTACACATCTGCTTCTGAAAGAGGTGGCTGATGAATAACTTTTCTTCTTTCCTGGTTGCCTGGTGAATGGCTCCTCACCTGCTTCATTCTTCTATTTTTCTGAAGGGGAGTTTGACAGCCAGCACTGCTTTAATTTTATAATTTCACTTCTCTGGTGTCTCCCTTAGTTTCTGCTAACTTCACAATTTTTCTTTCAGGCTCCAGATGAAAGCAATCTCCTCCTAAGCTTCTGTTTTCACACTTCTGAAGGCAGCTTCCTCATCTCAGCCTCCTGATGATCCTCCTCAGGGCTCAAAGCTGGGGACCAGCTTGTGCCCCAAGCTGCCTGTGCTGCAGCTCTGGGTGTGCAGCTGTGTCAGGGGCTGCAGTGGGTGTTTGTTAGCACAGAGGAGGATGGCTCAGTGGTGATGGCCTTTTGTATGATGACCTCTGAACTAGAAACAAGGCTCAAACCTCAGAGGAGACTGGTTATTAATCAAATCAGGGACCAACTGTGACTCAGCCTTCAGATCCCCAGCTGAGGTTGTGTCCATGGCTGATTAAAAGGGGAAAATATATTTAGCTATTTACAGCTGTATCTCCCTCTGTGAGAGGACAAGGCACCACGGATAAACTTATTTATATTTGTTAGATGTGCAAATTGTGGTTCCTTTGAAAACCTCACAGTTTATCATAAAGCCTCAGAAAGCACAGGACTGTTTACTGACACTGCAGAACTTTCCGGGACTGTGCCATGGACATCTCTGCTTGGAGTGTGTGACACAGGCATGTCCACAGGGGGCTGTGCCCAGGCACTGCCATCTGCACATGAAAGACTAAAGGTGGCTCCCAGCAGTCCTCTGCAGGAGATAATTTTCTCCCTCAATTAGGTTACACTTTCTAGATGCTGCACTTCAGAAGCCTACAGTTTTCCCAAGCCCAGCTCTACCTCCCAGCAGTCCTCTGCAGGAGATAATTTTCTCCCTCAATTAGGTTACACTTTCTAGATGCTTCAGAAGCCTACACTTTTCCCAAGCCCAGCTCTATAGTCAGTCAGTGGTGAGCAGAACATACAAACTTTCTATTGCTAATATATTTCACAGTGCTGTGTGATATTAGCAAACTCCAAATAGCTGTCAGGACCTCAAGGTATTCTGGAACATCCTTTGATGTTACAAAGTAATGCATTTTCCATATTATTCCTTTGAACACATTATATATGCAAAGTCTAGTACTTCTTATGGGAGCGGTGGAATTATCATACAACAAAGTATTTTTTCCTCTAGTTCTTTCATGGCTCATAACATATAAAGTTTCTTCTTAAAATCCAGGCTAGGAACTCAAACTTAATTTATTCAGTATTGAAAACATTACAGGGCATAAATCAGTTCAATTTTTAAAGTTCCTGTATGATATTTTCAGAGCAGCCAAATTCCTTCATTCGCCTGGACTCCTTCCAAAATTCTGCCAGCGCTCATGGAAATCTAAATAACTTTGGAGAAAAAGCAGGTTTTCTGTGGAGGCTCAGATTACCCTGTCACCCTTCCTCCACTGCAGACAGGCCTCTGATAAACATGGAGAATAGGGACAGGGAAATTACTTCATTACTTCATGTCCTTTTCAATTACAAACATCAAGGAGTCTGAGCCTCCTGCCAGCTCATGCCCCAGACCCTTGCAAATTTGTGGCTTTCAAAAGCCAACAGTTGCATTTCCTTTGCCAGCAGGGATAAGTGATAGGAAGCGAGCAGGGGAGCTCACTTGAATTTTATTTCTGAGTGTTATTTAAAAAAGTTTCAAATCTCAGCTCTGTTTATTTAAAGTAGGACTCCAGCTGAAATGTAAGTCTGTGAACCAGAGAAGTGATCAAAACAGGACTGCACCTTCTTTTCTTTTCTGAGAATTAATCACTCAGTGGTGGTGTGTTGCTGTAATTGTTCTGTGATCACTTAACCTGGAAGAAGTACTTCCAGAGAGCTTTGGAATATTCTCCTGCTGGCATCTTCAGATCTACTATTTGTACCATTCACCTATTTTCACAGCACATGAGGTCAATGCATTGTTTTTCTACCGTCTCTGTTTTGTGGTTTGATTTACACCTAAAGAAACAGGTGTATTTTCTTTGATGTAATTTTTCCATTATTGATGAACTAATGTTAAAAAGCCAAGGCTGTTTAAGATCTTACTTCGAAACCCCCTTATTGCTACAAAAAAACCCCCAAAAATCAAAAAACCAAAAAAATCCCAAACCAAACCAAAACCAAAAAACAAACTAACCCCCCCACTGAACAACCAAACATAAAAAAGGAAAACCCAGCTTCAGAATATTGTGTTGCAGAGGTGGGGGAAACGTTGCAGGAGTGAATCTGATTTCCTACTTCAAGCATAAATCTTACAGGCTCAGCTTCCACTCAGTTTTCAGGTCTGTGCTAAAAGTCACTGAAAGAGAAGCCTGTGTTTGGATTAACCACAGGTGTCTGTGTGTAGCTCTGGGAGGGTTTCCTGTGGTTATTCTGCTCTGGTTTTTTACAGCCAGATTCTGCAATGTGGGCTCAGGTCACTCGGTACTGCGACTGGCCAGATGTCTGCACTGCAGTGGTGCATGGCCCTTGTGGTCATTGCTGTGATCAGGAGAGAGGGAAGGGAGACAAGGACCAGTGGAAAGGTTGTGGGGCTCTTTGGCATCTCACATTTCAGGTTTTGCTTTCACTGGAATTCAGAAATCCAGACTGTTGTGAAATGAACCTGAAGTGGGTATGGGTAGAGCAAACAGCTGATGACATGGAAACCAAGAGGCTGTCCATGAATTCTAGATACAGCCTTCCTCTGGTTTTACTTGTTTCTTACTTGCACATGAATACTTCTCTTGAAGTCAGTGGCAATTCTTTTAAGTGAAATTGAAGTGTGGGGAGTTTTTAGTTGGAAGGCTTGCAGCATCTTTTTCATGCTATCACAGCTTCATCCCTTGGCTACAGCTCTCCTGGATTCAGGGATTCAGACTGTGTGTGGGTACATCTGCCTGTGTGTGTGTGTGTGAGGGTGTGTGTGCATTTGCTTCTTGAGATCCTCTGCTACCTCTTGGGCCATAAATATTGTGTGAACCACAACGGAGGCCTGTCTGCTGCTGGTATCAGCCCAAGTGTGGAAGTACATAAAACAAAAAAAGTACTAAGGAAAAGTTCACCACACTTGGAAAGTCCCAGCTGGCCAAGCCTGGGATTTGGGAGCTGCCTGGAATGAATGATCTGTACCTGGAATAATTTCGTCTACCCACTGACTCCCTAAGGTATGATGCCAAAATTGGGTTTTTTTTGGTGGGGTTTTTTTTTTTTTTTTTTTTTTCATAATGCTAAGGTCGCAGTGATACAGATATTTTTTTAAGTAATGGAAATTTTGGATGCACTATAAGCAATTTTTCCCTTTAAGAAGGAAAACTACAGATGGACTCTCATGGTATTTGCTGATATATAATAAGGAAAAGTGCATCACCCCAAGATTGTCTATTGCTGTGACAAATCACAAGAAGGGGAGAAAGACAGTGCCTGCTAAATTTAGCCTGTAGAAATCCAGTACATTCCAAATTCATGGAGTGAAATACTGTTTGCAGAGAAATATGATTGAAACATTTCTGGAAATATAACTCTGCTGGCTAGTTCACCACCTGGACTTAGTTTTCATATTGTAGGAGAGTAATTAAATTTTTATTATTTTTAAATTACAGCTCCCCCCCCCCTTCCAAAATATCAGTTCTCTTGTCTTCCCACTGAAGCAAGCACTGTTAAGCTGCTATAACTTTTAGAGCATGAAAGCAAATGTTGTAAAGAGGTCACTGTAAAGGTCACGCAGCAGGTTTGATGTGTCAGTGGATAAATGATGGGATCACATCTGGAACAGTTTGGTGAATAAATAAAATGTGAAAGCTCATATATCACTGCCCACCTTCCAATCTGTAAGGGAAAGAGAAAATAAATTCTCTAATAACCTTGTAAAGCACATAAAAGATATTGAATAAACTCTTGAAATTTTGTGACTAAAACTGTCTGTATTAAATAATGATTTTAAGAGTGGCAAAAAGCTTGAAATACAGTATGAGTCTTCCTTGTAAAATGTTGTTTTATTTTATGGTTTATTTATTAGACTATACTTGGATAGCTTTGAAAAATATAATTTTGAATTTAACTATGTGTTATTGAAACACTCTTCCTTTAGATATGTCCCCCAGAGGTATTTTATATTTACACTTAGGGAAAAGAATTTTCAATTTTTATTATGCAGTGCTGCATTATTGCTCATACTGCCACTATATTCTGCCTTCTGAAAGTAACATTAATATATGCATATTTTACTGCCATTACCTTCAAAAGGCCTTAGAAAACCCATAGGTCTAAAATAATTTCTCTAAGTTGGTCATTACCGACTACTGAATTAAGATACAACAGGCCATATATTGTTTTACTGGGCCATTAATAATAAGCCCCTGTGAGCTGTAAGACAGTAAGCTAGAAACGGAGTCATTTTGGGCACCAAAGGAATGTGCAGTATTAATAAAAGGCTCACAGAAACCTGCTCTGGAGTGTGAATGCTGCTGGTGTTGGATGTGGGATGCAGGCAGGGGGTGGGTTTTGATCTGCAGACTGGCAGGGAGCTCCCTGGGGCCAGTGGCAGCGTGGGGAGGGATCACACTGGTGAGGGATGGCTCCATGCAGGGTGTATGATGCACAGGCACTGCCAGCACCACCCAGAGCTCTGCTGCCCCTTTTCCTCCCTGGCACAGGCCGGGCAGTGCCCCAGCTGTGCCCTGAGGCACACAGAGCTGCCCTCTGCTGCAGTCTGGGGTCTGGGCAGGCACTGGGTACCCCCAGACACCGCCTGTGCTGGGGGAAAGCGCACAGATCAGTCACGGCACTGCCTCTGCTTGGCTGGGAAGGAAGAGCTGAAGCAGTGCCCAATGCAGCCATGGAGAAAGTGCCTCATCTACTTCAGCCAGAGACACCTGGGAGCAACAGGGTGAATGGTTGGTTTTGGAATTGTGGGTGTAGGGAGCGGTGGGTGGATGTGGGGTAGGTGGGTTCGTGGGTAGTTCTTGCAGAAACCTGAAATGTCACCACCAATGCTTGTTTGAGTCCTGCCTTTCACACGTGCAGTTCAAGGCATTTAGTATCTGGGATGATGCAGGAAGATCTAAAAATAAATGTAGACAAAGTCTAAGCTGGTTATATCCACAAATAGAGCTTTTATTCTGAAATACCATGTTACCTCTAACCTTTAAACTACACTTGGAAATCTCAGATCACCTTGTAACATTGCTCGACCTCTCTGAATTTGCTGCCAGGAATCAAATCAATGACTTACCAGAAAACTTTATTTTCCCAAATACAATGTTGTTGCAGATAAATTAATCCTGCAATTTCTCCAATTCATTTATTGAGCTCCCCCTTCATGTGGGTTTGGTTTCTTGTCCCTGTCAGCTGTTCTAAATATCTTATTTCTTTGATGAGCCGAAACCTCTTCAAGTACCCAGCTCAGACTTTATAGCCAACTTAGCTCCATTAAATTTTTGGCAAATGTATGGTCATGTGGTTTTTGAAGACAGCCATATTTAATACAACTCTGTGCAGCTTTTTTTCTTCAGAGGAAAGGTAATTTAATGTAGAGAAAGAATTTTGTACTTTAGCACTGGTTTCTGATTCCCAGAGCAGACCAGCAAGGGTGTCAGTCTTGCCAGAGGAACCTGGAGCTTTGGGCTTTTCTCTTTTATTTTCCTGTGAAGGATTCCAGTTACTCTAAGGATGAACAGGAGCATGTGAAATTCTCCACAGAGAGTGACAGAGTTGGGGCAGAATGTGACACCTGTTCTAAGGGAACAGAGGTTGTAAGGGGAACAATTTCTTTAGCAGACACGTGATGAGGTGCTGTGTTGAGACAGTCTTGGCCAGTGCAAGTGATTCATGAGTTTCTTTGAAGAAATTAAACTTACTCCTTAGTCAACTTTATTCAGCTTAGATTTTTCTTTTTGCAAGCTGAATTTTATTCATCTAGAAATTCATCTGGGAGTCTACACCCAGGATGGCCGTGGGGGACAGCCCGTGAAGAGAGGGAGATGACACAGACACTGCCTGTGTGATGACAGAGAAAGCATCTCAGCATGAGTGCCTATCAGAAGCTCATTACTTGTTAACAGCTGATGATTTTGTTATTTTCTGCTTCAGAGGTGCAACCTCTACTTTCAGCAGTGAAAAGCTTTGTGGTTTTGGACCTAATCAGGGCTTCAGCCCTCAGCTGAGAGCCAAGGCTACATCTTGCATCCAAGTCCCCCAAGCAAACCCTTTAAGGCTTCATCCTGCCTCACCTCACAGCTGTGGGGGCAGGCAGGACCCAGCCTTAAGTCAAGTGGTTCAAAGTCCATAAACCAAGTAGTGCAAGCCTACACTGAACATTGTTCTGCACACAACCTTGTTGGTAGCAAATGGTGAAGCTGGGAAGAAAAGCCAGCAGCCCTCATTTCATGGCTGGATCTCTGCCTCTGTCATTCTAGCCCAGCACAGGGCAGTGTCTCTCAGATTTCAGTAGTGGCTAAGCACAGAAATATCACAGTTCATCTGGCCCTAATCCCACAGTTCTTTGCCCCACTCATACCCTCACTGTATTTTTGGTGCCAGTTACTTGTTTGCTGTGGGATGTCTTCAAATTCCCCGTACTTTTCTGAGAATTTTTAATCTTGAGGGAATGTCTGGGTTTAGAGACATGCCCAGCAGAACAACTGTGCTGTGAAGAATATGGTTTTAATCTGAGTGAAGCAATTCTTCTGCTAATTATGTTGTGTAGAGTGTGTGATAGAAGAGAACTTGTTCAGTTTTCTCTTCCATACTATGTGAGCTTTTGTATTTTCTAGTCCCTGCCAGAAGCCATCAAATCTTTTTGAAATTCAGTTGAAATTCAGCTGTCCTTGCAAACAAGAAGAGGTTAACAGATGATACTCTAGGCTCAAGGAAAATCATGAGATTGAGGAAGAAAATATGAATCTTTCAGAATTATAAAGATCATGGCAAATACTCAAAATTTGAGCTAGTGCCATGCTGTTAGAAGATCCAATCATTTTAATTTTGAAAGATTTTAGCACATTTACAAACTGTGGTCAGCTAAACATGCTGCTAAATCAATACGTGAAACACTTTTTAGCTTTTTCAGCTTAGTTCTTGCATCTGGCTTTTCAGGGGGAGGGTTCAGGTCTTTGAAAATTTACTGTAACATAACATATATGAGGTGAGATGTGATGCCTGGCTGAGGGGAGGATCGGCCCAATAATCCATGGTAGGGCTACATTATGGTTCTACAATCCCCCATCCATCCTTGTCAGGTCCGTGTGCTTTAAATGGGAAGTGGTAGCCATTGGAACATGTAGATTAATAGGTGATGTGTGTGTTAATTACAGGATCATAGATGTTGGGTTTGGAATGGCCTTTATAGACTGTTGAGTCAAATCCCTGGGATCTCTTGTGGTTTACCCCAGGTATTTTCCCTCTGAGAGTGCTTGCTGGCGTCAGCTGGGATGTGTCTGTTGATAATGCTTGTGCTGCTTCTCTCTTCAGACTGCTGCACTGTTGAATTACTGTTCCTGTTGAAAAGTTTTTTCTTGTTATCTAATCTAAACTTGCCCCTCTTTAATTTAAAGCCATTACCTCCTGTAGTACATTGCACTTGGCCAACCTTAAATAAGTCTTTCTTCTCCTTTACATTATTTCCTCTCAAGTATTAATTACCTCCAACACTTCTCTTTATTTCTTTAAGCTATTTAGGTTAACTTCCCTTAACCTTTATTCGAACCCTCCTCTCAAAAGGTTATGTTAGCTGACATATTGTCTTGAAAATGTTAACTGTTGCTAAAAGGAGTTCTTACAGAGCACACTCCTACCGAGTGTGCAGCTGGATAAATACATGGTGACCTTTTTTCTAGGACGTCTCGTGGCCATAGCATGGTCATGTAGATGATTCTTAACCACTGATTTCCCAGCAATGCACTTGGTGTTCTTTGTTTTGTTTGCAAATAAATCGGGGTCTGCTTAAGAGTAAAGGAGCTGACCTGAGAAGTATCCAATACGATTGCTCAAAACCTAACATGAAAAACTGAGAGAGGCTGGATGGGCTGGCAGTAAAATCTGAATTGTGACCTTCTAGAGGACAGGCTCTGTTCATTAATGCCTCAAGATTACTGAGGGAGCATGGAACAGCACAGAGGGTTTAGTGCTGTGCACTCTGCTCTGTTAGGGGCTTGGAGAGGCTTGCAGACTTGTTGGCTCTCAGACCTGAGTGCTGGAACCTGTCTGTGGTCAGGACACTTCAAAGGCACTTTGGTGGAAACTCAGTTGCATAACTGTGGTTTGCAACTGATGTGGCCCCTATAACAGAATTGCTTATAGTGAAGCTGTCCTCTGTCCTGCCCTTGGTAGGGTTATTCCTACCAAGAAATGCCTTCTTCCAGAAATTCAGAGGAAAGTGTCTGTGCTCTCCTGGGCACATGGGCTAATCTTGCAGCTTCTAATGCAGGGTACTTATGGAAGAACTGGTTGGAATCTGGTCCTTAATCAAGAATCATTATGGCAGGAGTAAAAAGTTTTGCTCTGCTAGTCTGAGCAAGGGACATGCATATGAGGAGATTATGTTATTCCTTTAACAATCCATCCATTAAACTCCACACGGGAACATCTGTTTCCTTCATATTCTTCACAGAGGATGGGGGTTTTGCTCTCAAAGACAAGGAGCTTTGCTATCACATTGTATATTTTATTCTGTTCCACTCTTTCACTTTTTCCAGAGCAGATTTGAGGTGTTATTTGAAACCTGTCAGAAAAGGGCTCATCTCTTACAGCGTCGGCTTCTTGTGTCGCCTTTGAGACCCTCCAGTGTTGCTTGTTCCATCAGGGAATTAAAACATTCAGATTGATGCAAGCAAGATGAGAACAGGCTGAGATTCTGGCAGAGTGGTTTTTGTTAACAGTTGTTTCCAGGCCAACAAAATTTGAGGACCCCTGTGTTTGGGGCAGAGTAGAATTTGTGAGAAGGCACCTCGATGTCACACATGCATCCTGTTTGCTGGCTGACAAAAGCTGCATATCCAGCGTGCTCTGCTTCTTCCATGCCTGACAACAACCTCCTTGGGATCTTGTTTTAGAAGCATATGAACACTGGTAAAACTGAGGTTTGCTGAATTCTTGCCCAGAGCTTTTCTGACTCATCATATGGTATATCCACATGTAACTCATTTTTCCAGCAAATCTTTACTCCAGACCTCAAAGAGGATACAGGAATGAATGAAGAGTTGCTGTTTCTTTTCTAAAAGTTTATGTGGAAACAGATTCTTTCCTATTTCTGTGGTCTTGATTGCATTTTCAAGCCTGGTGCTGCTCTTTGTGCTGTTTTAAGTCCTGTACTTGAAAGAGTTCCAGAATAATGGGAAATCCTTACAGTAGTTGTGCAGCTGAAATCAGCAGGTGACAGGTAATAATTTGGTGTAAAAAGGCAAATGAAGGTGTATTTATGAATATGCCATTCTCTCAGGAAAGTGAGAAAAGCAGCCCTTCTTTATTTATTTTTTTTTTTACTTTCCTATGTGCCACATTATAAAAGGGCAAAAAAAGGCTAATTCTGATCTCCAGATCACTTTGCATCAAATGTTTTACCCTTGCAAGAGCTGTTTGCTTTTTCTGATAGAAGCCAGCTGGCATAACCTTCCAGTCAGAGATGAGGCATGGAGGAGCTCTGTGGTGGCCCAGGGCCTGGCTGCTTGGTGATGTTGTTTTCAGCTACCAGTTGTGAGCCTTGATCTCCTGTTGCTCCAGTGTTTCCTGCTTCCAAGGTGTGTTATTTTCTGCCATCATGAATTGGTGATCCCTGCTGTGGTAGTACAATTTCTGTAAGGAATTCCCTAAAGGGAATATTCAATACTTCTTTTGAATCCTAAAGCTGAAAATATCTCATCTATCAGTGCTACTTGACCACTGAACACTTCCTTATGCAGAAATAGCATAATGGGGCCAGGACACCAGGGCATATAATGGTGAGGAATCCTGGAAAATCTTTTATTTCAACAAGCTGGGCAAAAGTTTGGGGAGTAAATTTTTTTGCATTACAGGTTAAGAAGACTGGTCTCCCTCCCTGCATAGGAAATTCCAGAATTTTGTGAAGAATCAGCATTGCCAGAACGTATGGAGTGTTTGTGATGAGTGCACGTAGCTCTGTCTGGGCACTGGAGCCTCCTCAGTGGGTACAAAGGGAGCAATCATGGAGTACAGTTCAGTGTCCTGCTCACTGGGCTGCTCTCTGCAGAGAGGGAATTGTGGAAATGTGGTGTCACTGCTCACATTGCATACCTGCACCACAGCAGCACTGTTTGGTAAAGGAGCCTCCTTTTCAAGCTCCCAGAACTCCTGATTTTGCAAACCTCCTGATGTCTGCCAAAACACATGCACTTCTAGTCCTGTCCCACAGAAGCCAGAAATCACTGAATCGTGCAGAGACATCTCTAGAGGATCATCTTTGGCATATAAATGTTCATACAGAATGTGAGAATGGGAAAAACAAATGTGGCACCCTCTTGAATGGGTTGATTTATGATAGAAGAGGAGTTGGGAAGTACAAAGCTGCCTTCTGGGAGCAGCTAATTTCATGTTTTAGTTGCCTGTAAATAAGTGTGTTTCAGATAAATGCACCCATCTAGCTGACTGCACGTTTCATTACTGGGAGGATTATGCCAGTTTAAAAGATTTAGGAGACTGCTGTGCCAAGTTCGTGTTTTTTAAGAGTGAGGACTGCCAAGCCCTGTGGGTGTAAGAGCTACTTTGGAAGCACTTTTATGAACTATTCCTGATGCATATCTTCAAAATATTTAAAGCAACACCTGTCATAGGCCGTTCTCTCTTTATCCTCTCTTCATGCCAAGTAATGGTGCCACGTGGTTTCTACAACTGAAATAACTCTTGGAATACAACATCCTGCAGTTCAGTGTGCAGTGTATGTTGGCAGGACTTCTCTTTTTCCTTTTCTTCCCCTCCAGGATTTCTACATATTGGGTATGAGTGCTAATAAACTGCTTGGGAGCCACTATTATTGTGTTAATCTGGATTTGGCATTGAAAGGATATTAAAGCTATTCCATTATCAGCCTTGTGAATATAAAATACCATGGACTTTTAAATATTTACATTATTGCAAGGTTCAGGCCCAAAGGTATGAGGGGGCTGTATTCAGGCCTCCCACGATGGAGTCTTGGGTGTAAAGAGGGATTTAGCCTCCTGACTATGTAGGATTATCACATCCTGTCTCCCTGTATAATGAATGGAGAATAAGGGATTTTGTTGGCTAAATTATGTGTTTATAGCAAATGATAATTTTTTTCCACTGGTTTTAGAGGGAAATGGTGTCTGAACAATAGGTTAAGCCCTTCTCATTATTCTAGATGCAGCCACCTGAAAATCTCCTCACTTGGCATCCTTCAGTTCAGGTCTGTACCAAGGTCAGGCCGTGCAGAGCTTCAGTTTGGGGTCCCCTGAGCCCAGACTTCAGGTTGTTTTACCTGTTTTTCTCAAAGAGCAGTCAAAACAGAGGAAAGCTTTTCCAAGGCAGTTGTTCATACCAACACCATCATTTTTTTTAGGCCATGTCTAGGCATTTTACCCAAGAATTCTTTTTGTTGCTCTCTGTACCTGGTGATGTAGGCTGTGGGTCGCTGCCACAGCACGATGTTGCTCCTCTGTGCTGTGCAGAGCCTCAGAACACACTGCAGGCCATGTGAGCAGTAATATGTAAATCATCATTAGCATATGTTTATTGTTTCTTTTCAGAAAATCAGATTTAACTAATCAGCCTAAGTGAAACATATGCTGAAATTAATTAAAGTTTGTTTTAAAATAATTTGCATGCTTATTGCTTTTAACTGATTGTAATTGGGGCTTTTGAATACTTTTTAACAGACAGAGTCACCTAGGTTGAGCTTTTCAAAGCATGCCCTGGCATGTCACCATCCATCTTCCACTGCTGCCTAAATGATCTGTGTTGCACTGAGTTCCCAACCCTCCCAAATCACAGAGAAAAAGAAGGATCATATCATTGTTCCCCATTCTGCCATGGTGGTTTTGTTGTTGAGATATGTGTGCCATGATGAAAGATGTGATGATTACAGAATAACAGAAGACAGCAGAGCTTTTATGAATAATACACAGCTGACAGCATTGCTTGAGCATCATGTGTGGTGGAAGGTCTCATTGTTCTGGCAGGATTGCTCACCTGCAGACATGAATTCCAGCCACCCCTAGCATCCCCCCTGGACAGCACTGGGGATGTCAAGACTGGCAGAGACACCTGTGGTGTGGGGGGGCCCTACAGATAAGTGCCCTGGCCAGGAGCTGTCTGACACTCTTCTTTGAGCCTGGAGAGAGCCAGCTGGCTCTGCAGGCAGGGGCATTTAGGGTGGGGAGGGACTGGCATCCTCTCAAGTTCTGCCCCAACAGGCAGCATGGCTCAACCCACTTGTCTCCTGGAATCCAGCAGAGAAGCCAAAGGCAGCAGCAGCCTTGCCAGAGCACGCTGGTGTCTCACTTGCAGGCTCAGCCAACATGCCTGGGCTCTGTGTCTGGTGCTGCTGCTGGCTTACTCTGAGCACTGGGCAAGTCACTCCTGTTCTGCTCTCCACGCTTTTCTAGCTGAAGGAAATAGCTGGGTCTGAGAACTGTCTCTTTGATAACAGCAGGTTATGCAACGGGGCTCTGAACAGGACATGCTTTTAACTCTGGGCTTCTCACTGGGAGCCAATGAATCATGTGCTCCAGGTTTTACATGGGCTTCTTAATGGTCTCCAGGTGGAGATGAAGGTGTGGGTTATGACCTATAACTTCCTAAATAGCCCGGGGCTGGCCTAGCCGTGGGACTGCCTTTCTCTGTGTTGTGTCCTGCCATGGTAGGCAGAAATGTCTCCTTAATGGAAATAACAAGGTGACAAGCAGTCTGCAGCCAGTCTTAAGGAAGGGGTCCCTTTTTCTCTACCTCCTCTTCTTTGGTTTGAAATTATCAAGAAAGAAAGTGTGAAGAATGGCTCTGGAAAAAGAATGTATTTTGAGTGAATCTAGAGCTCTTAGGGGTAAAAGGCTACCTTAGTCAACAGGTGAGCTGCAGTGAAAGGCCTCTCAGTAAGGTGAAAGTTATATTAATTGAAGTTAAATTCAATTGTATTTAGTCTCAGAAATCCAACTGCCCTGATCTGGAGAATCTAAGCAGAACTGCTGGACTTGGGCTCCTTTATGCAAATAGATGGGCCCATTGGTTGAGCCATGAATCAGCATCCTGCCACTGATAAATACTGCTCATCCCAGCAGAGGATTTGTCTCACTAGCACTGCTTACCCTGCAGCAGAGCTTGCAGGATTAGTGCAGGACTTGGATTGTTCTTTTCATTCATTAGATCTTCCTCAGACCACACTGAAGACAAGAGGCACTTATTAAGAGCAGCAGTTTGTTTCAAGTGCTTCCTCGTAAGTTTTCAAATCTTTCTGCAATAATGTCACGGCATCACTGGCTCCTGTGATGGAGAATAACAGTGGTTCATTAAGCTCATAAATCCAAAAGGAAGAAAGATTCTCCTGGAGACATGAGTAGCTTTATAACAAACAGAGCAGCAGGAGAGCCTGCAAATTATCAGCCCAATGCTTTATAAGCATTTTATCATCAGTTGAGGGAAATTACAATAAAGAGCAATGAGTAAGTGAAACATAAACCATGGCATAAACATGCCCTGTGTTCCCTTCTGTCCACGTTTCATGTAAAAGCTTATTTGAAGTCATGGCACCAGGGTGAGAATCCAGGAAAGTTTCAGAAGTTCTTTCTTATCCAGGGATTTGCCCAGGCTGGAAATTACACAGGGTTATATGTGTGTATACATATGTTTGAATATGTATACAAATTCTGCCAGAAGAGTGAAAATATATACAACATTTAACAATATCTCCCCCATTATTCCATTGCAAGTGCTGCATGACAATGAGCTTGATGATGTTTACACCCTATCCAACAGTTTTGTCACTACCACATTTTTAAGTGTGCAGCTTTGATTTATGACTAGTGATACTAAGATCCCAGCCTGTAAATTTTTACAGCAAGCAGACTTGAATTATGTGTTGAGTCTGCTGCACTGGATCAAAAATGTTCAAAATCCTCTCTGGGAAGATTTAAATGTACACAGTCTCTAAGCCATGAAAATATTGCTCTAATGTGCCTGTGTGATTTTTAACAGATTGTGAGTTCAAATCCATTTATCAGCTGATGTCTAATGAGTTTGGCAGGCCCCTACTACATTAAGTATAAGAAAAACTATGAGCATAATGATGTAGACTGAGGAGAATTTAATGAAAAAATAAGTGACCTTCATGTTTATGTGAGGCAAAGATTTCATGCCAAATTTTGCATAATATACGCTGGAGATAATGGAGTATTTATTAGATTTCTTCTCTCCTTTATCCTCTTCTTTACACATTGTTTTTTGCACAGCAGACCCATGTCATCCATGGTATGTGACGGGGAAGAGCGCAGCTGGCCTGCAGTGGCTAAACCTTTTAATTCTACTTGGGGGAATCTGACAGGACAAAATAAAGGAATAAGTCATCCAAGGCCAGTTTCAGGGTGGCAGCTCTGCTGGGGGTCAGCACATGGTTGCCACATGTCCTGGGGTTCCCCTTGGTGCCTCCACTGACATCACTGCTTGTCACTTCTGCATGTCACCAATTTTGATGCTTGAATATGTATTTAGGAGCTTAATTACAGGCACTAATCTCTGTAAAATGCACCCCAGCATTCTGGCCTGAATCCCACAGTGTTTCCTGACAAGTGACCATTAGTGACTTGCTCTAGTGTCTTTGAAGAAAGGACTGTCCTGTGGGTGAGGAAATCTTGAGCTCAAGGGTACACTTAAAGCTGGCTGATTTGGGCTTTGTTTTAAGGGCTGCTTTGAGTGGTGAGGCTTGGAAGAGCAGGGTAAGGCTCCAAAGGTCTCCCCATCCTCCTGCCCTGCCACCTCTAGTTAAGCTCAACTGCTAACTGGTATTTAAAAGTCGCTTTCTCTCTTTAAATGTCATGCCCTGCATGGTAAGCTCCTGGATGTTGTCTCGCCCCAGGCCAGGGCACTGACTGCACAGGGTGCTGAACAGCAATGAAGGGGGCAGACCTGCAGGTCTGGGTGGCCCTGTGCAGTCCCTGCCCTGAGCTCACCACACACCCACTCATGGGAAGCCTCTGGTGCAGCCAGAGCAGCTGTAGCTGTGCCTGCACCCACTCTGCACAGCTGCAGAGCGAGCCGTGGCCCTGCTTCCATGGAGCTGGGTGGGTGAAATGCTGTTAGATCAGCAGGGGCTGCCTCCACAGCTCATCCCAGGGGAGCAGCTGGTGCTGGGTGGTCCCAGTGCACTGACTGCGGAGCAGCGAGCATGAAGGACAGCCTGCACTTTGTAGGAACACAGTTTGTGGTGACTGGGATGGGGCTGAGCCTCATCCCCAGTGGCACAGCTGTGAGCCATGGAGTGCCCAGGGACACTGAGCGCCCACCAAAGGGAGCAGAGGCACACAGGGGCAGGGCATGAACATCAGGGAAGAAATGGTTGGGCTAAAGAACAAGAAGGGCAGATGCTTGCAGCCTTCTGAGGTGGAATGATGTTACTGTGTATGGGCAACTGCTTAAAGCCTGCTGAAATTGTACAGTGACACTCTGTGTGTCGTGGCTGTCTCAACTGTGACATGTGCTGTGGCGACACTTTTCCTTGCCCCAGCTTCCACCTTTCCACAAAGGTGTCTGGTGGCTGCTGCCTGCCCCTGGAAAGCCTGACAGAGGGACCACTTGCAACAGTGAGCTGGACCATCAGAAAAAATACTTTGCTGTTTCTTGAGTCTGTGACATTGTACTTTCATTAAAAAGTAACCAATTTTGAGGATATTTCCACCAGAAGCAATGGGAGATTTGCTGAGGCTGTCTAACTTTGTGGGAAGGAGAGAATCACAACTTGGTAATTGAAGAGGGAACAGGGCAGACAGGCAATGTTCTGAAACAAGCTGATTGAGACAAGTGGTAGGAAAAAGAGTGTCTTACTTACCTTTTCCCCCCTCATTCTTGTTTTTGTTTATGCGGGAGCAGCAAAACCTGACTTCATTTTTCTAGTTGAAGTGATCCATGGCTTTTCTGTGTGTCCTGTAACTCGGCAGGTATTACAAACTGTATTCCTAACTAATGAACTGAGTGAATAATTTATTTAATGTGTCAGACATGGCAGAAGGTGCTGCAGCCAGTCACTGCTCAAGAAGCTAATTGCTGCACTAAGAAAACAAATCTGTGCAAGTCCTCATTTCAGAGTTATTTCCAAACATTAACTCAAAAGTTATTTCAATAATGAGGCCTCTTAAAAGAAGCATCACTTTTCACAGCACATGGCACAGCTCTGTTGACCCTCAAGCACTGCTCAGCTGGGAGAAGCATAGTTCAAATGAAACTTCAGCCATAAAACTTGGGCAAGAGGGAGGCTGTGTAAAGTCTGTGATTAGTTAGCAGTTAGCAATATTGAAATGCAGTGAGAAGGGGAAGAACTGGTTCTGTGCAGAGATTTTGGAAACCCTGTTTGTGGTCTGGATGACAAGATATATCACTGACAGAATCCCTTCCCATCTCCTTCTGTCTGATTTTTTTGAGATCTTACACAGACCTCTACCTACTTAAAGTCACTCTTAGCTTATCCTGGAGAGGTTTTAGGGGTATTTCCCAAATCATTCCTTAACCTCCTAACTTGCTGAAAGGAATACATATGAAAGAGAAATCCTAGGTAAATTAATTTTTTGACCAGGAGGAAAAAAAAAAAAAAAAAAAAAAAAAAAAAAAAAAAAATCAAAACTAGTTGTGAAAACAAAAAAACAAAAACAAACAAACAAACAAACCCCAAACAAAACAAAACAAAACAAAAACTAGTTGTCAAAAACAAGTCTAGAGAGATTAGTTTTCTCACAAAAGCACCTAGGCAGCAGATAGCAGGTAATGGAAAATGATGAGCTGGCAGCTTGCTCCTGCTCACCCTGGCTGTGCCTGAGAAGCACCACAGAGAGCTGAGGTTTGCCTCCCTTTGCTCTATGGCCAAGGGATGTGTCAGCCTTGGTGTGAGTTAATCCAACTCCATTAATTTCCATTTGCATTTGATTACACCAAGACTGAAGTTGGTCCATGGTGTTTTATTGTATTCCTTTATTTGATTTTGTTCAGTTTACTCTTCCTATACCATAGGGCTGACCAGTTGCAGCATACAGCATGTAGCAATTTACACTAAACTGTCCTTGTTCTGCTCTGTGATAGATGGAAACAATTCCAAAGTTAATGGTATTAGTGAGGAAATACAGTCATTCTTAACCAATCCTGTAATGCCCTTTTGGAAAAATGATACTTAAAACTACTTTTACAATTCGATTTACAAGTCACAGATTTTTGCAAGAAACTTGAGTTTAAGTCAGTCACACACCTTATAAACTGTGCAGGGCCAGTTCACAAATGGTTTTACAGTTCCATACATTCCCTGGAGGAGCCATCTCCTTCCTGCTGGCCAGACACATTGCCTTGAAACGACTGCCAACTTTTTAAGAGTTCCTTTTTGGCTATATTCTTCTTTTCATAGCAGCATTCATGGCCCCAGCCCAGGTTCATAAGGAACAAAGTGTAAAATTAATCAATGGATTGATGCACTGTTTAGAATAAAAACAGCCTGGTTTTGGCTACATTTTCTGCCCTTCCAGCCAAAAGAGTGCATGTGTGTACATGAAATGTAATTTAGTTTTTCCTTTGCTGCCTGTTGATTTTCTCCTAATTCATTTTCCTTTTGCCTCTTATTGAGTCTCCTCTTGTCTGAGTAAGCTTAACCCTGTAGTGCCTGGTCTGTGGAGTACAGAACAATCACAGGGACCCTGTAGGTGGGCCCTGGCATGGTTACAGGCTTCATTAGCCCCTCGAAGGGACATGACAATGTGCAGGAAAAGGGCCATGTGAACTCAGCAAGCCACAAGTGAAGCCTTTGGTAGGTAAAACCTACCTGGTGTTTTAATGACTTGTAAAGCCCTGAGAAAACCTCTCACTGGATATTTATTGCCTTGAAAGTCTTCCAACTGAACTTTATCTAAAACGTAGCTCAGCTTTTTGGAAGCCTTCGTTGGAGCTGTTAACACACAAACAGTTCTGCCCCTCCATGGACAGAAACCACAACCCAGTCACAATGGGATGTAACCTGAGACTCTGTGCTACAGGGCTTTAGTGCACAAATACGCACATTCACACTTTGAAATAACACTAGCAAATATTAATCAAACATCTTGAAGCAGACTGTCTGAAGCAGGAGGAGGGTTTGGGTGGGCTGATGGATAATTGCATACATCAAACAGACTCCAATGAGCCCTTTGCAGCCAGGGGAAAGTTGACAACAGCTGTGTTGGTAACCTTAATTTCAGAAGTAGCTGGTCTGGGAAAAAGTTAATAATATTTTAGGCACTGCCTACCGCCACTCAATCTCATTTCTATCACTCTCAAAGTCATGTATTTTTAAAAATACCAAAAGCAATTTAAAAATACATCTAACAGTAATCACTTCATTGGAAACAACACACTGCAATAACATAAAACAGCAGCTACTTTCCTGTGAAGATTTATGAGACAGACTAGTTTTCTCACGACTTATGTTATTCCTGCCTTATTGTTTTGTCAGCACTGGATACGGAAAGTGGATGATATGTGAACACTCTCCAGCACTAGAAAGCTTCAGAGTTTTGATTAGGTAACAAAATTGAAAAAGTGAGTTTGCTTTCCCTGTTCAATCTCTGTGATTTAAATTTCAGTATAACAAAGATGCCTAAGCAGTGAGCTGCCCTCTCCCAAACCCACACTGGCTCTCACAGTTCCTAAACAGAGCCTGGTTCTGAATTTCCCCTGCTGGGTCTGGAAATCCAAAGGGATTTTACATGTCAGTCAGGTGCTGACTTTGCAGTGCAGTGAGAGGTAAAATGATAGCAATGGTGAACAAATGGAGACATAAGGATATTTCAGGGCATGTAAATCCACATGAGACAGTCCTTGTGATCACATCAGTGTGTTTGGCTCACACTGTGTCCAAGGAAACTCTGTCCCATGTTTGTGATGGCTGGCTGCTGCTGTCCCCTAGAAATCAACAATGTGAGATGACAATGACAGGCCAGAAATGAGGAACCTGAATGGAAAAAAACCTCAGTAGTTAATGGGGGAATTTACACCCTGTGAAAGCCTAGAGAATTCAGTCCAGTGTCCATCACTTTGGAGGTGGGAGGCTTCTCCGTGGGACACAGGCTGCCAGCTTTCAGAGTGACAACAGAAAGCTTTGGGTTCATTCCCCCACCTATTCCACTGAACTGGAATGCCTGCCCGGCCTGCAGATAGCAACCTCTGTTAGACTCTCAGCACTCCCTGTCACAGGTATGCCTCTCATAACTTGCACCTCCTTACACCAAATGCCTGCTACATCTGCAGCAGTAATGCAAAGAAACAGCTCTCTGTGGCTTTTAATACTAGAACAGTCATAAATGGGAAATTTTATTCATACGAATATTATATATATATCTAGTTACAGAGAGAAAATGTAAATAATAAAATGGGGTTTTCTATATGCATTTTCCCACTCCAGAACATATCACAAAGCACTTTTATTATAATCAAATAGGAGCCAATAACACAAAAAAGCACTAGTCAGATACTATTGCTCTTGGTTTCTCACACCTTTTAACCTACTTCCCCAATGGCATTCACAATGGCATCTTGTCTGTTGTGTTTATAAAGTAATTGTGAGATTCTGAAACAAAAAATTATTCTGGAAATTCCATAATTCAGTGTATTCCCTACGGGCATGCTGCATGTCCCAAGTCCCTTGGGCAAACCTTCTGTCTGCACAGCTGGCTGACATCTACCAGCTACACTTACTGATGGGAGACCATTTTGTCAGCTCAGGCCATATATTCATTATAATTTGTAGCAATTCAATAAAAATAAGTTGTCTGTATTCCTAACAGAACAGCAATTAATGTATATTGAAATAGCGATTGCTTTGCTGTAGTTCATTAGGAAGTCAAATTTTAATTCCTATTTAATTACAATTCAGTTACTACAATTTATTACCAATAATTCTAATGAGGTAAAGTAAGAGGTGTATTGAGGACTAATGAAAATGTTACAAAGGTTCATTTGGAATTCACACAAAAATTCCTATTTAATTACAATGGAATTACTTCTATTTCATTCACATGGAGTGGGATGTGGTTTGATTCGTGCTGGGGGATCAGCCTCTGCCAGTCAGGGGTGTTTGTTCATGATCCTCTGAGCTTCAGCCTCTTACACAGAGCTGTGTCTGCTGCGTGTTGATGTGCCAGGATGCAGGGAGGGCACCTGCTCTGTCCCACACAGGACCTGCTTCTGCACTTTGGTGACGTGCAGGGCCACAGGTGCCCAAAGCCCCTGCCCTGCCAAGCTGCTAGGCAGAGCTCTAAAGGCAGGGCTGTGCTCAGACTGCAGGAGCTGCAGAGCCAGGAGAGGTGCAGAGGAGGATATGATGGGTCTTCTGCAGGGATGAAATGGAGACCAGCCCTCCTGACCACCGCCAGTGTGGGGATAATGTCTGAGTCACAGTGAGATGGGGGTGGTTGTGTGCAGTGGAGGAGAGACTGAGATGTGTGTAAGAGGGCACAGTGAATTCAGCACTGTAAAGCTGGACAAAAATGTGGAAAATGCTGTCCTTGATTTTGACCTGAGCCTGGCAAGAACTCCACATGGTAATGGGGCTGGTGTTGAAGCCTTTCTCTGGTAAGAGCTCTGCTGTGCTCTGCCTTTGGAGGCATCAGGGCTGCAGATCACGAGATGCTGAAGTGAATTGCCCACTGACCTCTGAAAAATTGTTTTCAGAGACTGGGATGTATTAAAAACATGCCTAACCAGGAAGAGTACCAGGCCCCAGGCAGGCTTCCTAAGCTTGGCTCTGAGGTCTGCCTTATACTTTTTCAGAAATGACAATGTAATTCATTAAGTAAAACCAAGAGAATGTGTGGGTTTTCTTCCCCTTCCCATCCTCAGGGAAGATGGGCTTCAGTCTAGGTTTAGGCTTTCTTTCCTTTTGAAAGAAAGTTATAGGGTCACTTCTCATTTTTGCAAAGCAAGACCACCTGATAACGAGGAATTTGAGGATAGTAATTTTTCCATTGAGTTAGACAGCCTGAAATGTTTGTGGGAAGTTGCCATGTGCTCCCCTTGCTGACATTAAGGTTTGATATCTGGAATTCCCCTTTAAAGCAATGAGCCAAGTCTGTCCCTGCTGTAAGCTGTTTGCTGCATTCACAGGCACTCCACCATGGACTGCTTTGGTCAGATGTCCCTGATGCCACCATCCTAACTCAGCAAAAGTATTCCTCTTCTATATTCAGCTCAAGGCACAGGATATTTATAACACACAATTACTTAGGCCCTCATATTTTCCCTCATTCTAATTTCCCCCTTCTCTTTATTTCCCTGTGTGTCTATCACCTTTTTTCATGTCTCTCCAGATGCATTTCCCAGCATAAGATAATTGAAAGTCAGTGAACTGAGTTCCAGGTTATTTTGCTAAAAGATGCCTATTATTTTGATGAAGCAGGTGCACAGAATTAAAAAAAACCCTCCATAATTGCTACTTTACTATCAGGCTTCTGCTGCCTAATCTTCTTTGATGTTGGTAGAACAAGCTTTCCATCTCTTCTAGGATGATTACAGGGAACATTGCTCTGTTCCTCCTACAGAATCCAATCCTGATGGATATTAAACCTGGGTTATCAATTAAAGTTTCTTTATGTGCCGAGTGATTAGAGTCAGGATTGTGTGTGATTTCTAGCATAAAGCAAGTTTGAAGTGATTTCTGCCATTAATATTAATTAATCACTGATATGCCTAGTGCTCACAAATGAATGCACAAGGTGAGCATGTGCAATTTAGCACAGTAAACTGGGATTGAAATAAGAACTGAACTGCTCTAATTTTAAACATTTGACATCAGTTTTTATAAAGTCTTCTTGGTATAATTAACTAAAAAAAATTAAAAGGAAAAGCCAAATGAGTAACTGGGATGTTAAGAGTGTGGCTGCAGTACTGACTCATCAAAATTCTGGCTCTGGCCCTCTCATGCTCTGTTCTCACTTATGGCTCTGGCAAGCTTCAAATCATTAATAGAATTCAGTCAAAATTTGTTTTAAAAAATGTAATAAGTTTTTTGTGCTGGTTGCTAGCTTGTCTGTGTGTAAATAATACCCAAATACATGCATGCTGAAAGTCTTATAAGGTATGTGGTGGTAAAGAGAGAAAGTGCTTGAGACACTATGTGTACTTGTACAGGCTCAAATTTTGGCAGAATCAAAATCTAAAAAGCATCTAACCTCACATCACTCACAACTCAACCTCTCTGTGGGACTGGGCTACCCCTGAGCTTGCTGGGGTCACGTATGGGGGTGAAACAGCCTCAGAAATGGGCATCCACTGGCAATTTTAGGCCCTCACTGCATATGAGTAAACAGTAAATGCTTGCATTGAGGGAGAGGGTGATGACTGCCCTTTCATCCAGGGTGGCACAGGCATGCTTACACGTATTCAGGCAGCACTTAATCTGCACTGTCTGATTGCCTCCCAAAGGGCAATGAAATTGGGCAGGGAGTCATTAAAGGTCTTTTCCAACCTTAATGATTCTATGATTATTCCTGTCTTGGAGATGGAAAAGATGAGGACAGAAAAGTTAAGTTGCAACAAACAAAAGCAAAGTTGCAATAAACTTTGACACTTTTGACACTTTTCAGTGTCAGTCCTATGCTTTAGATGATCCTGAAGTCAAAAGGTCACAGGACCATATAATTGACATAATGGCAAACAGGCACAGAGATGACCATTGCACCTCTGACAGATGAATAGCTGGGAAATGGGATTTAATTATCCCACAACACTAATCACACAGTCCATTCCCACTTTTAGTCTTGGCAGGAGTATGAACAGTGCTGCCAGGGCATTAAGGGCCCCTTCCAAGCATGTGATATTCTTTGCACACACAACATCCTCAGGTGCAGGTGGCAAAAGAACCTGATGCTGCACAGCTGTACACAGGGCATCTTCCCGTTGCTGTCAAGGTCCTCTTTTCAGCTGTGAACTGTTCACATGACTGGTCTCTAATACCCAAATTTACTGCTAGAGCTGATGCAGTATCTTTGGCCTCCCTGGAGCTCTATATGTTTACACCAGCAGTGAACACAGCCAAGTGCATGTGGTAACTTGTGGCTTTTGCAAACACTTTCAAATTTCTCCGAAGAAATGCATCTCCTAGTTGGCCACTTCCTCATTTGCATCAGCACATCTTAAATCTGAGTCTTGTTCAGCAAATGCCCAGTTTATTCGTTACTCACATTGTCATAAATCTTACAGAAAAGCAATTATGAGGAAATCATATTTCATACCTTTATGGAATTCCTTAAAGCTGATGAGAGCAGCCAGATGGCTATTTTCATCAATGAACCTTTGATAGAGCATTAGGAAACAGAGATGGTGTATTTTAATAGACCATTATTACCTGCCTTGGGTGTGAGGAGCTCTCATGCATTCCAAAAGTATATTAATGGCTGAGTAAAACATGACTTAGGAGTAATATCTCCAGAAAGGGCCTTATTTTCCCTCTTAAAATGATTTCAAATGGATTTAGCTTTCACTAACGTTTCACACACGTTCAGCATGGGAGGCTGGTGAGGTGAACCTGCGTTTCCAGCCCCCTGGTACAGAGTCTTGAGGCTCCTGCCCTGCCCGTGAGCCCCTGCAGGTCCTCAGTGTGGGTGCCAGGTGAGGCTCAGGGCTGTGCAGAGGTGAGGGCACTCAGCCCAGAGGGCAGACGTGGATCCTCTCACTGCTGCAGCAGGCACCGGCACAATCAACCAGCAGAGCACCCTTGGCAAAGTCTTTTGCCTCCCTTTCCACCTCCTTCCCCTTCCAGCTGTCCTGCCCCAGCTGTCAGGCTCCAAAGGGGGAAGATGTCAGGGTTATTTCCAGGACAATGGGATAACAGACACTGGTCACTGAAGCTAGGAGTGCCATTGCATAGCAGGTTTTGTTCTCACCTATTTCTGACCATACTGAGTTTACTTTATCCATCTTCCATATGAAGGTGGACTAGGAGGGTTGGGTGGGATGGGATGGGATGGGATGGCATGGCATGGCATGGCATGGCATGGCATGGCATGCTGACCTCAAAACTGAAACAGTTTTGAGTTCAGCAGCTCCTGAATGGAGCACACAGGCAAAGGAGCACCTTCCAAAGAGCTTCCCTAGAGCAGAAAATGAGGAAATATGCTCCAGACACTGAAGCTGAGAGAGAAGAGCTTCAAGCAAGGCAATAGAAGGAAATAATCAAGGAAATAAAGGAAATATAAAAGGAAGTAGAGAAAATAAAAAGAAATAGAGGCAATAGAAAATAAGGGAGGTTAACTAGGAAAATGGACAGGCACTTTTGGTTTTAAACAAAGCTGCTGGCTATGGGAGATGGTGATTCCAGGGAAGGCCAAAACAAAAGCTCTGGGGAAACCCAAGAAAAGATTTGGCTGCAGCAAGGAGTAAATAGGAAACTCTGTGCTGCTTCCACAGGATATTTGAAGGAAGGATGTTGACAGAAAAATGGATTTCTCTGTTTTAGGAGAGATAAATCATAAATGTTTCAAAGTCTAAACAAGAGAATGATGAGAAATGCTTACAGAAGTGCTTGCCATAATTATGGAGCACGCTGTGCACAAGCCCCCTCAGTGACTGTGCTGATTTTGCTCCTTCCCACAGTAGCAGTGGGAGGGATGAATCCAGCCCCAGGACACCGCGGTGCCTTCACCTCCATCCATGGGCAGGCAGGAGGAGGGGAGCAGAGGGCCTGAGCTGTAGCTGTGATTCAGGAGATGACACAAACATGCATTAGCTGGCATTATCTCCCAAATAGTGCCAGGAAGGCTGCAGTTTCCCACCTTAGCAACAAGAAGGCAGCAGCTTCACCCAGGGCTGCTGTCTGAGGCCTTGTGCTGCTGCAGAGCAGCCCTGGGCACTGCCAGGGGAGCCCCTGCAGCCACTGCCACCCCGGCCCCTGTCTGCACCAGGACACCTCAGGGAGCACTGGCAAGGAAAGCTGGGAGACACGGGACATTTGGAGCAAATTGACAAAATCAACAGTAAATAATATTTACCCTCTTCCATCACTATTGATTGAAGGTAAATTAAGTTTAGCTTTAAACCAGTCTTAAAGTCTTTCCATGTGTGACTCTTAATTAAAGTTATGAATTTTGTTTTTTCTTTTGGCTGCATAACTTGAATTCTTTCTCCTCCTTTCTGCTCTGGTAGTTTTTCCTTTAATGATCTTCACAGGCCATCTTTAAGGAAGAGGCAAGCAAGCAATTAATAAAAGTGTTAACAGGTGGTTGCTCTGCTACTAAAAATGATCAATAGTGCAATAATTTCCTAATTATTATTATACCTTTTAAAGGTTTTTAGATACATTATATTTCCCCATTTCTTCTTCTGGCACCCCTCTTGCTCCTGGCATTATTTCTCATTCCGAATAATAATTAATGAGCACTGAGGTATCTAATATATGTTTTATTCCTCCTGTTTCAGTCCCTTAAGTAACCATCTTGTCACATTTGTTATGCAAATTTTCACACATTGTGTGTAATTTCAGCAATATGTGAGAATGCCTCTCAAAAACGCCTTGAGTATTTTATTTTATATATTTGTAAAAAATTATCAGGTTTTTTCCTTGAAAGCAACATTTTTCTGGAGACCTTGAGAGAAACGGATGAAACTTGCATAATTACTCTTGCTTTATTGAAGTAAAGGAAAGTAAAGGAACATTTATAAACGTATGATAATGATAGCAATAGCATGATAATGATAATAATGATGATAATATTTTATTTTCTTTTTTAAGACAGCACCCTTGTCTTGCTTTAGGGCTGCAAAATGTACAACTATAAACAAAGTAAGTCTTCACTTGGATAGGTAAGTATCATGTACATGTTTAAAGTTATTTAATGCAGATGATAGACCACATCAAAGACAGGGTGCTCTAGTGAGAGTGCTGCACATTCACTGTGCATTTGTCTGCTTGGTCTGTTTGCTTCGAAGAAATTTGTCTAACAAAAATCATCCTCACTGTGGGCTGAGTAAAGGGGTATTTAGGCTCAAGGATCTGGAGGGACTAATGGAGCCTGGGCAGAGCAAGGCAAGGGAGCTTTGCTCGCTCCCCGTGCAGGTCCCAGTGCAGGACACGTCCCTGGCTCACACCAGCTGGGGCTGGGGCTGTGTGAAGAGAGCCAGGCATGGCACCTGTGTGGGCAAACTGCAGCCTGCTGGCACCAGCACAGGGCTTGAGGTTTGGCTGATGAGCCCCTCACAAGTTCCAGTTTAGAGCTGGTCGGTGGGGAGGTGATATCCAGGCTTGGGCTTCCTCACATGCCCGAACATCCCTGGCTGAGCTGTGCAGGTGCCATGCAGAGACACTCCCTCTCACTTCTCATCACCCTGGAAAGTGAAAGGCACTCACTGCCTGGTTTTACCTGCCCCATCTCTTTTTCCAACAACCACCTCAGGCAGGACTTTCTGCTGTTCTGATGTTGGGTCTGTCTCAATGGACTAAAGTATAGAATTCCCATTCCTTGCAGCAGGATGCAAACCCAGTGAACTTTGGAAAGCATTTCCTCACAGACTGTCCGGGACCAAAGATTACTTCAACAAGTGATTGGGCTGGGAATTCATCTCTCTTGTAGTCTCTGTAGTGTATTTCACTCCTTCTGGATGTCCACCAGGCATGTCCACCCCCCATTCCTTGGGATCTGCAGCTTATACCTGTGAACTTCAGATGAGAGTGTCCCAGGTTCAAAAACTAAATGCATGGGCTCAAGACAACCTGTTTTCCTGCTGAGTTCAGCTGAACTTTTCCTGCATGAAGCTATAGATTTCCCTGTTAAATTGCAGATGTGCACAAAGCAGAGCACTCATCAATTATGCATTTTGGATTTTGCAGCCAGCAAGTGTCCATCCCTGGAATGGCATAAGGTGATTTGTCTGAGCCTGTTTAATTTTAAACATGTGTGGGCAGAAAAAGTACTTTCTGGGATTAAACTACTGTAGTGAGAACCTCACAGAATTGGTCCATCCTTGGAAAGACAGTGAAAATTCATGTGGGATATGTTAGCATACAGTCCAGAAGGGGTGAGGGAGAGAGATATCTGACCTGAGTGGCCAGTGTGACCCTGTGTGCTTGCATATATGACGATCAGACACCCATTCCTGAAGGGAAGCCTTCTATGTGCTTGCATTGCTTGCAGTCATGGAAAAATAAGGAAACTTGGGCTTCTTACGTAGCAGTAATATGGATGTAATGAATCTATCAGTGCTGTACAACTCAGTGAGCAGAATTTTCCTTAGATTTAATGTATTACCTTCCAAAATGTGTCAGTAGGCCTGGAGTACTTACTGAATGTTTTCACTATGGTTTTTTTACTGGCAAGGATCCTGGGGTCATGCAACTCTCTCACCTGGTTCTCTCTTTTACCCTTAATCATATTTTTACAGTGTTGGATAGTGGCAACCATTTGTCCCCAGAGAGCCTTCAAGGCCTTGGCAATCTGTTTCTGGTGACCTTTTCCACATTTTGTTGGAGATGTGGTCGATGTTAGCCTCAAATTAACCTAAGAAGGGAATGATTAATTAGGCAAATTTGAGGGAAAGTCAGATCTATTTTTAAACTTCTCACCTTGCTGAACAGTGGAAATCCTGAGTAGAAAAAGATGGTTGATTGGTATACCAAAAGATCCAGGGTGGTTATATGGAATGAAAGCTGTGAAATGTGATATTGTCAGTGCTGTAATGGGTGAATATGGAGACCTGAGGTTTGAGTTTGGGCTTCTGTACCCTCTCTGCTCAAGTGCAAAACTATAATTTGTTGTGAAATGAAAGATGACTGTGTTTTGGACAACTATAGAAAATGTCTTTCAGCACTAACAGCTTGGGTAGTGAGGGAGGGTGAAGGGTGGCGTGACTCCATGTGCACGTGTGTGCCAGCAGCAGTGGGAAGCTCTTCATCACCCTGCTGCAGTCCCCAAGCCTGGCATCTCTCAGAGGTGCCTCAGGTGGCCCTAAATGATGCCAGCAGTCCATGCTGTGAAGGATGCTGAGTGCCACACACACCTTTGGCTCCTGCCTCATAGAGCCCTGCAGCCAGCCCGGGCTCGCTGGCACTCCAGAGGCAGCGCTGTCCCTGTCCACTCCAAGCTCCTTGTGCTCAATGCTCAGTGCCCCTGGAGGGATGTCAGGGATCAGTGTCTCTTTTAGCACCACTGACAGGTTTTACTCCTGCACAAAGGGTGAGAAGTAGCAGGTTATGAGAATCTGAATGACAACATCTGCTGGGAACCATCCCTGCCTCTGGAACAAGCCCTGGAGTCTCAACAGCTGCACTTGGAGCAGAGCCTGGTGTGGGATACTCTCACTCAAACAGGAGGAATCTGGAGGTCTAACTCTGAGGCTTAGTCTGGTGTTTTCTGTGCAGGAAAAAACTCCAATATAGCAAATTGCTAATTTCCAAAGATTTGAAAAGCTATTTGGGAGGGAGCTAAAACCAGCCTTGTGTGTAAATAAGGAGTGATAGTTTGCCCTCCCCATCCTAAAATCCATGCAATAAAAATGTAAATATATCCCTTAAAGGCTTTCTTAATAAACCCTGTAATTTCCTTAAAATTCTTTCTATAATATCAAAATCTGAAACCACTTTGAGATGAGCTATTTTAGACTGTAATTGGGCTATTCATTCTCTATGCATACAGTGATCCTAATCTAATATGTAACAAGAACTTAAAAGCTAATCAATAATGGAACACGATTCTCTATCAGTAGAGCTGCCTGTTGACTCCTGTGAGAGGGATCTTCACAAGACAGCTCGGCTCTGATGACAGCCTTATATTTATTTTAAACATGAAGTTGAAACATCATCTTTCTCTGTATTGTCACTTCCAATTATTTTTGGAACAAAAACACCGGGGGAAATGAGATCCTCATCCTGAAGGGTACATTCATATTTGATAAATAGCCACAGATTCTGGAGAATGTTTACTGAAATGTGGGCTTGGAATGCTTTCTCGTGCATTTTACTAGAGCCATTGATTATCTGTTGTAACACTTGTCCAGGACATTTTACCAAGCTGCCCCTTTCCTGTGCCTTAGAGGTTGAGACAGAAAAAGGGCTGATTATCCTGGTGTGGGCTTCCATGTCTTTCCTGAATAAAACTAAGGTAAAATTAACATTGAGAGGGAATCAAAGTGCGCTGTTCTTCAGCGCTGTGGAAGTCAAGAAGCTCTTTATACCCTCACGTACAAAAGACAAATTCCCACTTTTCATGTCTAGGCAGTGGTTTGAGATGGAGAGGGTGGAGGGAAGGGTTAAGTGAGTACACAGATGTGCCTAAACCATATCAATCACAGGCATGAGAAATGCCTCCTTTAACAGGCAGACCCAACCAACCCACACAGCTGTATTTTGAATTTTATAAGCTCTCTCAATAAAATGCAAGGGGAAGACATCTTGCATCATTCCCACAGCTCTGGCCATGTGGGCATTGCACCACTTTCCCTCGGAGCTGCCCTGGGGAGGGAGGAGCAGCCCTCCCCACACGGCTGGAGCCATGTACAGCCCCCCTGCCTCTGTCTGGAGACAATTAACATGCACTGCAGAAATGTGGGGAAGGTTTCTGATGTCACATACACTTCCACAAAGGCAGTGGATTTAATCTGGAATTACTCAGGGTATGAGGGATCAGGAGCCGGCTGGAAAAGCTCCTCTCTAGAGGGTCCTAAATGCCAGCAATTTCACATGATTATTTATTGAGCTTCATAATAGTGCATATATCCTCATGCACACCCTTTCTCCTACAAATTACCTTACAACTTCCAGCCTTCATTACGTTGTAGAGGTTAAAGCTTTCCTAAGTAATCAAAACATCCAGGAAGGAAAGCTTGCTAAATGCTGAGCTAAGCTTAAACACTGACCCTATCTCTTAACTGTTAAAAGAACTTTATGTACACCGTAAAAAGTAATAATTGCTGTGGAACCTGCTCGTTCATATTAACTCAGGGCGTAAATAAAGTTGTGTAACACAGCCAGGGCTAATGTTGGGAGCACGAGGGAGGTGTCCCCATTGAAAGGTTTAATTGATACATGTGTCCTATAGAAAAATTTGCTTTTTACCCCCATAATGGGTATATTTAACATCTTTAAGATATTTCTTTTAGTCTACTCCCACTCTTGTCTTGCAAACCATTTGAGTATAGAAGGTAATTAGACAGTTGCAAGGAGGTGGCAAATCAAACATGAGCTGTGTTTGCCTTTGTTTCACTCCTGGTTTTAAGAGTGCAATAATTCAGCCCTGTCCTTTTCTCAGATGATGCCCCATATTTCAGCTGTGCCACACAGAGGGCAGGAATATGTGTTCCTCCTTTTTGTGGTGGAGTATTCCCAAGCTTGGACTCTGCTATCATTGATTCTTCTTCACATCCTTTTGCCAGTATTTTGATCACTTCCATAGTAAAAAATAATTCATTTTTAGATGCTCTGAGTGGTCTGCAGGAAACAATGCCAATGGAATGATTGGGAATTTTATACAAGCCAGTTCTGGACCTGCAACTGCACTGGGCTGAGACAATGCATTTACCCCACCTGCTCAATGAGATACTATGGATCAAATTAATTCTCCATGCAGGTGGTAAAGTCACACTGATGCATCCAGCCCTAGAAGCAGAATGAATGTACTTAGATTGCAAAAGATATCTCCTATCTTTACACAAACACACTCTCCATAAGCCTTAGTTTAGAATTTTCCCTTTGCCTCACTGAAGCTCAGTCTGCACCTTGAATAATACATGTAAGTTTTTGATTGACATGAAGTTCTAAGCATTTAGCTATCTTGATGTCTTGTCAAGTCATCCTTTGATAAAAGCATTTTAGGTGCCATGAAATGTAATCACTTCACTGCGGCATTCTACATTGCAGATTCAAGTTTCTCTGCACATTTTTCAGCTGAGGATCTTGGCAACGTCAATAGATCTGTTCCATGGACGATTTTGGATGGATCTATTAATATTGCCTCTAAGAGTAATAAGTCCCACTCCTTTATAGAGTGAATCATCTGTCTCTCCTGTGGACAAGTGAAATTCTCTCTCATTGGAGTCGTAGTCCACAAGTTGGCAGGGTTTCCTGTTTTGTTAATAGTCTTCATACAGCAATGAAGTCATTTCAAAAGATGTTCAGCCCAGTTTTGGGGCCAAGTAGTGTGTCTTGGCTATTTGTTCTTCTAGACAAGCCATGTCACCATTAGTCATACTTCAGAATGATGGTTTACTTTCATTATTCACTGACTGCACTGCTTCCGATTCAACGCTTTCCAACTCAGAAAGATTTTCCTGTGCTAATTCATCTGAATCATTTCTAGAGAAGTTTATATCAAAGGACACATTCTCAATGTTAATAAAGTGCAGCAGTTTTGAAACAGCTTGTAATTCTGGTTCTTTAAAAATGTGCTTTTTAGAGATGTTTATACTATGTGTGTGAGCACAGTGTGTGCCAGTAGGGGTCTTAACATGATTGATAGTCCTTTCCATTTTTATTTACATTCTATTTGGGACCTCTAGCTCACTCACTGTGCGACCAGGACTAGGCTAACATGGCTCCAGACTGAACACTGAGGCTACTGCAGCAAAACCAAATTGGTTAGAGTCAACCAGATTCTCCGAAGCTGCCAAATTTCTTCTCTTGGTGATCATGGAAGAAGGACTTGTGTTTCCAGTCAGTAAATGTGGGATGTTTTTTCTGAATACCTGGACAGGTTTTGTCTTGAATTCGGAGGTGCCTGTTGCTGTTAGGTGCCTGGAGGCTGATGTGTGTTTGCAGGGTGTGAGGTCTGCTCAGCTCACAGCCTGATCAGCTCCCTGCTCTGAAGAGAGCAAACAGACCTCAGCTCTGCCCTTCACTGCCCACCTTAAGAACCTGGCATTTTCCTTTGGCAACACTTGAAACTGTGCCAATTTTCCCTCACCTTTCCATCTCCCCTCTCCCATCTCAGAGCACATTTTTTGGGTTTTCTGATTCCCAT
Source organism: Onychostruthus taczanowskii (assembly GCF_017590055.1). Taxonomy (NCBI): domain Eukaryota; kingdom Metazoa; phylum Chordata; class Aves; order Passeriformes; family Passeridae; genus Onychostruthus; species Onychostruthus taczanowskii. Next base: position 3,044,257 of record NW_024498462.1, on the reverse strand, counting down.
TTGGCATGGCTGACATCTGAGCCCTGGGATTACTGATTGTGCTTGCTGCTGCTCAGATCCCTTCCAGCTCTCCAAACCAGTACAAAGCTCTGGGCTTTCAGCCAATTTACTTACAGGTTTATCATATGCTGACATTGTTTCTCTATAAATAGGTCTACCTTTACTGACTTTATTGATTCAACTGCCTCTCTTCTCACTAATTCTCTTTTTAATGTATCCAACCTGCCTTTGTATTTCACCTAATGAAAGGCTGAAGTCAGAGGGGTAGAGGTTGAAGAGGTTAAACTGTGAGCACAAAGGTCCTGGGCTTTAAATTCAGAGTTTGCTATGGGAGATCCACAAGCCTGTCAGTGGAGCAAATCTGCAAGTCCAAGCTCTCTTTTCCACCAGAAAATATAAGCCATCAAGCCAATTTCACATTTTATTACTAATAATTTGAAGTAAGAGGAGATTATTTTGCAAACTGCTTCATCTGATACATTTATGGATTAACAATGATAACACAGACCCTAATCTGCCCATCTTTGGTAAGCAGGAGCAAATTATCCCTCAGAGATAGGAATACTTGCAGTTTGTCTTGGAGTTACTCCAAATGAACAGACCAAATATGTAGTTGTCTTGCTTGTAAATTAAATTCAGCTTTAATAGATCATTTGTGCATTTTCCATATATAGGGTTGGGGTTTTTGTGGCTGTTGTGGCAGTTTCTGCATACAGCACAGCCCTCCAGTGCAGTGGCAGCAGGGCATCATTGATGCAGGATCAGCAGAGCTATCCTGCATGGTGGGGGACGGAGCTGCACCCTCACCACAGGGAAGGGCCAGTGGCCCACTCAGGCAGTGTGGTGGCCACTGGGTCACACACTGCCCTGCAGACACCTGCAAAGCTGGAAATTCATTGCAGCCTTGCAGGAAACAAGTTCTCCACAGGCAGTTGTGTGACAGGGCAGCTGAGAGCTGGAAAAGCTCAGTGGAGCAGTGCTCAGTGGCCAGGGAGGTGCTGAGGGCTGGAACTGGGGCTGGGCAGGGGAGAGAAAGGGAAAGCTGCAGAATGAGATTGGTGTGGGGGAAAGTCTGCTGGCACTCAGGACTAGGAGCCATTCAAGATGAACAAACCTGGTGGCAGCCCTGCTAAAGGCTCCAGAAAGCTCCAGAGCTGCTGGGGAAGCTGCACCCACCCGCAGCAGCTGAGGTCTGACAGATCTCCAGGGACATCCCTGAGGTGTGCCTGCCAGCTGGCAGCTCAGCATCTGCACAGCACAGCTCACCTGTGCCAGCCTGGCAGAGCAAAAGCCTCCTTGGTTTGTCTCAGGACGTTTGGGCCGCTGGCCCCAGCTCTGGGATGGCTCACCCGGACCACGGAGGCCTCTGGCTGCCGCTCCTTGCTCTGCCAGGCTGGGAGCCCTCGTTCTCCTGGTGCCACCTCGGAGCTCCCTTCAGCCCAGTGTCCTCAGCGGGGCAGGACAGTGAGATCAACACTCCAGCCTGGCGAGGGAAACTGCCAAGGCTGCCAGAACAATGTGTCATCAAATCTCATACTGAAACCAAACGGCTTCTCCCTCCCCAAAAAATCATAAGAAAGAAGAAAATGTTTCACATTTTAAAAAGACTATCTCTGACTTCAGACATGTTGCCATTAACCTGGGATTTAATCAGGGATTTTCATTTGCTCCTTGTTCTGAACTATAATGAGCCCTTTAACAGTGTAAATAAAAAGATCTAAAGATTCAATAAACTATAATGTCACAAACGGCAATCAGCTGCATTGTGAGGCCTCCGTGTTAAAAAGCATCTCACAGCTGGAAACAAATGCTTCTATATAACATTGTAAATAACCTCTAAGCCCACTACTAATTAAACTGAAGCTGCTCTTCTCCTGGGCATTGAATATATGAACCAATTAACAAAATATAATTTGTTTTCTGAGAGACCTGTGCTGTATCTTTAAAAAAAAAGAAGAGGGGAAGAGATACAGGAAGACACAGTGACAGAGAAAGAAAGGAGAGAGGGGAAAGGAATGAAGAAAAGAGTTTCACAGGAGGGACCACACTGATGTTCTGGGGTTACAATAATGAGACATTTCTGCTTTAAGCAAATTTTGCACCTGTAACCTGCAGAAATATAGCCATAGCACTTGAAAAATTACTTCAATGCTGCACAGTGCCATGAAAATTTATCTTTGAGATGATTTTATTGCATGGTTACCCTAGGCAATTAAATCAATAAATCTTAACTGTCAGAGAGGTTGGCCTGCTGCCAGGAATAAATGAAATGCATGGAATCAGTAAATAAAAGGTTTCTGACAACTCATTCTAGGAATTATTTAGCAGTTGGGCTTTTTGTTGTTGGTGGTGTTGGTGTTCCTTTTGTCTCCAGCATTTATTGACATTCTCCATGAGAAATGATTATGCTAACATAAACAACGTAACCCAGGGATGTAGATGGATGGGGGAGAAGAGTCAGGCTCTTCAGGGTCATAAATTACCCTCCTGGAATCGCAGACAAACAGCAACTTTGGGGGGCTGATAGCACCAGCAGAGGCAATTAGAGAGCTGGGGCCCGAGCCACGGGCTGGCAGCGCACGGGCAGCCCCAGTGCCAGGCACCAGGAGCTTTCTGTGCTGGCCCACGGTGCCTCATTATTAACATAGATGTGCTTTTTTCATTGATTGGTTCAGAGATGATTGAGATTGAAATGCCTCCCTGAGACACGGAGGTGACGTTTTTGTTGATCCAGAGTCCAGCGTTCACCGCAGGAGATGCCAGTTTTGACAGTGAAATCATAGTTACGCCCGTGTAAACCCTGAGTGGTCAATGCAGCTGCATTGTTTTTCATGCTGGTGTTACAAAACTGAAGGCCCAAGTCTGTTTTCACTTACCCTGAGATTTAAGTTAGTGTGGAATAACCTGTATTTACGCTTAGGATCTGTCTGTCTCACTGTGGTGAGATCAGGTGACCTGATTAATAAACAGAGAGATTTTTAGTCATTGTGGCTATCTACTTTGGGTACCAACAGGCCACCAAGTTCACCTGGTAAGTCCTGGTTCAAAACTTCCTTCACTGGCTGAACAAGCCCATTCGTCCAGCAAGGCAGCAGCTGCTGGGGTAACGATGGGAGCAGCCCTGGTCATGGGGATCTGCATATTCCCATTGCCCAGGTGACAAGGACACCAATGGCAGAGCAATCTGCTGAGCTGAGCACTGAAGGAGGCCTTGCCTGCCCAGAATAGAACTAATTAGACCAGGGCCAGTCCCTCACCACCATCACATTGGGGCAGTCTGGAGCATACGGGTCTGTCCTTGAGCCAGCACCAGCTCCATGGAGCCAAGAAGGGATTTATCTGCGTGGTGTGGAAAAGAGCCCGCTGTGAAAATGTCTGTATCCAGTCTCTGGACACCCAAGTGACCTTCAGTCACAGGAGCCCTTGGGGAGAAACTCATCTCTCTGCCTGAAGCTGGCAGAGGCTCACCGAAGCCTGGTCCAAGCCAGAGACATAATGTCATCTTGGCTGGGGAATATTCCATTTGAAAGTATTTCCTTCAAGGTCCTCTATGGTTTCTCAATGCCAATGTCAGAGTTTCCTAGTCATATTTCTCCTCTGACATGTCCAGTCCCAGTCAAGATTTTGCAGCCTTTGTGCTCCCTGTGGCAAATTTTCTGCCTCCAGCTGCAGGTATGTGGAACCAGGCAGGGCACCCGGGAACAGCAGCTCAGGCTCGGGGCTTTGGCAGTGCTGGAGGGGGGCTGGGGCACTGGGAATGCCCTGGACACCCACCTGGAGGAGGCTTCTCTTGGCTAATCAGCTCCCAGACCATAGAGAGCATTAGAGATCTGAGTGCTGTGCTGAACTGAATGAGTTGCACCCATTTCCAGGGACAGATAAAGCCAATGGAGTTTCACAAGGCTGATTGGCAAGCAGCTTCTCATTGCAGATAACTCCCTGCCAGCATATCCTGAACACATAGGTGATTGCTCTTAAATTGATGGCTTGAAGCCTTTTTATTTAGCTTCTGCTTGATAGTCAGCGAATGCAGAGTGCAAGAAAAAAAAAACAAAAACCAAACCACACACACACACACACACAACCCCCTCAAAAAAAATCAAAACCCCCAAAAAATCCTAAAAAGAAAAAAGTGCTGCAGAATTTGGTCTCTCTTTTACACCTCTCTAAGGATGAAATTATTTGGAATGGAGAGTTAAAGCTCCTGATGCTCCTCAAAGCCTATGATCAACACTGAGGGGTATTCAGGGTGTGCTGAATTTTCCAGCAGCCCTGCCACAGCTGGGAATTGCTCTTCAAATGCAGCAGTCATTTGAGGGCTTCACTCTCCCTGCAGATTAGAGCTGGCATGCTGAATCTGAGAGGGAAGCTGGCACCCTGGTATTCTGGCCACATGACTCAGCTCTCAGCAGAAAATGGAGCATTTTTTATGTGGCTTCATCACTTCCAGCCACATTTCTCACAGCACCCCCTGCCAAAAGGGTGAACCCTGTGTTCTTGGAGCAGGCTGAGAAATGGGAAGTAAATGGTGGTGGTGGTAGTGGTGGCTGTTGGGTATTTTACTTTTTCAATCAGGTTTGCTTTCTTTTCAAAAATGTAACTTCTTGAGCAAATAATCCTACAATTAGGTAGAGCTGGAATTGGATGGTCCTGATGGGTTCCTTCTTACTCAGCTGATTCTATGATTCTATGACAGTATCTTTTCTTCTGCAGTCCAGTTCCAGAGGTTTGATGTACTAACTCATGTCTTGCTCTCATGTGTCTCATGTGTCCATAGGTGTACAGGTCCCTAAAAGAGAGAAGAACACGTCCCTTTCTCAAGGCCAGCCTACACATGTGCCTAAAAGTATCAAGAGGGGCTCTTCCATAGCTCATATGATGAGAAAATTCTGCTTAACTTTTACTTGATGTGTGGTTTGTTTGCTAAACACGTTTACATTAGCTATAATAAAGTCCTTCCAAATGTATGGACACAGTATGGAGGGAAAAATCCCCCCATGCACCTGTGCTTTTTTCAATAAAAAGATATGTAAAATCACTTTGAAATGCAGCTGAGATGTGAAGTTGATGTTGCATTGCTTTCCTCCTGGACCATGTCTGTGGGAGAGGCTGAGTGGCAGTGTTTGGGCTGTGCTTTCTACTCCTTAGCTCTACAGACCACAGGAAGCTCAGCTTGACTTTTTAGATATAAATAAGGCTTCAAAAGCTCTTCATGTTTTGTTCTGGCTATGAAACATCCCGTGGTCTAGAGCAGCTTGTCATGGACCAAACTCATTCCTGAGGGTGTTGTGCAGTTAAATCATCTCAACTGGCTGCCGAGCTGTAGTGCTTCCTTCTCTCACTTGAGCCTTTCCTAGCTCTTAGGAACATCCTGCTCCATTGCCTCAGCCCCAGCCAGGGAGGGAGGGAGGGAGGGAGGAAGTCTCCTTAGCTGTGGAACAGAGCACACAGTACCTTGCCCGAGGTTGTTGTGAAATTGTGTATGAAAATGAGCATCCAAATGCCCATCTTCCATTACCCCTGACATTGCCATACTGGGAGGAGACATTTCTCTCTCTACTCGGCAGGGTGGCATCTTTTGTTCCTGTGGGAATCCCATGTACTGGCTGTATGAAAAATTATCCCTTTTTTATTTCCAGAGGTTTTGGTTTTTTTTTCTGAATTGAGTAGTCACACTAACAGTGCTGTATAGCACAGGTTTATGTGGAGCCATTCATCATTCATAGCTGGGATCACAGAACACTTCACAGCTGATTACAAGGTTACACATGCAGGGAATGACATGAACTGCCAGTCTGAAGTCAAGCTTCAAGCAGGTTTCTGGGCACACCCAGAAGATGAAAATTCAGGGAGGAGTGAATGGCACACAAAGCATGAGACCTGCCCTCCCTCCTGCTGACCCACAAGACATCTCTCTGAGATATCCACAGAGGACGTTTTCTGCCTCCTTGGACACAGAATGGGCACCCACAACACCCCATTTCCAGTGTGCTCCAAACACCCCATTCCAGATTTCTCTCTGAAGTGACTTATGCCTAACAAGGACTGGGGCTCCCCATTTTACAGGTAACTACTCACACAAGTGGGATGATGAACTGCAAAAGCCTTAGTCTGGTCAGAGCAGAGAGCTTTAATCTGCTTCATGAGGTCAGTGGTGCTGAGAAGTTGGAAGGTACCAGCTACTGGCCCTTTGTTTTAGGGGGGACATTACAACAGGTACTCAGCCTGAAATCCAGACTAACACCTAATGGTGTGGCTCTCCAGGAATTCTTCTGTGACACCATCAATACCCTGGGCTCACCACCCCCTCCCCAGCACTGTCTGGGGTGAGATGTCCCCACCAGCTGCCTCCCAGCCATGCCTTCCTGCAGCACCCCCAGAGCACACAACTCTCCAGGCTGAGATGGAAATGTTTTCAGCAGGACTGTGAGCGTGAGGGGCCACAGAGCAAACCACAGCAATGGCTTCTTTAGCTTGGAGACAGCAGCCCGAGGTGGACTCTGTGTCGGGAGAGCTGTGCTTCGTCTCTCCCTGCGGGCACGGTGAGCTCAGCTGCCCCCGAGCAGAGCTCAGCCTGGCGCTGGGCAGCCCCATCACACGCTGCTCTGCATCTGCAGGGAGCCCTTCACTCCCCTCCCAGGGGTGCTCCTGGTGCTGCCTCTCTGAGCTAGTTCTGCACTGATGATACAAACCCTGGCGTTCCTTCCCAGTCCTGTCACGCCCGGGGAACAAGGCACCCCAGCAGAGGGTCAGTGACACTGAGTGGCACAGTTTCAGTCACCCCAGCAGAGGGTCAGTGACAGTGGCACAGCTGCCCCAGCAGAGGGTCAGTGACACTGAGTGGCACTGCTGCCCCAGCAGAGGGTCGGTGACACTCAGTGGCACTGCTGCAGTCACCCAGCAGAGGGTCAGTGACACTGAGTGGCACAGCTGCAGTCACCCAACAGAGGGTCAGTGACACTCAGTGGCACAGTTTCAGTCACCCAGCAGAGGGTCAGTGGCACTGAGTGGCACAGGTGCCCCAGCAGAGGTGGCACTGCTGCCCCAGCAGAGGCTGAGTGGCACTGCTGCAGTCACCCAGCAGAGGGTCAGTGACACTCAGTGGCACAGTTTCAGTCACCCAGCAGAGGGTCAGTGGCACTGAGTGGCACTGCTGCCCCAGCAGAGGTGGCACTGCTGCCCCAGCAGAGGGTCAGTGACACTGAGTGGCACTGCTGCAGTCACCCAGCAGAGAGTCAGTGACACTCAGTGGCACAGCTGCAGTCACCCAGCAGAGGGTCAGTGACACTCAGTGGCACAGTTTCAGTCACCCAGCAGAGGGTCAGTGGCACTGAGTGGCACAGGTTCAGTCACCCCAGCAGAGGGTCAGTGACAGTGGCACAGCTGCCCCAGCAGAGGGTCAGTGACACTGAGTGGCACTGCTGCCCCAGCAGAGGGTCAGTGACACTGAGTGGCACTGCTGCAGTCACCCAACAGAGGGTCAGTGACACTCAGTGGCACAGGTTCAGTCACCCAACAGAGGGTCAGTAACACTCAGTGTCCCAGCTTCTGTCACGCTGGAGCCCTGGGCTTGTCCGAAACCCCTCCTTGGAAGCGTGGCCCCTCTGCTCCCTGGGCTGCCTTTGGGACAGACAGGATTTAGGTTCTGTCTTGCAGCTGAGGCCCTCAGGGATGGGGAAAGCACAATTATTGATCCCATTACCTCACAGCTGGTATCAGCACTACATTGTTTTCTAACATCAAGTCATTTTAAGTTGCCGCAATGACACAAACACATTGATTAAAAATTGAAACCAATGACGGCTCTCCCACAAAAAGTACTTACTGTACCATACTCACTCTGTCCTGGGAGGAGAATGAGAAAATAGCAGAAGACAGAATAATTTATAGTGATAAAATGGGTTACATTTTCATAAAAATTTTATTTTACTTTTTTTTTTTAAATAATTCAATGCACTGGCAGTATAATTAATCCCTCTATGAGAGACACGAATGTACCAGTTCAACCAATATTATTTATACAGAGACATTGTGTTTAAAAACAACAAAAGTACATTTAAAATGTTTGTACATAAAGTATTACTGTTATTTCTTTTTTTTTTTCTGAAGAAGGAACAAATGTAAACAAAATGCATAATTGTGCAACACGTTGAAAATACAAAGCAAAACAGGCAAGATACAATTTTATACATATAAAGCAAAAGAAATCAAACTTTTATAACTATACAACATTTCAGTAATTGCTTGACAGTTTAACAGTTACCTTGGTCTGTACAAAACATCTTAACTTATACTTAAAACTTTACAAGGATAACATGCTTGTTCAGAACAAAGACACCTTGTGGAATTGCAATGATTATTGATATGATACTTGCACACATGAGAAAAAGAAGAGGCTACTTCAATAGTAAATAAAAAGTAAGAACATAAGAACGTAAGGTAAAAGGCCATTTAGTAAACCATAATCTAATTCCAATAGCTAATTAAGTTGCACTGCAATGCAGAAATTAAATCTGACTTTTGCTGGAAGACCATAAGGTCATAATGTTGCTCTATTTCCAGGAACCAGAAGAAAGCATATATAAATTTTCCTGATATTTTGGTTAATTATACATGCGCACGCACACACACACACACAAAAGAAAAAAAAAAAAAACCAAAAAAATAGTATTTGCCACAACAGCCAGAAATGGTGGGTGAGAGAACCCACAGACTAGACTACTCCCAACATGGCAGGGTTAAAAAATCAGGACAGCTAGAAAGAGCAAACAGCTACCAAGTTTGCCGGGATTGCTTTTCCTGAACCTTAGTTGTATTTTGCTTTTTTTTTTTTTTCCAAAAGACAGGAAGAAACTTGAATTGAATTGAGCCATTCCAAAAATTCTGGGAGTACCACAGCCAAGCTGAAGAGAGCTCAAAACCAAAACATCACCAGATCTTTGACTTGTTTTTATATTCTGGGATGGTATGTCCTAGACCTTCTGAATGTGGGTTTAAAAAAACCAAACAGTATTTAAGATTCAGTAGAAGATATGCAATCCAGAGATGTCAAAAACACAGACAGGAGTAAGTTATACAATATTTTATGGAAATACAAGGACTGTCAGTCTGGATAAAATGTACATAATTTTAAGTGTCCTCAAATGATACATATGGCTAAAATTAACCCCCTTATTGCAGCAACCTAACATATTCAGTGCCTGCTTCTGCAATCTATGTGCTGAGCACCAATTCACACAGTTAATTCTGTGGACTTCAGTGGAGCAACCTGCTCACCAGGATGCTCAGGGGAAGAACAGCAGAATTGGGCCTAAATAAATATTTGCCATGACTTCTAAATGTACAGAACCCAACTGGCTTAGGAAAACCACTTTAGCCTGCTGCAATGTCTTTGAACTAAAGTAACAGATTCCATCTCTAGACTGAGAGCATTTATGACATGTTTGAATTTATTTGCCATTTTTCTATGCAAGCTAATGCTGATGGCAGTAAATATTTAAACTGGGAGGTAATGAAATTGCAACATGCCTTTAGTTAAAACCAAAACATATGCAAGCCTAGATGGCAAGCAGAAATTACCCTCCAATGTTTTTAGCAGGGATTATCTGGTGCTGAATCAGAATAGTTCAATACAGGCTCAGCCTCAGTGTGCATTTATAAAGCTGCATTAGGCCATGCAGCACAGTATGAAAAGGTAGAGGAATGGGTTTTCAGCTGGTGTAAATCAGCACTGACATCCACAGAGCTACTTAGAGGCACATCAGCTGAGGCTTTGGCCCACAGTCATCAGAGACATGCAGCCGTCACTCAGTCTGTATGAAACACTCAGCTGTGGAAGTGCAGAGTGAGGTGTAATTGACATCAGATCAAAAGATGCTCTGCTCATCTTGTTTCTGAAAATGCATCTCCAGACTGTGTGGTCTCAAGCAGTTTTATGATGTGCTCTACACTGCATAGCTTTGCAAAGTACAATATTTCCTCACAGGCAAGGATTATGGTATGTTAATCATTTCAATGGCATGATCAGTAAAAAGGCATGATGATAAAAGCTTTGGAGTTTATCTGCATAGAGATATACTGGCAAAAATTAGTCTGGGATTAGAGGGTTTGCTCCTTGGTGTGTGCATATTGGATGTACTCCACTGAAATCAGTACTCCTTTACCAATTTACAGCAGCTGAAGAACTTGTACTCTACCTCTGTTATAAATAAAATATTTGTGTTGCTATCCACTATTCAGTTCTTTCATAAATTCAAGGGTAAATGTCTCCTGCCAGTGGGTCAAAGCTTCTCCGTGTCCATAACGTTGTTACTTGTCAGTGGTGGTTTCCCTGAGCCAGGGCTGAGTCAACACATGGTCTGGTTGAAGAGAAAATCTGCTTGCAGTTATTCCAGCTCTAGTACACAGACCCTGAACTACTTTCACTGAGACGAGTGCCCAGCCAGAACAAAAATGGATGGAATTCCATTAATTAATTGGGTTAATGGAACTCAAGTTCTGGCCTAATATACACAGCTCCAGTAAGGCTATGCCATCTTTGTTATCCAGCTTCTCCTTTGATAAACAGTATTCAGCAAGCTCTGTAAGACTTGCACTAATGCCACATGACAGCAGAATTTGGTCCCATGAATTCCCCCAGCTGAGCCAAATTATTTTACATTTGCTTAGCTCAAATTTTGGTCCACTGTAGTTGCTGTTGTTCAATAAAACAATTAAATTCACCTCAGAATCTGACCTTCCTTTGAATTCTGAGAAGAAAATAAGTGAGTGGAAATTAGGGCTATCTATACTTGAAGGGTCTTTCAATGGTATTACAACAGGGTGACACAGAGCTGTGAGTAAACATATCTAGCACAGAGAGCATATGGGCCTTGCAGACAGAGGAACTCAGTTAAAATCAAAAACAAAACAAGTCTCAAACAGCTGCATTGTCCACTCATATGCCTTTTTAGACTGGCATCAGTGGGACTCAGTTGGAGCCCTGTAAACATGAGTGGTCCTGTGGACACCACGATTTAAATTCCAGTTCTGGGTGCAGTGGGTATTGGCTGAGCTCTACGTGGCACCCTGTGCACGGCTTCTGTCAGCTTGCCTGGCATTCCAGACCCAGTGCAAGCCAAGTGAGTGCAAATCCCAGCCCAGCTGCAGCTGCAGAGGACCAAGACCTGGGAGCAGTGCAGAGCCACAGCTCTGCTCAGCCAGGTGGTGGGGCTGGGCTGCCGCAGCCCTCCTGGCACAGCTCTGCTCCCCAGTACAGAGGACAGGGCCGTGAGGGGAGCCACACCACACAGACCTGTAACAGTCAACACCCAGAGCAGGCTGAGGCTCAGGAGCTCTGTGTGGCTCCACAGCCTGTGGGAGGCAACACCAGGTCACACAATGCTGCCTAGGGTGGCTGCTGGGCCTTTGGGCTTGGTTCTTGCTTCTGTTGTAAAAATAAAGTAAAAATTAATGGTTTAACTGGATGGTGACTTCAGGGTAGTGACCAGAATTACCTCTCTGTGGCATGAGGTGGCACTCTGAGGTGCACTGAAGAGTTGGAAGCGGTGGTGCTGTATCCTGATTTCACAGGATACCATGGTATAGGTATTATTTTGCAGGACACATCAACAGTCATAAGTCCCCTTTCCCAAGAAGCACACTCAGCTTAAATTCACAATGCCAGAGCACAGCAGCTTGCCCCACTTTCTTTAAACCACTCTTGACATCTTTACCATTGCCTAGTATCATTACAGTGCCAGTGAGCTGCCTGACATGTCACTACACACCCCGTGATTCTGGGAACAGCTTTTCATCACAGTGTTTCTGCTGCAGTGCCTCCTGATGAGGCCAGCTTTGATTCTCATGTGACACCAGTTTTATGCAGTAACTCATCTGCACCTGAATTTGCTCTCATCTCTCTATAGAGCCACGTCCTCCCCCGAGTTGAACACAAGATCTGAACACAATCTATTCTGGTTTCAGCAGCCACCACAAGAGGTTTAAAGTGGTGTGAGATGATCAGAATCCCTGATCTTGGAAGACAAAACATCTCTGAAACAAAATGGCTTAAGGAAAGCTATGAAGTCCATCAGAAAAGCAGGTCTGGCAAGGGTACTGGGGAGAAGATGACTACTCTCTAAGTCAGGCAGGAACATTTTGCATTCAGTGGCAGAGAGGTTTCAGTCATGAAGGAGACCCTAACAGCTTTTAGCCTATACATTTAGGCTAAATATCGAGTGATATAACCAAAATATGCCCCCACATAGACTTATCTCATTAGACAACAGATAATGTCTATGTGTATTGGTGTGCCCTGGTCATATCATGGAAGTTCAGGAGGATTGTTGGAAACTGAGGAACTGAGCTCTCCCAAGATTAAGACTTGTTTTATTTGTATTTATAAAGTAGCATGTAAAGTAAAGCTGGAAGATGTCATAAGGACATTAGATTAGTTTTCCATCTTCATCCCCTTTGCCTCACTCCCAGTGTATTTAGGTGAGGTCAAGGAGATGCTGAGCGACAAAGGCCCTTTGCAAAGAGCCCTTGGTCTGCCTGCCTACAGTTGGGACCCTTCTACACTTGCTTCAGAATGGCAACTTTATTTTCTTTGGTGTCTTGTTAAATATTTTGTCTTTCTTAAAACTTCAAGACACTGGTTTATGGCAAACGAGTTAACCTGAAAAACAGCACATTGACACAGCACATCCAGCTGTTACACTGACTTTAGGGACCACAGGACTAAAAAGACAGAGTTGTTGCTACTTTCTGCCACACCTTCATTTTCTGCAAGAGGCAGTAGCTGCAAACAGGACAAACTACAGAGGAACACTTGAATAATGCCACTAGCACTAGCAGTGGTAGGAGTGTTTTCTGTTTACAGCTACCATATCTTTTCTCCTGTGCTACAAAGTAATGAGCAGGGACTCTCTGCTGCAAATCCACACATAAATCCACACAGATGTGTACACACACACACTCGTGGGCTTGCTTCAGTGCTGCATGGAGTTTCTCCTGAACTCCAAGTAATGAAGTATGTTAATACTTAAGTCAGAATCCCTACCAGCCCCATTTTTGTTATCTGTTAATTTACACACACAAAACTAATAATTGGATTTAGACAGCATTAAATGCTGATAAAAACTCACTGAAACAATTTTTTCCAAAGTACCTAAAAACATCAGTGAATCTAAACTGTCATAACAGAAGAACATAATAAAATCTGTGACATTTAAAAAAGCATGGAAATTAAATTCCAGATTCAATTGGCTTATTTTGTTTCTTTAGGAGGAATGAAGATCTTCAATCCTATTTTTTTAAATCCCCCACATAACTATCAACAGATCTGTCTCTACTTTTCAAAGGAGATAATTTATAAATGAGGCAATCTATTCACAGAGAGAATATTTAAATAATTGAAAATCCAAAGAACATGTAAGAAAAAGTGAAATTAAGATGCAAGCCATGAAAGTTGCCACCAACACGATCACAGAAAGGCTTTCCCTCAGCTCCCTGCTCTCAAGCACCCAACACACATCCCATGGCTGGAGATGTTCAGTGCACTTGGAGCTGGATATTCTGCCTGTACATTGTCAAATACCTAAGACGTGCTGCAGCCCTTGAAGTGGAGGTTAAGTGCTATGTAAATGCCTCTCTTGAACTTTTAGGACTTTATTGCCCTTGGGTCTTGCACCCCAAATGCCTGAGTTTAGCCCTTTACAGGCCTGCTCCCTTCACTGCTGAACTCTTGGTATTGCTCCAAACCTTCTCAGGCATGGGTCACAAGTGACAGTCTTGTCAGTTCTGGCAGTGTTCTACAAAGCCTGGTGTCCTTCTTAAATCCAGCTACAGAAGTCAAGAGATTATATCACTGTTCCAGTTTATCACTATTAAAAAGAAATGTGTCAGTTCCAGCCCTTGGCACGCTTGTAAAATGCCTGAAAGTGTGTCATTAAACCAGTCCCAAAGCTCACCATCCAGAAGGCAATACAGGAACCAAAGAGTTTATTTAAAAAACCAACAAAACCAAACCACAACTTTAAGCCAATCTTGTAATTTTTGATGCTTGGTTCATGAGTCTGAAAGCTTAACTTGGGCAGTTTTAAGTGCAGACATTGCAAAAGCCCAAGCACAGACATGCTGCTTCCCCATGGATTGAAACAAACAAACAATATTATTTGATTAGCTCTGCTGGAAGTAATATTTTAAGGGGTAAAATGATTCCACAAAGATGACATGTTGGCAATTGAAATGAGATGAATATAGTGCTTGTAAAAGTGCAATAATCCTTAATAACTAACCCAAAAGAAGCATCATCCCCAGGGATAAGACAGTAATTTACTCTCCATATTTAATTTGTTTCTAAGCTGCTTTTGAAACAAGACTGCTAAATAGTAAGTTGGCTTGTGATCCTAGACTTGACTGCTGGACTTATTATCATCATGCCATTGATTCAGCATACATTTCAACCTAAGTCACAGGAAACAAAATCAGGAGGGCTAATTCCTTAAGCTGTTTAAGCAAAAGATTGTGAACGTGGGGTAAATTCAGAGATAGGAGCCTGTTTACCACAAGCAACAAGGGAAAAGATAATATATGGTGATTACTGAGCGACTGCAGCAAACTCTGAAGAGTCCTGTGTCTGAAGACTGTCTTTCAAGACATTGCTATCCCTTGTAAATGCATGGAAGTCTTGGATTTCAACCTACATTAAAGGAGCAAGGGATGACTATGCACTTAATTAGACTGAATAGTTACTTGCAAAAATAATGGAAAACTCTGGCTTATGACAAAATCAGCCCAACCTTAGCTCATCTTAAGTACCCAAACTGTTAAAAAAATTATTTCAAATGTTTAATTTTCTGTTTCTTTTAAAAAACCCTGACCACAACCATTCATCTACATTTCTGAATAGTTCTCACGGATGTGGTTTTATTCATTAGCTACTGGGGCCAGAGCTGGCATGAGCAATGTGTCAGATTCAGGTTTCAGCCGTGTTACTGAAACCCTCAGAGAACAGATAAGGGTGAATCAACCACTTCAGGAACAGGAATGTGCAGATAATACAGGATGGGCATGTTCTGCAAACGTCCTTAGCAGAAACCCTACACTGCATAATTTCTCTAATGATGCACGTTGGCTGTGTTTACAATACAGTCTTGTGGAACAAAATGTTAGGAATTATTGATTTTTAAGAAAAGGTAGTACTACAGGGAGCTAATATGCTACAGCTACAGAAATGTTTGTCTTAAATGTGCACTGGGCAGAGTCCTTAAACTGTTCTTATTGCAAATATCCAAGGCCTGCTCTAAAAATCTTAACAGTCTGAACCTTTTAAATGCAAATTTGTCCTATTTATCTGGTCACAACCCAGTGAGTAGAATCCAATAACTCACCAGATTAAAGAATATACAGGTTTATATAGCGGAAGGTAATTGCAATTAACTAATATCTGGATGGCATTTAATACACATATTGTATTATTTCAATGAGATGAGACAGAATAATATTTACATTGCTATGAGCATTTTCTGTTTATAGAAATGGAATTTACAGTTCAGTAAGGTATGCAGGCATTATATCAAGAATGAGATGAGACCATTTAAAGTCTTGTGAATTATTGATATAAATTCATTTTGTTTTGTTTCATGCACCAGCGCTTCTTGCAGTGGCACCAGAAGAGCAGTGCAGTTTATAACAGGGAAAAAAACAAGAGGAAAGAGCAAATGTGAAATGGTGCAATTTATTCACAATTGCTTTGAAATTCTATCTGAATTGTCTCATTATTATTCACGCATTAGAGGAATGGTCCAAAACATGACAGCGTGGGTAAACAGATGCAGAGCTTGGAAAAAAGGTAATCTGACTGAAGTATTCATGGCCATTATTAAACAAATGTTATATTGCTTTTGGGTAAATCTGGTGATTTTATTTAATTTGACAATGTTTTCAAGATAGCAAGATAATACTGTTCGTTTCTAATGCTCTGAAATGAACAAAACAGGTGAAAATTGATGCCACATGGAATTATAATGTTTCAACAGTAGCTGGTTAGTTAAACTTCTAGATAGTTCATGGAGAATCTGCATACACTTATTAATGGACTTCTACATACAATATCAATGCTTAGAGTGCAGCAGTCCTGTTAAAATCTGCTTTCAGTGAGTCACTATGCAAGGAGAGATTGTTCTGTGAAGAAAAATATTGGATAAGTATTTGTTTGAGACTAAACAGTAAAACAGAAAGAAAATTCACAGATTTAGTACAGGAATGGTAGATAAGACTAAGAAAGCTAATATTTTGAAACTGCCTAAAAACTGCAATAAATTCTGCTGCCTACTGAAATGATTAAGCCAACAATAAACAGGAAGAATGGAATATCAAAACCTCATTGCATAGTGTGTCATCATTCTTTAATGAGGCATTCCTTCAACCTTTTACCTCTTAACACCTTTGGTGATCTTACATTATGTACCTGTAAGATATTCAACATTCTCTTTTAGAGATTAAACCCGGAGGGAGTATGAAAGCTTAGGAATGTACTGAGTCAGGTAATGATGCCAGAATTAAGCGTCAAAAAGCTTGGTTCAGGTTCAGAAGATGATTTTGAATGAATAGCTATAACTTCTACTAATTTATTTCAGAAGGGACTTCTCATATATACCCTCAAATATTTAAGACGCTTTGTACTATTTCTCAGGAATCCATATCTTCTCAAAGTGCTTTTTTTGTTTTCACTTGAAGGCAGCATGGACTTAAAACAACACTGCAGGGAATGTACCGTTCCATAAAGCACATAAGGATGGCAGGATCCAGGAGACACAAGGCATAGAAAATTGTCAAAGATGATTAGATGGTACAACACATACTGCTCTTGAGTCGTAAGTTTCATTTATGGTGACTTCTACTTCCAATAGATAGGATATTAAAAAAGGCAATAAAAATGAAGTTACATGAATAAACTTCCAAAAATGAGTGGAGTTCCACCAGTGATCGTCTCTGCGCTGGTAGAGGTAGAAGAATGGGGATGTCATGAGCAGGGCAGCAGTCACTACAACAAATGAGCCTCGATGCGGAGCCAGTGGAGTCCCTGGCGAACGTAACGAACCAGATTGGTCATACTGCTGTGTTGTGTTAAGGGTCCCATCACTGAGTCCAGCTCTACAAAGAACTCTGCAATACACAAGAAACAGAAGCAATTTTTCAGGCAGTGGTACAGAAATAGAGGCATCACCATGATTTCCCACTCAGAAGCAGCACAGTGTAATTAGTGAGTTCTAAAGACAATCGTGCACATGAGTACATGGTCCATAAGAAAGAATTTAAACAACAACAATATATTGAAACAAACCAAATTAGATTATCCATGCTGGATGTCTACCACAGGATGGTATGAGTGGTTGCCAGTAGTCTTCCTCTAACTCTGATCATCTGCACTGTCAGTTTTTCAAGATTACGTTTGCTGACTGAATGATTTAAATAGCTGGCAATGGAATCTTGCATTACTTTTCCATGCTGTTCTCTTTCCCAGACATGAATGGCTAGACTGGATCTTTCCAGACTAGAAGACCTTTCCTGCTATTTTTCCCATTCTCTAATTTTTGTTACTGACATTGCAGCACTTTCAGCCCTCTGCTCATCCTGCTACAGCTGCAGGCCCCAGAGGATGAGTGTGGGATGGGAGCTGGGGAGGAAGAGGAGAGAGACAACACAGCAGGAAAATAACCCCTTGGAGACGGGAACCTCTAAGGGGGAAGAATCGCAACCCTGGGATTCCTGGTCGGGAAGGGTTAACAGGAGGTCACTAAACAGAGAGCCCCAGTTAGGAAGCGACACACCAGTTTATTTTATGTCATGTGTTAGATGGTCTCTGGGTGAAAGACTAATCCTGTTAGGGCCAACAGACCTTTCCTAATTGCTGTCAATGGAGAACTGAATTGTGTCCTGTATTCTCCCACAGTTCTTTATGCTCGCTGGGGCACAGGCATTCCCACATATACAACACTTATACTATATTTAGGCAAGTGGGAACCCGCTCTCAGTTAAAGCCCCTCAGAGCTCAGATAACAAGCAACAATCACAGTAAGGAATGGCTGAGGCCTCACATTCTCACCCTGTCTGCAATCCAGTGCACTGAGCCAGCCAGCACTGCATTGGCTGCACTTCAAGAAAGCAGATGCTGGGTACAAAATCATTATCAGTACTTTCTTCAGCGAGTAAGTGCTGCTTTGAGGTCTTCTATCCAAGTATTGACAGCCTGACCCTGGTCAGCTTGGGAGCTACAGCAGTATCAGAGCACAAAGTGATTTGGCTGGAGGCAAGCATAATGAGAGCTCAGGGCTAGCACCAGTGCTGTTCAGATGCTGCAGCCAGCAGCTACTTTTAATCTTCCTTTCTCTGTCTTTCATTCATCTCCTCCAGTGTAAAATCAATACATTTTGAAATGAAATAGTGCACTATCTTGCTTGAATTCTAGAGATCTCATTCTAGGCTCAAATAAACAATAATTGCTTTAAACACTGAGAATTCACCTTGAAGCCTAATTTCAGGTTAACATTTCTGGAAAAAGCTACAAGCACTGAAGCCACTTAATAAATTTATGCGTGAGAGAAGAGATCTTGATCCCTATAGACCTGGTTGTTTTCTGCTGTAGAGGAGAAGTCCCGCTTTCTTCAGAAGCATAAAAAAATAATCCACTCTTGTAAAGTCAGCTGAGAGTTTGATGTTATAGATGGTGAACAACACCACTTTAGGTGATCCAACACAAACCATCCCATGGGCTTTGGGAAATCTGCAGATTAGTTTGGCCTGCTACAGATGCAGATTTATGCCAAACTCCATCTATTCTCCCCACACTCTCAACCCTGTGGACCAGGGGATTCCACCAGAGGTACATGGCAGTATGTTCCTGCTTTCCTTTCCAAACCAGAGCAGCTTGGCGGGTCACAGTTCTGCTGCTCTCCCTGTTGCTGTGCACTTTTATTTTAATGGCACATCTTTTGTCAGGGTGACAAAGAAAGGCTTCTGTCTGCTGCTCTGAGCCAGCTGAACATGAGTCAAGTCCAAACTGCGAGGTGCAGGCAGACTCAGAGGAGCACAAAGCCTAAGCTGACAGCTGTGGGCAAGGGGACAAGCACAGCTCCTACAGTGGGGAGGAAATTCCTTGTGACTGTATGGGCATGACCTAAAATGACAGCAGTAAGACCCAGAGGTAACTGCTATTAGGCCACAGTTTTATACCCATCTCAGGACAGATCATCAAGGACATATTCTTTTGCAAGACATACCCTGTGATTCAGAAGACAACAGAAACAATTAGAGCTGACCACAAAAACTCACAGAAGTGACTGAATCTGGTTTCTTTCTTTCTTTCTTTCTTTCTTTCTTTCTTTCTCTAAATTTTTACCTTATCATGGTTTCTTTGCAGGTTTGTGGGTTTTTTTTTTTTTTTTTTTTTTGAAATCTTTTTTTTTTTAAAAGGGGGGGGGAAAATCTCATTTTTTATAAAGACCTGACTGCCCAAGCTCCTGAGAGAGAGACCAAATGATAACCTGGGACTCACAGCAGAGTCTGGGGTTTGCACTGTCCTGTTTACTCTCATGGGCAGTTTTGAACCCTCAGTCCACAGGCCAGTGCAGCAGAGCTTGGGCAGTGCACCAGAGCTCCGACAGCTGCAAAGGTGGACTGGAGATCACCAGGGAGAAAGCAGTGAGTCCTGTTCCAGCCAACCAGATAAAGGTGCTTTGAATTATTTGAGAGGTGCAGATGACATCTAGTGAAACAATTACAGCCAGTTTTCATGAAACACTGCACCATTTCTCATGTCAAAGTGTCCTGAACACATCCTTTTTTAAAGAGAATCCCTCATGTGGTATGATGGAGACCTGCAGAGTACTACAACAGTTCTCATATACTTTTTGCTACACCATGAATTTTTCAAATTGCAATTTGTGTTTAAGCATGCAACTTTAAATCAAGCACTTAATTAGAAATGAGGTATCTTTCCAGAAAATAAAGGCAGACATGCTATAGCTTGTAGGAAACTGTGATCTCTCTCCAATGGTTTACAATACTTAAATGAAATTTGAAGTAACATGAACTTTGCATTCCCTGTAACGTGTCTGCAGGTTGTGAAACAAGATATGAAAGAACAGGTCACAACCTTAAATGTCTTTCTCATGTGAGAAACCCTTATTCATGCATCCAGTCCCAGTAAAGTCAAAGGGACTGCTCATCTGAATAAAGAGTATTCCTATATGGCTTTGCAGAATTGGGTTTATTTGATCATAAATCAAAATGAGAACAAAGAAGAGAGCAGGGAGGAAAATGCAGAAAGAGAATCAGCAGGTTTTTTCTCATCCAGCTCTAGGACTGATAACAGCAGTGGCTGGGTACATTTTCTGTCTGCTGGCTGAATGCCTGAGCTATTTTGATTTAATACCAAGTAGAACATTTAACAACTCCACAACACACAGGGCTAATTACAAGATTATCACCATCTCTTCCTCCTATCAGTGCATCCTTCTGCATTCCCACTGTAACATTCTGCATTACATTTGACAGGGAATCGCTTTCACATTTTGTGAAAATGGATGCAGCTATGGAAAAAATCCAAAATGACTGCACTGCTACTAAATTAATCAATGTGAACAAAGACAAGAAGCAGTGGGGAGGACTGGACAGAACTTCTATTATTGTTCCTCATCCAGGGATGGATCATTATGACCCACCATTCAGACATAAAACTCTATAAATCTCAAGCTCAGTTTCTCTAAATCAGTGGAAATTTGCCACTGACATTAATGGGAGTAAGATCAAACTGCATACAGCAAGCACATTTGTCAGGACAAGTCTGCCATCTGAAATCTCACTATAATTTAAGAGAATGAGCCAACTCATGATGAGACTATTTCCTAGTTAGGCTCTGTACCTCTAGTGTCAAAGGAAGCTTTCTCAGTGATTTGTGTAAGCCCAAAGCTGGAATCTGAATAATTATATTGTCATGGGGAAGTTCACAGCTGGACAACAACAGGCCAAATTTGTCCCTTAGTTATATCTCAGTCACTCCACTATACTTGATACAATCCAGTCACAAACTGCTTGCCAAAACTCCTTTGAAATGACTGTGGTAAAGACTTACATTTTGCTGTTAGGAATAAACAAAAAGATCTGCAGTCCAATCATAGGAGAGTCAAGGTCATGGCTTTCAGTGGACATTTCCTAATCGGACTCCCCACATAAACATAACATATAATGTTTGCTTATTATCCTAGCTAGCATTTTAATAGTCTTAAACCCGTTGACAGAGCAATCTGAAAATAACCTCGGTGCTCTACGAGAGGCTGAAACTGTGAACGAATTTGCAGACTTAAAAGCTCTCATCACTTGGGGCTTGTGTTCACTAAATTATTTGCCAGCTGCTCTGATAACCCCATGTTCAGCGTGTGTTACACATCCCCCTCTGTGCCTGACAAGAGAAGACACGCATTGGCTACAGCGACCAGCAAGCAGATTTGGTGTGTTTGCTCAAGCTGTCACAGTTGTGCTCTTAGATGCGGTGGTTCTGGGTCTAAATCCAGAGAGCGCTGGGAAAGCTAAAGCTGGGGAGCCAAAGGGACACAGAGAAAGCAGAGAGGGCGGCACCTTTGTTCTCCTTGGTCAGCTTGTCAGCCATGTCCCAGTGCTCGTAGCTGCGCAGGACGTTGTTGGTGATGTTGACGTGGCTGGCAGCCATGTGGTGGATGCGCTGCGGGATGGTGATGGTCCCCGCCGAGGACGAGCCCGCGCTGCCCGAGCTGCTTCCAGCAGAGCTGACAGGGGACGGGCTCAGGGACATGGGCGAGGGGGTTTCTGTGCTCCTGCAAGAGGCAGAGAGAGAGTGAGTCCCCCTCACACCCCCCACTTCACTGCCGTCCTAAATGCACTTGAAAAGTTAACTCTGCACCCCAGCAAAGGGGAGCGTGCAGGGGTACCTCCTGACTTTATGAGAAAGGACAGCTTATCAACTGGGAATGACTGAAAATAAAAAGGGATTTAATTCTCCCTTTAAATGAACCTGTTATTAAAAAAAAAAATCTATCATAAAAATAGAGCAATCTTTCAGAGAAAGAAGCATCTCATAGCTGTAATGATTTTTCTACCTGCTGCCAGAAGCTGCAATGGCAGTTAGAAAACACTCAATGTGCAATATTGGCTTATTATCAAAGTATTTTCTGGAAACCACAATGACAGTTTGCTCCAAAAACAGTCACCACAATAAGTAAAGAGCAAGTCTTAAAAGCACCCTGTAGAGCAGTATTAGGACCTGAGGGTACTGCAGGATTATGAATATCTCCATAGGATTCTTTAAGGCTATGGAGATTTGTTCTAATTGCCTACCGTTCATCCACACAGTTCTGCACAGCACAGTGTTTTAAGTTACCTACTTAGCGAGGCACTAATGTTCTAATATAGATTTTCCTTTAATTCTAACACCATCAATTAGGAATCACCTGCTGGCTGCAGGCAGTGCAGCGGTCAGCACAGCATGCTCTTGTTTAGAGCTGTGTCGTGCTGAATGCTCACAGAACAGCTATTCTCTTTGAAAATTTATAGGATCATGGATTTGTTCAGGTTGGAAAATACCTTTAAGATCATCCACTCGAACAGTTAATCCAGAACTATCAAGTCCACCAGTAGCCCATGTCCCCACATGCCATGTCAACATCAAGACACTTTTAAATACCTCCAGGGAAGGCAACTCAACCAAGTCCCTGGGCAGCCTATTCTGGTGTTTGACAACCCTTTTGGGGAAGAAATTATTCCTAATCTCCAATCTAAACCCCCCCTGGTACAACTTGAGGCTATTGTCTCATCACTTGTTACTTGGGAGAAGTAAAAAGAGCCAGCCTCCTTCCCAACTTGGTGCCATCCACAAACTGACTGAGGGCGCCCTTGATCCCCTTCAAGATCAAGGGGGCTCCAGATCATCAATAAAGACATGAAACAGTACCAAGCCCTGGGGAACATCACTGGTGACCAGCCCCAGCTGGATGTAATTTCATTCACCCATTTGGAAGCACTTGCCTAAACAAAAGCACTCTATTTGCTGTGGCATACACTTGAGATGCAGGGCCAAGACACTCCTGGCACTCTCTGCATGAAGCAAAGAGACCAAAACTCTCCAGACAGGGATTTTGCAACCCCTCCCTGGACATGCAGCTGCAGATGCCTCATGCTGTGCAGCAGCATCAAGCTCAGTCACTGAGCCTGATCCAAAGCCCAGGACAGCAGGGCTTGGCCTCTTGGCTTTAAAGGCCACTGTCAATAGCCCTGCCTGGGCACAGACCTGCTGACACCTGGAAGTGCTGCAGGACAGACTGACACGGCGGCACAGCCTTGGGCTGAAAGGCATCGATGGCAACAGCTTTTGCTGCAGATTTTCCAGCAGTGCCCTGCTATAACCTGTGCTCAACAACAGGCTCCTGTGATACATTCTTTTTCCAGAGCTGGAGATCACATTGATTTGGCAGCTTGTAGCTTTTTACCCAGCTTATGGGTTAGAGTTTAAGCGTGTCCTAATGAACAAATGCTTTATTTTTAAGTCTCAAAACATCCTGGTTACCTGACTTGCCACAGTGTCTTTATTGCACAGAAAAACTGAACTATACTAGATTAGGTCTGGGAGCAGTTAAAAATGATAAGTATCTGAGGAGACCAAGAGTATTTTGTTAGAGCCACTTACAACCAGCTGACGCACTTCTGCCAAATAAAGCACATTGTTCATTGGATTTACCCTGTTGTGCACAGCCATTATTACTGTGGTGAGTCTACTAAATCTCTGTATTTTGTGCTTTCTGTCGCTAGAGGTGGGAAACATTTCTGTAATGAAACCAGAGAAAATTTGTTTCATTGCCAGGATGGAACCTGGGCCAACTTTGTAGAGGTTCACAACCCTTTCAAACAAGTAGGCAGAAATTCCAGTAAGCCAAGCTGTGATTTTTGATGGATCTGAGATCCTGACTACACTACACTCCATGGCAATGGATAAGCTTTGCATTGTTAAAAAAAATACTTCAGATTACCCCACTGTCTCCCCATCCTGCACCAGGCTGCTGCTCCATCTCCAGCGATGCCATATGCTGGAAGGTGTTTGGTCTTTTTTTTTGTGGTGTGTGAATTCTCTTCCCATCTGACACAAACTCGCAGGGGATTAAGAGAAAACTGTAGAGCAAGCAGCCCTGGGGAAGGCAGAGAAGAAGCTGCCAATGGCAGCACCAGGCCCGTGACAAACCTTGGAGGAATTAGGAGCCCCCTGAGACAGATGGCAGCTCTGAGCCTGCTGGAGAGCTGTTTTCTTCTGAGATCCACACAGAGGGGACACACGACCTGCGTGTGGACTGTGCTCTCTGTGTGTTGGGTCACAGGTGTCACAATAATGCTGTTATAACGTGGCCCTGTCACTCAGTTACTCTCACATGTCAAGTGCTTCCTGCTCTGAATAGAAGACAGAGATGTGCACTTTCAGAGCTTTCCTTCCTTATCTCCAAAGTTAGTAAGAACAGACTGATCAGCTGGGTGCTATGTTAGAAGTGATGCTGACCTGAAGGCTGGGTTTCTGATGCCTACTTTGTGACCAGACAAGAATTTTCTCTTCCAGTCAAAACCCACTTATTCTCAATCCTGGACACGTAACAGCTCCTTTAAATAGCGAGGGAGATGTCATCACCTGCAGAGCACACACTTCACAGGGGTCTATTATAGGACAGGAATAAAAGGACAACTTCTGCTCCATGAAATGTTTATGCACAAGCCTCTTCTTAAGGAACAAAAGAGATGTTATGCTCCAGTGGTCTATTTGATCACTAAAACTTTATGTTAACATTTATGTATTTTTATTACAATACAAGGTTTCACTGACACTTCAATTCCTGGAAAAACTGGCACATAATGAATAATTTAATTTAGTAGTTGCTTTTCCAGTGTTAAAATATCTTTTCAGTTTTTATTTGAAGTGATTTCTTACTTCATCACTTTAGTTTGTGTTAGAATCTGTACTTTAAAAGCTCTGTACATACATATTCAAAATAACTTTGAGTATTTGGGGTGTGTATATATACATATCTATATCCCAAAATATTTTTAATTATTTGAGGCAATATTTCACTTTAAGCAAAATGTTGGAATTTTTGGTTTTGCACTGATGGAGAACAAAGTCTGTTTAAAAACTTCAGTTCTTTGTGTGCTAAAGTTCAACCCCTCCTTCTTTGTTTCCCTGGCATGTCTAATAGTAATTTCTTCTTCTGAACAACCAGAAAGAGACCATTAACAATAATAATTTTCACCTAGAATTTAGCCTACTCAAATAAAGATGGAAAAAAAGGTGAAGTCCTTCACCTCTGTTTTACTTGTGTCTGATGTGTGACCAGGACAAAGAAGCAGGAGAAATGTGTGTGAGCTGGAAACAGCCATTGCAAGATAAAGGCAAGGATGAAGGAGCAATGCACCTCCTCTGATCATAACTGCATTACCCTGACTTCATATCTGAGGTGAGGGTGTTTTAACGTTAATATGAAGCCACTGATAATTGGCTGACTAAGTGCCTTCACATTTTCACCACTATTATACCTTCAGTTTTATTAAACAGCACTTACCATATATCAGTGAAATATTCATTGGTCTTTCATTGCTGAACGAATCATTGAAAAATCATTGCAATAAAGGTTAACTTTACTTTGGCTTCCTAAAGTGTCGTGGTACTTGCCAGCTAATTAACTGATATTTTTATGGCCTTCATTTGGCTTGAGAAGTAAACTGTCAAAGAATTCAGCACAGACCCACCATGTCTGATTTTAGACTTAAGGAGGCTTTTCAGGGACGAAGGTGTGATTCACCTCTTCCTTCCTGCCCACACTGGATGGCTCACAGGGGTATCTGACTTAGTCCAGTGGGAGCCCCTCACCCCCACAAGCCCAAGGCAGCTGTATGATCAATTCTGTAGCCCAGAACAGTTTACATATTATACATGTTTGAAATATACCTGCAGCTTCCAGAACACTGATCCCATGACCTTTGCCTTTGGAGGCATAAAAACACTTCCCCCTCCTCTTGGAACCACCTGTTCCCAGACAGAAGTACTCAGGAGAAAATACTCACTTTCCATTGCCGCCCCAAGGTGAGGGGGCCTGTGAGGCTTTTGAAGAGTTCTGTAAGTACAAAACCAAAATGTAAATACAGGTGATGCAAGTACATGAATACTGATGACACAAAGCTCAACATTCCCCCTTTTCATTGCAAGAGCTACAGTGCATGGAGCAGGAAAGCTCTGCACATTGGTCCCATAATTAAGTGGCTGGTGGATGATTGCTAGGTTCCAACCAGTAGCTTGAAAATCGTTTGATAAAAGAGAGAATAAATTCCAGTAAAAGCAGATGTAGGTCACAAAGAAGTGGTTTAATTAGCACTGAAACTTATTCTACAAAATAAGTTCTTCAGAGTGAAAATGACTGCTTATCTTTAGAGGGACCTTCAATATTTTAATAAGAAACAAAAATAATTTGACTTGATGTTTTAATGAAATCCCTCCCAAGTTGCTTAGGGAAGGTGGCTTGGGATTTAGACAGTAGTATAAATAAAATTTTTAGTAAGGATCTGCTTGAATGCTTTTATTTTTATATATTTTAGTTGCACAAATTGACTTTCCTTACCTGCTTACTCATCCTGCCTTTCACGTCTGTGTAGCACCTTGTAAAACCCTGTACAAAAAGATTGCCGAGCAACAATAAAGCCCAGGTCTTTGCAGCCTCGCTCAGACTGACTGGTATCTTAGTTCCCATACCAAGTGGCAGTGTCAGGGCTGAGGCTATCTGTGCGTGCCCTCTGAAAACAATCATTCAGTTCCCTTGCTGAGAAGCCAGCACACACATTGAAAATTCAATCAAGTTTTACAAGTTCTCTGCAAAGTATTACCCACATTATTACAACCCTCATCTGGTTACTGTGATCGCAGTTTTGCATGGGAGGCACAGAGATTCAGTGGAGCACAGACAGTACCCTTGATTCCAAAGCACAGCTCGCAGCCCAGTGTCTCTGAGCAAAGCAGAGAACTTTGTCCAAACCACAGCACTGGCCTGGCCATTCCTGCACAGCAGCCTCTGCTTGTCACACAGGATGTGAGCATGACTCGGGGTGCTTCACAGCACAGAGCATGTGGAGCTTATGAGGAAACAGGGAGGTCCTAAACTGCCCTGGAAAGTCTTCAGAAATGGAGAAGAAGCTTTTATTGTTAATTTCTCCTGTCCAGGGATTGCTCCCGACAGTACCTGGAGACAAATAACAGCTCTGTCAAGACTAAGACTAGATCTCAATTGGAAGCAGTTATTTGATAATGAGAATATTTAGCAAAAATATTTCAATGACTGCTGATAACACATTATAAAAAACATGAAAATCTTCCTCAAACTTCCAGAGGAAATACATCACAGGATGTCACTTTTTCTGATCATAAAAGGTCTGATTTCAATTTAAAAAAAATTATCACTTTAGTGGTATTTTACTCCAAGTTGCCTCTAAATTTCAAAATTGCGTTCATGATTAAATGGCTATTTTCTGTTTTGAAATGTTAAAAGTATCATTTTGAAGGTTTTAATTGGAAATTAATCAGAACCAGTTCTGTCCACAAATGGTTTCAATTTGGACAAAGTGGCATTTGTGAGGAAAAATATAAAGAACAATTTAGTTGAAAAAATCCTCCCCAGCTCTGCTGTAAACAGTGGGCTGCTTTTCACAGTTAAAATTGTGTAAAAGTTTGAATAACAACCCTATTCAAACAGTTAATCTGTTTCATTTGTATTACAGATTCTTGCTAGTGAACACAGAGAACATGGTGCAGCAACACAAAACTAACACATAGTTAATAGCCCCCATTCTTTTCTTTTCTTTTCTCCTCCTGTGCCTTTATTACAGAAAGAACCTGAACATATAATCTGTATACACTCAAACACTGCTTCTAGCAAGTGAGTTACAATGCCCATAGCACACACACTGTAACATTAACTGAAACACTTAGCTTCAACTGCATGCCTATGCCTAGCATTCCTGATTCCTCTATTTTATTGCATTTTTATTTTTTTCTCTTATTTTAATTTACATTAAAAGACATTTTCTTACACTGAGAGTAGTAAATATGTCCTATATCTTATCTACTTGCACAGCTAGAGAAAATAAAGTGGCTTTAAGGCAAGAGAATCTCCCCTGCTACTGCCTTTTTTTTTTTTTTTTTAAGAAATCACTACTTTCTGCAGAAAAGGTTTATTTGTCTAATCATCCTTTTTTTAAAGATACAATCTACATTCATCCTGGATAAAATCTGAAGGGGATGGAACACATTTCATGAAAATGCTGAGGTTACAAATGTGTTAAACTCAAATTTAATTTGCTGTGTAAATCCCTGACTGAAAACTCCATGAGCACAACAGAGGCACTCCTAATGGTACAAGAGAGTCTCCATTTAAGCCCAAGATTAGGACTAACATTACTGAAGTTGCACAGAGACACACAGGGGGCACATGGGTAGTCAGGACTATGGCTGCTGCCATCTCAGGAGTTTTGCAGCAGAAGGACCATTTTATCACCATTTACATGGAAACACGAACACTGCAGTGGTAGAGGTTTTTACTGGTTTGCAGTACCAATATGTCAAAGCCTTGAACAAATTCACAGAGGCTGAAAACACCAACAAAAAAAGACTGATGGGCTGACAAGCCAGTATAATTACATAATTATAGAATAATATGTAGTAATAAAGTAAAAGAATTAATGTATGCTTCAAACAGCATTAACCAGTGAAATATAAATACCAAAACCTCACAGGTGAAGAAAGATTCTATTTCTCTCTTAATTTAGGAACAGTGAGGATTTGTCATTCTTACTGGGTAGACAGCATTTGACAAGGTAAAACAAAACATCCCCAAGTCACGACCACTGGATCTCCACTCAATTTAAAGGTAAAGGCAAACCTTCAAGATGTAGATAAGGTAATTTGAAGTTCCACAGGAATAAAAGCAGAAATCTCTGAAACTGCATTAAGCTTCAGGAAATCTCACTGAATCTAAAATTTAAACTTAACTAACTACAGCCCCAGTAATTGCTTTATTATGGTTCATTAGAGGTCAGTTCATAATCACTTGCACATTGAAACCTTGAAAGAATCAGAAACTTGCATAAACATTACATGGTGTTGAGAATAATGTTATTTTTGTAGAATTACTGAGTATGGTCCTTTGAATCAAGTGACTAATCCAAAAATCCCCCAAATCACTTCTGTCCCTATTCCCTGGCAGCCATCCTGCCTGCATTTCCCAGGAGAGAGGTTAAATGTGGGACTTTTAAGTCATGCAATCATGACTTTTAAGTCATACTTTTGAGAGCTCTCAGTGTTGGTATGAATTTCTTTTCATATCAATAAATTAAACAGAATAAAGATTACCTTAAAATATTCCATCAGAGATCTGGAGTACTTCATAGCATGGTCCTTCTTCAGTTTAAACATTCTCAAGTAGAGAAGTGATAAGCATCGGTAGCTGTGGTAATTAGGAAAGGATTATGTTAATTCCATTGCTTAATGAAACCTATAAACTGTAAAAATAAAAAAAAAAAAGCTGACCTATATTTTGCAGTTTCTGTTCTAAGGTTACATTTTGAAACATAAGCAAATGGAGAAAAAAAAAAAAGTGGTCAAAAGCATTAAAATCCCATCTTGATAAGAGTATAAATTAGAAGAATAAATGTTTAGTCAGCTGCTGAAGAAATCCATTAGTTATCCTTTAATAGTTTAATGGAAAACAAGAATAATGATCTTCTGTAAGCTGCTTAAGTAATTCAGTACTTTTAAAGTCCTCCTTAAGATTTTAGCTGCTTCTCTCATTGTCGCAAAGGGACTTACCATAAAACTGCTAATTTCTTGTCCCCTTCTGTGGCAGAAGAGCCTGTGAAATTCTTGAGTCTCATTGCATACCTTGTCAAAAAGGTGAGAGATAAGAAATTGAGAGTTAAGATGTTTCCAAAAATAATCAGATATTCTTCTCCAACTGCAACAGTTATTGGTCACAGTGTTCGGTAATGAAGAGATGAGAATGTGAAACTCAACAGAAAGCATCACTTAAGATCTGGAGGCCTTAAGTAAATCACCAACCAATTGTTTGGGCCAACCAGGTGAATTATTCATTTGGTATATTAATGATATTATATATATATATATATATATATATATATATATATGGCATATTATATTCAGCCAGCTAGGCTGAGTCCTGCAAACATTTGGGATGAGTGTTGAACTGAAGCATAAGGTCTTGGCCCTATATGTACTGAAGTGTAAAGTAATATATAATAAGGTTTTACATATAGTACTTTGGGCTTGAATAATACCTTCAAGATCCTTCTCATAAATACATTTTATAGAGAAAATGGTTTTACATACAGGAAAGGTCACGTTCACAGCTTTTTTCATTCTTGGGTTCATTAATTTATGAATCTTGTGTACTTGGTCTTCCCTCTCTATTTAATTGCTGCTGTCCAGCATTTGGATGATCAAGGATTGAGTATTCCTATTTCCTCTGTCTTTTTTTCCCTTTAACTGAGCACACTCCATTCTATGCATTAGTCTCTTGAAAATCAATTCATCGCATAAAATCATTGTTCTGAGCCGTAATGCAATTTCACAGGTACTTGTGTTAGAATAAGTAATAGGGTTCAGCGTTGCATAAGAAAGTTTTAAGGTATCCAGGCAGTCTTGATGAGTTCCCATTTACAAGGAGGTAATGGAGTGCAGAGCTGTGCTGCTCTCCCCTGCCTTGCTCCCAGCACCCATCCCAGCCCAGGCTGCAGCTGCACCACCCCAGCTGCAGGGCTCCCTCCACATCCTGTCCCACCTGCTCTTGGGTATTGTGGTTCTAGTCAGACTGGATCAATGTGATCAAACACAAAGTTCTATGTCTCTGGAATTTCAGCATTACCATTAAATTAAAACACATTTGACAGTCAGATCTCTGATAGTCCCAATCTCTTCAATGCTCCACTTGCTTTCACAAATAGGTGTCTGATGCAGATAGGCAGGGCAGACACAGCTAAATGCAAAAGGGGAAAATTGTGCTTCTGATAAAGCGAGGAGTAAAAGTGAGAAAAATCTCCCTCTGCTGTCTCACAGTAAAAACCTATGTTAATATTAGCAGCTACACCGAGAAAGCGTTGTGTGCACAGCCACATACTTTGTACGTCCAGCACCCACTGTAGCCCACAAGAGTTGTATCTTTGTCCATGGAGTTCTACTGAGCCTGTATCAGCCTGCTGCTCACCTGGGCAATCACCTTTTGTCCATGTCTGACCACTGACAGCAGTTAAATGGACAAATCAGTCTCACTGGCTGCTACAAGTTGGTGAATTAAAGTCTACTTTTGGTGGTAGGTGGTGGAATTAATCTCACCTGACTTAAGCTATTTATATACTCAAGATATACTACTATATACTACTCAAGATATACTACTATATATACTATTATATACTACTATAACATATTCTCCAGATTCTTCCACAGAAGCAGTTCAGGCGCTGCCTCCATGCTAAGGTCTACCCGTCCCACAGCCTGCAGCAGGACTGTGCCAGGAGCAGCAAGGCAGCAGGGCTGTTGATGCTGAGTGCCAGCCACCCCAGGATAAGCCGTGCCCTCACCTGACTCCCTGCAGGTCCTGCCCTTTTGTGAGCCACTCCTGGAGCTGCCATTCCCTGATTTAAGTGGTTCACATGTTGTGGGTGAACAAAGCTTTTTGTTCCGTGCACTCTGAACAGACAGACTTCTGGACTGAGGAGCAATGATTACAAATGGGCTGTGTGGTTTTCTTAAAAAAACAAAAATAAATGCAGGTTCCTATGAAGAAGCGCTCCCTTCTTTAAAGAGTATTTCTTTAAATACAATTTATTCTGCCATGCAGCTGCAGCTGTGTAGTTCAGGACACGCTGTCAGACTGCAGGATGATTTGGGCACAGCAGAGCAGAGGCAGGTGGCTCCTTTTCTATGTCCTCTGCTCTCCAGGGTTTAACATGGATCAAGCGTTGAGTGAACCTAATTTTTTTCTTGAGTGATTCATTTAGATTTTCTTCTTCCCTTTATGAAGTGCGGAATGTAAAAACCATGTTTTTAAATATTTAACAGGCATATTATTTACCTGAGAGTAAGAGCTTTAGATTTGATACATTTTATTATGCAAATACCTACTTATTCAAAAAGTAAAACATGCATTATCTTGGCAGTCCCTAATAGCTAATCTGGCATGTTAAAAAAACCACCGTTGACATATTAGAAACCAAATATTTAGGGCTTGATTTGCCTCTTTTTCTTTCACTTCTGCAAACTGCCAGTAATTACACTGACATTAACAAGGATATTCCCAGCACACACTGGGGAAAGCAAAGGTGCATCACCGCGAAGAGGAAAAATCCTGTTGTTCTACTTACAGGTAAATTTAATCTTGCTTGATTTCACTTTGATAATTTGCTCAAGTAAAGCAAACTTAGTTACTCAGGAGACTATTATTTCTATGGACCCAACACTATAAAAGAGCTATAAGGAGCAGTAGCAGATTTTAGAATAATAATTCAGACATTTTATTAGTATGTAAAGACTCTCTTATCCATATTCTAGCCTACGAACCTACAAAACTGTATTAAAATTAATTCAGCTGGTGTGCATTCCTGTAACATTAAAAATATACTGTTTTCAAGACAATATATGCAGAAGCTACCTCTCTGGCTATGATCTTATATCCCAAGTTTCAGCTTTTCTCTTTTTTAACAGCCAAGTTATAAACCTCTAAAACCAGGGTTTGTAATAGAAATCCTGATAGACTCCCTTTAATGTTTTGAATTATAAAACTACACCTTTTAAAAGACAAGTGTCATTGCCAAACAGTGAAATTACTATACTTTACTTCCACCCACTACATTTCAATTTTAATTTTATGAATATTGCAAATTATAACACTCACATTATAACCTCTAAAGGGGATAATTTATAAAAGCAGTGTCCATCAATTATAAATTTTCCATGACATTAATAAAATGGCAAGAACTAATTATGATGACTTCTGAGATGAAGATGCCTTGGACAAATCATTAATACGTTGAAATGGTATTTTTTAAAACATAGCAGGTTCTAATTATGACTGAAATGAGATGATGAAAATGATCACAGAAAGGACATTAACCTGATGAGTTCCACAGTCTCTGAGTACATGGTGTATGGAGATTTAGCTTCTAATGGATCTCGCTCCATAGCGTTCCCGCACTCGATGAAGGAGAGGGCAGCATCAGCATAATTCACTGCTTTACCGAACTTCTCCAGCTGAAATGGGAAGGACACTGTCAAGAAAATCCTTCAGCTTTGATTTCTAGGTAGGCAGATTATTCTACAAAGCAACACTAGCTATAGGATGAAAGCAAAGTGACACTGGCAGTTAGGAATGAATTCACAGAGTAATTAAGGCAGGAACTATGTTTTTACCAAATCTTTTCAGGGTAGTATGTGGCTGAATGCTCCACAGAGGAAAGTCAGTGTATGTCCAATGACATCAGGGATTTACACAGGCAAGAAAGGGCACTAAGCATGTCTGTACACATCCATACTGCTCCTTGACAGATGAAGTTTGAATGTCACTATGCAAGGGTTAAGTAACAACTCCATGCAATTTGGCTGATGTCATATTCTGTGTTAACTGTTAGTCAAAAAAAACCCCACATCACTTATATGATGAGCAAAAGAGCAAGAAAAAAAAAGGGAGACAATATAGCAATGCTTAATATTTCATTTTACTAGGATTTTATTGCAAAAGGTTTTAGCCCTCATAATGGTTGTGATTAAACTGACTTAGACATACTGATTTCTTTTTTTATGTGTAATGAATATTATATATGACATTTTTATAGTATGCACTTTATAATAGTATTTAACATTTTCAGTTTTTGATAGCTGAATGTAAGAATTCTACTAATGTGGCATTTGATATAGCGGATCCAATATACTTTAAATAATTTAAAAATGTCTTTCTGTGTCTCTATCAAAATATTTTTGATGCATCTGCCTATGTTTCCATTCACAAAACAGAAGCCTGTTCTAACAACATACTAAGCATAACATTTATTATTGGTCCAAGACAACAGTATACTTCTCTTTGTGGCTCCTTCTAAGCCATAACTAGTTCTCTCTGCCCACCTTTAATTCAAGTACTGCTCTTGTGCACTGATTATGTACAGACCCTTTGTATAATTGATAGGTATTAACTGAATGACCAGAAAAATGTTTCTGACTGCTCTCTCTCTACTCCAGTGGCTGCTTCTCAGCATATTCTTCAAATTCCTTTTTTCACTTTGAAAGAATTTCCATTCCTTTCTGGAAGACAAAAAGTCTTCCAAAGATGACTTTTTGTGGTATGGAAAGAATAATCTGGCTGCAAGCAGATTTAGTAGAGACACAGATTTAGAGCCAGGAACGGGATCTGATTCTCTGAAGAAGGTGGAATTATTCCAGCTTGTCACATCTCAGACAGGCACACAGTGAGGTCTCCAAGATCTCTTCCATATGGTACAGCCAGTTGCCACTGCAGCAGCCCACCCAAATTAGCTGATCCCTTCCTGCAGCCGCAGACAAGGAGAGGTTTCCATGGGGTCGCTCCCGTAAGACATGAAACATCCTGCCCTTCACCAGAAATCTATTTTCTCTACAAGCTCAGGAACGCTGCTGCCACAAATCTCATTAACATTTGCTGACACATTTTGAGGTCACATGCATTATCTTTCTAGCCACTGCAACACATCTTTCAATGCTGCCTGTGCTCTGTCATGTCAGCACCAAGTAACCAGCAGCAATTGTTTCCATAGGACAAGTAACACTATGGGATTGCACACCAAATGTGTTACATGGAGATTATTTGCGTGCAGCTGCATTGGGTGGGGAAAAAAAGAAAAAAAAAGAAGAAGATTTGAGATCTAAACAGCAGAAGGAAAAGAAGATACTTTGTTCATGGATATTTATGCCTGCCAACAAGCTGATCACAGTGGATGGCCTCACATCGGGGCGCTCGGGGTGTCACACTGTGTGTGGCAGGCAGGACCTACAGGCAGCAGCGGGATGGGCTGTGCCTGCTCCTTTTAGTGCTGCTTGGGAAACACCCTGGTCCTGCAGGCACAGGCACAGGTAGGAGCACAGAGAAGGACCAACACCTTGTGAGCGTGTCCGGCTGCAGAGGGAGGGGAACGGACGGAGCGTGCTGAAATCATCGGAAGCGCACAGAGATCATCGGGGCCCGAGCCCGTAAATATCTGCTAGCATAGAGCAGGTAGCCCTGTGCCAGCACCATGTGTGTTTTGTTTAAAGGTCACCCAGCTGTGGGAGGTGTTGTGAGCCTGCAGATGCCAGGCTGTGGCTGGATGTGCCCTGCTGAGCTGGCTGGAAGCCGTCAGGCCACCTCCTGCAAATGGGCACGCTGGGAGGGATGACTGTCACCTTGCTGACAGCCATAGCAGGTGCCAAAACCCTGAACCCACCTCACACAGAGAGCACTTGGAAACACTGTGCCCCAAGCCAAAAGGGAGCCTGGAGAGCTGAAGCAGACAGCTTGAAATGTCATCCCTCCTTCAGCTCACTGACAGCAGAGGGAGAGACTTCGTTTGGGCAGTTTCCTTTTTAAAATCATAGCATGCAATTGTTTTGGTTTTTGTTTTTTTTTTAAATTATTATTTCTAAGTGCAAAATCTCTAATGCGTAATGGTAGAATATACATGCAAAACCCTCTGAAATGATAAAGTTGAGAGGTGAATAATCACCCAGCTCTTTGAGGGGCAAAGTGGATGGCCACACTCCATTTCAGACATCTTAGTTAAATTAAGTTGAGGAGTCAAGTTCCATTAAGTCTTCCTGAATGAGCCACTGTTCTACACCCTATGTAGCACACAGGAGGCAAAGTCCCTTCCTACAAAGCAAACGTTTACTAAGGACACTTCAGAACTGGCAATAGCTCGTATAGAACAAACCAGGGTAGAATACAATCTGTCAGATTATGTGGTTTTATTAAAATCCAAACACTTGGCAAAATTAGGCCAATCTTACTGGAATTCCCTCTGGGGTAAAGCAAGCAAAAAAGCTTTCCCAATATTGAACTACCTCACTACCAGATTTTTTTGGGAATAAGTGTGTTGAGACTTTTTTTATCAGACTAAAACCACGCAATAAAAATGAATGTAGTACATAAAAATGAATTGTTTCAGATTTTAAACAATCAGACTGGAAATATCAAACAGTTTTACCACATGATAATGGGGTGTGAGGTGATTTGCCTGTCTTTCTGCTATGGAATATTTCATCACTTCTGTTTTAGGCTCAAAATGAATAGAAAAACAAATTTCAAGTACACATCAACTTCCATAAAACCATCTTACATACTTCATAAACAGCAAGATTGTTGCTCCCTCTTGGAAGAAACACCAGCTATTGTAAGTAGCTTTCTTTTGGGAACAAATACTTAAAAGTTAGGAATGGAATTCAGGGTTTAGCTTGTGCACAATGTGTTTATGGAGCACAAACTGAAGCACAGTTTAGTCAGTAGCAGAGTGCCTCTTGGTTCGAGAGGCTTCAGATCTTATGCAATAATGTTCATTTTTTAACACTGTGTTCCACAGTGGAAAGAGACAAAAAACCCTATGATAACCTACCAGTGCATCGGCTTTATGCTTCAGCTTCTTAGCTTCTTGCATGTAATAATCTGCATTGTGCAGCCTAGAGAGACAAAATCAATTAATTCAAGTCTTTGCTTTCATATAGTTGGACACACATTGTTTGAAAAAAATTGCTGACTGCTTTAAAGAAGAATTTTGACATATATGCCCACTTATCTCTTTAAATCTTAACCTGATATCAATCTGAAGCTGCTGTATGCAGAGATATGATGGGTGACCAGAATGTAAAATAAGTAGCTGTAGAAACTGGCTGCCCAAAGGACCTATTAATGTGTGCTGAACAGAGGATAAGGAAAAATATTTTAAACTAATTAAGAATAAGAAGTTTCCATTAGAGGAGCTAAAACAAAAAAATGAAGAAGAATTACCGTGAACCAACATTCATGATCTGAAAACATTTATCAACAGAATCTTCATTAATCAGTGACAACAGTTCATTTGCCAAGATTAAAACTGTGTGTGCCTTTGTGCAGCACTATCCACACAGGTGCCCAATGCCAGCACTGTAATCAAAGACATTCCCTTTCACTGGGACCTCTGCTTGCACAAAAATCCCAATCACAGAGCACAAAGTCAATAAAACTTACACATCATCAAATGTTATTTTGGGTCTTCTGGGCTCAGAATTCCCATTGGAAAGCGTTGGCATTGCAGACCAGATGTCTGGCTCTAGATGGCTGGTGTCAAGAAGAGTGTTGGCTGTGGGTGTACTGTGAGATTCTTCCTCCTAGGAAACACAGGACTGTTATCCATAGTTCAGAAAAAACCACTTTCCAACAATGTAAGTGCTCACATCCACCCTCCCTGCCAAAACCCCTTCCCAACAAACCAAAGGCTAAGGCATCAAGCAGCCCATCCACCTTCACGTCACCTCACCAAACCACCCTTCCCTTCTTTGTAACATGAGCCTAATAGATTAATTAGGGAGTACTAATTAGTCCACTTCTGGGCTCTCACCTGAACTCAGTAATTTACGCTTTGAAGTGTAAGGTTTAGGTGGGTACCATGGTGTTACTGACTAGAGACCCTGGTTAAAGCAAGGGTGGGGAGATCTAATGGGCCAGGCTAGA
This sequence comes from Onychostruthus taczanowskii, assembly GCF_017590055.1. Classification (NCBI taxonomy): domain Eukaryota; kingdom Metazoa; phylum Chordata; class Aves; order Passeriformes; family Passeridae; genus Onychostruthus; species Onychostruthus taczanowskii. The sequence goes on along the minus strand of NW_024498462.1, from coordinate 3,006,449 downwards.
TCTAAACTCAACTTCTTCAAGGTGATTCACACTAATGGAACCTTTTTTCTATATTACTAGGAGCTAACTGTTAATGTGGCTGAAGAGTCTGCTTGGATTTCAGCAGGGAACACTTTCCCCTCTTGCTACAGAAGGAAGAATGGAAAGCAGAAGTCAGTTGTGACTTTGCAATGATTAAAACCAGAAGCATAACAGAAGATTTTAAATCAGACAATTGCAACTTGCAAGCTTGGTCCCCAACCAGATTAAGTAAATTACAGATGAACCAATGAACTAGGGAAAGAAGTCTAACATATTTTAGAGGAAAAATATTTCTTGTATCAAGATAATAGATTAACAAAGGATAAATCTGACTAGAGATGCTGGGATGAGAGGAAGAGGCCCTGCTGTTTACACAGCACTGTTTATTTGCTGACATATGCAGTTCATTTTGGCACTGATTTCAGTTGAAGGCGTGTGTATTACTGGCGCAGCTTGAAGTGACACAATGATATCAGAAAGCAACAGGGATGAATGAATAAGGTGAAGTGATTTGTCACCTACAATTCAATGCAACTTGTGAGTTTTACTATTACAGTGCAGGGTAACAACCTCTCTCAAAGTGGTGAACTGTGAAAAATGGGGCTATGCATGGCCTTTTCTGTGGTAGAATTTTCTTCTTGTCTTTTAGTTTTGACAGTGATACTAAGATACAGTTTGATAACATAAAGTAAGGATGGGTTTCAAACCCTAGAGGAAGGACTATTTTCTAAAATGGGCCAAAATCCTGGAGTTTCTCTTTTTAACCTAAAAGGAGGATGACAAACTAATGTGAAATTTTACATTGTTTTAGTGAATTTGATGTGCAGTTTTGGCTCTTTTTCATGTATTTTCAGGAAAAAACCCTACCCGAATCTGGTGAAAAGCAAGCAACAAAGAACTCTGTCTCTGTGAGAAACACTGATGGGGAGATGGCCCTAACAGTGTGATATTCTTCTGGGGGGAAAAAACCCCATTTACAAATTGTCTAAAAGCATACAAATAATTAATGAAGATTAAGCATAAATAAACCTTACTGTTGTGAGCCTGAAAACCTGAGAGAGGTTATTGAAATGCTGAGTGTCCTATGGACAGGATTTTTTTGTTATATTGTTATTGTCTGTTTAGTTAGGCCATAATATTCAGTACGACTACAGTGCTTAATTCTGGCTGAGAATTTGGGGCAGTTATTCCTGTGATATTCTGGAAGTTCTATTTTCAAAATGTAAGTGTTGCAGTTACAGAGTTAAGGGACTAATTGCAGCTAGATGATGGCTGCAAAGGCTCTTCTCTGAGGCTCAGGGTCCAAGTGCTTCAGGGAATGACAGACAACACCAAGCAAATGCCTAATGCTGACCTAAAAATGGAGCTTGCAAGAGCTGTTTATGCCTGGCTCTGCAAAGATCCACTCCCCCTAAGTGGGGCTACATCAGCATTTAGAAATACATACTGTGTGAGGAAAAAAAATCCAACTGAATAAAGCTGAACTGATTTCATTTTATCTTGTTCACCGCCACCAGCTGAGGCTGGTTACTTACACAGATTCCTTTGGGGTTAGAAGAAGATTTATTTTCATTCTTTCTGTGTTTAGAAACAGAGGAGGAAGAGCTGCTGGTCTGTGAGGTGTTAGTGACAGTGGGCTCCTGGCTGAAGGAGCTGTTGTCACTGCTGTGCCGCCGGTGCACAGGGTCGTCCAAGAGTGGGGACAAGGGAGGAGGGAACAGCTTCTCTTCTCTTTTCTTTGTCACCTTCTTCACCGAGCTAGTGCTGCTCCTGGGACACAGAAAAAACAGTTGCACTTCAAGAATATTGAAAAATTCTCCACAGCACAAAGCTGTACATTTTATTTGCTGGGAAGCCAGCTCTGCCCTCCAATCTGTCCTGCAGTCCCGTGCCCTCCGTGGCGAGGCACAAGGGGACAGCAGTGAAAACAGAAGAGCTGCCTCTGCCTTTTCAATGACTGCAGAAACCTTCTGCTTTGGAGGACAACTTGCAGTGCATTAGTACAAATTGCACCCAATTTAAATGCTAATTTGAGTCAGTCTTCATTTGAGAGGTCATAGAGGTTCTGACTCAGCAAAGTGCTGGAAAGTTTTATGCACAGGGTTAGTTCCTTTGACATCAAGTATGACTATTTATGTGTTTAACATTAAGCATCTTTTTAAGAGGTGGATTAGGGCTCACATAAGCAACCTTAGCAAAAAAACCCAAACAGCACACGGCAGCATATGAACCAAAAATAGAATTTATAACAACTACAAAATGATAACCATAACAATAACAAGATAATAATTATTTAACCTCTAGTATAAAGCCAACATTCAACACTATATTGAAATGACACATTGTAGCTGGCAAAAGCCCTTGAGCAAATATTGGTTGATGAATTGAACGTGATTCAGAAAATGAATGTGGTTTTGACATGAAAGCTCAAGTAACATGATAATGTATTGTCTGTTTTATGTACAGAAATTGTTAGCTGGCTAGCAGTTGCAGCTGTGATGCACAGTAAAACCAGAAAAAAAAAAATCAACCTGATAGACCTTTCTCCACTCAAATTCATCAAAAAAGAAAAAACCAAACCCAAGACTTCACTGACTGCTTAACATGTTAATCTATTCATAGATTTTTATTTTAGGTATTGTCCCTGTTCAGTCAATGAAGATAACCTGATTTTTAATCTTTTGTTAGACATCTAATATTGCACTACATGATCATTTACTTTTCATGATTATTGACTAAAATTTCAATAACAAATTAAGTCAACAAGAATTTATGTTTTGTTCCCACTTTCAGTCAGTGTCAGGAATTATTGATCTCCTTTGCCTCAAAGTAACCAGGGAAAGAGGAGAAGGCGACCCAGGTTTCCTTACTTCTCATTTAGGTGCTCTCTCTCATTTCAGTCTGGCCTCTTCTGCAGTTTCACTGACAGTATCAATATCTACACCTCGGTCACTGCCCTACTTGGGACCTTTGGTGATACAGAAATATTTTAGCCTTGTCTGTGAAACCACAGAGTGAAATCAAACAAACACCTCATGTTTTATAGCTCCTCTCCCCAAAACTACTTTAACTCAACTGAAGCAGAGTTAAAAATATCTTATTTGAAACCCTCTGATATTAAAGATCTTCAGACTGAAGAAATAAAACAAGCTCAAATTCATACTGCCTTATGGATGGATGCTGTCCTTCTTGGAAAACACATGGGTCTGAAGAAGATCAAAGGCAAACAACCATGTTGGACTAGACCGGCAGTTCTTGGAGGAGACTGATTTTATGCACATGTGGTCCTGCAATATGTCCTCCAGAAAGTTCTCACTCAAAGCTCCATCTGTTTGCTTTCTGACCCCCAAAGGGCATTTTGGAACTCAGACAAGTTACCATAGTTATAGCTCACAACACTCTTTCACTTTTTCCAGAGGAAAATTTTCCAAAGTGCACTGCCCCGACAAAGCACACACGTGTTCTTGGATTGTACAGCAGCAAAGAGGACACAGTTAACCCACAGAAGCACCCAGGGGCAGAACCCAAACCCTCTGCCTCTCAAGCACATGCCCTACCAGGGAACACTGAAAAAGCACTCACAGGGGAAACACAGAGCAAAGTGATTTTCTGTGCCACTGTGAATGTAGGAGTTTACAGCACTTCACTATTTAAAACTTCACCAGTTCACTTCATCTTTGGGCTCAGATATAAGATGGGGCAGACCACGGAACAGGTGCAGCTACTCAACTCTGGTACATAAATCACTCTGTGGCTTGGAAAAATTAACCACAAAAGAAAAGGCTCTAGAGGATATTTTTTCTACATAATTTACGTTTAACTCTGCCCCCCCCAAAATACAGTTTTAATTGTCTGTTGGGTTTTTTCTTTTCTTCCCCTTGCCACTTAATTCTATAAGTTTTTGCAGGAATTAAGCTGATAATTTATTTAGCAATGTTACCTCCCTCAGATTTACACTAAAGCATTTATGCTAACAATAACCTCCATGAAATAGGTTGTTACCAGCAGTTAACCAGATTGTCACTTTGCTTTGGGCTGTTAATGGCCTAAGAAACTGGTCTTTGATTGCAGGAATCGCTAATTTTGAATGAATTTATTGCAATAATTACTGAGACTCAATGGTTTAATTTGCTGACATGATTGTTAGTTAAAATTATTTAAAATCTAGGGAGAAACACAAAGTGCACTGAAAAACTGCAAGCAGAACTGATGGTCTTTTGGCTGCAGGGTTTTAATCTTTTGTGTCTAAAAAAGGCCAATTATCAAAGAAGGAGAAGGTTTCCCCATCTGCTTTTTTTATTTTTTTTTTTTTTTTTTTTTTTTTTCCCAGCCTAGTTTCTTTTAGGGCAGCAAGCAAGCAAGCAAACAGGCAACAAGAGGTCATTGCATGAAGAAGGGAGACTTTCCAGCTACTCTCATGTTTTAAGCTGCTTTTCTTTGCCCTTTCTTTATCCACCCCTTGTGCTATGCAGTGGTATCTCTGGCCTGTAGTGAGACAAAGCCACTGTCTATACCAGGAACTTGGCTTTCCTTTGCCTCTCCTGCCCTGGCCCACAGTGAAATGCTGCAATTGATGGTGTATCTCACTTTCTGCAGGGGTTTCCAGGGAAAGGTCACCCCCACATTAGCCTGGACCATATGGCAGCACCTGAATGGAGCTGAAGCCATTGTCACAGATGTGAAGGCTGCCTGTGCCATGAAGGAACCCCAATGAATGCTGCTGTGACTACACAAGGGATGAACTAATATGTATTGCCAAGGAGAGGTGCATCTTCAAGTAAAGGTCAAACAAAAGAGAAAGGGAAATTTTGAAAAGCAAAAATGCAGAAATGCTTGCCTCAGACAGATTTCTAGCATGCCTGCTAAATGGTGGGCATGTTTCACTGGTATGAGTGCAGTTTGACTCACAGTTTGCATCAGCAAATAATTCTCTGTGTTGCTACAAAAAGCCAGATACTGGTGAGTATTTGGTGAGTCCAGTCTCTGTCTGGACTGGGTCTACCAATCAAATATTCATATATCAATGGGATTCAGCAGCACATACAATTAATGCTTAAATTAAAATTTCTCTGTCAAAGAGCTAAATAGAAATAAGTAATCCTCTGCTGCAAAGCAGACAGCTGATCTGACAAAAATTCAGCTTTACAGAAGCGCTTCAATGTGTTCCTATAAACACACTGAAACACCTATTCCTTCATTTGCTGTAAATATCAGAAATAAGGAAAACATAGTGGCAATTGTTTGAACAGTATATTTTAAGTGTCAGGTCAGATTTTGGAAAAGGCATCAGCCCCTGAATATGTGAGGGAAGAAACACAGAGGTAATTATGGCTTATGCAATGACTACATAATACAAACCTGCTCTCTCATTGTGCAAATGCCTTTTAAGTTCACAAGTGGCCATTTGAAATTTCTAAACTCAAATCGTACATGTAGTCACAGAAACTTGAGGAAATTAGGCATATAATTGCCCTTATTAGACACGTGACCCTTTAAAGATTAATTGTGCATCTTTGCTTGCTTTATTGAGCCCATATATTTAGGGGAAGATTACAGAGAAATGTATCCAAGTGCCTAAACCACAGCAAGGCAGGCAAGGGGAGCTGCGGAAGCCCAGGTGTGACCTATCTTTCACTGATTGCTCCAGACTCCTCAATGCCTCCAATTTTGGCCCAGATTGTGGTCTTTCTGTCAAAACACTCTTGTACCTTTAAAAAAGCCTAATAAAAATCTCACGTCTGCCCTGGGGAACCTGGCTTATTGGCACAGGGATCAAATTCTAATAGGAGAGACCTAAGTTTCCTACTGAGTGACAACATCCACCATGGGATTTAACACCTCCTTAAGGGATGAAGATCATCATCACACCTGTAGCTGACTCACCCTCATTTCTTAAAGTCCTTATATAGAGAGTTCTAAAAGAAAACTTAGAACTTTTGGGAATAAAAGACCAAATGGCAAAGCCTGTCTTGCAACCTTTTACCCCTGAAGTGTTATTTTCCCCCATGGCCTTGAATGCTGGACTTTCTTCTGCCTCCCCTTAAAAATTTACTCCATCTTCTGGAGAACAGAATCACTCCTGACTGCTTAAAAATGAATGTTTAAATTTCTAGGAAATTGTCTTCACACAGTTCATCCAGCTACCTGATCTTTAGGGAAATACATTGATCTATATTCAGTTGCACATCTCTGGCAGTCAAAAACCTGAACTGAAAACCTGAATCAAAAAAAGTATTGCATTTTCTTCAAGCAAACTCAGAAAACACTAGTAACAACAAATGCAGTGTAATCCAGGTCTCACTGAGCTGGAAAAATAGTTAGAAAATTTTGTTTCAAAATTTCAGGCAGATGAGAGAAAAAGCTAGTATATGGAAATAACTATTGATGGACACAATTATGTTTCAACAGAGAATACCCAAGGGTTGAAAGCTCTGAGGAATTAAATTAACGACCTGGAAAACAAGCTCAAATTAAGAAACATCAGGTTGGGGGTGGATCCTTAGGCCTGGTGGTGACAAGAATAGAAAGATTTTTTTTAATGGATTGTGGAGGTGCTGGGGATGGATAATCCTTGATTTCCTCTGCAATATATCTCTGCTCATTTATATGTAGCAATGACAATCATGCAGCACCCATCATGATGTTTATCAAATGTGCAATGTGTTACAGATCCCATTGTAACTTTCAACTCATCTTCCTTTTCCAGGCTCCAACTCTGATTTTCTCAGTGGCTGAATGAGGGGCTAATTCATAGACTGAAATTACTTCATATTGACACCAGAATAAATAGAATGATGCTCAACTTTCTTTAAGGATTTTAAAATTAGTGTGCTATTTCATAACTTGTTTCTGAACTTTATCTAAATGTACCTATATTATCCTCAAATTGTTTTTAGAAGCATGCTATTGTTTTGATTCTTTGCTTATCCTATCACAAAGCAGAAAGAAGCACCTCATCTCAAAATCATAAAAACACTAAATAACAAAAGAGAATTGGACTCTTTGGCTATTTACATAATGTTAACCTTGTAACTCTATAATCAGAATCATTATTTATGTGGCATCTGTTTGTTCAAGCATTATAGCCACCTCTGAAAGACACTCTGAAAGGCACAAACTATTGGATGGTGTGTCTGCTGAGATACCAAGCACATCTGAGACACCTGGGATGGTGGCCCCTGGCATTGCTGTATGCACAGGTAAAACAAAGAGCCAATTTCACTATTTTGTTCAGTAAAACTGGGAACTGTCTCTCATGAAAATGATTTTAAAAAATTAATTCCAGGCAATCAAATAAATCGCACTTTTAGCAGGGTTCTCTGTCCACAGAGGTTAAAGATAAGAGGCAAGAAAGAACATTGAAAGGAGGTTGAAGAGTACACCAGGATTGTGGCAGCATTCTGAAGTCCTGCAGGCCATCAGAAGGAGGAATGAATCTCATCCAAAACCACGTCTCTTCCTCACGGATGGGAATACCAAGGCTGTGCCACTTATGCTGATGGCCTGTAAAGCCCATCTGACTCTACAGCAAAGATATTTACAGAATAGTACCGTGAAATCCCTCAGGAATGTGATGTCAAAAATCCACTTACTCTTTCGTGCTGGTTATTCTGTGGTTCGGTATTGGAGAGATACAAGGTGGGAGCAGACAGGAAGCAGGAGGGTCCTCCAGGCGCGGCTTCTTGCTTTCCACAAAGGTATCCAGGCTTTCTGTCTGCTTTAACAAAAAATGGCACAGCATAAAAGATCCAGCATTTATGCACAGCTTCACTGGCCATCCAGAGGACCTATGGAATCTCAGTGTATTTCCTTTATAGCAGCAGCAGTTAAACTACTGGTCTAAGAGAAGTGAAAGTCACCCGAAATCAGGCCTAAAGGTGCTCCAAACACAGGACATGAAGTTCTATAACAAGTGACATAGCAGATAATTAGGAAGCAAAATGTCTCGTGTGCTAAAGTTATCTTCTGTAGTACACTGGAATTTAATTAATAATTTAGATGCAATGATTTGATAGCACCAAACCTTATTCAAGTAAATAGCTTTTACTCATTGACCTAATAGAAGTTGATGGGAAAACTTCTCTGAATAAGTATTCCTCACAGGACTAGGAGTAGAGGACTGAGCTGGGGTAGTCATTAACAGCAATAGCTCATTTGAAATTTGCTTTGGAAGTCTCCCTGATGCATGACTTTTGTGCCTGAACTAGGATGATACAAGCAAAGCTGATTATTGCTCTGTCACTGGAACCTTCATATCAGTCTTCAAGTCCACTAGTAGGTGACTAAAATAAATCTTTTAATAGCATGATTTAAAAACACAAATTGGTCTCTCCCTACCCTATTTTAACTCTTGGTATCTTTAACTCAAGTCATCCTAATTGGCTAGTTTCCCCTTGGGTAGCAGTGAACAATCACATTACAACATTACAGGCACTGATTCAGAGTCCAGCTTATGTTAGCACAGGCCCAGAGCAAGATTCTCCATTTTGTTATTTTCTGATTCATTGTTTCAGTCAAGGAAATGATGAGGTTCCACCTTCCATATAACCCCCCTTATTTTTTTTCTTTCCTGGGAGCCCTCACTTCAGTTGCCAAGACCACATTTGTGTTTTAGTTAAGATTCCTTCTCCGTGATACAGACACTCCACTAAACTACCCAGCAACAATTATTTTTGGTACAATAAATATGCACCCTGGTGTACTTAGACATACATAAGTATGGGCATTTATACATCCCTCTCCTCTTTTTTTCTCCTTCCTTCTTGCATCTCTGTAGTGTGCAGCTAGAATATAAATTGAATAAAAACCTGCTGAGTTTACTCATGTGATTACTCTCACTTAATTCAGCAGGGAAGGAGCCAGTGCAGTGACTCATTTAGGCAGGGGTGTAGACCTTGTGTCTGCCTGGCATCGTCTGTCTTTGTCTTGCATTAATTCTCTTGTACCACTGGACTCCTCAAACTTAGGGTTTCAAGAAGTCCACCAAAACAGACAGCTGAAGTCATATTCACAATGATTTATAAAATTTGGGGTATAAAAAAATATACTCTGATGACTTTTCACAGGCAGACCAGAGTACAAGCATTTCAGCTGGAAAAACTGACTACAAAAATTCATTTAGGATATAAAAGCTCAGTTTCTTTTCTGAAAACACATTTAGTTTGAAGTGCAATGTCATATCCCACAAGGTAGGATACCCTTGGGCATAAATAACATAAAACACATGATAAAACATAATGCCTTCAGTCAAAATATATTTGTTTTTTCAGGTAGCTGTGCAGAGAAAGCAGCTAGTTAAGTAAATTATATTTCTATGGATTGTATTTGTTCATACCACAAAACAATATAAAAACTAAATTCATCAGGAGCATAAGCAAGCACCATCCCACTGATTTTGATGAAGCCTGTTTAAACCAGTGGTTAAAACACCTTAATTCTGCAGACAATAAACCCCTCCCTTCCAAACAGAAGTCACATTTTCTGAATATGGCTGGAACTATTCTAATACAACCTCATCACTTCCTGCAGATTACAGAACACTGGAAACTAATAGGTGAGTGAGCAAATACAGTGAAAAACTTGTTAGAAAAATCTCAAAAAATGCATTGTTTATTGATTTTTTCAGCTGGAGTTTGCTTTTTACTAGTTTCTGATAATTTGTAGTGCACTTGTAAATATCAGTCCTTTGTAAAACCAATAAAGCCTGAGTGCTGTGATGCCTCCCCACAGCCGGGCTGCAGGTGCAGTGAGGAATCACTGCCTCTGGTCCTGACCTCCAGGGTGCTCAGAAACACAAGTATCGTCCTTTAAACAATGAAAATTACTTACCTTGTGTTTCCTTTTGGATTTTGTGGAGGGTTTTTCAGCTGCTGGGGTAGGGGACTCTCGAGATGGTCGCCTGTGTTTCACATTTGCCTCTCTTGGTTCACTTTTCACAGACGTGGTCTCAAAAGTTTCCTGTCCAGGTATCCTAGAGAGTAAACTAAGGTCTATTTTCACCCACAGAGATTTGAGTTCTTCATATTCCCTCAGTGGGGACAGAAGTTCATTTTGTACGATTGGGATAGGAGAAAAGAGCTGCTCCTCCAGGTCATTGCTGGTCTGGTCAATGGATGTGTTGCTGCCATTGCTGGTTAAGCTACTTACGCTGAGGATGTTACTGCCAGAGTCCTTCACTTTGACACCGCTGCCAGACCCAGTGCAGGCTGGCAGCACCTTGGCCTGCAAGCTCTCCTCCTGGTCTGTGTTTGAATCAGAAGTAGATGAATCCGTTTCAATGAACTCCCGGGACTTTGGGACAATTTTGCTGGGGCCTCTGTACTTTTTCTTCTCTGAAGTGAGACCTGTGCTAGTTCGTGGTTCTTTCCTTGGAGCTGTCTTCCCAACTGCTGCTTTAGTTCGAACCTTTGGCTGCTCGGGGGGTTCCTGTGTGTCTTTTTCTTTGGGAGTGTTGCTGGTATTATTTGGTTTGGGCCAGTTATACTCTTCTACACTGGAAGTCCTTTCTACCTTTTTGGGTTGCTTTTTCCCAGTAGTCCTTTGTGAAGTTGGCTCATTATGAGCTGGTGACTTCTGCTTGGAGCTTTTTGCCTCTGGGGTTTTCTGGGCAACCCGTGGTTTGGCTTTCTCTCGGATGGGACTAAGGATCGCCCGGTCTTTGGAATCGGTCGGGGGCAGGCTGCTGTTGAGCTTCCCTTTGTTTGGCCCTTCGGCCTGCTGGTTGCTCTGGGCCTGGGAGCTGCTCTCACTGTGAGGCTCATTTTGATTGTTGATGATGGTCTTGCTGTGGGGGTTCACCTTATTTAGCCATTTATCCAGCTGCCATTTGTTTGTTGAGGGGGGTTCAGGCTGCAGATTGAAGGATGACAAGGAACAAATCTCAGACAGAAGCAGCGCTTTTCCCTTTAAAAGAGAACTTTTTTAATGTACCTTTTTATTTCAGTCAACTAGTGGTGACTCTAGTTTTATGGGAGTATTTATGGAGTATTTATGGTTAATTAGGCTTCCTTATCTGGTTTACAACATAGCCCTGGAGAAATTTAATACAACTAAAAAGTTTAGCTAGTCCCTGAAGAGATAGTTTTGTCATGTTGCCTTTCCTTAGTCCCAGCTGAACACTGTGTCAATAAAATCTTCTCTAGCTACTGGCAAAAATCTAAATATTTCTTTAAAGCAACTCAAATGTAGGCCACAAAGATTCTTCCAAAAGCTAGAATGAGTATGTGGGTCACACATGTGAAATGCAAAGGGAAAAGAAGTCAACAGCATCAAACAGCACAGGACTCCAGCATCCCCCTAACAGGGGCTTTGCTTTGCCCCCCTCCACACTTCCCCCTGTGGGGAGAGCTGAGGGTGGCCTCACCTCTGGCGTGGCACTGCGTGACTCCTCGTTGCACTCGCTGTCGCTGGAGCTGCTCTCGCTGTCGGAGTCGGACTCGGAGCTGCTCTCGGACTCGCTGGAGCTGCCGGAGCCGCCGCTGGAATGGGCCAAGCCAGCGGCGTGTGCCACCGGCACTGGCAGGCTGCTGGGGGACAAGATCCTCTCTTAGTGTGCTCCTGGCCTTTTGCCAGTGCTGCCCAGTGAGCCCCATTGACACGGGATGAACTCAGTGCCACTCCCTCTCCTGCGGTGCAGAGCCAGAGAGCTCCAGGGGCTGTGCCACCGTGGAGCCACCAGAGGAGCTGGTTGGCTTCCTCACTCATGGGACACATTGATTATGTTAATAACATTACCATCATCATCACCCTCCAGTAAGAAACTCTTCAGTGTCACAAGCCTGAGCTTATTAGGCCGATGATTGCAAAAACTAACAATCACACTTAAATAATTCATTAATGGAATCATGGTTTCTTCATTTTTTTGCCAGTTCATTTATAATTTATGATCAAAGGAAGGACATCAGGCAACTAATATTGGACAGGACATTTTAAAAATTAATTTTAATGAATACTTTTACACTGCAGCGTACAAAAACTACATACTTCTGACAAGTCTCCAGGGAGTGCCTGAGAATTTTTTATTTATAGCTTTTTTCCCCACTCATATTTATGATAATGCAGTGAGAAAATAGCATTCATGCTGAAAATAAGCTTCTCCGTGAAATCTATTTTTCTGTGCGTTCAACTGTCCTCCAAGATGTATTTATTAGCAGTGCACTGTGTGTCATTGTTTCTCCTCATCATTTGTTTCTCATCTGAGAGGTCAGATGACCCCAGCTTTTAGCACTACAGAATTCTGCCAATCTGAGTCTTTATAAACTCTTCTTTAATTTCAACTTTTTCATCAGGGAGATAACCATAAGGTTATATGCCTCTTCAGCTGATCTATACAGGGACTTTTTGATGATTGATTTTAAATTTGTGAAGCTGACAAAGCAAAGTGTTTGAAAATTGACACCATTTGCTAGTACGCCTTTATGGATATTCAATACTTCACCTTAATATATCATACACTGTGTGTGTCCCACATTGAGTGATCCAGAGGTGCCTACAAGGTACAATACAGCTTTGCCTCTATTTCTATTTGCTTTTCTATTTTCCTCCAAGAAGGATTCAACTAAGCCAGGAATATGCTTTTCTTCCTTTTTCAAACCATGGATGCTCTGTGCATCAAGATGCCCTCTTAAAAAAAACCACAGTAACCAAGAAACTGGAAAAACCAGGGGAAGAAGCAAAAAGTGAGAAGCCAGAACAAACTGATGTGTGACCCTGCTCTGCTAGAATCTTCACAAGCATTGCCATTGGCTTCTGTGACAATAATAGATGGACTTTAATTTTCTTCTTACACTGAGCTACTTTCTCTCCCTCCTTGTTGGTAAAACCTATCGCTTACACCGCGGTTGGTAACAAAACTGTCTCTTTGAGCCTGGCAATGGCCCTGCAGTGCCCATTGACAAAACAGCTTGGTGCTTTAGGGTGCATTAATGAAACAAAATTACTCACTTGGGTAATTGCTACAGATCACTAACTTTGTTGCTCATTAAGTCCATACACTTTTTATTTTTTTAATTCTTTTAGTGGCTCCTTACTCAACTGACTCAAGTAGAGCTACTTAGAAAATTTCAACAGGACATAAAAGGTAATTCAAAGAAAATATGATGAAAACATACAGGCATTTCTGAAAGTATTATGGAAAACTAACCACTGCTGAATTAAAATGGATCCTACATTTTGTATTTAATAAAATTATTTTTGAAAACCGTTTTTATTTCCTCCTTTTTTCCTCCTTTTCACTGAAGCTCAAGAAAGTATAAGAAAACACATTTTTCATGCAATTTTTTTACAGTAAACAAGGAAACAGAAAAGTGGAGAAAAAGAAAATGTGTTTGTAGGGGTGTTTGCCTTTCCCATCAATATCTAGTAATTTTGGTCTTATATTTTTTACTTGGAAAACACTAATAGTAGATGAAAACTGAGCTTTCATATTTCATTGCAAATGTTTCCAGGAAGAATAAAATAAAAAACACCACAAGGATTCCCAGACTGAGGAGGCAAACAGCAATTCCATTCTAGAATGCCAGAATGAAGCACCAGCCTTGAAAAAAAGTGTTATTTATAGAATTATCAGAAGACTGGAGTTTTAATTTAAAAACAACTTTCCCCCTAAATCTGAGTTTCTCTGGAGTGGTTTGTGCCCAGGCAACTTCCACACAGAGGGGTGTGTGTGGGGCTGCACACACAGCTGTGCACATCTGCCTAAGGACATGCTCTGCTATTGTTAAGACAACTGATATAAGGAGTCACACCTCTTATCTCTGATCAAAGAAGGGAAAGGCAGTGCCCCAGCCAGACCTTTCTCACCTCTAAACACAACTTACCTCTCTTAGCACTCTGGGACTAACATTGCAGCTGGGATGTGCTCACAAAACAACAGGAGTCATTCTGGAGCAGACCGCAGCTGTCTGACAAAGGGCAGGAATAAAACCATGGAAATACACAGCAGCTCCAACCTGGCCTTATTTTCTTTCTCTCTGTACAACAGCCTCACTCAGAAAAAGCTACCATGTGCCAAACATTACTGAGTAACACAGCTCAGCAAGCATGCAGGAACCAGACAGGCTCAAAATAATGTTTTTCATACAAAACACAATGAGGTCATATTTTTCTTTCATCTGGGATAATAAAATTATGCCTTGGCTACACTGGGCAGTTTCATGCTGAAGGCATCATTGCTGATCCTCATTGCTAAAGTAGAAGCATTCATTTTCATCATGTAGTTTGGGTTGAGAGCAACTGTGTATGCTTTGCAAAACAATCAGATAAGACCCAAAATGCCTTTCCTAGCATCTCACTATACTAAAGATAGATCTAGTAAATAGCTACAAGCACAATCAACTTCTTACAATGCAGTTCAGCAGAGAAGAAAAAGGCATACATACATTTCACAAACAAACAAAAGCATAGAAGTGCGTAAAAGCGAATCTTTGCTTCCAATAAAATAAGTTTAGTAGATATTCTGGATTGCCTTTTGTGATTTTTTCCTTAAATAAAAAGTGTATCTCTCAGTTGAAAAATACTTGGTTTGCACTCTTTGCAGAGATTTCTGCAGATTTAAAGTTCAATCACGTTTTGAAAGATGTTGGGCTAGATTCTGCAATTCAAGCAGCTGTTCTACAAATAAACTGGGCTTCCTCACATAGGTTTCAACTACATGAACTGGGGGTTGCCTCTTGAAGAGACTTTCAAAGCAAGCTTTGTTATGTTGCTAAGATCCAGACAAGGAATGCCAGTACAGACAAGGTTTAAAATGGATTTAAAGCATTTTATCATCAGACACAAGTCCTCAAAGTGACTAAAGGGGGCAGGAAGGACTGATATTTGAAACTATTCAATTTTTATTTCCCAGCAGGAGATGAGCACTCATATTGTTCCTCAGTGTTTGGGTGGACAATGTTTTTATATCATGTGAACTGAAAAAAAAATTAATAAAAACAATGCTGCACAATGGAACACAGCATTGTTTGGGTAAATAACACTTAGAAGAAAGCCAGTTCATTATTATCACTTGAGATTGGAGGCCCTCACTGAGACCAGTGACCCGCTGTGCTGGATCTGTGTAAATACATGATGAGGCACAGCCCTTGGGCCAAAGAGCTTGCAGTGCAAACACCCAAAGCAAACAGCAGAGGCATTACAGTCATCTTCATACTCAGTGTGGGCCTGTCACATTCTCCAAGTGCAAGGCCTCTCTGCAGTTAATAGAAACATCAGTTTTGCCCTCCTTTTAAGTTTGTTCTCCTCATTTTGCAAGCCCTGTGCTCAGCACTTGAGCTGAGTCCTGGGGGGCAGCCAGACGTGCTCTGTCCTGACCCAGAGCCCCGAGCGGCTCAGAAAGGCGCAGAATGACTCGGCAGGGAGAGCCCTGTGGCTCTGGCCAGGTGGATCAGTGGCTGCTCTCCCCTGTCCCGAGGAGCTCCTCCTGTGCTGTGGGGATGAGAGCCTGGAGTGACAGCCACACTCAGGGGAAGGGGAGCCAGGCCTCTGACCTCGCTGAGGTCACCATGAGGATGTCTCCAGCTGCCTGCACACTGCTAAGCTGGGACCCGTTCTGACAGAGGAGACCTGCACATCTGGAAGCCAGCTGGAAGGAAGCTCTTCTGCAGCACCTTCACCCATCTCCCCTGTGCTTCTGCAGTGCAACTGGTTCCTCAATCCCTGATAATTGTGCACAGCACAGCCACAAAGCATGAGATGAGAAATGCCTTGAGGGAGGGGACAAACACCAGTACCATCAGCATCTGGAGTATTTTTCAGCTCTTGCTGAGCTCTTGCAAGCTGAGACTTGCAGGTGTGTGGCTGCTGATGGCTCCTGGTGAGGAGCTGCACTGACCTCATCACACACCAACCATCTTTCTTTCACTGCAGTTCACAGGTACAGGTGATCTGCCCAAATCACCTGGAGCTTGTCTGTTTTTTAATTAATGGATTATTTTTCAAAAGCCAATTAAAACAGACATGGCATTATTACGTGGCTGGATCATTATGCTGCATAGAGAACCAAAGGTCTGATATGTGGCTTATGCTTTCTTTGTTCTTGTTGTCATCCAGACCATTATATTGTTTTTAACATTTAATTTAATTAATTAATTTCTACTGTTGTTATAAATGATCTTCAAAATTAAACCTGGTAGCCACAACAAAGATAATGTGAAGTACTCCAACTCATTAACATCTAATAAGAAAAATAATAAACTTTTAACTTTGTAAATATAGATGTTAAAAAAAGGTATAATTCTGACTACAGCAGTAAACCTCATCAAGGAACAAAACCTCCTAACAAGTCCTTAGCTATCTCCCTGAACCCTTCCCCAATTAGATGTAGTCATGTTAATTGCTGTGAGGAGAATTTGGCAAATAGATGGTGCTCTCCAACAATAGGTTTATTCATTCTAACCCTTCCTTTTTAGGATAATGATGAATTGGCCACTTGTTTCACTGTTCTACTCAGAAATCAAAATGTAAACTTAGAGAAAGCAGAGCATTGCTGGACAATGGGAAATTGTAGATGGGAACTGACCAGTGAGTCAACAGTACATCCATGCTGGCAACGTATTTCATTAGAAGCAGTACTCTACAAAGGTTGCTTTACTGCACAAGCCTATATTTAAGGAAAATTCAACCAATGAAACCTGGAAATGGCAAGGTCTGTGCTGGAAAACTGACTACAGACTTGACAGAGTAGCTGATCTTCCTATTGTGGCACTGCATTGGGACTGAGATGAATTTTGCTTTTTGTCTGGGAAGAAAATACATCTGTGCATCAGTTCCTGCTGTAAAAGAGAGGCTATGTGGCCTATCCTTGATCTGGCTTGTCTACTTAAAATGCAAATTCCTGAGAACAAAGAGTCTGATTGCATAGGGCACTGAAAATTGGGTGCCCAGCTCTGAGCAAGACTTTTGTGCACTCAGCTACACTTCAGCATCTACCAGAGCAGACAGCAACACTTCTCTTATTTGCATACTGTTGTTGTCCCACTCCCTACATTTTATTTGATGAGACAGAGGAACAAACCCCCTGGAGTTGTTCAGAAGCCAGTTCAATCTCTCCTTTGGGTCTATTTCTACAGAAAAACTGCAAACCTGATTGGCATTACTTGGAGTTGCCGGACTCACTGAATTCTGCATAAAAAAGGCTGTTTCATTATTCCAGCAGATAATAATAGTGCAGCACCTAGCAGATTAATATTTAGTGTCAGAATTTAATACCATAACTGTTCAATAACAAAGTTTTATTTCTCTTCTATTCTTACACCATTATCAGGAAGTAATATTCTCTTCTAATTTGAAAGGGAGCTGCAATTCTTTTTTATAATGAATTGTTCATACTTTTATCTTCAAACTTATATACGCCTGCCATTAGATTGCTTTTTAAAGAAAAGGATTGCTCTGGATGATTTGTTCACTGACAGTCCATTGGTTAGTATTAAATTATTTAACATCAGGCTGGTAGGTTTCAAATCTAAACTTTCAAAGACTGGGTTGACACAGGAACTGAAAACCTGTATCAAGGCTTTTAAAATATTAATCAGCACCCAGGTCAATGAAATGAAATAAGGTGTGGAAATTGTTGCTTCAGCTAACATTAGCACGTGTAGTAAGACATCACTTATGATGGCTCTCTCATTTCAAAACACATGGAAAGGGAAAACCTCTCTAATATGTTATTCAGGATGTGGCAGCTGATCTGCCTGTATCAATCCTGAGCCCTGTAATGCAAGTGGGAGCTCTGATTTATTTTGAGAGGGAGGGTAATTTACAAGATGTTGTATGCAAAAAGCCACAGCCTCATTTTACTGTGTTCAAAAGTAACTGTTTTAATCAAAGACTGTTTATAACAGGGTTGATAGAGTTACTGAAACAGATTTTTTTCATATACATATAACCCTTTTATACTTCCAGCTTTAAAGACCATAAAAAAGGATAGTAAAGATGAAAGAAATAAAAAGAATGACAGAGCTAACTCCTATGAGCCACAATCTATGTCAAAGCAGAACTAAAGTGATTGACAGCTTGCATTAGTAATGAATAGAGTGGGGAAAAGCTGCCAAGAATCCGTAACAAGGTCAAAGCCTTCCAATAAAGAATTACATTAGCCACAAATCCTAGGTGGAACTGTGTATATACATCTGCAATGTGACTTTAACCATGGCACTGTTTCTACTGTCCTATTCTGACTCTTTTCCAGTTTTTATTGCTGGGCTTCAGTAAATTCTAACTCCATCGCACCTGTGATAAAGAACAGGTATAACGTATCAACTTATGACATTATAAAAAAACAAACAGAAGAGGAGGAATTTTAATGCCACATTTCTAATGGTGCACATAAAAAACTTTCTGAACTATTGGTATGGTAATCACTCCTTCCAGTATCACAGCACTGTTATACACACTTGAGGTGAAAGAGAAGGGTATTTTGCATATTAAAAGCAATATTGTATCCATGGTTTGTGCATGCATCACTCTGCTCACCTCAGAGTTTAGGAACAATTTTGTGAGCATGATATTATTCAGGGAATGCAAGGTATGTAGGCTTTTTGATGTACAATATTTTAGTGAATACATTCAAGTGTCAGAGAGCATTATTTGTACTGTGCCCTGATGTGCTACTATTTGCCTGGCATCTGGAAGAACAAGAATACTCTCTCTTACTGTGAGAATCCAAAGGGTCTCATTTGATAAAAATGGAACCACTTTATTACATCAATATTGCCCCACTGAATCAAGCCAGATATGAGGATTGATACATAGAAACATCTTTATTTTCCGCAAAGGAAATCCTGAAATACTGCATTTTTCAGTACACTTTGCAAATCTTCTATGGATGTGCAGAAGGACATATTTGCCCCACTACAGTTCACAATTTCAAGAGAACATAAAATGTTTTTTAAGGAGTCAGTTATTTAGACTTTGATTTTATTTACTACAGCAGAAAGTCCAAGCGTGGTCACAAAAAAAAAATCATCCAAAGTGAACCTCTAAAAGCAAAGTGTTTCATTTTATCTCATTCATGTATGGCAGAAATTTAGGCATGTGATGTTCTAAATGAGCTGCCCTTCTCATTCTAACTCAGTTCTGCTTCAGTTGTAACTGAAAACAGAATCCAGCCTGCAGAGTCCAGTGGGAAGAGAACTGTGGGCTCTGGGACCAAATCACACTGGTGCAGATGGATCCACATGACACCTCCAACGCCTCAGCATTTCCAGTCTCATCTGTTATCTGAGGAAAGCTAATTTTACTATGCTGAGCAACCAAGAAGTAAGAAAACATTAGGAAGTTGGAGGTTTTTTTCTCTTTCCATGTAAAACAACACCTCTGAGCTTGAAAAGGTGCCAAAGGCATATCCTGATTTTCCAAAGCTTTATGGCAACACTTGCAGTCCTTTACACCTGAGCACTGAACAAGTGTCCCAACATGAGCTCATGAAACCATGGGAGGATTTCCTCTCCAGGGGAATCCACTGGGAGCAGATCAGCAGTAAAACTGGTTTTACTGACCAGAGCAAAGGGGAGGAATTGGGAACAAAAGCCAGACGAGGGAAAACAGTCTGTTGCAGGATGTTAAAGCTGCCCTTATTGAGAAAAGACCCAAGATGGCTCCAACTGTAGTTACTGTCAGGAGCATGATGAGTAAAACAAGCAATACAGAAGGAGGCAGAGATAAAAACTGAGTATAATCAGAATAAATTGGGTAATATTCTACTAAATGAGCTTCAGCTGCTTACAAACTGGTAGCAATCTCCATGCATTATGCACTGTAGAAAGAATGAAACAGCAGGATTGGTGCTACAGGCAAGGTTGGTCACAGGTAGGTACTCAAATGACTAAGGCACAAAAAATCCACCTCTGTGGAGATGACTGCTGCACCTTTGTACAGAGGGACAGCCCCATGGTTATAGAATCAGTCCTACACTTCAGAATACAGGTGTAATTCCTGTGTCTCCCTGGGATTAAATGGGCAAAATAATTGAATTCCTGGCACTTTCCCCTGTTATTAATACATATAGTATTGTGAGACTCCAAGCATATTTACATTCATCAGATTGAATTTGTAATAACAGGGACCACAGAAGTACACAGGCACTCATGAAAACCACAAGTAGACACTTTGTTTCACTGATACTGCCATAACAGTAAAAAGGAATCATCATTATTAATAATGGGCAATTACTCTGAAATAGTTTTTAAAGAAGTATTCCTAAAGGAACATGATGAATTTATGGCACACCACCAGAGCCTTTCATGGATATAAAGATGTACTTCAGCACACATGACTTGTTTTTTGAACAAGGAGAAAGCTGTCTAATAAAATATTAATAAAGCTGAATGCTGAAACACAGGTGTCTTCCTTACAATTCATTTTAAAATGGGACAGAAGGCTCCATTTGGAGTGAAAATCTTAACCTTCTGTATATTTATGTTTAATATGATCTCCTTTTAATGCTGCTGATTTTAGACAGTTACACAATACTTTGCTCTATAGACTTAAAAAAAGGTATCAAATCTACTTAGGATTAAATATCATCTTGAATGCTCTTACGTTAAGAGCAGAGCTAAATCGTTAAGCAGCATCCACCCTTAATTATGACACACGTAGGTATTAAGGAAAAAAAGGTACTTCTCTGAGTGATAAATGGACCTAAAGACCCTTCACAACATTTACTATAAATCAAAAAAGACCATTAATAAACAGTCAGAAAAAAAATGACAGTTGCTACAAGTATCTGCTCTCATACTCTGCCTAATACTATCACTGTCATGTTTAAACCTGACATCTTAAATCTTTGACATGAAAACCCTTTAAGTCAAAAAGGCTCATCTATTTTAAACAGAATTTTCTATGCTTGTTATTTTGAATGACAGCAAAAGGAAACAGGGAATCTGTAATTCTGTAACCTTATCTGGCTGAAAATCTTTCCTTTCAGCCTTTTACATCAACCCCAAAATAAAAGGAGGCTCCAAATAGCTTCTGCAGTTACTTGCTGGGATCTTGTGGGCAAACAGAGCTCCATGTCTGCCAGAGGGAGCTGGTGGAGCTCAGCAGCACTTGACTCTGTGGGAGCCAAGTCAAAACACTGCAAACACAGGGATTGCACTGCCTGTGTCAGGATGAGGACAAGTTTGGAGCCAGCTTTCATTCAGACAGGAAAGAATAACTGGGACTGCCAGAATTAACACTGGATGCCTTCCTGAAGTGTCACACTGCCTGCTTTCTTAACACAGGCTGAGAAACTGGGATGCCTGGCAGAGGCATTTAAACATCTGCCTGGGAGTGGGCAAACATTGTATTCCCCAAGAGGGCTTCAGGAAAAGAGTGACCATAATCCTGAGCATAAAGTGGGTTTTGTCAAGGGAGTGCTGAAGAACACTCAAGACAGACAAAATTATTTAGATCTTTAAGATTAGTTATATTATTTTTTTCTTAAAAACCTTCCACCTAAGATGCTTTCTTTCTGGACATTTATGTTCCTGAGTGACCAGAAATGGACTTTTCAACACTGCCACCATCCATTTTCCCCAGACTCAAGAAGGGTTATCATATCAGCAAAGATTTGTTGAAGGTCTGCCAACAAGCAAAGGTCAGGGAAATCCAACCCCCTCACGGATACAGAGGTAAATAGGCGAAGTTCGATCTCTCTAGCATTTTTTTATTGTTTTCTACTTGATAAACATTCCCTCAGTAAGGTGCCAATGTCTCCTTCACACATCTGCCTGAACAGCCTCAATCTCTTAATGCTCTAGTGTGGCATGGAGGTTACTGATTACAAGAAACTCTTTTGTTTGTTAATGACAAAGATCAGTAGAGACATGTCACTCTACCAGCAGGGAAGTGGAGAAGCAGTGATTTATTTTCAGCATTACACTTAAAAAATACCCCATCCTCTCGAATTCTACCTGTAGTATTTGGGATAGCATAGGCAATAGAGCTACATTAATGAAGGACAGTGGTCCAAAGTCAGCCCCTGCAGCAGATGGTAACACAAATGGTCCAGGGTTGAGCATGACCAATTGCTTCTGTAGCAAGGTCTGAAGTGAACACCATCAGTGCTTGCATCCCTGAAAATATGCAGGGAGAGACACAGACACTCTGGCCCAGGGCTAAAAAGCTCACCCTGAATTTCAGATCACTACTAAGCTGGATCTTGTCCAGTAATAACACTGCTTGGCTGATCCCTCTTGCCGTGCAGAGCAAAACCTACAAATGCCAGTCAGTAAATTCAGATGATGCCTTCAACATGCTGGAGCAGTTTAGCATCTATTCACTGCTTTGTTTCCTCCTTTGCTTTTTAAGTGAAGCAACATCCCTAAATGTTTTTGTAAGTGATTTGTGCAGAGGCTGCTGAGAGAAAACGTAGTGTGGCAGCATGTTCCTCCCACTACAGTCAGGCTGGATTCCTGCACCAGCAGACTGTCAATGGGAGTTTGCATTAGGCAAAGTTTTGAAGCTGAAAGCTCTACTTGCAAGTTTTGAAGTGGAGAGACTGTTTTTTTTTTTTTTTTAATCTGAAGTCATAAAACATCGCTTAATGTCTAGGTTACAGATGGACTCAGGATCCCACACTTGGCTCCTGACTGTAGATAACTCACACTGCATATCTGTGGTTTGGGTTCAAGCCCATCTTGAATATAAGTTTAGAACGAAAGAAATAGATGCAAATAGCAGGCACTGCCAGCTGTTTTCTTCTGCTTAGAAGGCCGTTTCTGAGAAAGCAAAGTGTTTAAGTATAGGGT
This sequence comes from Onychostruthus taczanowskii, assembly GCF_017590055.1. NCBI lineage: Eukaryota > Metazoa > Chordata > Aves > Passeriformes > Passeridae > Onychostruthus > Onychostruthus taczanowskii. Next base: position 2,983,701 of record NW_024498462.1, on the reverse strand, counting down.
GGAATATGGGAGTGATGACAAGCTGGTATCCCTGAGTTCAATGTGAACCTGACATTCTCAAGTTTAGGGTGTCTCGTGTTCCTGACACATGATTTTCTAGGCCTCTGAGGCTACATTCTTCATTAAGTTTGTTGAGAAATGGAACAGTATGCTCACAATCCTTTTTTTGGATCTCTTCTTGAGAAATATCTGTGTTCTATCTGTGCTTTAACGACAGCCCGCTGCTCATTTTCCAAGAAAATCCATGCCAAAAAGTCCGGATAACACTTAACTCACAGGCTGGTATACACAGAGCTGGCCTTGCAGGTCATGTTCCCAACTGAGTAATGGACTCATTATATTATCCCTGGCGAGTCTTGCAGGTTGGAATTTTCAAACAAAAGCAAACAAAATCAACTTTTGTTTTGTGATTTGATTATTTTTTAATGCCACAGCTTATTCATTTTGGTTTATTAATTTGTTGGTCCAATGGTTTTTATGTGCTGCAATTCAGACTAGGCCTTTCTCTAGTATCATGTTTTATACAGATATGGGAAATGAAATGTAAGTCTGATACAATTACGGTTGTGTGCCATGCAAGACAATACCGTAAACACGACGACAGCCTGGAAAGCTGCTTAGCAAAATGATCTTAATATACAAGGCAGTGTGAAAATGTAAAAAGAATCTATAATGACAACAAAGATTAGCCATTTGCTCTCTAACCTTATTTACAGAAGCAATCAGAGGTATTCAGGTCGAGTTAATGACCCTGTCTCCAATTAATTCAATTGTCTACAAACAACACTGATGCAGTGGTTGTCTCAGAGTCTGCCACAGAGTCTCTGAGGGAATACATAAGACTCCATTAAAAGTGACAATAATAATGCATTTATTACTGTAACACTATTGTATTATAAATAAATTCCTGATGTTAAATTATGCTCCACGCTTTAACAGAAATTCAATTACTGAAATAATAAAAAAGATGGTGTATTTGCCAAGTGCATGGACTATAATTTGGCTGCTTAGTTACCAGCAGTTGGCTGTTTTGCAATTTCTTGTTCATAGAGTATTTCTTTTGAATAAATGCCAGACTTTTTCATACAAATTTCATGAACAAGTTGCAAAATGAAATTTTGAGCTTTTGAATCCAATTATGAAAGACATAACTAAATCTATTATTGAAAAAATATTCTTGAAAGCCCTTCTTGCTGTTGTTCAGCTCTGTGTAGTAATTGAGGTAAGCACAGGTGCTGTTCATTATGGGCCATTGTGCACCATCTGAATTCTGGGAACTGAGGAATTCAGACGGTTTCAACTCTTTGTGTGAATAACAAACAGGCGTGATTCGGAGGTTGTTTGTACAAGCTTGCATATCGCTCTTCTGGGACTCCTAAGACACCTGCTTACCCTTTTGAAGCCAAAACAGTATCATTTATGTTCTGGCTATTCTTCCTACAGTGATTTTTGCAGAAGCAACATATTTCCCCACCCCTCTTCCTGCAGGCTGCTATCAATGGTGGAAGTAGGAACAAAAGAAAACAAAGGATGAAACCATTATCCAGTGGGGACAAGAAGCCTTAGAGAAGCCCTTTTTGGCTTCATGAGATTCCAGCAGGGAAAACCTTGTGAAAAAAGAACTGTTTCTCACACTTAGCGTCATTCCCCCTCTCAACCAGTTTCCTGTGGTAGGCTATTAAGCATAAAATAGAATTATTTTTTTTCTCCTAACACCAATCTGTATTCTCTCTTTGGGGTTTGGCCATGTATTTATCTTGCTAAAGCCTCTCCCACTCTCTTCAGATGTTTTACAGGGAATACACGAAGAGGTGCATGCACCTTGCAAATGAAAAACTGCTGACAGTCCTCCTACAGGGTCCCACAGGTGCCTGCAGCCATATGGCAGCGTGTATGTGGGTCTTGGCTCTTCCAGGATGACAAACTCTCACCCTGCACATTTCAAAATGTGCTGTCTCAACTATAGATTTTTGGTGACAGTGATTATTTACTTTGCACTTTTATTTGTTGATATATTGCTAGTACTTATCAGCAGAGATGTTATCAAAACATCTGGGGATGGAGTATGTGGAGAGCAGCTGCAGGCAGCCCAAAGGAAGGAAACACGGGGGGGAAGTTCCACCAGTCTCAGTGTTAAAGATATTTTTTTTACCCCCCCCTTACACTGATTGCAGTGCAACTAAAACTGCCTCAGTTCAAGTACTCCTGGGAATATATTGAGCTGTTAAAAGATGCTATCAGACTACACTTTGCACAAGTCAGCAGGCACAAGAATTCCTTGAGCATGTCAAAGATTCAGCTATAATTCAACACCTGCAATATGATTTCTCAAAACTCACAGGAACCAAAGTTAGATGACTTATTCTCTGAATTAACCTCTGTCACAAGCCATGTACAATTACAACAGCAGATCTCAGTGCCACCTGAGGGTCAAGTTAAGATCTGGGAAGAGGAAATAATACCATACAACAGACAAAAAAATTGAAGAAAGGCAACTACTTTCCTGAACTTCATGAAAAACAGATCTTCAGGAAAGAAGGCTTGGGATTTCAGTGGCTGCAGGGCTGAACACCACAACAGAAACTGGCTGGCAACACTGGAGAGGACCATATTTACATAAAATAAACATACAGATTTCTAAAGGAAGTTGAGCTGGCAGTGAGGGACAAAGTGGCATGCCATTCACAGTGTCAGTTAGTGATGAATGGCAGAATCCTCCTCCAGCCAGGGAACCAGAAGGAATCTGAGCAGAAGTAGATAATTCCTTCCAGATGTGTGGTCAATTAGCCACACATGGAAAAAAGAAAAGGAGACTGAAAGGGAGAAGGAAAAGAAGAAAGAGGAATAAAAGTAGAAAAAAGGAAAAGCAAAAAAAAGGAAGAGGAGAATGATGATGAAGAAGTTGAAGGAAGCTGAGAGCATTCATCAGTTCAAATCCACTTCAGGAACTTGAGGTGAAGGCAATATTATAATAGCAGATTACAGATGGAATTAAGTTCAACAGCAAAACAAAATATGCAAGGATGAGAAACAAAAGGAGTTTTGTTGGCAAAGGTGGAGACCAAAATTATGCTGGCCTTCAAGCTCCAAGTCTCACATGAAGACAAGCTCCAAGAGCAACCACAAAGCTGCAGAGTTTATATACAGGTACTGTTTTTCTCTGGGAGTGTGCCATGTTTTAACACAACTGGTGTCAATTATTTGGGGTTTGGGCTGCAAATTGCAAGCAAGCAGTAAACTAAATTCCTGGAAAATGTATCAACTCTGACAGTCCAAATCTCTGGGACTAGGTACAGTCCTGATTTTCACTGCATTTTGTTTGAATTGTATAAACATGCACTTAGTGCAGCCATCCCCACAGTTACTTGCACTTCTGTACTGCAATAATTCTGTATAATTCTTGGTAGAGCAGAGCTAGGACCACTGCATGATGGTGAGGATAAGTAATTTAAATGTGGGATCTAAAATAAAGCTGGACATGCAGAAAGATAATGGGAGGAGGGTGACACTAACAGCAGTACAGGCAGATTATAATTGCTTAAGTGCCAATTTGGCTGGGACACAGGATTAACACCCTTCACTCAAATTCTTATGAGAAAGCAATGAAATCTTGTAAATGGGAGGACCTTTGCTTTATACTACACCTGAAGCAGCAACTCTCACAGCACAGTGGCCCCTAACACAATGGAAGGACATTGTGCCACGGGGACAGGAGCCACTTTGCCAGCCCCTACCAGCCCCTGCAGAGCCACAGGCACCCCAAGGGGCATCTGCCCCAGCCCTGCCAAACCCAGCTCTGCACAGCCCCAGGAAAAGCTGGAGGAGAACAGCACAGGTGGGCATGGCTGGGAGCCAGCAGAGCATTTAGCTGTCATTATTCCTACAGCAGATTCCTATGTACTGCAAAGCAGGCCTAATGAGGGAATGTTAATTTATATCCACTCACAGGAGCATAGTGGGGCTCAAACACTGACCAATAGGGGCCTACCAGGCTTTCAAACTTGAAAACGCTGTGGGATCAGAGAAAGTTATACACATGATAGCGTCTAATAAATCAAATAAAAATGGATAGCAGCCAAAGTAAGTTCCTGCATGTCAGATATTAAATATGACTAATGTTGTTTGACAGTGTTCCACAGAATGTGCATTGGAGTCTCACTTCTTCCTTATCATTATCACAGAAAGAGAAAGGTAAAGCACTGCAGGAATATAAATAATTTGAAAAGCCTCATAGACAATATTCTACTGTGCACCTCATTTGCACTTAAAAAAACCTGCCCTACAGACCTTATGTACTTTTAAGATTCATCTGAAAGATACATGAAGAAGTCTTCCAGTCAAAAATGTACATATTTAATGGAATTAGATCTCTAGGCAAGAAAATGTCAGAAGAAAAGGAGAAATATTAAAGTGAATGCAGGGTGCTCCTTTCTAGTGCTTTCCTGCTTTGATAAATATCTTCTGGGATGTCATTTACTAGAAAGTCATGATTTAACAAAAAGAAAAACTGCAGTATAAAATATACTCTCTTTATTGCTGAAGTAAGTTGCTATTTTCATATTTTCCCTCTGTATTCAGCTTTTGTCAGCCAGAGGCCTTGATATTTGCTTTTATATCATCCCATTGAAAATGCAGTGATTATTGCGAAATATTCAATTGCAGAGCTCTTCTGATTGCATGGCAAGGGGAGATCATAGGAATCTGTACTGCCACAGCCCTTTCTATGCCTTCCAGCCTCATGCGAGGGCAATCAAACTTTAAAAAAACAAGAAAAAGTAAAAGACCCTGATTGTAGTGTTCAGTAATCACCCCGGGCCCAACGGGCTTGAAAGAAATCCTCTTTATTCTGTCACATCAGCTCCAGCTGCCTGAGCTGAGCAGCAGCTGAGCATCTGCAGAGCTCCTCACCCTCCACTGCTGGAAAAGTGGAATCTCCTGAAAGCTCTGCCCCAAGCCTCACCCTGCAGAGCCCCCTGGCCTGGTCCTGTACAGTCGGGGCACTGCCATCTATTATAACTTATTTACAGGGTCTGCACCTCCACTAGTGATGCAGGAGGTTGTACCACAGATTGTCCCCCCAGCAGGACTTGAGAAGTACAATCCTAATTAGCTCTTCTATGGAAAACATGGCAGAGCTCTTAGAAATTCTCCCCTAGGACAACCTGACAAAAAACAAATTCTCATTAAAATCAGCGTTACTACGTGCAAGAAAATTTCAAACTCCCCTCCAAAGTAACACGGTTCTACTGGGAAAATTCAAGTAAAATATTTTGAGTTAATTTCATCTGCAATGCAATATTTTGTTTCATTAAAAATGACTGAAAATGTTTTATGTAATCAGTTAAGCCCAGAGTGCGGTCCCTGCTGAGAGCTTTAAGTTGGCTGCATCCTGTCTGTGAGGGATGTGCAGTGCAAGGCAAAGCCAGCGGAACCTTTCGATCACTTTAATAAAAGTGTGTTGCTTTCAAGGCTGTCAAAATATTTTATTTTGGTGGAGATATTTATGAAAAAACCACTTAATATAGCTGAATTCATAAGTTTCTGTTTCTTTTCTGTAAAAAGTTGTCAATTTTTCAGACTACACTAGAATTTTCCTCATTCTTATGCATGATCAACAGTTACAGTTTTTTCACACATTTTCCCAAAAGGACGAAAAAGAATCTGCTCAGAGTTTCTAGGCTTTTCTCTACTTCTAGGTTTTGCAGTGATGTAACTATTCAAGTATTTTTCTAGTGCACACTGGTATGTCATGCAGGATTTTTGTATTTCACATATAAAAGAACACATTTATTCATATATGAAGTCTTCAACAAAATGCCTTATTCCAAATTCCTTTGCATTTCCCACAACAATTCCCCAAATCCCAAATGAATCTTCTAGTGATTCTTGTTTCTGTACAGATTTTTAGGATGTCTTCATCTTGGCACACAGGCTGGAAAGTTCTGAATTGTCTAACCAATATTACAGAAAATATTTCCCGATACTGGGAAAAAAGGCAAGCATGGAAAATTAGAATTCCTATTTCAAGTCTTGTTTTTAGGCCACTGGACTAGACTTTTCTAGTTTCTCCTACTTTGTAAATACAGAATGCTGCTGCAGTGAAATGCAACCAGGGACATTGAGGATAACATGTGTATCTTGTTAAATGCCTGCACGTGTTCATGTCCAGCTTCTCCCACACATGTATCTACCATGCTGATGCTTTGCCACAGGTTTAGTTCCCTCAGTATAAGCAGAACTCACCCTAAAAATGCTCACACTATCTCCTGGAGGGATGTTCCCTCCTTTCTGGCCATGCTGATCCTTTACGTAACAAATGTAGATCCCTGAAACATCCCTGTCACCATCTGTATCAGCCTGCATTGCCTGCACTGCCCAGAATTTTTTGCTGCTCAGAGAAAAATGTTTTCAGGCTATTCACAACCCAGTCAGACACTTCTGTATCAGTTACACTCACTCCACTTTTAAAGACTTTTTTTTTAAATGCTCAGTAAAGAGTTGCCTTTTGCAAAATGAGAAGTGTGAAGGTCCCATGTAGCTGCCTGGGATGTGTTCCATCACATTTGCTTGTTTCCACACAGAACTGAACTACAACTGCTTGCTGTGGAGGAACTGATCCAGCTCACATTAATTTGACTGAGAGCTGGAGCTGATCCTAAACCATACCCCCAAAGTGCTGCTGCTCTGAAGTATAAAAAAGTAATGCAAAACCACCAAACTTCCACAACTTCATAGGGAAGCATCATACCCTTCCTTCTTTCAGTTCAGCTATACTGGAAGCATTCACCACTTTATGAGAAGATGTCTCCAAATCCTTCTGGTGGCTGTAAAGTGGCTGAACTTTACCTCAAAACATGAGCAACAGCTTCATGTCACTGACACAGTCCCTTAGGTCTATTGCTCACTGCCAGTATTGGGTCTTGAAGTCAACGTTAGTACTAAAAAGTTTATTTTGACAGGAAGTCCTAACACTGAGTTAGAAAGAGACATTTTTTTAAAATGTAATAGATACTTCCTTCACTAAAAGTGTTTTGGATTACACCAGCTCGACTCCTGTGATTCCTGGCCCAACTCAGAAAGTCTAATGCTATAAGCTTAGCTATGCCAGGAAAACTTTTATTTAAATTAAATAAGTAGGATTAAAAAACTCAAAACTTTTCATTGGAGAATTAGCTCGCTTACCCCAAAGTTACAATTTGTTTGTCTTTTCTCTAGGTCTTGTACCTCATAGCTTTAGCTGTTAGCCCCTCTTATCATCTTGGCAGCTTTCTCTACTTTTGCAATGTTTTGGAGCAAAATTCTTTGCTGGGGTAACTCCAAAGAAATGAATAGAGATACACCAGAAAAGGTTTTCATCCATGGGGCAAACCCTTAATTGGTGTAAGATGATGCTGACCTAATGAAGTAAATGCATTAGCTGTGTAATGACAGAGCAACTATCAGTAGCAGCTGTGGTCCTTTACATCCAGCCTGTGGACAACTTCAAGCAGTCATGAGAATTTGCTGCTGCTGCTATTAACACAGTGAGCTTCTCTCACATGCTGGTTAGCCCAGCTGCAGCACTGCACTGACCTTCTCCCTGATGTGGCAAACAGACACCAAGTGCTCTGGCTCCCCAAAAACCAGGGCAAAGGACTTTCTAGTGGCATCTAACAATTAAGATTTCTTTTTTTTTTTCCAGCCTGCAACAAGGGACACTGCTAGAAGTGGTAGCAATGATGCACACCAGCCTCCTGCTCATTAACATTCACTTGGGGAAAGAGATAATTTGCCTTTGTCTTTCTGAGCCACATTGAGAAATTTATTTCAGTAGCATCAGTCATATAAGATGATAAAAATAGTGCAAATCATGTAAGGGAAAAGAAGCTGCCTTAGCATGATGTGAGTGTGTACAATGAATAAGGTTACCAATTAATTGGTAAAGTGCTATTTGTAATTGTTCCTGTGTGATAAATAGATTAGAACAGATGTTTTAATGTCATTTTTTTCCCCTCATTGCTTCACACACAAAAATATGTGTAAAACTGAAATAAAAAAGTGGTGATGCAGAAAGCAGGCTCTGGGAGATAAATGGAGAATTACATAAGACAAAAAAAATGCCACACTCACTTCCTGGAACAGAAGTCACACAAAGAGTCCAATAACTTCCCCAATATGTGCAGCAAATGATGACATGAATGAAATGCATTGTTATTAAATGTAGATAAATAAAGCCTAATCACTTCAAGCACCCATTTAGTGTTCTCCAGCCCAAGACTTGAACTGCTGAGGAGTGAACAGCAGCAGCTTAGGAAATCAAAAGCAGAACCCTGTGTTATCCTGATCCTGGGGCAGTGCCTGTCCCACTGCGGAGCTGCTGGAGGCCTGCTGTGCCTCATGCCTGGTGCCTGCTGAGCCCCAGCAGGGCAGCAAGTGGGAATCTGCATGGAGAGGAGACCCTGGCAATGCCCCACAGGGGCAGGCAGCAGGAATGTGCAGTGCTGCTGCCACCGGGCAGCCACACAGGCTCTGGTGCTGGAGAGCCACGTGTCCTCGCTGTGGTGCCATCCAGAAGGGAAGTGAGAAAGAGCAGCCACCGTGGTTGTATTCCACGGTAGAGATGGAAACTCTTTAGGACTGACATTACTTAAAACACTGCAGTCAGAACCTGATCCTGCATAACTGAATAATCCTTCATAATCTCCTGGATGTCAGGGAGGCGCAGGAGCCTGAGGCTGTGTCTCATTCCATAGGCAGCACTGCGGGCAGCATCCCTGGGCAAGGATCACACTGGCTCACAGCCCCCTGCTCAGCCCTGCCCTGGGCTCTGGGCTCCCTGAGCTGGCAGCAGTGAGGAAAACAGGAAGGCTTCCACCTTTTCCCTGCCCGTCCAGTGCCCACAGCTCAGCTCTGAGATCTCCCAGTGACACAGCACGGGGTGTCACAAAGGGTACAGGCATCGGGCCTCTAATGACCAGTGCATGAAAAGAATCCTCCATATCCATCCTTCTAATGGTATTAAAGGAGCCACCATTACTTTTCATTTGTACAAAGTAATCTGATTGAGTGCAACATAGCTAAAATTTCATTTCCTATATCTTTATTGAAGCAATGCCATTCTTTAAAGACAAATGTTAGCAGAAGAATAAACAGAAACTATTTTTATTGTCTAGGTTAACAAAAAAGAAGAAGAAAACAGGAAGGTAGACTGGCTCCATATTAGCTTCTAATCAACCATGGATCATGAAGACTTTTTAGAAAAAATATTAAAGGACTTGCAACAGCTATGTAATTAAGTTTTCAACCTTTGGGGGGGATTTGTGGAAGTCTGACTTGAACCATTCTAGATGTCCAGGTAATCTGCTAGCTCTTACCACAGGACAAAGATTACACACTAATTCAAAGGATGTGTACAAGACACTTATAAAATTAAACAGATGTGACAAAATTAATTAACTAATTATTTGTGGTATTTGTTTTGTGACATACGACTTCCTCCAGAACGCTCTGCTTCTATTCTCCTGCACTAAAACACAATCACCTTTTAAGAAATATGTAGTTTTATGATACAACCATGAAATAGGGTGGCATGCTCAGGTGGCATTTGCTCACAGAAACATTCCTTTTAATGTTTTCAATAGTGTCCTTTTTGTGCATAAAGTATGAAAACTTCACTGAAGAAATATTATGAGACTATAGGAAGGCAAACCTCAAAAGATGCTCAGATTATTACTGACAAATGCCACTGTGTGATACCACCTTGTGCAGTAGTAAATTAACTAAAGAAGTGCTAATTGCTTTGAAGTTAATGAAGACTATATTGCCTTTCAATAATTGGTATTTGTTTAGCTACTATGATTATAGCTATCTCTTTCTCGTTGAGCAATGTAAGATGGCAGAAGTTCCACCTTTTACAAGTTTTAAATCCCTGTAGAATTGACAGAAAAAGCTGTAACCACAAATTGGTTTGCAATTTTCCTTTTTCTTCCCAGCAAGCTCTGTATGGTTATATTATGAACCTTGCTTCAAACAAACTGCTTCTGACTTTTATGATCCTTTTGTGATCTAAATGGCTATCTCATAAGATATTCCACTGCAGCTTCTTTTTCAATTGCTTTTACTGTGAAATGGCATTCTGGAGATTTCTGGGGACCATTTCACACTCTTATGGTATTGATTTGCTAAACCTGATGATAGGTTTATAGTTAAGATGCAGTCTAGTATATGAACAAAGTGTAAAGCTTATGAAGAGGAGATTCAGGACTTTCAATAACCCCATTTTCTTGATGGGGTTTGCCTCTTTAAAGAAGGTTAGTGTTTTACCCCGAATTTCTGAAGGCAGGTTGCTATATGGACTGTGTTTCTAATTGTCTTGGAATGTTTCCATTCCACTGAATTATGGTCACAGAAAAAGTAGGGAGAAGATGACTGCCAGTAACTTGTAAATCTTCCCAACATAAGGTCAGAGCAAATACACAAAAGCACATGGGAACCTAAATGGAAAAATGTATGTGAGATTGTTCCCAGAGTTCCCAATTGCGAGGATGGCAGAGGATAGATTTACTCCTGGGTACACTAAAAAACTGACAATAAAATGAACTTCTTTGGGCTTTGGTGTAGGAGATATGCGCTTTTCCTTAAAAGACTGATCATTGTAAAATGGTTACAGGCCAAGAAAAAACAGTCTTTGATGGAGTTATAGCATAACAATGAGTCAGAAACAGCTTTATGCACAGAAGGACAGTTCTTTATTGGGCCAAACCACAAGCCCATAGCTCTACCTTTACTCTGGCAAATGTTATGAATGTAAGACATGGACCCAGGTAACCCAGTCACAGGAAAATAAAACAATAAGGCATTCACAAATGTAGTGAGGAATACCCCATGAGCAGGGGAGTGTCCCAACAAGAGTTCCAGGGCATTTTGTTTAGAAGATGGAGCAAAATCAATGCTATAAATATGAACATCAATATATACATATACCCAAGTCTATTCCACTTTTCTTCAAATGCAAGAGAACTCCTTCCTGCAGGATGGTGCAAAAGTAGGAGAATGAAGGTCTGAGACAGCTTCTGATGTGGAGGCAGTTTTTAGGTCTCTATAGAACTGTAAGTGGCAAATTAAGGAGAAGAACTGAGAAATTCACAGCAGTGGAGTATACAGGACAGAGACAGTGGGAAATCCTTTACCCTGTAGCCAAGACACTTAGAGCAGTAATCAGAGATCATTTGACTATAGCACAAGTTGAATGCTATATGCTGAAAAAAGGAGAATTAAATGGTTTAAAAAGAGAAGCTGGAAAATGTATGCTGGAGTATAGATGAGTAACAATTCACCACATACATAATTAGATGCATGGCTTTATTATTGATGTATTTTGTAGTGTGTGCCTGAGTGATGACATGATTACATGTGACTGCTGAGTGAAGCCTAGATGAATTGCTTGTTGATATTAAACAAATGAAGAAATTCCTCTAGCAATATCTGGAATAAGTGAAGATAACACTAGTTAGAGCTGACCAGGGTCAGCTTTTGCTTACACAACAACAATCTTGCATGCTCATTTCTAAGTCTGGCCTAATGTCTGACTTCTTCCTCGCTGCTTCCAGTCACCACTATTTATTTTTTGGCTTTGTTTTTGCATCTCTGTCCCTCAGTGGTGTAGGATCTGCACTAATCTCTTAAATGTCACGTAGACTAGAAATCTGGGATTTTTCTCAATACAATTTTCATGACAAAAAGGTACACATAAAACTAAAGAATTGCCAAGTGCTGCAAGAACACTGACAGTGGGCAGTATTTAATGAAATTCTTATGCGGTAGGCTAGAAAACAGTCAGAGCTGCAGAGCCTTTAATTGCTGGTGAGGGACTTTGAAATGTATTGCAGGGAGTCATTTGTACATTTTTGTGGCTTGCTAAATGAAAGCTTCACATGTGTGCAAAAAAGCTGGAAAGCTCATACCCTCCAGGATCTTCAGGCTTCCATAAGAACTCCTGTAAGATTTGCAGCCATTTCAAGAGCTTAACGAGTTGATCCATTCTGGTAAACTGTCCATTATAGACCACATAAATCACCCAAACCATCATCAGTATTTTATCTCTTTGCTATTATAGATCTGGCAAGAAACATCTGCCAAGACTACAGCCTAGCTACTGCCACAGTAACCGAACAATAAACACGAACATTTTAGAATACCACGACTGGTTTGGATGGGAGAACAGCTTGCTAAATTAGCAAACAATACCCATGTGAGAAGGTGTACAAGTATTTTGGAGGATGGGTCAGAATATGAAAAGGTCCTGATGAAGTTTCCTAATGAAACCACATAAAATTCACTGTGGACAAGCACAAAGTACTAGAGTTTATCTCAAAAATTCAACAGCAAAAATACAAAGTAAGGAATGACCAGTGAGTTTGCTTTCGACAGAAAGATCAGATGGTTATAATGGATTACACACTACACATCACTCAACAGTATCAGGTGGTTCCAGAAACATCAACCACCTTCTTGGGATGGATAAATAGAAAGTGTAGCTTCCAAAATCTGTGGTATAATTCTTCTAACCAATAGCACAGGTATGGCTCAAGCTGAAGAACCTGTTTACCTAGGAAATAAAACTAAATTTTGCCTCCCTTCTTATAAAACAGAAGCAGGATCTGGTTTTGTGTGGTACATGAAATCTGCCTCTTTGAAGAGATGGGAACTACTGTCCAGAGCAAGAAGATGCTTTCAGGTCTGTTCTGTGGTATCCCTACAGATGCTGAGGAAGATTTCTCCTGAACCATAATTAGAAATTTTTCTTGCTAGCAGCTAATATTTAATTCTTCATGTTTCTCTCATTTGCCTTGTTTTATTGCAAAACAAAAAGAAAAAAAGAAAGAAAAAAAGCACACCTATATACCCTAATGTCTCATATATCTGTCTCACCTTTATCTAACAGCTGCCTGTCTGACTGTCCATCTGCCTGTCTATTTGGCTCCACAGAGATCGGTACAAACCAGACCTATACAACTGGATACACTGGAAACACCAGCATACAGTATTTCTGTAACACATCCAAATATTTCACCTTACTTATCATCTCAGACTTTTTCTCACCAGATTAAAATTCATACCGCACTTAGATATTTTTTTTTCTTAATTTATTTTTTTCCTCAACAGTTTTTACTGATTTTTCATACAAAGCACCTTGGGCTGTGTGTAGTCAAAGACATCTTTGTCCTGTGCACATGCAATTGTGCACTACAGGACTGATGAAGGCACATTTCAGAGCAGGAATTAAGGTACTATATCCCCTGGGTCAGCTGAGAATAAACTAAAAGTAGAGCTGGCAAGAATTATTCTGTGATTTCCTCTGTGAAATATTTCAACATGGTCTTTAAAGATTCAACCAAACACTCCCAAAGCAAATTAAGCAGATGACATTATCCTTCCCTCTTGACTTCATTCCCTTAAACACTGAATGGAGACATTGCCAGGGTCAGATTCCCAGCTCCAGTGGAGATACAGTGACTGAAAACCAGTGCTTGTCAGCAGAATAAGAATAAATAACACTCCATCAAGGAGGGACTCAACATCCTGGCTTTGAGAACACCACTTTAGAAAGACGGACTCTGTAACAGTAGGAAGGCAGTTTGGACTACCAACCTGCAAAATTTGTTCAACCAAATTCATATGTAGGAGTCTCTTTTGAGCCAGTGCCTTTGTCTGGATATGCTGGCTCTCCTTATTTTAGGAAATCAAACTCCAGTTATGCTTCTTAAAATAACCAAAGACAGAGCATAAAAGCTTTACCTTTCAGATTAAAAAACTTTATGCAAATACACCAAGAGGAAACTGAACAATCCAAAATAGACAATGTTAATTTTCTATGGCTATTCCAGATAAACATTAGCAACACACAGGCTACTTTTCAATGTTGGTATCAATATCAAAAGACTGGAAAACCTTAAAACACTGAAAGACCATGTGTGCATGCTAGCAACTGCCAAATTTGCAACTGTGGTTTCTTCCCTGCTAATTCCATATTTTCCTGATAGATTAATGGGCATCATTTATCCAGAATAAATAAATGTGGAAGGCCCGCCTTCCCCCTCCTCTGCACCTCATCATATTACTGATTTCCACCAGACCACTGAGCACATTAATGCAAGTAAGCCTCTGTCTGGATTCAGACATTATCACATTTGCTAGAGAAGAAGTGTTTGGCATTGCCAGTTTCTTAACATTGAAGTTAAAAAAAAATATATTCCAAGAACTCCAGACTGCAATCAACACAGATAAAGTGCAGTTGAAGGATTTTTCTTTCCTTTCCCTGACTTAAATGTAACCTATGTGCAAGAAAGCATAGATATTTTACACACACAACTACTCCTGTTTCACCGTGTGCATTTATCTTATTTCTTCTGAGAGGCATGTTAGACACATATATTTAGACTCCTAGCTTGCTAATTTATGCCAGCTAGTGTAAAATTATAGGGTAGAGAATAAAGTTGCAGAATCAAACCTTTACATGTGCTTTGAAGGAAAATTTTCTACTATATACAGTCAGACTTCCACAATCCACAATTTGCTAATCTTACCACTTAGCAATTTGCATTCCTGCCTGCACACACATGCATTCACAAACATACATCCTTCACACAAGAAAATGGTATTTCAATGAGCTCTCACATTATTCAGACTACACTGATTCCTATAAAATATATTACTGTAGCTGTGCCTCCTTATATCTAACAGCTTGTTTAATCTACAAGAAGTCTAACTACATATATCTAACACATTATCTGTCACTTGGATGATTTCATTGTGTGTTCATGGGGTGATAATTGCAAATGTGGAATGCAAATAGTATATAACCTTGTTAAATACATTTCTTTAAGAGGAAGAGATATGCCTCTGCTGTATGTTTGCTGTCCTCACTCACTGTAGCTCCAGGTTTTGCTAAGAGGTATAAGTCGATAAAGCCTGTTGGTGCATTTGCTGACATATCTTATCCTGAATGACATTATCATGACATATTACAGCTAAAAATAAATAAATTGCTAAGGACTGGGCATCCCATTGGCAAGACACGAGCTTGCCACATGCCAAGAGAAGCATGCACTCCATGGATTAGTAGGAGCAAGGCAGAGCATTGCTGCTGTGCAGGCTCTGACGGAGATGCCTGTTGAAGTTCTTTGCTACTTTTGTAATAGTCTCTGTCGTCTCTTCTTCCTTGTAAATACATATTAGCTTAAAAACAAAGCCTAGAAATTCCTCCAAGTGAAGCACAAGTGAGGAGCCACACAAGCTCCCTAATCCCAAGAGACAGAAAAGGAAGGTAGAGCAGCATAGGTTCACCTTCAGCCCAAAGAACTAGCAGAGGAAGCACTGTGGTTTTATTTTCTACTAAGCAGTATTCTACTACTTATTACACCATTGTTTCTAATACGGTAAATTAGCAATATGAAGGTTAAATTAACCTAAAAGAAATTACTAAAATAATCAAGGAAAAAAAAGTAATCTCCTTCTCTCCAAGACGCTTTTCTCTTTTATTTTTCTAAAGAGAGATGCAGAAAGCAGCAGTCTTATACTTTCTAAATAGCTTTCAAAAGCCTGGACTTCTCTAGAAACCTTTTGTGTTCATATTCCATTGCTTGCAACACTCTGTGCTAGATTTACTTGCTATTTGCTTAATTTTTGCATATACTAAAATTATCTTTTTCAATGCAATTTCTTTATGTTTACATCAGCGTGATGAGCAAAGTGAACCACATATATCCATAAATTAATGAGAATATGAAATAGAAACTTTAATTATTACTTAAGTAATAAACTCTGATATTAGTTAAGTGAAAACTTAATGGGGCTTAGTGGGACTTAAGGAGATGATGAAGTATGTTTGAAATGGCTATTTCCTGTTTATGGTTTTTACAGCCCTGACTGGGTCTAAAGTGACAAGCACCAAGCTGTAACATTCAAGAAGTTGAAGAAATAATATATTCACAGCTTTAGAAACACTGACTGCACCTGCTTCCTCATGCACACAGTGGCAATGTCATCATTATGAAGGGAACTGGTTATTCAGTTAAACAAATACATCAAGAACCATGAAGAAGAGGAAGAAAAAATCCAACAACCCAGAAGGCAGTTTAAAAAAAATTAAAATCTGTCAAAAAAAAAAAATGGAAATCCTCAGTTATAGCTTATCCAAGATTTTATGGAGGGAAGAAAGCTGCACTCTTTTGAGCCAATACTGTTTACAGTTGCTGCAATGAAAATTCTAATTTTGTGCTCTAATGAACACAAAACGATCCATAGTCAACCTTGGCAAAACTTATAATGACTGTGTAATTGAAGTGACTTTGTCACATTAAAAAAATACTTCACAAAATTGTAGGAAACTGCCAAGAAATAAAACTCTGGGATGGGCAGTCTTGGGTATGTGACACAGGCAGCCATATCATCTTTGCTGCTTGGTACATGTCAGGATTATAAAGCTGTGAGGTATTTGTCTGCAGGTGCTCTTCTTGCAGCATATTAAGACTAATTGTGAATTACAATAAGTACCTTGTGGTGAATGTGTGACCCAGACTTTTCTCTTTAAAGACACTGCTTGTGCTGTTACACTCTCTGGCACAATCCACATGCATGGGACATGCCATATATGGAAAGCTGCCAGGTGAATCTCTACACACAGGTTGTGTGTGACATGGGTGGACCCTGAAAGAATTCCTCCATTTTGTAAATTTACAGAGAAAGGGCAACAAAGAGAGAATGGGATTGGCCCATTAGGGAGAATACAGCTTTAAGCTCTGGAATGGGCAGAACATTCTCCAAGACACCAGATTTCTCCAGAAATATCTCTGGCAGGAAAGGCTAACACTTGTCTAGCAAGTTTATGCTCACTTTCCTATCCATGTTCTGGGCTTTTTACTCTTTGACTTTCTTCCCACCCTTCCCCATACCCTGACCGCCAGCAGGGTCCATGCCTTCATCCTCCAGCAGGCAAAACCCTTGGCTCCCTCCCTCTGCCTGCAAGGACATCTCTCCACTGCCCAGGGATGGGCCAGGGCTGATGGAGGGAAGGTAAGGACCAGAAAAACAGCAGTTCTGTGTTAGTAAAGCATGTTCATATTTAACAGATGCCATGCTGAAATACAGAGGGATCAATTCACATTTGAAGTCCAAATTCTCCTCTAATCTAACTCCACTTACACAGAACTTGTATTTAAATATCATAGTTTTGATTTCAGATATGACTGACCAAATATTGTCTATTTACTTATCACAACAATGACTTCAGCAAGCACCTGGGTAACTCCTGTGAAGCACTCTAAGACCATCCCCAAATGCAGTACTAAAGCCTTGTTTTGAGTTTTCCTGAATGATCTGTGGATTGGGCACTGAAGCATCTTTAGGAGAAATAAATAAAAAAATCTCTTCCCATTTTCACCGTGGTAGGAATTTTTCCAGACATCAGTATTTCAGAAGACTTTTTACAGCCCTCTTTCACGTGAAGGACAAATCCGATTCGACATGAAGTTCCATTACGAAGAAACTGTTACATGTGATGACACTGGTTATTGAAAATTGAAATGAAGTGAGAGGAAGCTAACACCAACTTGTATGAAATTCTGCTGTCTTTGAATGACACAGGGAACTCAATATATCTAATCATCAAAGTGAAGCCCATTGGGAACCAAACTACAGTTGTATTGCAGGAGGTTGCTACTTGATTGCTAGACCCAAAAGTGCTAAGCCATATGCCACTTATTTCTGTGTCTAAATAGCTTACTGTGATTGATACTGAGAGTGGCTCTCCTCTTCACAGAGAAACAATCATGAAAACAACAGGAATTAGGGTACAGTGGATACAGATTATTTTTTACAATCCTAATTTTCAACCCTGTCAGTTCCCTGAGCTTAATGTAATTTATTCTTTAATGAATTCTAGCACATGCTCTGTATTTCCCCAGCAGAACACTAGCTTTTGCACAGACCTTAGCGTGCAAGCTGCACCCAGTATTTTTGACTCTTGCAGCTGCTGGTGTGTGGCCAGATGAGCCTGATTACAAGGGTTCGCTGTTGGCCTTGAGTGCAAAAAAATTTCCCTTCATTCTTTAGAGAGATTTTTTTTTTCCACCGTCCTTGTGCCAATCTCCTTGATTTTTCTTCCTCACTAATCTGTCTCTCTGAATCAGCCTTTTCCCAGCTCTCCTGCAGCCTCCCCACGCTCAAAGTCGCTCCAAGGGCAGCGGCAGGCCCTGGTCCGCGGCGCCCAGCTGGAGGCACAGCGCTGTGTTCACAATATGCTCACTTTCCACTTGACGAGGCCTGGAAGCCGCTGCACGGATCTGAACTGGGGTGTGCTGTGGTCAAAGAGCGTGGGACTGTCACAACACGGCCCTTCTGCCGTGACAGGGCTGCTGCAGGAGCTGATGCTCCCATTACAGGGCAATGGGAGAGCTCAGTGCAGAACACAGCACAGAAATCAGCTCCGACATCACAAGCACCCCCGCCCCAACTATGCTAATCTCTTCTTTCATCCACGATCTCTGCTAGTCACATAGTGTTACAGCAAAGAGCTCTGCACTTAAAGGCATATCTGCAGCTTTCCTGCCACTATTGATAAAAATGTTTAATACTCTTGTTAGGAGGCGCAATTTGATTACCGAACTGTTATCCAACAAATCCTGAAAACAATTCAAAGTAAATTTCCCTAATATGTCTATTTTTCTATCCTGCCAGAAGGGTTGCTAATGAATTTGCTGCTTGAATGCACAGACAGATTGGGAACTATAACTGTGCTGGCCTGGGCAACATGGCACTGGCACCAAAAACCTATTTGTACCCATGCAAAGTTCTCTCTAGAGTATGTCTTTCATCCAGAGGTGATTTTCCAATAAAATCAGCCTCGATTATTGCAAGCGCAGGAGCAATCCCTGAGGGAGTATATCAGGCAATTCAATACTAGGAAATGTTGTACTAGGCAAAATTAACCTTGTAGCAGTGTTATTTCCTGAAACATTATCTAGCTTTGCCTTTCTTTCGTATTCATTGATCATAAATGACTGGATTTTTTCCCTACTTCTTTCACTTAGAACAAGATCATTATTTTTTGTAGTTGTATTTTAAAAAAATGCTTGAATGACACCTGTTTTCCTTTTATTTCACTTACTGCCAAAGTAAAGGGCCTTTTACTGTATAGCAGCATGTTTTTGGGGCATTTAAAAGGTGGTAACAAGGAGGACCAAGTTTACGTAGTCCTGTTTTCTTGATCATGCTAAACAGAGGAATCCTACTAGATATATAATCACAAGGCCAAACCAGAAAGAAAAGGAAACTTCATTGTCCCCTTGCACACCAACAAGAAGTAGGAGAAATGCCAATGAAATTTGTGGAGTTTTACAGTCCAAAGGATAGCAGGCACAGGCCCACAGATTTTAAAGATACAGCTGGGGAAATAGAGATTACAAGGATAAAGCTACTGCACTGTAGCTTTATCCACTGCCTCCTACCAAGCTCTCCAAGGCAGGGATCTTCATCTGGAGAGTGTCTGGAACATGTTTGAATCTAACTAAACCACATAGTCTTACACATACTCTAACAGTAACAGTTCTGCTCTGGTTATTTATCTTCCAGCAACACAAAAATGGTCTAACAGTGAAATTCAGGGGTACGAGATCTGAATGCTGGTTCCTGTGCTGGATTCAGCCAGCTCTACTGAAAACAGCAGCACAGGTTCTCCCAGTTATATCAAGATCAGGAACTCCCTTCAGTTTTCTTAGCATTTGTTGATTGGTTGCAATACTGGAAACACATTTTTAAAGCATAAATATAAAAAGGATCACAGGTAGTTAGAAAATAGTTGTAACTTGAAGCAACACCCAAAGCAAACATTTGGAATAATGGTTTGAATAAATGCTAAGTAATTTAAAATTAAAAATAATATCCAGGAAGACAAATATAAAATCTAAAATGATCAAAACCACAGGATGAGTGAGGAGGAACAAATGGGTTCTTCTTTGATCAACAGCAGATACATGCTAAAACTGGAAAGAAAATATTGACATAAACTAACTTTTTTACCCATCAAAAAGAGTCAGGAAAAATAAAGTTTTGCTTGGCTCTAACTTTCATTTTTTCACAACTTTTAAAAATGGAGCAAAATTTAATCTTGACAAGCTGCATCACAATGAAGGTGCAAAAATGTTTTGAAAAATAACAAAAGTGACCCAGTTAAAACAAAAATACTTTTTCCCCATCAGCTGCAAGACTTCTGACAAACTTTAGAGAAATGCATGATTAGCCTTGATCGTCTGGCACCTACATGTCTCTGTAAATACAAATGTAAGGACTCTCCAGGTGTCTGAAGTTCTGTGATGGCCACAGCACCTCGGCAGCTGAGGGGCATCTCACAGCTGGATACAGCCAGCGGTGCTTGAGATTGATGGTGTGCACTCAGATGTGTAAGAGATAAGCTGAAGGAGCTCTCAGGGTCTGTCCATCTCGTTGTCTTGTAAGCAAGCAGCGTGCACTACACGGGCCCTGCGGTAATTGAAGCACCCCTATAAATTACGCAATCAAATCGGAAGCGTTTCGCTGTAAAAGCGCATTGCGCTCATTTGAAAAACGCGCGCTCTCTCCAGGTACCTGTTGTGGTGGTAGCTGAAAACCTTAATAAAGCACTACCTGTTTTATATTTCAGAGCCTACCAATGTGACTCATTTGTACAGTTTTAAGTCCAAACAAACTGCTAGTCAACTAAATTATAACTTATTACCACAGGCTACAGCCTTTTAATACATTCTGTGGTTGGAACAGGACTGATTTACTGCTTTGGGCCTGCCAGTAGTTATCATGCATCATTTCACTAGAAATAAAAATAGCCCTACTGTGGTTATCCTTTGGACTGATAAAAATTTATTTAACAAGATGTATCAGAGGAACAAATTCAGAAAATAAAGGTAAAATATTAAATAGACTTATGATTTTATGTCTAAAGTACTACATCTTGCAGCTGCTGTGATGACTTTGGAATAAAGCAAATGGTACTGCAAAAAGGAAGAAAGATCTAAAGGAGCAATTGAACTCTGATAAAACCACATGGGGATAGCTGAATTGTCAGAGCTTTGCAAGAGTCAAAATTTACATAAAAATCAGTATTTAGGGATTAATGCAATATCATCAAAAAAGATTTAATATGTGCGTTTCTTTGCAAACAGTTGAAAAGCAGGAGTTCTATAATCCATTTCCAACACTAACCTTTAACTTGTGAGAGTAAAGTAATCCTTTGCAACATTTCACATTCTGCTGAGGAAATGTAGCCCCTAAACAAAGCCCACTGGAGATCAGCAGCAGCCTGTGCCTCTTGGTTCCACTGCAGGTGCTGACCCTGTGGGTCTGTACATACTGCACCACAGGGCCCAGCTGGCAGAATCTGGGGCATTTTGTGAGATTTTGGAGGGGCTTTATTGCTCGTGCAATAAACCAATCCCATTGACCAATCATTGCCCCTCTGAGGATTCTTAAATGGACAGACTAGGAAGATCAGGGGCTAAAGAACATTGTCTATAATTGACTGTAAGTGGGCTTTTCCCTGGATTTCTGCTGGGGATTTGAGTGCTTTTGCATGCTAGACTTAAAGTATTAAAACATAAATATGAATGGATTTCTTTGAGAAATGAATATGGGCAGGCAGTTTAGGCACTATGTTATAATGGATTTTTAGAACTAATTGAATTGGTACTGTCTGATTTAGTAGTTCACCAGAAATAGTCTGAAGAGAAATGTCAGGAAGGAAGGTTTAGAATCAGACATAAACAGGTGGCATGTGGAAATTGCTTATAGCAGGTTTGGGGTTTTTGTTTCTTTAAAAGTGGTTTAAGTCCTTTAGTAAATGTCCTGTACATATAGAGAAATGTCTATGGGTACCAATGGCCCACAGGTGCCTGTGCATCCACGTATGTACATATATATATATATGTAAAAATATATACACAGAAGAATGGAATAATTTGGGTTGGAAGGGATCTTACAAAGGTCAGCCCAACCCCCCTACACTGAGCAAGGACATCTTCAACTAGATCAGGCTGCTCAGAACCCTGTCAACCTGACCTCGAATGTTAAAAACCTTTTCCTTATATTGAAGTTAAATTGACCCTCTTTCCCATACATATATGTGGCCATCCTCCCATACAATTATCCATGAATGGGAGGCTTTTTCAACCTCGTCATGACACACTTTTTTAATCCCTTTTTAAACACAGGCCAGGAGATACCTGCAGTGGAAGAGCTGCATGTGTACCAATAGCATGCTGCCTCTTCCCTACTTCTATTGGGTACAAGTGCCTGATCTGGCTGGTCAAAAACAAAACAACTTTCAGAGTCAGCCCACTGGCCTGCATTTTTGCCAGTGGGAGCAGGAGATCTGTTTATGGTTACTGCTATTGCTGCATACATTAAGTGACCCTCAGAGCCTGACCCGCTCCCCTCCTGCTTAGTGAGTCAATAAGAAAATCCTTTGGCTCTGCATGACTTGCTTAGACCTCAGACCTTCCATGCAGAATAAGGTCTAGCCAAGGAGGCAAAAACAAGGTGCCACTCCAGCTGGTAAAACAAAGATATTTTTAAAGTGCAGTCAGGAGAAACAGGCACTCCTATCCCATGTATAATCAAGGATGAAAAGGCCACGAAAAATACCACTGCGCTTTGCAAATGAGAGGTCAATTGAAATGTCAAGATATCAAATGTTAATGGATTGCATTTCCAATGATGGTTGGGACAGAAAACCATACCAAGTCAAGTCAGATGCCCTTCAGAGGAGAAGATGAATTTTATGGCAGGAAAAGACAATAAACACCAGAAATCTTGCTGGTTAACAAACTCGTGGCTGATGGAAAACAAATATATTTTGCAGCAGGATTTTAACACAAGCTATAATCTCAAAACATGTATCTGGAAGTCATTAAAACTACAGCAAATTTAAGCATATGCAGGTGTTTGGGGAAAATGCCATTACTTTCTACTGAAGATTTTAAAAGGGACTATAAAAGAAGGGAATATAAAGGACACTCAAGGAAGGCAATGTTTTCTTCCCTGAAGCAAGAAGTTGCTTCCAATATTTTCACACTTCTACAGAATTTCATGGACTACATAACTACACTCTTAAGAGCACTCATTTTCCATTTAAAAATTCTAATTTCTTTCTTACAAAACCCTTGCATTTTATATTGTTGGATGACATCAAGTTTTAGCCAAACCATTTTTTCGCCTGCCCACATTTTCCCAAGGAATCCATGTGGCCATTTTCACAAACTGTAATCTGAGACATTTGTTTAGAGTGACATTATATTCAGTCCATAGTCAGAAGGGCTTTGCCATGCAAATAACTCATCTCTTTGTATGAAGACCTGAAAAGAACATGACAATCTTCCTAACACTGTTTCTGCCCAACACAGCAGACATAGAGTCTTCCTTTTCAATTGCAGGGACACTTGCCTGTGTCTGTATAGTTCACTGGTGGGCTAATCTACATTATTAGTGGATCCGGAAGACTCCTTGGTCTATACAACAGAGGGATGTAATATCAAGAACAAAGAAAAGTGACTCATCATTTTCTCTTTTCTGAAAGAATAACTACTTGAGTGGATTCCAGTGAAAATATGAGGAAAAGGGTTTAAAACAAACAAAAAGATTGTTTTTCCCCACACTATGGTGCTCAATGTCACACAACATTGTGGTGACAGGAGGTATAAACTGACTTCACGAAAGACTGCATGGAAAGCCTCCTAAAAACAGGATGTGTGTTTCTGGAAGTGCAAAATGCTGTGTGCAGGAAGGTGGGAGGATACTCCCCACGGAGGAGGTCTCTGTAATTGCTGTTCTTTGCCCCCCACCTTCTGCTGCTGGCAGAGACAAAGCCCTGGGCTGGCTGACCTCCAGTCCACGTTAGTGTTGAGGCTGCCAAGCCAAGTGCATCTCTACTTGAGAGGGGGGACTACCCTGGATTTGGGGGGATCCTGCAGCTCAGCCCGCCTCAGGACAAATGATGTGATCCAAGTCAACATGAACATGATTCCTCTAAATTTTATGCTGATGTGAGCTCCCCTTGTCCACACAAGTTCAGAAAGAAATCTGTGTTTCACAACAAAGTTATAGTGGGGTTTTAATTATATCACTGTTTTTCCCCTCTTGCACCAAATAACAGGGTATATAAAAGATCAGTTCCTCTGGATCTGCCCTACTTCAAAACCATCTCTCATGTAACAAATCTTTAGAAATCAGAAACCCTCCACAGAGAGAAATTGTTTAAGTCATGTTACCTCTTTCGGATGCAGGGATAGAAACAGCTTGATAAGGACCAGCAAGTAGATAAGCATGTAGGACTTCCATCCAGGAATCCCTTTTGTACCACAGACTCTCAGTGTAAACATGGATAAAATCAATGGGAGAAAGCAAGTGCTCCTTACATAACAAGGCCAGGAGAGCATAAATCAGTTATATGTAATGGATTGAGCAGATATGGGGCCCACCTTGGTGTCATACACCCTCAAAAAAGGGTCTTTTGCTTTTGGGGGAAAAAAAAAATCAGTTCTGCAGATACAGAGATTTCTTAGCTATTTTCTGAGTGCTTATTTAGAGTAATATTATGTAAGATGATGCTACCAATACATAAAGACGAGTTCTGAGGATGCCTTGTACCTTCCAGTACTACAAGCACCACGGAATTGAAGCCAAGCCTCCTTTCTGAAGCAGCCAAGTGCCACTGCACCTACTTGGGCCATCAGGAAGCTCCCAAGATAGTCCGAGCACCAATATACCCTTGGGCATTGAGAAACCAGCTGCTTGGCTGCCTTACTGAACTGCAAAAAGAAAACTTCCTTGTTTTTCCCCCTTTCCTTGTATTTCCGCCTTATTTAATGCTGTAGGGATTCCAGAGAACATAAAAGAACAGTAAAATTCCTATCAAATATTACACCAGCAACATTAATTAACTGAGCAATGAAAAGTAAATAGACCATTTCTATAGAAATCTTCATTGTGCTCCTAAACTAATACATTAAATGGTGGCACTATTGGCTCTATCCAAGGACTTTATATAACCTACAGTCTTTAAAAGGAAGTGATTTTTACTTCAGTTTTGGAACACAAGAACTATGTCAGCATAAGGTAAAAACAAGGAAATTTTTTATGCTAATGACAACTGCGAATATTTTATATATATATTTATATATGTAAAAAAATATATATATTATAGCAGATGTCAAATGCAGTTAGATTCAACTACTTATTAGTGCATGGCTTTTAGCCAAAAGCAATTCACATTTGCAGAAGTGTACTATCACATATGTCTTAATAATAAAAATGTGTTTTTAAAAATGTATGTGATAAGTCACATATGGTAGAAGGAATCTGTACAGCTTTCAGGCCTTATGACAATGGAAGCTACTAACTTTATTTTGCATAGCTGAAGATCATTAAAATTCAAGTGAAATTCTCTTTGCCATTTGAGAGCTACAAAAGCAGCAACCAAAAGCTGGCCAAGCCTGGGCTGTACTAAGTGTGGCTCTGACACTTATACAAATGCAATCCATGGCTACTACTGCTATCTTAAAGACACTTTTCTTTCTTTTACTCAGAGAGCTTTAGCATACACTCATACTTGTACACAGGTACCTTAAATGGTTACGTCACTGAACAAAACTAGGCAGATTTTTCAGCTGTTTTGTTACGCACAGTGTAATTAATGTGTATAATGGATCCCCTAGGGTACTAATTGAAGCTGCCACCATGAACATAGTCAAGGAGAAGTTAAACAACCAGCTGGGGGAAACATGACAGGGTGAAATACACACATGTAAAGGGAAAGAGTGAGACTGTCCATCTGGCCTTCTTTCATCTCAAAATCTTACCCTTACTCAAGTCCTATAAAAAACAACCTAAATCACCATTTACCTCCAACTCCCAAATCTTCCTGATGGATTAACTTGGCTTCAGTGGCACATACATTCTATTTAATAACTGCAGTGCTCAATGCCTCTGTTATAAGTGGGAAGATACACTTCAGTTGAGTCAGTCTTGAGAATTTGACTCAAAATGTATTAAAAAAGTGTATGATTGATAAATGATTATTTTGGAACTGTTCCCCAGGAATTTCATCACCTTGCAACTCCTGGATCCTGTATAATGTGAGGTGAAAATGCAGCTCATTTCACTCTCTATTAAACAACCCCCAGCTAACAATGACTTTAATTCAGCTTGCACTGAATTTGAACTAGCCCTATAGGCAAGAAAGGTCCCTTGTCTTATTACAAGTTTCACATGCTATCAGGTTCTTGCTAGATCCTATTTCTAATTTTTATCAGACTGAATGAAACATAAGGAGAGAGTGATTTATGGTCATCTGACATATCGCCTAATCACTCCAAGGAGTGTTCATACACATTTTGTGTTCACTTTATAAGGTGTGAATGACTATACATGATGGAATCCAAGTGACAAATAGAACTGTACTCTTCTGTTATGTGTGCTAGACCACAATGACTGGGGAGTCCTGTCAGTGCATGTTCTCACAAACACAAACACACTCCAGTCTAAAAGTCAGCATTATCAGCAAACTGCTAAAAAAATAAGAACTCTGTCTTTAACAGGAATATACAGTTACTGGGACGTAGTTAAACTGCTATGAATACCTACTGAAGTTTAAATATGTGTTTTTATTGGTACATAAGAGCCCATTAGGACTGGAGTATTCATTATTTAAGCAGAATAACTGATGCTGTTAGCTTTAACTGAAAATGCCTTTTCTCAAAGAGCCAGGACATCTATACAGCAACTTTCTTAATTCAATGATATATGGTTTAGTGTTGCTGCTAGTGCCCTAAGATTTAAGAACTTATCATAAAATGCCCTTGAAATTGCTCCCTGGTAGCTTGCTCATCCTTCACAAAGTGCTGTGCAAAGAGCAGAAACATGCATGTGTGTATGGTGTAAGAGAGGCACATGCACAGAGGGAGAAAGCTCTTCATCAACAGGATAGCAAAGCCTTGATACATAGGTGCAAAAGATTCCCATGTGCACAGAAATTATTTGGCACATTCCCAGTTATTTCCCCCATCAGACATTCTCGAGGATTGCAATTAAAAATCATAATCTTTTTTGCATGTAAAAACCTCCCCAAGGCTAGAAGCGCTATGTATTGAGTATGATTGTGATTATTTGGCAGCTATTCATAGACAACACATTAATTTATGGAAACTGGATGAAACTTAAGGAGTGCAATCATTAGGGACACATGAGAAATCGAAAGCTTTCCTCAATGATACTGACCTTTTTACTACTATGATTAGGGGCAACATGAATTCCATTATCTCTTTCATCACCCCTCTTACAGTCTTTTTAGTCATTGTATACAACGATGTCATTAAACTTGCATTTTCAAAGGGATATAAAAATAACTTACTTTACAGGAATGTTTCTCAATTTTGTCTTTTCGGCAGCCTGTAAACACAAGAGGGGTGGGGGAAACAAATCATTAAGCAAGAGCCACACCAAAGCAAGCAAACATCAGCCATGGGAGCTCTTCACCAGCAACATCCCAGACTGTGGGACCATTCAGAGAGATAGTGCTGGGTCTGAAAGGCTCCTGTCCCAGTTTGTGATATCAGTGGGGTTTGTTTATTTTTAATGGCCACCAGTCTTTAGCAACTGCTCATTCAGGGCTGTTACTTCATTTCCCACTCTGAGGTCTGGCCCCTTTGTCACAAGCTATCTGTCCTTATCAGGAGCAAGAACAACAACAGGAAGAAATAGAGGGAAGAACAGATTCCATTTCCAAAACTGTTTTTATTCACCAGCAACAGAAAAGGGCAAGAGATGACCAAATGTTCAGATCAATTTCCTCTTGTGAAACCTTTGAGAAAACACACTCCAAATCATCTAAATGAGTAAATCTTTGGGCCCCTCGGCCTGCACCACCTCAGACATGGAGCCTGCTTCCAGTTTATTGCTGAACCCATTGATCTGTGTACAGTCCATTTATCATTCATGAAAAGAGCCAGTGATCTTCACAGTATATTAGAAGAAACAACTCAGATCATCTGTCAACGGCCCTCTTATTTCTGTTTCCCTCTCCACGGGGATTTCATCTCCTTCGATTCTTCTTGAATTAAAATGTTGCTAAGCAACACAGCTGGGGGCAGCGATGGCAGCGCCGCGCCAGTCTATCACACCGCTTAAGCCGCTCGAGATGCTAGCGGAGACTTCTCCCTTTAATGCTTCTCTGGCATAATTATGTAATCTGAACCGACCTTGCATCCCACTCTTGTTTTGTTCAGAATAGGTAAATAATATTTTAAAGGAAGAGGGATGGAAATATAACTGGCAGAGAAAGCTAGTGTCGTATCATTTCGGAGAATTCCTCCTGGTGTTTGCAGAACAAGGCTGTAATAGATTTAAATGTGGAAAGTGGTCAGATGGTTGGTGAGATTACAAGCACAGAGAGTAGCGAGAGGCAGAATTAAGACAACTGATCCATAAACCCATTACAGAAAGGAAAGTTTTAGTGCCTAATTACCTCCAGAGGTATTTTTACAAAGCCTGCCGACATTTAGGAGAAGGGTTATGGTGAGGAACTTTAACCTCTGCTATACTTAGAGATGGAAATAAAATGGTTCCTACATAGGAAGTGTGAATATTAGTGGTTCAGAAATATTCTCATGTAAGCCCCTGACAAATTAAATCCTTTATGAAAAATTATGAACTTTTGAGACTTCTGGGATCTGCACAACTGGGTTCCAAATTTTGCCAGAATGAATTTTCCCTTGAGCTCTACAATGGGGCTAGTTTTTCAAAATACCTGCTGTTTTGGCACTTTTTCCTCCCATCATAGCAAAGGTAGTATCTGCATTTAAATCCATGAAAATCCCTAATAATGAGTTTAAAATTTGGGAGAAAGAATGAGAGCTTGTGAAAGCTTGGATGGTGCAATGGCAATCCTTTGGGCTGGCTCCCAGCTTGCAAAGAAAAATGTGTTTGTTTCAGTTAGATTATATTTTCCATCTAAAGAATAAATCAACGAATGCATGATAGGAATCAATTACATTAATTGTACAGTAGGGGTGCTAAATAAAACACTTAAACCTCAGGAAATGCTCAACTTCAGATTGCACAAGTAATTGAGAAAAATCCAAGCCTAATTATGCCTTCTCAAACAAGCTTATGATGAAATGGGGTCCCTGCCTCAACAGTGAGATAATGTGATTGTGTCTCTTTCCAATAGTTCTCTGCAAATGCAGAGTCAGAAGCATGCTATTAAGAAACTTTCTAAGTCATAAACTACACGTAACAACACAAAAATGCTTAATTTAAAATGAACTTAAACCCCATCAAAAATGGCATTTCAGTTTCCCGAACTTCCCACTAAAATCCAAGTTTCAGTGCCATCCTGCAGGAGACTAAAATTATTTTTAAAGCTCAAAAACATTCTTCCACAATGTCAGAATTTTATTTTAGACTGTAGAGTGGTATTTTCCTTGATTCCTATATACCAAATAGCTGGACCATAACAATTCTGAGTTCAAGCATGTGAACCTTGCATCTAAATCAAGGTTTTCCCCTGAATTATTCAAAAAATCACTACACAAAAACAGGTATCAAAATACAGATAAAGAAGAGAAAATAGCAGAGAGGAGAGCATCTAGGATCACAAGTAAATAATGATAATGCAGTTGATTTAATACAAAGTACAGCAGAATATATTCTGGAGAGCACATGTGCGATGGTGTGAGCTAAACTGTTTACATGAAAGATTAAAGAAGATGAAGATATTTCAGAGAGTGAGAACTGGCAATGTCAAAGTCACAGAATATTAAAGAGCAGAGTCTAAACTGCATGTTTGATTTTTGACCACTTAGCTATGTCTATCACAACCATTTACCCTGAAAGAAAGGTAGCAGTTTCAGGAAGAAAGAACTACAGATACATTTTGTTTTATTGGACTGTGAACCTTCTAGCACATATCTTTCCCTAGATTTTTACATGGAGAATTGCCACCTTTTTTTTTCCTTTGTTGCCAGAAAGTCACACTTTCCTTACTCGTAAGAAAAGACAGACACTGGAGGAACAGTGTCCTTCACACAAATGCTTGCTTATACAAAACTGAAAAACCATTACAAGTGCTTGGGTTAATCCACATGCCAGCCCAGTTTAATGTTGGAATCTCAGACAACTGGTCATTTCCTGTTACAAAGGATTCACTTTGAGTGGGATCACGGTGATGTCAAACACAGCACACAATATGCCAAGGATTCCATCTGAGAAAGAAATGCAGGACCTGTCCTTCTGTTTTTATTTGTCTTGTAGGTGTTGCTCATTCATTTTTCAAAGCGTATTTGTTGCGATATCATGAGCATGCCCAGTGGCAGAAGATAAAGGAAGGCAAAATCAAAGTGACATTGAGTAACTCTACACATTAAGCTTTGATGCAGAAACATATTGTTTGAAAATATTTGGTGTGCAGCAGGTCTGTCAATTAGAGCTAATTATTTTTCTCTGATCAGGAAGAATGCAATCTTGTTTTAGGCAGGTTTCTTTGAAATGCACGTCTTTTATATAACTTCATTATAGGAAAATACTTCTTCCAAATTACTTCTTTTCTCAGCTGCTTAGCTATTGACTCAAATTGTCTGTGTTGAGTAGTTCTCTGCTTTGATAATTAACTTTTGATCATTACTGAATTTAGCAGCTCTAGTCAGATGTGTTCGTAGCCATCCTCCTCAACTATTTCAGTGTTCATCGCCTTTAATCTTTGAACAAAATGATCTCATTGAGCCTCCATCAGCCTTGCTACTCAGTTAATAATTCCTATTTCTCATCTTCACAACTGAGTTTGATTTGTTTTAGACTTGATGCAAGCTTTTGATTATTAATTTAATATATTTCAAAGACAAACACGTTTTAAGAGTTATTTTTTTTATCTTATATTCCTAGGCCTTTACAAGTAAGAAATTGGTTTTAACTTCACAATGACTCCTAAACTTCATGTATTAAAAGTATCATCTAGAAACAGAGCAGGTGGGAGGTCCCTAAACCCCCATATATGTGCCCTGAGTGACAGATGCTGCTGCCAAAGACTGAAATGAAATTGGACTGGTATAATGCAATATTCAATGGGTGTTAGGAGAATTACATCATGGGACCTTTGCTAATTTTGAGCTTGAAAACATGCATTAAAATAATTTAGGATGATTAGAAAATGGAAGTCAGAGTGAACCAGACAATCATTCCACTTTAATTTGTAATTTTCTTCTGATTTTTTTTTAACAATTATGGCCTCTGAATAATTGTGCTTCTGCTCCCTAAGACCTTATTTCAGCAGCTGACTCCAGTGCTGAATAAGAAGGAAAAAGATGAGGAATGTGTGAAAAGCAGTAAGACACAGAGGCTCATCCATCAGAGAGTTTTTGCCCAGGAATGTTTTACCCTGATTCTGGTAGCTGTGAATGACTCCTACCTCTACACCTGATTTTGGTGCTACTTGTTTTACTATTAGCTGAAGAGGCACCTGCACCTGTGCTGTACTTGTTCTGTAGTGTGGTTTACCCATAAACTTACTTTGTTAGAGGGTATTTAATTATTACACAAAAGACTAAACATGGTCATAAGCACAAACTACTTCTAGATTATGAACAAGGACTGCAAAATGTGAAAATGATGCTTTTATTTATCACTATCAATTACCTGACTGGCTTTTGGATTGAATGAACCAGAAAAAGTATACCAGCCAGTAAACCTTTCTTACATAACAAAGGAGAGATGAATGAACTGAAAGAGGACAGCTCAAAAATAACCAAGTAAAATAGTTGGCATCTGCAAAATGCAAATTATATTTTTGGTGAACTGTTACAGGTGAAGGTTCTGCTATCCAAAGAAAATATGTATTTTCCATTGCATAACTGAAAACCCAGAATTTTCATTGAAAACTATTTGACTCTGAGAAAGTGAGATTAGACAAAATTTTTTTTCCAAGAATGCCCCCTCACCCTCTTCATTCAGAAGCACTGGTGAGCCAGGTAAGAAGGCAATTTCTGAGTCTCAAAGTATCTCTTAGGGTGAGACAGAGGACGTTTCACGCCATTGAATGTGTGGGCAGAAGAAGGCAGGCCTTCATGCCCAAACTTTCCTCCTTTTTCCACGAGCAGCTGCAACTCTGACTCAGGTTTATTTCCCAGTTTCTAACCACCTCTGCCTGCTTGGGTGAACAGCCAAGTGACTACACAAATAACTTTATAAGCCACCACACTCTTCTCCTGTGCTGTAAGTATAGAAGAGACTTCCCAGAGACTTGATTCAACAGTACAGTAAAAACAAAGATACTTTCCACATTAGTTAAGTTTTATATATAGTTTATATCTCCTCCTAGGTTATAATTTGTTTTGGAAATTATGTCATGCTCTTATTTATATATAAAGCCTTCTCTATGATCCTAAGTAACCAGCCCCAACTGATTGACTGTGCTGTGCTCTGATTCCCTGATGATACAGTTGGTGCTAAACACAGCTGGACCTCCTCTGGAGGAGGAGAATATGGTGTGCAGCAAACAAACCATCCAGAATTGAGCTGGGAATCAGAAAGCCAAAACCCAAGGCTTAAAGGATCAGTATGTGTGTGTATAAATATGTGTGTTGTGTTCCTCAATTTTTTATCCTTCATTAGTTACACTCTCCTCTACCTGTCCCCTAATGTCAACAGAGGAGATTGTATTTCTTTCTTGCTAATTGCCTTTGACATGAAGTTGGCAACCTTGCATTTGAGATTCTGTGTGTGATGTTCCCAGTCAGTCTCACCTTGAGGACAAAAAGGCCAATGTTACTGTTTCTAGGACCAAAAACAATGGAAAAGATATTGCCCTCCTCATGTCACAGTTTTAAAAATGAGTATTTTCCCCTCAGGATTCAAATGTTTGGAATGGTTAGCCAAAAACCATTTTTTGTGCTATCAAGTCACCAAGCATGTGGTATCAGCAAATCAGAATGGTTCACTGAGCCCTCGCTGTGCATGAACCACAGAGAGCTCCCATCATTGCTTTGAGCAGTGCAGTACCCTTCATGGCTTCACAGGGAGATGCTCAGGAGTACTTGAAATACTGCAAATTTCAATTGTTGCAGTGGAGGTTGGGTAAAACAAAACAAAAAAAAAAAGAGTTTAAGTGATCAAATCTAAACCAGTCTGTCTGTGGTTTAGGAGTCACCTTCATCCTTGACGAACGTGAACTTCTTTTAACTGAGCAACAACATGGATATATTTGGGCTTCTATCAGCAGTTTTTTCCAAAACCCTGTCTTCCATCAGTGTAATGGTCTAAATCGAACTAAGAAAGCATGCAACAACAAATGTGGCCACTTCCAATTTTTGAAGAACTATTCTATACTTTTTAAAATTGTTTTTAACAGAGAAATAAGCCACACATGCTCTGAGTGCACGCTGCACTCCGAGGAGCGCTTGGCTGCTTGTGTAGACATATCTGAGCTGGTTTTAAATTAGCCAGTGTGGATACTGTGAACATTGTTGCTTCTGCCACACAGGTTTCGTTTACTCAGTGTCTTTGGTGAACTTTACAATAGAAACTGTTACAGCTATCTGTCAGTGAGCAGCCCTGCTGCAAAGATAACTCACATAACATGTTTGCTTATTTTAGGGCTTTAGTACTAATGTGCCTTGACAAAAGAGGCTTGAAACAGTGTTTTCCTCTCCCATAAAAATGCTCTTGATGAGAAGCTGCTTTGTGTATTAATTTTGAGGCCTCAATTCAACAAAGGAGAAATTGTAACATGACATTACAAATTCTACTGCTTCTGCTTTTGCAGTCCTAAGAATCATTGTAACCTATCCCAGGTGACTCTGCCTTGTCAGGGGAGTTGGACTTGACCTCCTGAGATCCCTTCCAACCCTGGAATTCTGTGACTGTCAAGTTAATTTAACAATGCTAGCCAATGTCTCATAAAACCTAGCAGATATAAGTGTTCCTACACTATCAGCTATGGCAGAGAATTGAACTCTTTCTAGAGCTAGACCTGATTTTTTCATTAGAATTGTTTTGTTTGGAAAAGAACTATACATCCCTGGTGAAAGAAATTTGGAAAACTGTACTGAATGGTCCATGTTTAAGAAAAAAGATCCACATTGAAATTGTGGTTTGAAACATCATTTCCTGGAAATTAATTTGTTACAAATTGATCACAAATGACAAAAGTCTACTGGATGATAATCCTATTGTGAAAATAAAAAAGATCTATTGGTAACTAAAACTCAGTATTTGCCATTGTCTTATTTACTGATGATTTTTCTAAAATGTGTGTTTGCTTCAACCCTCCAGAAGGCTAACAAATAATAAAAAAACCCATTCCTTGCTGGGTTTACTGCATAGCTGTACTTCATCATGCTAATCACATGATTAAAAAATTGAAGAGGCAGAAGAAACATAGAAAAGGTCAAGAATCCTTTTTAAGAGAAACAAAAAGTTTTCCCCAAACTTCCTTCAAGGAATAAGCAGCAAAAGGTTTGTTTCAAAGGATATCCTGTGACCTTACTGTCCAGCTGCAGACAGTCACCACAATCTGAGTATTGTTCAGTTTCACAGTTCTAGCAGGAGAACCATCTTTTGTATCCCTGGAACTTATCTGAAGAATGCTGATATTTTGTGGTCCTGCTATTAAGGTCTCTCTCTCTGTATGAGGTGTAGTTTTAGAGTGCAGTGCCTGATTGTTACTTTTGCAATGTTCACTTGCCCTGCCACAATGGACAGGCAGACACCTCAAGATACAGCCCCTTGAACCCCTGCTCATTTGCAGTTTATGCCCTTAGGTTTCCCTTTGTGATAAAGGCCTTTATTCATTTCTTTGGGAACCCAACCTATCCTTAGTCTTCTCCCACTTTAAGTAAATGAATAGTTTCCTAAGGGCAGAGTCACAAGTATCAGCAGTGGCAGTGAACTGATGCTGCTGCTGTTCATGCTGCCCATTTATTTCCTGTGCAGGAAATAAAGACTTTGAGGATTTTAATTTGTACTGAACATTACATCTATACTGAATGTTAAATGTATTACAAGCAGACAACAGAGGTAAACACATGTGAAGTAACACTTTGCTGACCTTGGTCTGGTTTAGTACATTGCTCAGATTATTTAGCCTATTGCTAAATTGCACAGTTCCAAAAATTAGACTTAATAGTATTGCCATGAAGTTGGGAATTTTGAAAAGCAAGCACACTCTCCATGAGAACACCCTGCTCAAATCAATTTCACTGTCACACTCTGGTCCTGACCTGTGTCTGTGGGCAGGGAGATGTCTTCTGGGAAGATTGATCCTGCCAGCACAGAATAGAGCACCTACAACCCCAGCAAACCTTGCAGTGGCAGATGAATTCATCCTAAGAAAAATTAAGGTGTTTAGCTTTCATTACTGTTCTCTTTCTGGAATACCTCCAGGAGAGATCAGCTTTCACTTCTCTCCTTATTCTGGCTGACAGAGGCTAATTACTGGATTTATCATGCCCTTTCCAGCACCTACTTTATGGCTTTTCTGGTCACCTGTGAGTCCCTCCTTCAGCCTTTTGCTCCCTATCTCAAACACAGCACTAGCAGTATCCTCTATCAGTTTAAAAAACTCCCAGGAACTCAGATTTTGCAGTTCATAGACAGTTGCTTAGGCTTTTATGGAAGAGCAGTGCTGCAGATGGCCAGTGTAAGAAAACCAGACACTTTCTTCACCAAAATGCTCCACGAGACATTCATGATAAAAATCCCACTCACCTTCTGAGGAGAAAAGGGAGATAAATGTGTCCTATGTGGTCAGATTAGTGAGTGTTGAGCACTGAGATGGCCTGCAGGTATCACAGACTTCAGATTTATTTTACAGGACAGTATGGCCAAGGCTGGCTTTTCTCTTAGCAACAACAATGCTGGGGTTGATCAATTCTCTCACCTGCTGCCTCTGCTTCATTGCCAAAACACTACAGGGCTTTTGCATAAGTAGCATATATAGCAAGAGGCTCTGGCAAAATATATTTTCCTCATGCTTATAATAAAGACTCCTTTAAAAAAATTGTGTGCAACCATGCACACAGAGAGTACATGGCCCATCCTGTGGACTGAAAGACTCCTCTCCCTCTTCTCTCCCAACCCCAAAAGGCTGCAGATCTCCAGCATCAGGTTCTTATGGCTGTACTGAGGAATGACCTCTCTTTCAGTAGTGACAGAGGCATCAGGGGTTCTAAAGCTTCTCTCTCACAGGAATTATGTCTGACAGAGGGGCTGACAGAGCTAGGTAGCCTCAGGCTGGTGGCAGAAGTGAACTCAAGAGCAGCCCCTGTTAGAGGGCTGGGGGATTATGGAGTGCCTGCTTACTTGGGGGATGAGAGGAGAAGGCTTCTTGAAGATGTACATGTAAAACTTTCCAGCTAAGGCATGTCATTCCCACTTCATTAGGGCTGTCTGCCTGCCAGCATTTATTTCCCTCTATTTTTTTCTTTACTGTGGTGGAGGGTTTTTGACACTGAGCTGCCAGTGTCAAGCCATGGAAACAACTGGAAAAGGTGAAGCAGTGGGAGGGATGGAGTTCCTCTAGCTCCTGTGCTGGTCTGGGCAGCTGCTGCCCCAGAACCCAGGCAAGAGCACAGCTGCAAGCTCCAGGGGCAAAGTCCTTCCTGTTCTGAACTCCTGTGCACTCCACAGCAACCATTTTTCCTGGTTGCATTAATCCCCTTCCTCACTGATGGATGACCTCCACAGTAACAACATGTGTGAAAAAATTACATGTGATTCTGTGAATCTGAGCAAGTTAAAAGCTTTTGCTAACACTTTGTGTTTTAGTGGTGTGCTATGCTTTTTACAGACAGCTCAGCCCAGACCTCAGGGTGGCTACTGAAAGCTTCTGCTGATAATGAACAAATGATATGAACCTACATCATTACCATGTGAATTATAACCTTAGATACATCAGCCACCAAATCTCTTAGCACCAAAGATTTGCCTAATACAAGCTGGAATATTAACTCACAGCTGATATATTGTTGTTTCATCCAGTTGTGCACAATGAAATAATTTGAAAAACAATTAAAATGGACCAAGGTAGCAAGGAGGGACATATTTCCATGAAAGGATTTTTCATGGTTAGAGACTGACAAGGTTGGAGAATGACTGTATTATCCTAATAGCTTCTGTTTTCATTAATGGCTTAATGAAAACATTTCCTTACATTATAAAGCATGACTACAAATCTTCAACACTGGAATGTGTGTTCTTTATCAAACACACACTGCTGTGGCTACAACTGATGCTGCACCACTCTGGGATTTCAATGGAACCCAATGACAGATAAACTGTTTACATTAAAAGACTCTATCAAAGTTATTTTGCACCTAGTTTCTTCCTAATCCATCTGATTTTTCTATAGCTTTGACAAGATGACCTCTCTCACTGTGTGTGCAGTATTGATGTCATTACTGAAGAGCTGTTCTTCAGCCTTTCTGCTGATAACAAAGTAAATGGAAATGTAGAGAAACCTTGGGGAGGTAAACAGCTTGTTCAGGATCCAGCTAAAAAATGGGAAAAAATACAACAGGTAAGGATATCTATTGTTAAAAGGAACGTGATAATTGTTGCACTTTAAAAAATGTTTACATGATACCATGAAGGCATACTATGCCTTAGAACTTAATAAATTTTAAAAAACTGAACTTGAATAAAGGCATTGAAAGCTCAGCATGTATTATAAGAATTCGAAGCTCAGCCTATGGCTGACTACCTTTTAAGGCTCAGCTAAGAAGTCAAACATTTTAAATTTAATTACCTAATACTAACCTAGCAAAAAATAATTATGTTTATGTAAAATACAAACAATAGAGGAGGGCCATAGATTACATGCATGTCTTGTGTTTCTAGGGTTTTCAGAAAAGTGGCAATCACTAAGGGGAGAAGAAAAAAAATCAGGTAGAAAAGAAAAATATCTTATTGATTTGTTCTGCCAAAACCACTATATACATGAAATGCTGAAAATGGAGCAGGTCTGTAACTAGTATCAAAGTTTCTTTGGTTCAAAAACACACAGAACCCCAGCAATGTGCTTTAAATTAAGTACACATTTAAAAGGTTAACAGGACGATTCCTTAGGCAGAAGAACAAAGAGGAGCTGGTAAAAGAAAATTGGGTACACTACAGCTACTTAAAATACTGTATCCAGGCACAACTCATTTGGATGCCTTTGAGCTCAAAGCTTATTTGAATTATACAGAGGTGTTTTAAAGAACAAAAATACTAACCTGTGTTTTATGTAAGCTTTTTCAGCTGAACTGAGCTACTAATTAAAAATCTTCACTACTCTTCCTAATTTCTGATGTACGTTTTTAACAGAGTAACAAAGCCATCTAAAAAGCTGTGTCCTTCCTCAGAGAGGAGTGTTAACGTTAGAATCTCTGAAATGCCTTGTCATCTCCTGGTTTACTAATAGCATGTCTGTCATCTGCCTTGATTGTACCTTTTGTAGCCAATCTGAAAATCCTGTGCCATACTGAACACAATTCTGATGCATGTGCCAATTGACAGCACCAAGAGAGTTCACAATCCAGCCAATGCTTACATGTAACAGTACCTCTCAAATAATACATTAAACAGATGTGTACCTGATATTATAAATACGTGACATAAAAATCTATTGGGTTGGTCAGTGTACATATTAAAAAACCATTCAAGTAGGTCAAATTGTGGATAACTTAAAACTTTAAAGACAGCAATTTTAATAAAACTGTCAATACAATTTTCTTTGTAAAAACATTTGACACTGATTATGCTGCTTATATTGAAAGAGAAACACAAGGTCTATATCTTTAGATCTTTTATTGAACTGTGAGTGCAGCATCAATAACTGCTTCTCAGCTGTAAATGAAAATTGATTCCAGATCTAACCCATCGTTTTCTGTGTGTCTTTAATCCCAAATCACCCACAATGAGACGTGAGAATCAGCATTTTGTCTATGGGACAAAGCATGTGTGACATGGCCAGCTCCACAGTGTCTGCACTGGAGGCACTGTGGTTGTGTTTACATGTGGAGGTGCAGGTGGGTAAATGCAGGTGGGTGCATGCAGGTGGGTAAATGCAGGTGGGTAAATGCAGCCCCTCACTGCTGCCCCAGAGGGTGGTGACAGGAGTTTGCAGCTGGGGTGCAGTCATTGTAACTTGCCCCATGCTCTACTGCAATGACCTACACGCTCCAAAGCTTTACAGATCTGAAATCTGAGGGCACCCACAATGAACATCTCACTGGGCCTCCTGCAGGTCGCAGCCCAAAGAAATTCACCCAACAACTTCTGCATCAAGCCCACAGCTGCCAGAAGGCTAAAAGGAAAAGAACCTACAAAGTTTCCAAGCAATTTGAAGCAGTTTGGCACTAGGAGGTGGAATTTGCAGTCAGCTCTCAGTTGCTGAAGCTTCTTAAGCCCTGTGGGGTGAAATTAAAGTGTACAGTCTCCTTCATCGTTTTCTTGGCGATATGTTGCTAGGCCATCATCATGTGTGCCTTAAGCAAAATAAACATAACACTTACATTAAGGAGGGTTCTCCAAATCATGTTTATAACTTTTAGGAGCAATTTCTAGTTATTCAAAATTCTGTTTGAAAAGGGAATGCCAAAACTGGGCAGCACAATCAGTAACAGCCTTGCTGATGCTATCTGTAGAATAAATACCTTCCATTGACTTCAACCTGGTAGTTCCTATCCTATCCAGAAATGAAGCTCAACTTCTCAGTTACAGGACTGACTGGAGCTATTGTGTGGTTGTGCTCCTCCTCAGCAGTGGGGATAAAAGGAAGGAGATCTGTAACAGCTGAAACAGTGCAAGGCCCACAGACACCTGAGTAAATGCAATACAGCTCATAAATAAGGGTGCTTGTTCACAGGAGTGAGGGAGCAAAACAGAAGAGCTTTGTTTCTTGCAGCCATGTTTCTAACAATCTTCCACCTTGACAAATGGACTACTGCTAGTCTCAGAACACAGGCTGATAGATCAAACTCTCCCCACATTCTACAGATTTTCCCTAAAAGTTGCTTTCCAAGTACAGTTATGGATCAGTGTCATTACTGTCCTGTAAAAATTGAAGGGTCCATAGCAATTCTCAGAGGAGAAATTCTTGGGCTCCTTGCTGACCACAGTTTCAAACAATTTTGATTTCCTTACAATTAGAGTAGAAATAAAGGAAAGAAACTTGATTTTAATGTATTGTGTTGGGGGTTTTTGAGTAAAAGTGAGTAAATGCCAGCTCATGCTTTGCACTGGCTGCAGACTTACAGCAGAAAAAATCACAAAGACGGTAAAGAGAGTGATTCAATTTCCTTATAGAAATGCTGCATAAACTTCTAGAATGGTTTTGAGCTAAGAGTTTTAATCTTTTCTCTCCCTGCCAGAATGAGCACATGTGTACACCTGAATAAAAACAGTCACTTGACTGCAAAATATTTATGTTGAAAAAGCCCTTGAAGTTACTTTTTTGTTGTTTATGTGTCTGACCAGTGGGCTAGATCAACGCTTCTTTCAATTTCCAATCCCTTCTCCTTAAAGAGATGTGGCAGAGGCTGCTGAAGTGTAGTGTCTGAGAGATGCAGCAGAGTCCTGCTGCTCAGCATTGCACGGCCTTAGCCTGACAAAAATATAAAGGCAGACACTTACAATCATTAATTCAGGAAACCTAAATTCCTGAATGAGGAATGTATAATTCCTGAGTGAGCTGTATAATTTTTTCTATACTCTATTTGTAAAACAAATAGAAGAGATGCAACCATACAAATGTGGGGTACACAGGAAAGCTGAAGGTTCCCTTGCAGTGCAGGGCATTTAAGAAATGTTCTCAATGTGCAGTTGTGTCCAGTTACTTTATTTGGAATCCCTAAGGATAGGGCTCAGTTAATAGGTGACCCCAAATTGGGCAATCAGTGGTGGGCTTGGTAGTGCTCAGTTAAGAGTTGGACTTGATGATCTTAGAAGATACTTTCTAAGTGAAATGATTGTGTCAGAAAAAAAGTTAAAAAAATTTTCTAAGGAGTACCAAATGTTGAGAAACTCCATGAATGGTCCCTGTGGTGCTCTCTTGTTTGTCTGCAGCCTTTGCTGTGAATGTATTCTGGGAAGACACGAGGAGCTTTAGAGCAGTCTGAGACTCCCTGCAGCTGGGACACATCCCCACCAGAGAGGGGCCCAGGCTGCAGCCCCTGGCCTGCAGCAGGGACACTGCTCACCCACAGATGCTGCCTGGGCAGAGGCACGTCCCTCACTGACAGCAGGGAGGGCTCCAGAGCTGTCAGGACCCCTCTGAGCTCTTTCCTGCTTGGGATCAACATCAGAGATGACATCTGCTCACGTCAGTGAGGGCTTTTCATTTGATGTCAGCAAACACTGGTCCAGGCCTTTGCTTCTCCATTCACCAGTGATAAGGATTTTCATCCTGGCAGTATAAACTGTGTAAACTGTAAATTCTGCTCAAGTCAGCAGTTACTGTGGGAAAACAACAGTAACTGCTACCTGACAATGTATTTCCATTTCTGCATTTTAGGCATCTCAGGATCACAGTGTCATTTTACAGGACCATTTGGGCAAATTTGCAAACCTGATGGTGTCGTCAGTCACCATGTTTGCACAACACTGCACTGCACAAAGATTTTGACCCTTTGGCTTCAGGAGACATTGCAAGTCTTGCCAGTGCTAAAAAATACTGACTTGTATGACTAAGGGGTCAACTTTCACCAGAAGGTAAACCTTTCCTGGCATGACCCTAAAGGATGGATGAGGTAGGCTGAGGGAGAACATTTAGGTGGTTTAAAAATAAACAAGAAAGAACGATTGGCCTATAATTAACATTTCTCAGACTGAACAGATGATCTGAGGCTGAATTATAGCATTACCTGTCTCTCTATTGCAGACATTTAAACATTTAAGCCTATTGCATATATAAAGTAAAATGAATGAATTTAACACAAAGTTTCATTTTTTTTCTGATAAGAATGTTGAGAATATGAATTTCACCAGCTTTCTTTCCCAGCATTATCCATAAATATTTATAAAGTGGGAAGTATAGAAAATGACATGAGCCAGTTTTATGAAAATGATTCTTCATTAATATCCCAAGTATGTGGAGAAACTTTCAGTATTGATTAAGAGCTACATGCTGAGGGCTTTCCCTTTCACAAACGGGAGTCACTGGATTACTGTGGATTCCCAACCCTTTACTCTCTGACTGGAACAAAAACTTACAGAACAAATTTTCTTGTGTGGGCTTGTATAAGTGGATTGCAAAGTGCAAACAAACTCTATAGTTGTGTTGGTGCTCTTATGTCCTTTTTACACACACTTGCAAAAATTCAGAAAATGGGTGCAAAGCAAGGGGAGGCTGTTCCACAGTTAGCTTGGTACAATGGAGAATAGAGATTCAGAACACACTGGCTGTTCCTGGGTGATGCTCCATATGGTCTCTAATTCAAAGGTTAGTAAGTCATATTTTGGTTTAGTTTAATCCACTTCACAAAGTTAACCAGCAAAACTGAAATACATTCCTGTTTGAGATTGCTTCCTCTAATGAGAAAGAAGCAAACAAGGTTTAAGGTAATGGATTCTGCAGCACACCAAAATGCTTTTGGTGCAAATACAGTATGTCAACACACAAACAGATCCAACCAATGAAATAACTTTGTTAGTTTAAATGGTATATGCACTTATATTAGATGCATTTACCTGTTCATTATCATCTTCATCACTGCTGAGTTTTAGATCATCCTCAAGCATTCTGAAAAAAAAGAGAAACAATACAGAATTACATGTAATGAATTAACTTTATGTACAATGGGCCAAATCTACACCTCAGCAAAGTCAAAGGAAAAACTCTCTTTCAGTTCAACGACAGCAAAATCAGACCTCAGATAAGTAAACTGTTGAATAGTCCATGTATATATGTATTAGTGCTTCTGTATGATTCTAGGGAAGAATGAATTACTTTCAGACTAATCCATCACGAAGTTTGGCAGTCAGCTGCTCTTTCATGTCCTCTTTTATTTCCACATTGTCTCATAGGAATTAGTTCATATACACCTGCAAATGTTTCTAAATCAGAAGAGAAATTCAGCTCTGAGACTGCTAAAACTGGAGAAAAAGTTGTCCATGTTTCATTCTCAGTTTGGGGCACCACGAATTTCCGTTCTGGAACCTTATCAAACTGAGAATGCAAAGTGGGTAACAGCAAGAAGAGGAGGTGCTTGTTTGAGGTTTGATGGCACCTCACAGTTCTTAGTGTCCAAAGGGAGACCAGACATCTTCTAAGCCAGGAACCTGCTAGTTCATACCCCCATTTTTGTTTATTTATTTACATTTTTATACAGGGAAATCTCACAGGCCTGTGCCTGGCCTTGGTTAAGGGGGAAGGAAGCTTCTAGAAGATGCCGCTGTCCCTATGCCTCCTTTGGCAAAAGAGTTGAATCGCAAGTT
The DNA here is from genome assembly GCF_017590055.1 of Onychostruthus taczanowskii. Classification (NCBI taxonomy): domain Eukaryota; kingdom Metazoa; phylum Chordata; class Aves; order Passeriformes; family Passeridae; genus Onychostruthus; species Onychostruthus taczanowskii. The sequence continues at coordinate 2,940,216 of NW_024498462.1, read as the reverse complement.
ACTGTATTAACACTCAGATGACTTCTTTCAATCCAAGACTTGGGTACAGGAAAATACATGGGGTAAGAAACCAAGTTATTTGCTGCTACAGAGACAGAAAAGGTTTCTCATTTGGGGATCTCTCTACCTAGAGAGACGAGCAGCCACCAAATATGCTCCTGTATAGTTTCCCATATATCCATGCTTTTATCTGAGCTGATAGTCAGCTGGGCACTCTTCTACCTCACACCCATCTTTTCACCTTGACAAATTGTCTTATCACGGGATGAATGAATTGGCACATCTCCCCCTGACCTGCGGCAGCAGCCATTAAAATAGCAGATCTCCCTTTCTGCCAGCCCCAGCTCCTCTACCCACAGCAGCAGGCTTGCAAATTGCAATTATTGTTTCTTTTTTGCCTTGATGGGCCTGAAGTCTATGATTTTTTATTGTTAGCCTTTAAATAACTCTAGCAATCAATGGGTGTTCTCTTAGGAAGGTTTTTTTTGTTTGAAGACTACCAGTAAATCATGGAAGCCTCCTGACACGTGGAATTTTAAAGAGGGGACAAAAATCCCAATGTGGAAATTTTATAATATTTGAAGCCGTGTTGGTGCCCTTAAAAAGAAAAAAGTGAAGGAGATCTTTAAACTGGTTTGTGAGCCATCTGTCTTCCAGTGACCTCTGTTGTCGGGCAACCCAGTGGTTACAAAGTACCTGGACACATAACTAACATTAGCATCCTGATAAATGGCCAATGCCTCCCTGTAATATGTGAACCCATAAAAGTACAACTGCAGCATGGATTAAAAAAGAAATCTAAAAGTTAGTATTTGTGAGGGGTCGATCTTGTCTGGATGCCAGGTGTCCACCAGAGTTGCTCTATCTCTCCTCTCTTCATCTGGACAGGAGAGAGAAAATGTAACAGCAGGCTTGTGGGTGGAGAAAAGGACAGGGAGAGATCATTCAGCAATTACTGTCATGGGCAAAGCAGACTCGATTTGGGGAAATCAATTAGAAGTATTGCCAATGAAATCAGAGTAGTACAATGAGAAATAAAACCAAATGATAAAACACCTTTCCTCCACCCTTCCCTTCTTCCTGGGCTGGACTTCACTGACAATTTTCTCTGCCTCTCCCCTCACAGTGGTGCAGGGGAATGGGGATTATGGTCAGTTCATTGCACATTGTCTCTGCAGGTTCTTCCTCCTCAGGGGAAGGACTCCTCTCATGCTCCCCCTCTATTCCAGCACGGGGTCCCTCCTGCAGCAGCCAGCCCCTCAGGAACTTCATCAACTCTGCCTTCCTACAGATTGCAGTTCTTCAGGAACCATTCCAGAGTGTGTCCCTTCTGTGGGTACATCCTCCAGCACAGGCTGCTCCAGTGTGAGTCCCCCATGGGGTCACAAGTCCTGGCAGCCAACCTGCTCCAGCGTGGGCTTCTCTCTCTGCTGGGACACCTGTACAGTCTTCCCATGGGTCACAGCCTCCTTTGGGAACAGGAGCCTCCTGCTCTGGCGTGGGCTCCTCCCCGGGCTGCAGCAGGATCCCTGCTGCCAGGACCCCCCTGTGCTGCAGGGCACAGCTGCCCCTCCACGGGCAGCACCAGGGGCTGCAGGGGAACCTCTGCTCCGGCACCTGGGGCACCTCCTGCCCCTCCTTCTGCTCTGACCTGGCTGTCTGCAGGGCTCCTCCTCTCACAGACTCCTACTCCTCTCTTGCAGCTGCTGTTGCACAGCAGGTTTTTCCCTTTCTACAATCTGTTATGCCCGAGGCACTGCCACTGTCAGTGCTGGGCTCAGCCTGGCTGGCGGCAGGTCCATCCTGGAGGCTGGCATTGGTTCTGCTGGAAATGGGAGAAGCTTCCGGCAGCTTCTCACAGAAGCCACCCCTGCAGCTCCCTGCTACCCAAGCCTTGCCATTCAAACCCAATACTCAATTTTTCAGGGATTATTAATCTTTAGAGGCCTGGACTTTGGCGATGAACAGAAACTTTTAATGCTGTTTATCTAGCAGACACATTCATTTGTTTCCCCAGAGCCATTACTTGCTGTGCCATTCTCAATGTATCGCTGTGCCTTGATCTATCCACAGTCCCTGATTGTTATCTGCAAGTCTCATTACACCAGAAGGACAACACCCCCAGGAAACCAAGACCATTTTCATACAGGACTATATCATTCTGACTCTTAACTCTAATTCAATCCTACACTCCTGCTTTTAAACCTACATTTCACTTTAATGTGTAAATTATCCACTGCTTTAAAGAATCACTGCTAGATAATGCATTCTATTGTTATTTTTTAATGCAGATTTAAGTGGATATAATGCAAAGATCTTTTCATGAATGAAACCCAAAGGGTGGTATGTTTTCTTTCAGCTATTGGATGGTTTTTGGTTTTTTTTGTTTGGGTTTTTTTTTTGGTTTTTTTTTTTTTTTTCCATTTTTTACATGTTAAATTCCTTTTTGACATACCCTGGTAGAAATAAACCAAAAAGGACAAAATAAATTCCATATTGGATAAATGGAAAAAACAAAGAAGAAAACATAAAAAAGATAAATGGATACACTTACTAAACTAACCCCACAGCCATCTGAAATGGCTGATTAATAACTGTCCTCATACAGCCTATACTGCAGATACTTTCTAACAAGCACAGTAAGCACAAGACATGTTTATTGAATATTGAAAAATATAAAATTGATATAAAACATGATTAGTAGGAAGGACAACTGTTAAGAGTTAGTTTCAGAGAAACTAAATTTGCAGGATTTATGAGTTCCCTTCAAGAGACTAATAGATGTTTAGACAACTAGAGAGAGGAAAAAAATTGGATTTTGGCATTTCTTTAGCAGTTCCAAGCTTATCACTTGGGGTATATAATTCTTCTTAGTCCATTCTGCTAAATGAAGAATATGTCATCCCATTCAGTTCCAAAACTCAAAGCTTAAACAACTAAACCAACCAGCTTCTAAAATGCATCACACTCTTCTGGCAGATGGAATAATTAAAGAGAAACTGAGTATAGTATCAACCAGAAATAAATGGTAGCCAGAGAAGTGAGGAAATAAATTAGAAATACAGACTACATGCAAATGTAGAATGCTGAACATTTCAAATAACCTGCTCCCAGAGAATATTGGTTAGAAAAAGTAATATTTTACAGAACACAAAAGACTAGATGGTGTTCCACAATTTTAAAATGTGCTTAATATTCTGAAGACATGGGTCACAGTAGCTTGTACTGTTTAATGTTTCCATTAACTCTCATTTATAAGCAAGTACCATCTGATTGCACTCAAAGCTCAATAAGGACTTTTTAAGACTGCCAGCAACCTTAATTCAAGGTGACTATTTCACTATCATATCTAGAAAGGTATTTTAGCTTCAAAGCCTTGAGACAGAAGAGCTCTGTATCTACAGCTCTCCAAAACACTGTCTGGATGGTCTGGACGTGAAATGAGGCACTCTTGAGTGAGAGGTCCCTCTAAATACCCATATGATCTATTCTGCTCTATGTAATTGTTCACCTCAGAAGCACCCAGACTGGAGATTACAGAGTGTATTTGTTATTAAGATCAGGACAGCTATTAATAAAGGCCAATTTGGAGGCTATGTTAAAATTACAATGAATGCTGCCAATGAGGGCAAATCAAAGAAAAAACTGCCTGTATCAGAAAGCTACCTCCAGGGGTGTTATGAATTCATTTTATTTCCTATTCTTCTCTGACCCAGCTGACATTATTATTGAATATACATGTACTTGTTTGTCTTTTCATCCATAGCTAATGCAAAACACCACTTTAGGGAAAGAATAGGATTAAGTAGGATTTTTTATTTCATTATTAGAGCAATGCCATTTACTATAACAGTTGAAGTTGTGTCAGCACATTTATTATAATCTACAATTTTCAGAGGTTTGTAATTTGGAATGTGAAATTATTGCAAAGCAGAAATGTTGGGACAAAGCAACACATTTATCTGTGGTGTAAGTAGGGGCAATCTCATTGACTGACTACAATACCCACTTCCTTCAGGGATGAATTTGCTCCCAAAGCAGATTGTTCCTACTTTACAAATTTAGCTAGACAAATGGCTGAACAAGGGCTTTATTAGGATGGGTTCTGTAAAAGTCACACTAGAAATAGTAAGAACATGAACACTGAAATGGGACTAGTAGCCCATCCTGACTTTTGAGTTCAGTGGATGTTTTGTGCACATCAGACCTGCTGATTTGGGATCCTCTCAACAAGCAGGTGAGAGTTTGGAGACATGAGCTAATTCACCCCCTGAAAAAACACTACCACAGTATTACTCCATTTCAGTTACTTTTACAGAAGACTCTGAACTTCTTAAAGGAGGATTTTCACTGCATCCTTTTTTTTTTTTTTTTAAATGTATAATATATTGAAATATTTTTAACAAATGAATAAGGTCCTGATTGCTGGTAGACCTCTGGGAATGCTGCATTTCTTCCTGCTCTGGTTGTGGAGGGCTGGGATGGGAATTTGCTGTGTTTATAACATGTTTGGTGATACAGCCTCCTTAAGGAGGAGGTGTTTAAAAGGCAGCATAGATAGGATAAGGTTCTGCATGTCTAATTTGCTCTGGGATCAGCTCACCACTGCACTGGGGCTCACTCCAATGTGAAAAAAGCCTTGTGGGAATGAAAAGGATAGAGGAAAGGGAAGAGGGTGTTGCAAGCAGACAGCCAAGGGAATACTGGGCAATTCCCTAATCCTGAGCTGCCCAGAAAATTAACTCACTCATGTCAAACCAAATCTGTACAAAATGCATATCCCATCTGAGTCACATCACAGCAAACACAAGTGTTGATTCTGCAGGAAGGAGGACAGGCAGTGGTGTTAACCAGACATACAGACATGCCATTCTTTTCTTGCCAGGTTTATCACTCTGGTAAAATGGGAATGCATCTCTAAGATTTCTGTGCTACAACTAGTTATTCCATTTGATATTAAAGAAAGAGCTTAGACTGTTATAGCAAGTTTCAAACTTGTGAAACTTATTAAGACTTAATCCAGAACAGGCAGGAATGTAATAAATGTCTTTGGGGTGAAAAAGGTAGTACACTGCAGCCTGAGTTATGAAGGCCTTGTCACTCCTGTTTGCAGCAATATTCCTGCAGAGGGAACACAGTCCATGCAAATAGTGACTAGCACTGAGATGTACCTGTTCTACCCCTGAACCTGCATGGAAATAAGGCCATCAGCTCAACACAATCTCTGCTGTTTACCCCATGGACTTCATACCCAACTTGTTTTTCATTTTCCTAGTGCATTTCTCTGTAGTATATAAGGCTTCTCCAAGAGTGGTAACTCAAAAGGTATCATGCAAATGACAAACTGTATAATGGAATTCAGATGTATTTCAAGAATGTGTTGCAAACACTGGAGCACAATTTTATCATTTATCAAGGGGGAAGAAGGTGGCCTATGTATGTGAAAACATCTAACAATAGATTTCCCCAGAGAAGTTCATAATACAGTGAACAAAAAACTGAGGAAATGAAAATAAACGGTAGAGTAATTCCAAAGGAAAAAAGAAGATCTTTTGTTTTAAAACATCCCATCAATAAATCTTGAAACCTTATATTCATTCTTTTTCTGAAATGTGCAAGTCATCCTTACATTATTTCCTCTGAGATACTGTAAGAGTTATGGTAAAAGAAAATCTCAGAAGATTAAATGGAATTTACAAGCACCATTTACCTTAATAGTCAGGACCATTTGTCCAGCAATTTTATACATACTTAAATATAATTTATTAATTTTCCCTTCTCCTCATCCACCATTTTCTTTCATTACATTTTTGTCAATGATGAAGTCAGTCTTGCAAACTGTTACTCACAGAAGTAACTTCTGCTCATTAAAGCAGTTTCAGTGGCCTCAGTAGGGCTAATTTGCTTAAGGTACAGATCAACTCCTCAGCCTATGGCCTTAAATCATCTCCCCTCAGAAAGGACTAAAGTCAAGTTTTGTGTCTTCACTTCAAAACAACCTGTGTGCAACAGAGGTGCCTGTTCTCTTCCCTGCCACAGGAAAGGCACTCATTATCCTGCTGACATGGTCAGCCTCCTCCTGGCCACTGATGGAGAACGATGGCTTGCTAGGACACTCTCCATCGTGTGCTGTCACACGCAGCCTGCCTCAGTGTTCCTGGCACCTTATCAGTAATTAGTGTAATTACAGATGGTGAGAGAGAAGTAACCCCTGTGGTTTTCTATTAGGTACCTCACAATTAGAGAGTGCACTTCATTACTCATCTCTCGGTATCATCTCTTAATTTCAAAAGGATTAAGCAAAATTAATTCTTTCAGTAGAAGAATTTCTTTATCCAGCCATCCATTAATGTCTATGCATAAAAACCTCTTCAAGGCAACTAAGATATTAAGTTGCTACCTAAGTGCATTATAACTACTGCTCTGTTGACAGGCATTTTGTGTTTCATTAAAGCTGAGACAAGAACTTTGGGAGGAGGGAGAAAGATGCGGCCAATTTTTATGGGAATTGGCATGTTTAGCGCAAATAATATTGTGGTATATCAAATAACTTCACCTCTCTATTGAGCTTCAATTCTGCTTGCAAACAATGCTTCCAACAGAATGGGATCAGAACTGGGTCAAAATATTTTAACAGTGTAATAGGAAGTTGAAAAAGATCACAGAAAGCAGTATCCTTCTGTTTTGAGCTGGTGAGTTGGTGTTTTTGTCTTAATAACACCCATACCACTGGGTTTTCCTTCTGCCTTAGAAAAGTGCAGTCTCCTTCACCTTGTGTCTCCCTCACTGCCCAGTGACTCTTCAGTACAACACACATCTCTGTGTGTTTGGCAAGCCCAGAGTATGATGTATAATGGAAGTAAAAAGAGAGGGAAAAAAGAGAGAAAAGAGAGACGAGAACAAAGAAAAGTATGAGTCCAGGAAAAACTGGAGTCCAGGGAGTGACTAATAGTTTCTAAAAATGCCAGCGTAAAATGTGCATTCTTAGAATTTGTGAAGAATAAAAATAAGTACCCACCTTTTTTAGTGTGTTCAATTCTGACAGTGTGCACAAAGCTTTTACTATTTTTCCTTTGATAAACTGCAATGGCTGATATAATTTTGGGGTCTGCTATTTATCAAGAGCAATATATAGTCCAAGAGCCATTTCTGTGATACATTCCCATTTCCAATATATTTCAAATGAAAAACACCTGCTTACTCCAACCATATTTGATTAAAACTGTCTCCTAGCCAGAGCACCAGTATTTCCTCTGGTAAACAAGCCTTCAGTTGGCATATTTACACACAAAGGCTATAGGAACTTAGCACACAGTTAAACAATGATTGATAATTCTACCACAACTTGCAAAGGTGACTTTAAAAAAATCATACCAGAAAATATATTAAAGAAATTTGTTCAACAAGGAATGAAATCACACAGGACTGGCCCATCTATCCAACATTCTGCAGTGCATATGACCCTGTAAGTGGGTCTGGCTTCCTAATTTCTGTGCAAATGAACAACAACTTAATAAAACTGTAAAGGAATTCTCTACTTGTTCAAAAGGAGGACTCAAGATGCTTAATAAAGACTGGTTGAAGGAGGTCTTCCAGCTGAAAATACTGAAAAGGCAACACAGTGAGTTGTGACATGGCTTTCATGATATGTTATGGAGAATGGGAGTTTTAGCTTCAGAAACAGTCTTTGTGCGTATGGAGGAATGAAAAAAATTTGCCACATCAGATTTTTAAAGAATTCTGTAAGCTTAGTGCCTGACTTAGAGATGTTCAGGGTTGTGCATTACCAGAGCAGAATTCCAAGCAGGAATCCAAGTCCTCTGTACTGGCCTGCTGATGGCGCACAGTGAATGAAGACAGGGGTTGGCCACAGGGAAGATGAGCAAGTCCCAGGGGCTCGTGTGTGCACGGGAGAACTCAGCAGGACTTTCCAGGCTGCAGTGGCACTACACCTCTACAAAACATACTGCTGGACCATGCCTGGTACACAGGGTAGTTCACAGATGATCACCAGCAAAAATCCCCAGAGAAAGCCAAGATAAGGGGATCTTGGGGAAGGTGAGCTTCATTTTCACTGCCCTAATTTGTGATCAGTTCTTAACGACACTTTTGCACCTGCAAAATCCTACATCAAGAATCCACAGCTATCCCACAGATTTGATACAGACTTTGAAAGACAAATGAATCTTCAGTAAGACTGTTCACTTCTATCCCTAAATGAACATTCTGTTGATCAGTCTAAAAATGTATAAACAGATGAATCCAAGCAGTATTAAAACTAACATAAATATAGGGGATAAAACCAAGCAAGACTAAAACTAATATAAATAGATTGGATAAATGAAAAAAATACTTAAATGATTTCTGAATCTGGATGATTTATAAGGCACTGCATATGCATGAGAGAAATCAAGTACCAAGCAAAGTGCTGAAAACACTGACTCATGCAAATAATCCTTGCTCCTGCAAGCACTATTTTTCAGGCTCAGATCCAAACACAATGCCTGACACTGTTTGCTCTGATAATCACTCTAAGATAAACAGATTTGAATAACTGCAAATACTTCCAAGCATTTCCTTTCACTTATAATGTAAAAAGAAAAATTAGAGGATAAAATGAAAATGTATGTTTCCACTTCTAGATTTCATACATCATTAATTCTGTAAAAATATATCCATCTTCATGCTGATAGTTCTCTTTGCTTGGCAAGCTTGAAGAATGCAATATGCTAGATAACCTGATTGAAAATTTGATCCTATTGTTTAACAGAATGAGGATTGTTTCATAAGGGGCTCCACCATGTCTGTGCACATTTTCCCCTAAGTAACAGTGTAAGACTTGTATTTCCCCAGACAGCTGAACATTTACGTTGATGTACTTGGCTAGAGATCCAATCTTGCTCTGGCTATAATACAGGAGAATTTTCCTCAGCATTTTGAATTATGGCACTGAAATAATCTAACATTGCCTTCTGTGCATCTTACACAAGTTTTCTGATACAGTTAGCTCTTACTGAAAGTTTGCTTACCCTATAAATTGTGCCACATGGTTACACCGCTCTTCATCCTGAAAACTGAGGATTTTTTTTTTTTTTTTAAATCACTGCAAATGGTGCAACTCTGGAGAAGCCAGCATTTCCCTACAGCCACACACACCCTGTGTGCACACAGCCTCCAGTCTTTATAGTCCCCAGGACTAGGTTACTTCTGAGCTCTCTGCTAATTTGTGCTTGCAGAGCCCTCTACAGTATTGGAAGAATAAAGCTGTGAAGAACCAAGAAAGGAACATTAATGGCTGGTTTAAATGGCTGTATTAGGGATACTCACAGACACTGTTTATGTCCAATTTACAGAACCACAGAATGGCTGGGGAAGGTACCTCTGGAGATCATCTAGTTCAACGCCCTGCTAAAGCAGGGTCACCCAGAGCAGGCTGCACAGGATCACATCCAGACAGGTTTTGAGTATCTTCAGTGATACTCAAAACCTGTGCAACTCCACAACCTCTCTGGGCACTCTGTTCCAGTGCTCAGTCACCTTCACACTAAAGAACTTTCTCCTCCTATTCAGATGGAACTTCCTGTGTTTCAGATTGTGCCCACTGTCCCCTCTCCTCTCTGCTTTAATATCTCTCTTCCAAATTCATCTTGAGACCACCCTGGTCCTCCTTTACCACAAAGCCTTTGAGGAGCATTGTGGTTGATTCTCTGAGAGGCAGGTTAATATTATTTTCATATCAAATTAGTTATGAGATTAAATACATGTTACCATTGGAAAAACCCCTCAAAATATGGTCCTCAGTGCTAAAAATATTCTAAAAAAGAAAATTCCAGAGTACCATTTCTTTGCCTTTCTTTTTATTCATTTATATGATGTCTGGCATTAGGTTTCTTTGTCCATGACTTAAGTACTTCAACATTATTATCAGACAAATAAACAAGAAAATAAGTACACGAAATTGATAAATGGATACTCAGTGTTTTCTTCAAAGGACAAAACTTAAGGATGATGCAGACTAAATTTAATTTAATTGATAAAGTCTAATGACATCATAACTTTACAATAATAGAATAATAATATGCCAAAATTGTCAGACTGGATCGGGTCCGTGGTACATCTAGTTCTACATTTTGTCAGAAGAGGTTGTTGAATGGAACAATTTGTTAGTACTGAACTATTTTGCCTAATACAGCTGGAATGAAAAACTAGTTCATTATGCTCATGAAGAACATACGTCTCCCCAAATTCTTCATTACAATTTTTTTCAGTTTCTTTGAACCCTGGCTCCACTGTTGGCAGGAACCAAAGTCCTAACTGTAGGCCCTGTAAGAACCTATTTGTTTTTCCTGGCCTTTTTATCCTAACATTTAAATTGTGAGAAAATAAATGGGAATTTCATAGGTTCTAAGTGAGTCTAGGTGCTTGCCCCCCATCAAATTTCAAAACTTGATTTTCTATCAGAACAGTTATAAGGACATAACGCCTTCTTTCCTCAAGACTATTCTTTTGTACTTTCTCATCTTACTCTACACATAACAAGTCTAAATCTTAGTGACTATTATCTTCAGAGGAACAAGTGTGTACATTCACCTTATGCCTAACTTGCAAGCTGCAAAGCCCTCCCCATGTTTGCTGAGTTTTGATGTTACTTCAATGGAAAAAGGATGAGTCCCACGAAGAGGAAATTGCACAATACACCTCACACTTGGTGCAGGAGCTGCTAATCTACAGACTAATCCAGTTGATACATACGGTTAGGCGGTTGGGTAACTATCAGGGCACAACACCACCTTTCATCTCCTAAGGTAATGCAAAAGTTATATCTCAAATCCAATTTAAATTGGTGCTCCCTTGAGCTCAAAGATAATTTCTCTCTAATCCTCTTCTGGTTGTCTATAGGGTAACCTTCAAAATCTCAGAAATGACACTGTAAAAAAAATGATCAAGTCACAATTTTTTAGCACAAAACCTAGCTATTTTTCCTGGTGGCACTATGTTCCAGCTGTTATCAGATTCAAGAATTTTTCAACTGCCTTGAACTCTGCATTTATTTTACTTTTCCAGATTTTTGCCAATGAAAATACCTCAGCACTGCTTGAAGAGAAAATAATCTTGTCAGTTTTATTGTGCCATATCTGAGATGATGAAGGTCATGCTAACTACAAGTCTGTTCCAATTGCTACGGGGTTGGGTGAGGTGGGTTTTTTATTTTATTTTTGGTTTTCCCCTAGCTCCTACCACAAAGTAATAGGGATTTTCCCCTTTCATTCATCTTGCCTTTTGTTGTTTTTAATCGACCACCCATCAGTGCCGAATTGCCTTGTAACTGTCTGCTGAGCTTTCATTTGACAGAGATAGCTGCTATTGTTAGCAGGAGCCTTCACTTCAGCCCATTTAACTTTCCTCAGTTTGACAGCTTCACAATAGCCACCTTCCATCTAAAGAAAACTGTGATTTAGTAGAAAGGGAATGTGGGACAACAGCCTGATCTGTCACTCAGTCTCCAGTGAGTTCTCTTGGCATAAAGTTCCCCTACAAAGCTGGAGGATGAAATACTACATGAAAATAAGACGGTCATGAGACACGTTCAGTTATATATTCTGGCAAAATCTAAACCGCAATCACACTTAAAAATACAGCACTTTCCTTCAGTAATACCCCACGCTGGGCAGCAAAAGAAATATTTTGACTAATTCTAAATTTCCATTTTTTACTTACATTCCAGAGTAATACTTGACATTTTTTTTCCCTCTCCTTTATTCACCTAGTAATTGTTCCCAGACTGATCTACAAGAGCTCCTAATGGAGACAATGCCACAAGTAAATTAAAGCTTTCATTGGACTAGTCGTTGGTCCTACTCCATGTAAGTTTACATGAAAAGATGTTGATGAATTAAAAGCCTGTATGTCCTCCCTTACTAACGACTAAAAAAGTTAAATTATAGCTGCCTTAGCACAGCCTCTGAATACTTTCCAGCTCAGCTCCACACTCAGATCTCCTTTCCTATATGCTGTAGAAATGCATTTTAAGCTGATTTTTAACTGTTGTACATTTATGCCTAATGCCCTTTTGTATTTAAGCTTAAATCTGGTTTTATAATTTGGCATAAATGACAAGCTGTAGACATCCCACTATTAGATTTCCAGGCACCATTTTTTTCCCAGCCAGTTAAGTAACATTATTTTCTTGTCCAAAATCTTGATTCCCAGTTTGATGAATGTTCTCTTGCTAAAAAATGTGTCTAGGAAATTGAATTTGATTACCATAAAGCATAATTTATTTCACTCTATCTTATGCCTTTCTTTAACTCTCATTTAACTTCATCAGAAGAGGCATGAGAAAACAAAGTTGGTAGAGCTGCATGCTGCAAAAGGAACCCACTAAACTGACTTCTACATTCACCTGAGTCTGAGAATCATTTCCTGGTATTTAAAATAAGTATGTCACTTTGGTAGTGGTGACTAATCCCTGAACAACATATGAACTTTTGTTTTGAGCAGCCATTCAAAACTGCCTGAAGAAATTACCACAACTATGTGGAAAGGTGTGTACAGAAATGGAGACAGAAAATCAGATAACAGATAAACTCCAGTAGAAAGACAGATAACAGTTACTAGAGAGGAATCTATTGCCCAGAGTTCACTTGTGAGAGAGTACCCACGAGGCTACAACTAGGAAGAACACCAGACTGCTCCACTGTTTCTAATTAGAGACGACATCCTTCATTTTATAGCTCCTGTGGTCTAATTTGTAGAGAGCCATATCCCCTAAAGCTTTCTGTAAACCAAATTAAAACTCATTCCATCAAGGAGTTTTAGCAATATATGGTCTCTGATCACAATACATACTCATGGTCGTGGAGCTGCTGCAGGCAGTCAGCTGGGGGGTGCTGGCTTTTGGGGTTTTTTAAATTTTTCAAGGAAACAGCAGATTTATTCTAGGAAAAAAACATTTTAAAGGCCAGAGAATTTGGTCTGTTTAAACAGTCACTCATGAGAAGGAATAGTACACACAGTCTCTCTCTACTGATTTTCCTAGTATTCTCTGACTTTTAATTAAATCATTTTTCTCCCTCCTTTTTTTATTCAAGACACCTCAAAGCTTCAGCTCAACAAACATTGCTAGCATTTTTTTTTTCTCTCTAAATTAAAAAAAGTTAGCTTAGGGCTTTTTGGAAGCCTTAAGACTCCACAATTGCTTTTGAAGTTTGCAGTCCTTTTTCAACCCAGAAAACATTCATAGAATGTGCAGCAGTAACACAAACACCCTACTGGGCTTTAACCCAGCTCTGGACAAGGAGGAGAAATTCTGCCTCTATGCCCATTCAGCTGTTGGCCTCTATGCCACCACTATCAAGAGTGCCAATTAGCATTACAGCTCCTGGATTTGGACATGTGTCCATTAGACTCCAAGGGAGAACTTCATTTCACACAGACATTGAATAGCTCTGAGAGTGTGATGAGTTTTGTTCCCTACAAATCTGCCTTGAATTTGAGCTGGCAACCTGAAGGTGAAAGGATCCATCATCCCAACGCTAGGGCAGCCTGTGCCAGCCAGAGTATCCTTTACACCAAGAATTTGGTGTCATTTGGTGGTTGAACTTCTTACACACACCCAATTCCCTGCAAACACAGCCCTCTGCCATCCCTGTGGGCTCTGACAGAAACACACAACTCTGTGGATCTGGCATAGCTGCTTGTATCAATCAACACCAAGTTAGATCCTTGTTTCCTCCCATATGCAAAGGGACTTAGCGAAATTTCTTCAAGCAAGATTTCAAGAAAGCATTTATCACAGCTGGTGTAATTACAGAATTACCTGTGAAAACCCACAAAGGCTGAGGGATCTAATGAGTAAGTGGAAAACTACAGCGTAATATCAAACAAAATGTCTACAGTCAAAATATTCCACTGGGTAAAGGTCACATACTCCCTGCCTGGAGGAACAGCAGATCAGGCTCTGAATGCAGGCAGGTGAGAGCTTTGCCCACATTATGTGAGGAGATTTTGATAAACATTCCAGCCTATTTTGACAACGGGTGGCCAATGTGGCCAAGTGGTTCACTGTGGTTCACAGTAGCAGTTTGATATTAAAAACTGACCAGTAAGGAATTTGATAGGCTGGCCCAAAATGCTGAGAGTTATTAACCTTGAGTAGCTTCTGGAAATGGGATGCCCTGGGCAGCCACCACTGCCAGGGAGAGTCCCCAAATCCCCAGGAGGTGGCTGCACACCACTCCACTCTGCCTGCTGTACCCAGCTCCTTTCTCCCCACCCTCTGCACTAATTTCTTCCCTTATCCACTCATTTCAAACAAAACAAATATATTCACTGTTGTGTAAAGGCTCATCTACATTTCCTTTGAGTTATTTTCATCAGCAGCACTCTATTAAAGTTATTTCAAAGTAAACTAGAGAGAGACAGAGCAGAGACTGTGTAGCACTATATCATGTGTCTTCTCAAACCAGTTAAAACTCAGCAAGAAGTAAAAAAAAAAAAAAAAAGATCTATTTAAAACTAGATTAAGCTCAAGCTGCTAACGCATAATAAATTGCTCTATTTTAACTGACTGAACTGTGCACACTTAGAATACAAGGGCATATTTCATTTGGGTTTATGCAATTGTTCAGTCTACTTTTCTACCATTTCACCCATCACAAGATGAGAGAACTTGTCAGGCAAAATTGTAGTTAATGATGTTTAATGGTGGCTATGCCCGATAGACTTGTTTATTTCTTTTCTTCTTTTTTGTTGCTTTACTCTCACTGAAATAATGAAAATATTACATGAAAAACTTCTATATTATTTGCAGGAAAAGCTTCCATTACCAATGCCAGGTAACATAAAGCTTTATCTGATTTATATAGCAATCTATATAAATCTACTTTTATGTTTTATTTGATTCCAGCCATTAGGCTGTGCTAGGAAGTAATTCTAAAATATATATCATAGTGGCAATTCACTGTACTATACCAAATTAATCTACATAAATCTATACCTGTGTGCAGGGAACCAGCATGGTAACATCACCAGCATGGAGGAGGAATGGATGCCAGTAATTCTACTTGTAGGCTTTCTAGGAAGTTCAAGCCTTCTCTAATTACTGGGCAGAACACAAATGTCCCCTGTTGACCAAATTCCTCCATCTAAATTAATTGTACTCCATTAGCATAGCTCTTACATTCTAAATTTCAGAATACGAAACTGCGTATTAGGAGAGGTATTTCCTCTTTATGACTGATCTAAAGTCAGAGAGCTGGAGGATGAATGGGCTGTTTGGAACAGCATATCCTTTTAAAAACCTGTATTCCTTACTGATTTAAGTTCCTTACATAGCTGAAGCCAGTGTGCTCTGCACAGCTGAATGAGGCCAGCTGGCAAAGCAGGAGCGTATCAGCATTCTGACTGCTTTTCTTTTGTTTGAATATTGCCTCAGTGGCCGCACACTTAAACGATGTGAACTTGATGGGCTTGACTATGACCTCAGCTAAACTGAACAATATGAAGCTGGCACATCTGTAATCTCAGGCTTGCTATTTTTCAATTTATTTTTCACCTGATTTGTATTAAGATGTGGTTCAAATTTTAAAATAAAAATAAAAAGGGTCCTTCTGCATTCCAAATCAATCAGCAAATGCTGCCATGCCAGAAGGCAGGCTTCATCTGCCTCTTCACACCACATTTGGTGAATCCCTGACTTATGAGAGCTTGATTTCTAAATGTTTATGCAGAAAGAAATGCTTTACACATCCGCTCCTTCTCAGCTAGCCTACGGGGATTTCTGGCAATACATTTTTTTTTTTTTTTTTGGCCTGCCTTCCAGGTTTTCTCCCTGTGGATACATAAAGACAGAGTGACAGCAGGAGTAGGCTCAACTCGCAGCGAGCAGCATCCGTGCTAATTATTGATACTGACTACATGAGATAAGCTGGACATCTGTCTTTACTTTTAGCAAGTTCTACAAGGATAAACATGAACATGAATGTGGGCTGCCCCATGGACAGTGTACTGGTGCTGTTTTATACTCCCAACCCATCACTGGGCTTCTGTCACTTTTGTCTGAGCTACATTTCAGCTTCGGGTCACAAGAGTTCAAAACACAGCCAATTAATCAAATGGCTTCTATGAACATAACACTGCAGCTCAATAATGCTTTCCTATTCAACATAGGCAAGGAAATGAAAGCAGGAGGTTAATGTGAAGATAGCTAGGTTACATGTGGAGCTTTAAGCAGCAATCCTTGATCAGCCATCATCAGACAGTGCATTTTATCGGAGCAGTTATTTTATGTGAGACAAAAGAACAAACCCAGGATGTGTTTATGGCCTGATCCTGCTCTCAATAAAGTCAAGTCAAGCTCTTCTCTTGACTTATGCCTACTAGTTCAGGATCTTTGATCTTGGCAATAAAATTAACGCAGCAACAGAAAACAACAAAGAGAGACAGAAAAACTCTCTCTTAGAATGCTCTGCATTTACACGAAGGAAGGCACAGGATTCAAGTCTGAGGTGAAACAACCACTCCCCGGCGGAGGGGAGCTGGACGTGGGACACGGCAGCCCGTAGGCTGAAGTGGGGGGACAGGGCTGTTACACCAGTGCAACAGGTTTGCCTGTGCTGTGTCAGCTGTATGAGGCAGACTTCGCAAAGCTGTGATCCCAGCAGGGGGGAGTGGAAGGCCCAAATTCTCAGTCTTTGCTGCCCAAACACGACCTGTCAAACGGGTGGGAAGCAGTGAGCTTAGTCTGCCAGCCCCCCTTCAGGAGGGCTTTTCTCTGTCTCAGCTTTAGAAAAGTGCTGGGATTCTGCTTCCTATCGTCCAACTCTTCTAAAAAGGGGCTGAAAAAAACCCTTCTAAGCAGTGTGAGAATTCTTTTCGATGCGATAAAAACCGTAAATATGTGTTTCTAACCACTGAAGACAGCAAGCTTTGGAGGGCTTAAATGGAAAAAGCTAGTTTAGATTGAGCCAGTTCTGGGTATTGCCACACATGTCAAATAGCACTTCACTTGACAAATGGTCCCAAAGAAATCTATGGAGCTATTCAGGGGGTACGGTGATGTTTGGTATGAGTAAGGAGATTAGAATCTAGCCCTTGCTTTATTTTCAGAGATATTTCAAACATGTGTTTGTTCTAATTTTCCCTTCCTTCTAGGATTGCTGGTATTCACTTGGCTCGGCTTTAGAGGCAGAGGGATGTGAAAAACAGCACCAGTAAAAAAAATTACAAACTCTCTAATATATGACCAAAATAGCTTTTTCCCCCGTAAAATATGTGGCATGAACGAATTCCATAACGATGCTATGTGTTATAAAAATTTTATTGGCACTCATTTGGGATTACCCGCATAACTCACTTGTGAGTTCACCACTCATGGGTAATGCACTCATCCCAAATGCATGCTAAACACCAGCTTATGTAAAAAGTCCTATTAGACTTTAGCAGAGATTAAACTAACAGATTTTTTTACAGAAGCCTCTTATGAGGTCCATGGAAATTACAAAAATCTTAGTCTATAACAGGCAATGTTTTCATTAGGTTTATTCTAATCATCCTGTATTAAATTCTGTAAATTCTTAACCAGTGACATGGATATCCTCTCTGCAATTTTACATTTTTCCTCTCTCTACACACAATTTTGTGTAGTATCACAGACATGTGACTGCACCGAGAGAGAACACAGGCCCTGGTGTGAGGTCAGTACAAACACAGAGTGCAGGAGTCCTTGCTTTAGCAACTCTGCTCTCTAAACTGAAAGGGCAGGGAACGAATGGGAAAAAAACATTGTTCATATTTACAGACTCAGAAGAGAGACATAATTTCCTAAAGGTCATACAGGAAGTCCTGTTAAGGCTGGAATGAAAATTAAATTCTCCTAAGCACCAATCTAATGCCTTAAAAACAAATTCATCTTCCCCCAACATCTGTGTGTTTCTTCATCTACTGCATTCCATGCTCATTCCCGTACCATTTGAATGTCTCTCTCTGGCACTGTGACATCATTAGTATCTGTTTTGGCTTAAAGCATCACAACACCCCCCTGGACACCTGGATAAGCCAACTCACGAGGAGCATGGATAAGGTTGTCAGGCAGTCTGTGCATCAGGAAACAACAGTTCAGTTTTGCACAATAACCATTACCAGGCACCTAAACTTGGTAACCTTAGCCTGGGGCAATTTCACAAAGAAAGCTGCAACAGAAACAGGAACAGAGCTGATGCAGGCTGGGCACAGTTAAGCTGATTTTCCTGTTTTCTTTCCTGCTTTCCCCTGTTTTCATCTTTGAACATCTTCTGAGTCATGATGACGCTTGGGAGGCCTGTGCAGGCAACATTCAAACCTCCTATGCTGCCAAGCTCAACCTGAATTAGCACCACCACCCAGAGGAGTTCCTCTGCACACTTCTGTGCCTCCAACCACACATCCTCCTTGGTCAAAATTAGGGAGAATTTCTGTAATTAACCTAAGATTTCTTTTTTTTCCCCTGAAACAAGTGGAAAAGAGGGCAGGAAGATACCCAAAGTATCTAATTGTTTTCGATAAGTAAATATTTCCTTTCAATATTCAGATGAATGTTCTGTGACAATTTATGACCAAAAATAAAATTTTAGGTAATGTTTTATGGTCAATTCCTATTAACTCACATATGAGAGAACTCTAAAACTTGGTATGAATTAAGGTTACCCTTAAAATAAGTATCTAATATGCCATTATAGCAAAAGATTGAAATTAAAGAAAATGCCTTGGTAATTTTCTAGGTATGTTGAGTATTAATGTGATATAGTTATTTCCAAGGAAGGTGGAAACAGTAAGGAAAAATATCTCTCCTAATTTTTAGAATGATTTCCTACCTAAAGATACACATATCACTTGATTTTCAATCACTTCAGAGCAAGTAACTTTATCTAAAACCTAAAGAACCTACCTGCTATTAACAATCTCAGCAGTGCCTAATAAAAAACCACTTAAGCACAAACTGTACTTAATTTATATGATGAGTAGCTATAAGTTATCAACCCCAGAATCCTGTGCAGAAATTAAATATTCAGTTTTTCCTTACTAATTCAAGCAGGATTTTTATCCCTCACTTGTGGAGGCTTGACAGTGGGGGAAAATGAGTCAAGTCAATCTTCCAGCAAGAAACTGTATCATGGAGGGTGCTGGGAGGAGAAGAGATGCAGAGAAGTCAGGGAGGTAGAAAGTTTACAGACTTTCAGGGCATTCTTTGTTGTCAATACAAGAATAAATATGTCATCTGTTTTCACTGAACCCATTGGCAAAGCTATCAGATTGCTGAAAAAAAAAATTATTTTACTATTTTTAGCCTAGGCAAGCCCATTGCTGAAATGGATTACAGGAGTGGAAAGTGCCTGAATCAACAGAACAGATCTGATGTGCTGGATCAACACGAAGGGAAAGCTGTAGGAAGGACAAACACACACATTGTGCCTAGAATATATTGGAAAAGAATTGTCAGAGCCCTGGACAGTCTGGGGAAGGGGACAGGAAGAAAGAAGGTAATAAAGCAATAATCTCAGGTCCTGCTCTGGAATTACACAAAATCTGCAGTGTTTTGTAGGGATTTTAAAGAGCATATTTAGAAAATTTCTTAGGAATTAGAAGAGCAGGGTCAATACAGTTAAACTCTGTCAATAATCACTCTGTAATATGTACAAGGATCTTCCACCCCAGTGCCCAAGGGCTACCCCTGAACTCAGGACTGAACTTTTCAAATTTAAAACAAGGCAGTCATTTGAAAAAAATCTTATTATGGAAAAATACCTAAAAATAAAGCTGTTTTTTTAACACTCGGGACTGAAGCACCCCCCCCCCCCCCCCCACACCTTTCCTTCCTGAGACCCTCTATGAACCAAACTCTGCCAAGAGAAGTATTTAATGAGAGGTTTTCAGGTCATTAGCCTGGCCATAAGAGGGCCTGGCTCGGCTGCAGGGGCTGGCTCAGCTGGAGCTGGCCACACACGGAGTGACCAGGTCACCCAAACTGCGGGACCATGGCACAGCACCCACGGGCAGCCAGGGAAGGAGCAGGAGTCCTTCTTCCCTGTACCAGCTCACCTCCACACCTCTGGGGCTGTCAGCTGTGTCCCCAGCACGTCCTGGTGTGCCAAAAGGGTGTGTTTACCTGGTGCTGAGCACACCTGGTCCTGCCCCCAGGGCCACCGTGGGGACACAGCAGCTCTAATGCACAGGGACACACGGCTCTTCCCACAGCTCATCCTCATGGGCACTTTGGGACATCACCCCAGCCACAAAGGCTTGGCCACAGGCTTCAGAGATAACTTGGCACATGGCTTTCAGGAGGAGAAGGGAACAAAAATTCATTGCGTTGCCCAGATTTTTTAAGGTTTTCTAAGCCTTGTGATGTTCACATTCTTGTAACAAACTTTCTCACACAATTTATGTAAATAACTTATTGTTTTGCATCCTTTTACGGAGGAGGAAAGATTTGATAGACTGTTGGTTTGTCCAGTGTCATTGGAGAGGTGGCACTTTCAACCTCCAATCCACTGTCACTTTTGGAAATCTATAAATGTTGGAGTCAGAAAATAAACCGCCTTTTTTACCTTGGAAAGAGCAGCAGAGTCCGCATCGTGTTGTTTCGTGTCCTATAGTGACATTCATTGCAAGCTCATGTTCTATGGAGTATTTACATAAGGCATGTGGTCAAAGTTAAAAAGCTCTCCACCTCTATAATCCAAAACATTGTGGCACTACAGGGCACGATTAATGCTGCATTTATACAGATACCCACTGCCTGAAACTGTAGGCACTTGAATGGTGAAAGTATCTTAGAGAAAGAGTGGGATGTGTGTGCTACATAACATCAAAGAGCAAAATAGGCAATTTTTAAAAAGAGAACTACCTAAATCATGGATGTTTTTAAGAGGGCTATGTAGGCCCTAGAACTTGATCTTCCTCTTTTTTTTTTGCAGATGACATTCCAACAGTCTTTTGTTGTTAAATAGCTCCAGGGTGCTAATCTGCAATGGTATGCTACCAGAAAACAGAAAATGCCCAGAAACACTTGACAAACATGGCTCTTGAAAAGGACCTTCATGTCCTTCAGATGAATGACTCTGGTAAGTTCTGAGATGACATTTATGACTAATTGTACTGGGATCCTGCTCCATTGTTAATTCATCCAGTTTATCCAGCAACACAGTCAGGCCACCACAGTTTATACTTGTGGCAGATTCAGCTTTTGGGTGTCACATATGAAAATACCAACTTGATCTAAAAAGTTTCAGATTTAACCACTGATTTCAGTTGGAACAGACCACAAAGAAACAATCTGTCGTCCCTCATAGCAAACAGAGTTTTGCTGTTGCTTTATAAACAGCCTTCAGGAACTCAATCCTAAAGGCTCTTGCCACTGAAGTCCTAACCTAGTCAGGCATGAGATCACTTGCACATGAGGTTACAACCAGGAGCTGTCAGCACAGCACACTTGTGTCTTCCATCACCTCTCCTTTTTCCTCAGCAGGAAATTTTGTTTTAGCACAATTTGAAGATTTTCTTGACCAAACCCCACCAGGTTTCCTACAGGTGTGTGCCTGTGAGTGCTAGAAAATATTGGCACCATCTGGATTGAAGTGAATGCACTTGGGAACTGCTGCAGTACCCTGAGGGCTGTCCTGGGCAGGCACAGCAAATCCCAGCACCCAGTAAATAAAGGGAATGTGCATGTGTTTCTGCAAGGGAAACACGGCAAATCTGTGACAAACCTACTGCACTCTGCTCAGAAACTCTGTGGGACTTGGTACTCACAAGCACTGAATAACCTACAGCTGAACACCTTGAATGCTTAATTCTGCACCCCTGCTTCATTCTGCTTACTTATGCTGTTCAAACCCAGTGAAATCAATTGCAGTTTGAGTATCCAGATACTAAATCTAGACATGGGGGTTTTTTCCTGAGTACAAGCTCTGAGGCTGTAAATTATTAATATTAATAATGGGAAAAATCTGTTATGTATAAACAATGCAAGCAAACAGTAACAACCATTTAAAATTGTTAATTTGAGAATTTCTTTTCTCTGATTCCCTTTCATAAACAAAATATTTTTTTCATCAGGCAGTATTCATTATATTCATCCTTGGTGTAGTTACAAGGCAAAAAATGTGGATTATTGATGAAATAGATCATAATGACTCTTTCTAAGCCATTATCATTTATCATTTAAATGTGTATTCAATGAGCTTTAATCTGCAAATTTTTCACGTTTGGGAGACATTATGATTTAACAGATTCATTGTGTTTGCTTTATTCTTTTTTTAATACAATGCATGGCACATGTTCTGCAGGCTACACATGAAGTAATTTTACCTATCAGACTGGACTTTAAAAAAACTTACTAGAGAACAGCAGCTGATTATTAAGGCCTCCAGTCTCCAGAAACATAACAGTGCAGGAACACCATGCCGTTATACTAATAAATGAGTCCTGAAAATCTTCATAACCAGGTATATTGGACTTTCCTCTGAAAAGTCTCAGTCTCCCATTACTTCTAAGGACAGCACCTCAACCAATCATACCTGAGATTTCAACTATATAAATTTTCTCTAATCTCCTAAAAAGGTGCTTTTTCTAGTGACTTAGATTAAGCAAACAAAATCAATGAATGCTGTCTTGTTGGTATTAATCAGTGTGAGTTTTGTACCATATATTACCAGGGATCCAAGCAACTTCAGCCCTTGTGTGTTTTTTTTTTTTTAAACTAACAAGAGTCAATTAACAAGAAGCAGAACAGTGGTTAACACATTAGCTAAAGCAAAAGAGTACGGAAAGTTCTGTCCTTTGGAGAAGGAAGGTGATATTGGATTTTTAGGTCAGTGTTTGCATAGCTGCACAAGCTACAAAACTAAGAAAATTCAGCAATTGGCAATACGTGAGTTCTTACCAGGTTTTGGCTACAGCAGATTAATTCCATATCCAGACTGTATATAATTCACTTAACACCTTTTCTTACTCAAGTTTTGAAATTTCCTGAACAAAATCCCTCTGCAAAGGACCTGCACTCTGAACAAACTCCCCTTGTCACCAGGAGCACTATTTGCTTTGAAAGACATGATGGGTAAATGCAGACAAGCTCATCCACCCACAAGTGAGACCATGCCCTGGCTGTGATCTCCTGCTCCTTCCTGACATCATCCCTGCCTGCTAAGTGGTGGGAAGGTCCCCGGCCAGGCACAGGCAGGATGCCAAGGAGGGCTCAGAGCTGCTCCTGCAGCACAGCTTCCCTCGTGCCTTTCCTATTTACAGCAGGCTGCTCTGAGCTGCTTCAGGGTTCTGACAGGAGGGAAGTGATGTGCACATGACTGACAGACGTGCCAAGATCAGTTAGAAACGGTGGCCTCCAAAACATCTGTAAGACACTGTGCTCCTTCTGGGGAAGCAGCCCAAGCCCTGCTGCCCTGGAGCAGCTGGGAGCTCACCAAGGCACCTCTGGGCTCCAGAGTGAGGAGCTCTGCCTGCCCCAGGAGGGGAGCTCTGACCACCCTCAGGCCATGCCTGCAGGCAGCTGAAAGGAATGACAGTGCTGAAGGCTTTTCTCATCATCCCTCACAATTCTGTAATTCCACAAAAAGCCAGTGGCAGGACTGCTGCACTCTGCCCACCTGAGGTGCACGGGGGCACCTTCATTCTACCCTCAAGCATGGTTTGCCCCATGCTCACATATTAATGAATTATTCATAGATTTTCTGAGGACAGCTGATTTTTCTCTTAAACAAAAGTATTTTCAAGTATTAAAAGATATGCATCTCAAAATAAAAAAGGAATCATCTGTTGGGCTTAACACAAAATAATCTCACATAAAAGGAAGTATTTTTTAACAGCACACATCTACTTTATGGCACTGGTCTCTTAACTTCATGCTTATGAGTTAAGGAAACTACCCCTTGGTGGATTACTTTTCATAGTTTGCTCAGTAATGTGTTTACAAAGCCGTTGTTGCAACTAGATGCTTATATATTTTGATATACAGTCTGCACTAAAACAGTACATCTTCAGAGGTTTCATGCTTATTTCAAAAACCTATTTAAATGGTTCTTTACCTGCCCTCCCAGCAAAACACAAGTTTATTGCCAGATACTCCAGGGCTCCATAGTCCAGTCTGACAGTAATTAAGGCAGAATTAGTGGTGTTTTGCAGAAAATGGTAACAGTGGCAAGTGTAGAGCTGGATGGGCCAAATTCATCTCTGACAGCAAGTCCTCTGAAGTAACTAACTTACTCTACGAATCAATTTGACACTTCAAATTTCAAATAATGGCATCTATTTTAACTGTCTGAAGCACATAACTCAGAGCCTGAGAAATGTTAAATGGCTTTTATTTTCCTATGTTAGAAAACTGCTCACCTACCCACTTGCTTTTTACTGTGTATCAACTGTCTACTCCAGAAATGTTTTTTTTTAAAGACAATATTGCACTATTTGTTAAAATAATATAATGCATTATTTCAATGCAACCTGCACTTGCTTAAGGCTTATCTACCTTGATAATGGACACTATTAGTGACAAATATTTCTCTAAACCATGCAATGAACAATACAAACCCCACTAAGCAATATTTTGTGTTTGTAAACATCTGTAACATTTCCTCTGACCCTATAATTCTAAATTGCACCAATACATAACAAATCCAGTACTTGGGCAGCACAGTCTTAAGAAAACTAAAGGTATATTTTGCCATGCCTTCTACTTGCATTTAGACTCCAAACGTGATCTTGGGATATGGACACTAAGCTTTGGCAAAACAATCTCTTCCACAATTTACCCATAAATTTTCACCTAGCTCTATATGGTACCTACATTCTAGTCTGATTCTGCAGCAGTTATCTTACTCTACAGAACAGCTAATCCAATTCAACTCCATTTGTCCATTAAGAAATATTATTTTTTTGTTATGTAAAATCTACATTTTTATGGGATATTTTGTGTTGGTTTTTTTTTTTTGTGTTTTTTTTTTTTTTTTTTTTTTTTTTTTTTTTTTTGTCAAGAGGCCAGCAGCAATCTAGAAAGACAGGCCTGCTAGGATGCAGCATTCCCCTGTGTGATGGGGGCCTGGTCTGGTCCTTTGTGACATTGGGAAGGTGAGCAGGGCCCTCAGAGCATCCTCAGGGCCCTGGGGAGAGTGAGGAAAGCAACAGGTTCACATCAGATTGTGCTGCAAACTGATCTGCAAGATTATTTGATTTTGGGATGAGGGGTATTCCCAGATAAAGGGAAAAAGAGCAGGAAATCCTTTAGGTGACCCTCAGCACCTTCTCCCTTCAGGCTACTGCTGCATTTTGATCTCCATGGGGAAAAAAACAACTTAACCTCCCTTAGCAGTGAAGGACTTGCACTATTATCTCCCTCTGACTGTTGCATTGATTAGATTGGAAAATGAGTAACTTTTATCACACTTGATCTGAAATAGCACTATCTAGCTTATGTTTATCCCTTTCCATCTACAGAACAGATAATTGCATGGATCCTTGGAGTCAAGAGGAGACACTGTGATGTCTCTTTTGATCCCTTGTGTCAGGTTAAAGGAGGAGAAAATAGAAAGTTAGCCTGTGATTTAACACTGGCCACTGTCTGGTTCCTGCTGCCAGTCTGGCCTGGGGGGTTCAGACCTTTGCAAGTGCATGTCTGGCTCCCTTCTCACCATGCAGGTTCTCTTGCTGTCACCTCAAATGTCACAGTCTGCTGGGTTCACCAGCATGAGCTCTGAATTGCAATAGATTTTTGCCAAAAAAAAAAAAATCAAGTCACAATATTTTTGGGGGGTTTGCTTGTTTGTTTGGTTTTTGCCTTTCATTTCTCTCTTCCTTTTTTTTTTTTTTTTTCTTTTGGTATAGGGAAAGGCAGATTATTTCAATTAAGCCTGTCACTGACATTTGTAAGCAACCTTTCTTCAGTTCGGTGCAGCAGTTGCAGTTTTAAGTTTCTCCCTGCTTCTGTCAGGATCTAATTTTCAAGGCCCGTTGCCATGGCAGCAAGTTGGAATTTTAATCCAGTACTAAAGGTCAAGACAGGTCACCAGTTTCAGTTCCTCTTCAATCTCCCCATAAGGAGCCACAAAAAGAAGCTGAGATAAAGGTCTGACCTAACAAAAAATTCCAGTCTAGCACACAGCCAGACTTGAAGCTCTATGATTTGTATAGGCTTCCGAATTTGTCTGGAACTATTGAAATTCATGCTAAATCAAATATGGGCAGCACTGATTCGCATTCCTCTCTCTGCAAAAAAAAGCCTGTCTATGTCCTTAAAACACAGTTGTGGGCATTTAAGTAAGCAGGGACACCCAAAAAGCAAATACTTAGTAGAGTCTAACAGGTAAATAGCTGAGGAAGCAATCCCCTCATTACTGCAGATATTTACTGCTTCTGCAGACTCAGATGAGCCTGGCAATATGAGGTAGATGAATCAACATTCGTTCTTTCTTTCAAAACCTGTAAAGATATTTTTGTGAAGCATTTTGAATAAACAAGACTTTCCAGTAAGGGACAATTTTGTTAAAGCTAAATCACTTCCTCCTGTGTTTCCACAAGCGGATATTAATTAAACAATTGGTTTGTACCTACTGAAGTAGGCTATAGACATCTCCCTCCTCCTCCGGGGCTACATTTTCTTGGAAAGCTGCATTTGCAGCATTAGGAAAGTCTCAAAACAGATTTTCTGAGATGTACGGACACAAGTGAGCGAAGCAGCTCTTCCTCTGGGAATTTAAAGCAGTAATTAGCCCAGCACCTGGGAATATTTTCCTTTTTTATCGTTTGGGAGGATGTATTTGTAAGGTACAACTATTCTGAATCTCTGACTCCAAGGGCTATCCAAGACAGAGCATAATGCAGTGAGCATGGCCTTGCCCCGTGGGGTGTTGTGAGAACTTCACTTCATAAAAAATAAGCCTTCTGGCCAGAAAATTGATAGGCTTTGGAGCCCTGCTGAGCCCTCTGCCCAAAGGATAATGGTAGCAATAGAAGTTCCTCTGGATAGAGACTGTGAAGCTGAGAAAAATGTGGCGGATTATTGGGGTTGTCAGAGGGATTCAGAGGAAAGATGCAAAGGATTAAGCTGGAATATTAGGAAAAGTGGCTGTTAGTCTTACCTAGGGTATTCAGGACACAAATTGGGAGTTTCAAGACCGCTCTGGTATTATGAATGCCCAGCTTCCTGGCAAAATCCATTCTTCTCTCAAACTTATCATCCATTTCTGATTATGACTATTTTGCAGCATGGTGCAGATGAATCTGGGTGACAATTTTCTCAGTCTCAGGCTATTGAAGTCTAAGCCACGACAGAAGAATGAAAGGGACTGGAGCAAAAGGCATCAGGAAGAAAAAAGCTAGAGAGAAAAATGGCTTGGCTCTGGACCAGAAATTTACTGACAGGTCAGAGTTAAGACAAAAGGAACATGGTGAGGTCCAAATTGTGGAAGCCAGAAAGCCAAGCAAAAAGTTCATTTGTATGTCTTTTATCAGCAAGTGTGTGGGTCACAAAACAAATGGGCAGGAGAGGTACTGAGTGGTGGCTTCCTCTGCTCTAGCCTGATTTACATTTTCAGATTTACTGAGTGCATTTGTTTTTCAAAATGAATGTTTGAAGTTCTGCTGAAGTTCGGAAGTGACTCCATCCCACAGAAATGTAAATTGGGAGGTCAGTTTGAGACTGGCCTTAAGCCATAAAGGCACAACATATGCTGCTGCTTGTGAAAAAGCTCTTTAAGTACTGGGAAACCTGCGGCAGATTTGCAGTCTAACCACTTTCCAAAATGGGAAATGATATGTAGCAGACAGGGAAATACATCAGGAATCCAAACATGTTACTTTGTGTCGTTTACCTCTCTCTATTAATGCTGACATTTCAGTGGTCACAGTTCAGTGACTGCATGCACTTGGCACTGACACAGGAGTGCATCCTGCTTGAGAACAAAGTATTTCAACTGCTACTCGTTAGTTAGGGCAAATAAATGTTGAATTTTTAATGGGGGGTTATACAGTATCAGAGGAAATTCAAATGGTTCAGTGCTCACTTGAGTCGCAATCAGCAATGCTGGCAAGAATGCAGTTGGTTAGCTTGTTTCAGGCAGCCTTAAAGGCAGTAAGCCTCTGATAGGCAAGAAAAATTATTAAAAATTGATCAGCAAAATATCACAGAATTAATTTAGTTCTGTTCCCACAATTTTTTAAACTGATTTATAAACATGTCAGGAGAAAGAGATCATGGAAAAGAATGTATTAGGAAATAACTTTATTTTGACAGGGAGGTTAAACTGTATGTGAGCCAGCTGAATAATGAAAACAAATTAAAAGCCTAATTTAGAAATTATTTTGAATTATGGGCTTATCTTCAAAGATGAAGGGCTTTTAATTATGATACTGGATTTTCACGTATTTCACATCAGCTGAAATATTTTGCAAGTTTGCTTCTATAGGTAACTGTCCATAGGAAACATTTGTATATTTTATTCCAAATTACTGCATACTTTGCTCAAAAGGCAAAGCCTGCAGCACTGAGGAACAAAGCAACAGTCTGGACTGACTATCATTGCTTCAAACCCAAGAATTTACAAGGCAAAAGGATTCAAATAAAATTTCTAGCTTACAAAACAAAACAGTAAAGATGAAAGATGAGTGACACTTCCAAAAGAGACCCTTCTATTTTCATCTGCTATTTGTCCCTTTAATATAGTGCACTGGAGCTCTCTAAAGATTAATGGAGTTCCAATTACATGCCACTGTTGTTTCACTTATCATAATTTGTACATGGCAGTGCGAGGCCCTTGTAGTCATGACTTTCCCAGTTTACCCAGAGGGAATATCTTTGGAACTTCCTACCTCTAACAAACAGGCAGCACTTAGTGCAGTGAGTCAGGCTGGCCATGTGAAGGTAGGCTGTGACAAAAAGCTGGCTGTCACCACTGAGGGCTCAACTGGTGCTCTCACGCTTTGTTATGGTCAGCTAAAAACTGTAATTAGTAATAGGAACATTTCAGCATCTCCTGTGTATTACACCTGGGCTGCATTGTGACTGCAACACTGATAGAGTTGATACATAAATAGAAACCTCCTTCTTATGCCAGTTGGAGATGAATTTTACATTTTGGTTCCTGGTATATTTTTTGGAAATTTTGCACGAACATGGAATGAATCCCTTTTTTTGCTATTGTTGTTGGTGTTTTTTTTTTTTTTAACTGATTTCTTTCCAGGTAAAGAATTCATCAGTTCTTCTTGATTTGAATGTTCTGAATAGTTCCGAATAACAACATTACTTGTTGTGGCAATATCCAATACTTGGTATAAAATCCTCTTGATGTCTGATTACTCTCCATAAGGACCTCATGCTGATTCATTTCAAACTGTGAATTACCTTTAATTCATAGCTTGCACATGCTGCCAAATTTTGTTTTCTGTGTTCCCAGGTGGCTGTCCCTGACACAGAGGAGATCTTCCAAAAAGCCATTAGATACTTATGAAAAGTATTTAGATGTTGAGAAGCACATTTCCATTTTCAAACACGCTTCCATCAAGTATTATGATAATATTTGGGATTAGGAAAGGACTGGTATTTATTTGAATTTTTTTGGAACTGTGCAGTGAAATCCTGGCCCAGCTGAAAGCCATGCTGAACACTCTTGGGAAAATCCTTGCTGAAACATCACAAAAAGATTTTCAGCTGCTTGCTTTAGTTTTAAGCTCCCTGTATTTAGCTGCTCTCTACTCCACACACAGGTTGTGTATCATTAACTATGATTGATAACAAAACCTCCATAAAGATAAAACAAGTTGGTTTTGTCTGATCTATAAAAATTTGCTGCTCTAAGTTTTTAATGGTTTCCGGGAGTTCACAGAGCCCATGAGAAGGGCCTTTTAATACTGTATTAATACAGTAAGCATAGGAAGTAATTTTATGACAGGGGAAGAATACCATTATGATTACATTCTTCTTTTTAGCTAGGCTTTTATGGAAACTACCCAAGACCACTCTGCAGTATGATTTCAAAACACAGGATGTGCTTGATTAAAAAGGTTCTGGGTAGTTTCCAACTGGACAAAGGCCAAATGCTAACAAAAAAGGACTGGATGTTTGAGGATGACATACTTGCAATGGCAATTATATAACAGAAACCCAAGTCATGAGCTGAGTCCGTCCCCTCAAATTCATGGAAGCTGACAGAAAATCCTTTGCAGTGCAATTGGTTGCACCTTATCTGCTCCTGCTTACTCTGCTTCATAATAAACTAATCAGAGCAGACTGGCTGAAAACTGACCGCACAATGCCCAGCGGAGATTTACAGCGAATTTGAAATTACAAAAAGGGAAACCAAGTGCTGCAGTTTTACATAGCCTGATTTCAGCTGTAAAAATTCACCACATTACACACACATGCATGCACATCAGTGTTCAAAATTTCATTTTCAAGATTTTTGAGTGCAACTTAAGAGCTGAGGTTAGTTCTCATGTGCATAGGTGCAGAATTTAGAAAAAATCCTAACTATTCTAGCTTCTATTTACCCACTGCACTGGGGACTGGGTTTATTCAGCATGTGGATGTAACAAAGTATACTGAAACATTATAAAAAGGATGACATTTGCATTTCAGACAGCTCTACCTGGACAAGAAGCCATGCATCTTGCATCCCTCTATAATAGCAACACATTTGTAAATTAATCCATCTTGCACTCATTTTTCCCTCAGAAGTGTGCACCTGAGAGGTTATCTTGCAAAAATCTTACATTCCTTTGGCCTGATCTTCTGTGATGCCAATATCCCTGCACCTGAACCCTGCAATGACCGACAGACAGCTTGGCTGCTGGAGCAGGATGCAGCATCATGAAGGTAAAGCATCTCTGTTATGCATTCACCCCTCAGGTAGTCATGGTATAACTCAGCAATGTGGTGAATGCAAGCACATTATTACCAACTCTGGGTCTCTAACAAAGCCAGTGGAATCTACGGGACATCACTAGGACAAACGTAAATGGAAAAGATAATTTAAGTTTCACTTAAATTGCACATGAACTTTGAAAAGTTGGATAACAGCTAGAAACATATCCAGGTTAAACAGAATCTAACAAAGCATACAGATGAACAGAGTCAAATTCAGCCAGATTTGATCAAACTGAAATATGGATGACAGATCCTATTGACAAAATATGTAATTGGTGGGGGATAGAGTTCTGAAGTCAGTAAGACCATACTGTGTGGCTGAGAGCATAGCAAGAGATGTTACTGGGGATAAGCTGGACTGTCATTTCACTCATACATTGCAATATCCCTCAAACCCACCAGTGTTAGAGAGACTAAATCCTCCTTTATACAACTGCAATCTGATAAACACCCTATCATTAAAATACACAATGACTGCAGGAGCTGCCTACCTCTCAGGGTTTGTTTGGACTGCACTATCCAGCCCTGCTTGATACCATTACGTCTTTCTGTCCCACTCCTGCTTTAATTTCATTATGTGCTCAAGTACTGCAATTCCCCATGAAGGTGGTGGTAACTGCACACACAGATCTAAAGAAGCACATTGGCCTCGTAATACCAAGCCTCACAGTGGACTGCCTTCTAACCTCCCAAAGCCCTGTGGAAATTCTTAGAAGCTGCCTTAACAATTTTTCTGCAGTAAAAGAGAAAAAGTGATAGTAATGGGTTAGCTGATCTTCATTTGGAAGCTAAAAATAAAAGTAGCTTTATTGCAGCTCTGATCTCTCATGTGTAAAATCTATCACCTACCGTAAGAAGGCAGTTCATTGCAGCAGAAATCTGATTGATAGTACTGGAACTTTAGATCAAGCAGCAGAACAGAGAACAACTGGTTCATAAAATGTACTCAGTGTCTTTGGGTTTTATATCAGGCTTCCTATAGAGAGCTTTGGTCCCATTAAATGCACTATATACCACTGAGCTCTGAAGCACTGTTCTTTTGAAATTCGGCTTATAACTATAAACCATGATTGACAAGTCTATTACTGTTGGTTACAAACTATTGAAATATTGTATTTTATGGTACACTCACTAAAATATTTTTCACAGTGGAATCCAAATACATTTGCTTTTAGAGAAAAATAATTTTAAGATGCAATAATATTTTTTCCTTTTTTTTTTTATTATGGAATTTGCTTGATGTTAGATTTAGATCACTTCAATGTTCTGAAACATGAATGCACCCATCCTGTTACCAAGAACTGTGGGTACAGTTGGATAGAGTCTTCACAAAAAACCAAGTCATTAATGGAAGCCAAACAGCAAAGGGCAAAATTTAATTTGTTACTAAGTTTAAAAAATAAATAAATAAATGCTATTAATGCAAATTAATCTAAATATCATTAGCATTCATATCCAATTCTCATTTAATTGGAAAAACCTATTTAATTTAAAAATTTGATCATTCACTCAGCCACAGTTTTGCAAAGGTTTACTCAACCAACTGTATTTGAATGAGCACTTCCATGACTTGAGTTTATGAGTAAAGAGCTGGACCTTCAGAGCCTGCTGAGAACATCAAAGGATTCAGCACCCACATCTGCACTGGTGCTGTACCTCTCACACAGTCACAGACACATTACTGAACTCCAAAAGCCCTTTTGTGTACACAAACGTGCACTAAGAATCAGTATATTTAAATTAATTTTTAAAACTTGCCTAGGTATCTCCACATTGATTTTTCTTCCCTGATAGGGATTTTTTAAATTGTCTCTTTAGTAGATTAAGGGCAACCACTAAAATAATTTTGAAGTAATTTTAAATGAACATATTGTATTTACACAACTGTCAGTTAAGCTAGTGCAGTTCTACATTCAGTACTTTAGAACACTTAACACTAAAAAACCCAGCAGCTCTGAACTGAAATCAGACCCATACAATTTCATAAGTATAAAACAATAGCCTACTATTCAAAGTTGTTATTTAGCTCCTGTTTGCAAATTAGAGAACCTGGGATGAAAATAAAAACCAATTCGGTCTCCACTCACTGCTCCACTACTGCAGCCTTACATCAGAGGAGCACCAAAGAAAAATGGTTTAACACAATGGAGAATGAGCTCTTTCACAATTTTCAACTGTCATATTTATAGATCATCTGTGATTTTCAGCTGTTTCAAAGTGTACGAAACTCA
The DNA here is from genome assembly GCF_017590055.1 of Onychostruthus taczanowskii. Lineage (NCBI taxonomy): Eukaryota > Metazoa > Chordata > Aves > Passeriformes > Passeridae > Onychostruthus > Onychostruthus taczanowskii. Next base: position 2,907,081 of record NW_024498462.1, on the reverse strand, counting down.
AGACCAGCTATTCAATACCAGCTAGCAGAATTATTCTGTGTGATGTGTTTTACTCTCTCTCACTGTATGAATGTAAAAATTCCTGCATCATCTGTTCATTGGGTTGCATTTTCTATTGTAAGAGGCTTAGTATCTGATGAGAGAAGCATAAAAGTGATTTAATTTTGGCAAGCTGTAGAACTAAAATCAGCATTATTTCCGCTTAATAAACTCATCTTTCACACATACCTCTGTTAGCTAATGCTTAAAAAGAAGAAACAGTAATAAGCACTGGAAACATAAAACTGGTTTATGGCTAATTTTTAAGGACTACAGAGAACACCTGAACACCAGGACAAGATTATGAGCAGAGCTAGGTTTTAGTTACCTTTGGAGAAATAAGCTCATGCTTTATGATAAATTTAAAATGAGATTTAAAGCTGGAAATAATAATACTTACGACTTTTGTGGCACTGACTTAGTTGCAACTTTCCCTGCTGGATCACTCCACTCTGCAAACAAAGGAAACACATTTTCAAATGTCAAAAGATTACTGTAGAATTAAAATGCACCCAAAGCTGTCAGCCCATCTAATTATACTTGGTTTCACAACATGCCACAATGCATAATATGTAATAAAAAATGGAACTGATCTGCTTTAGCACCACAGAAATTAATTTTTTAGCCTTTGTTTTAATGATGTTAAGCAGACAAAAAAAAAAACAAACCCAACCCTGACTGTTAGGACTAGGATGATAAAGACCTACTTTGTACATTGTATCCTGAGGTCAGATGTTGGGAATCCTACAAAGAAGAACACACAAAATGTCAGCATTAGTTAAATAAGATGAAGAAGGTAAGATATATCTTGGCTTGCTAGATTAAGAGCACTGGCATTATACCAACGGGGAAGGAGATGGCACAGGGAAGGGATCACAGCATTGTTAAGGCAGCACCAGTGACATTAGTTTAAAAAAAGCATTAACTGTGGAGACAGAGCACCACTGAGGGACTCTTCAGAGCTCAGGCAAGAGTATGTCCCCAGCTGCTGTAAATCTACACCGCCCTTTATGGAGACACCACACAGATTTACACCCGCAGCAGCCCAAGCCTTCCCCAGGCTTGGCCGTGGATGTGTGAGGGAGCCATGCAGGATGTACAATTTAGAACACAGCACAAATGCAGCTATGCATTAAATTCAGTGCCATTGCCCTTCTTTTGTTTGATCTCACTGCCTGGAAATACAGTAATCTTTTACTGGTAGTCACTGTTTTTATTCGGACTGTGACACACGGGATGTGATGAAGAGACGGGAAGTAGATCTTCACCTGATGGAAACTGGTCCAAATCCAATGAAATCAATGGAAGTACAACAACTTAAAACCAGCAAAGAGTCTGGCTTGCAACACTGAGCATGCTAATGCCAGGATTCTTGTTGGTTCACAATAACTGCCTAGCTGTTATATAGCTGTTTCTTTAATATCACAGTGCTTTCTGGCTTAGTTTTTCTCTGGGCTCTCTAGTTCACAGTGATTGTCATCAGCTTTCCTTCCAAGCTGAGTTTGATCAGTTGAAATTAAGGTGTTATTTACAACCTCATCCTACAGCCAGGCACTACTTTGCTGGAAGTGTTAGTTCTGTAGGATGTTAAAGTCATTAAAGCCCTCACTGCACTTCCTCTTAGGGCATTATTAGTTCCTAATATTATATTGTGCTGTCAGTCAGTCCCTTGTGAAGTAAATAATGCCCTAAGAGTAAACATGGCACTTTAAATTTGAATGTCAAAGGGATAAATTGTTTTGATAAGCTCCACCTCTTTGATCACACTTTTAAAATGTATGTTTCTCATGAGAATACCTTTATTTTAACAGCTAAATTGAAAACTTCTAACAGTGCCTGTCTCTGGTTTATATGGCTGCACAACCTAGCCATATTATGTCCTAGATGCATAATTTGGCCAGCCATAATTGATTTAAAGCGATCTTCTGAAGAGACACTGTTGTATTTTTTAAAGTAAGACTAGCAAACATTAAAACATTTTATGTGCTTGCCTATTTCCTGCAATGCTAGCTCAAAAAAAAAATCTTAATTTATATTTTGTATTGAAGTGATATGGTCAAGAATTTTAGGATGAACATTTAATGTGCTCAGAAATTAACTTTGATGTGGATCTTAAAAGTTCAAAGCCAAATTGATAGAAACAGAAAAGCAAACCCAATACTTTAGCTTCTCTGAACCTATGCTTATACTGCTACCAATGGAGATAGTGCCAGTCTGCAGGACTCAAACCAGTTTCTGTAGGGCTCATCAGAAACAGAACACTAAATTAGGAGATGATATAAATTTAAAAAAAAAAAAAAAAACCCAGCTTCCAGCAGGTAAAAACCTGTACTCACACAGTTCATCTTAAAGGGTTACACTGACTTTTACCCAATTTGCAATGAGGATTATGGCCTTGTAAGAGCATAATGAGCATGAGCCTACAAGAATGATGGAGAGGGGCTTTCTATAAGCACATGTAGTGACAGCACAAGAGGAAATGGCTTCAGACTAAGAGTAGGTTTAAATTAGATATTAGGGAAAATAACTGTGAGGGTGGTGAGGCCCTGGAACAGGTTGTCCTAAAAAACTGGAAGTGTTCATGGCCAGGCTGGATGTGGCTCTGAGCAACCTGGTCTCCCTCCCACGGCAGGGAACTAGATGAAACCAGATAATCTTTAAGGTCCCTTCCTACTCAGGCTGTTCTCTGATTCAATGACTTCAGATGCTTCACATTGCATCAGGAAACTGCAGTGACAGTGGCAGTGCTAGGGCAGTAACAATCACATTCCATTAAAACAAGACATTCTGGGCACTGGCTTTGGTTTTGTTTAAGAAGCCACAGATATTGCTAAATTAAGTTCTTTCTGACTAAGTATGGCGGCTAGATTTCAGACAGGGGAAATCAGTAAGAGCAAAATCATATTCCAGCTTTTAAATCAGGATATAATTGCTTGAACTAAAATGTTAAGCAGTACTAGTTTAATAAGCTATTTTTCAAGATCCTGCCATTGGAAAAAAACTTTTATGTAGCTCCAGGACAGAATGGTATAAATTTCTCACCTTGGGGAAGTTCTCTTCTTCCCCAAACATCATCAGCTCAGGTTTCAAGTCCCAGCACAAGATACCTCTGGCAGAACCTGTCCCAGGGACGAGCCTGGTCTCTAGCAGTGCTACTGGAATCACACCCAGAAGGCAATAATGCAATGTGGGCTAAGGGCATCTTCAGATCATACAATTTAACAACTGAATATGGATTACAAGAACAAGAGGCACTCTCTAGGCAGGTGTGCCTGGACTCTGTGCCTCCCTCTGGGGTGTGACACAGACAGATGCCATCATGTTCTTCACATGCAGGGACCTTTTCAGTCACCATAACTTGACTATGCAGCTAAAACCTCACTATGCAATCAACCAGTAAGTGGGAAAAAATGTCCATTTCAAACCTTTTCATTGCACAAATAATAATGGAGGAAAACTAAACAAAATACATTTTACTTGATATAGAAAAACTCCCATAACAACAGAGATAAAAAGCTCACTTTGCTTCCACTGGGTCTTCTGCAGCTTTAAATAAGCAGTTCTACTAGTAGCAACAGTCTGATTGGGAATTTCCAACTAAAAATAGTATCAGAAATTTTTTAAAGTGGGACCAATTAGAAAAATAAACTCTCCAGCAAAGAGCACTCAACAGAACAAAATGCTAATCAGGTCACTGGTAATAGCCCACTTGTACCTTGCTTGGGATAGAAAACTTGGTCTGCTCAGCCTTGCCCGGAGTGTGAATAGCAGTGAGAGGAGGAGGCCAGGAATGGGTCATCTCCTAGGGAAGAAATGAAAAGTTTAGAAAACAAATTCATGTGCATAGAGAAGAAAGAGAGCTAAAAATGGTCCCATCTGCTCCTTTGAGATGCAATTGCTCAAGGAATCGACCCCACCACCTAACACCCTTAGGTTACAGATAAGCACCTAAAAACCCCACAAGGCAGGATTTCTCAGAATGAGAGTGAGGACAGGTTTTACTCTTAAAAATTGTGACCATCCATGTCTTCATCAGAGGGCAAGTGGCTCCATCTCTGTGGCCAGCCTGCCAGGCTGTATCAATAGAGCAGAGTTTTACCTGCCAAGCCCAGGCAGGAAGGGGACTCTCCTGTACAGCACTGGGTGCAACCCTGCAGGGGAGTGCATGGTGGCAAGATACGGTCCTATTCAAGACTGCAGAGTGGCAAAAGAAACAAGAGGCACTCTAGAAAAATCTGGAATGGGCTTGCAGCGTGAATGCCTGTTGTAGCAGAGAGCGAGGACAGCACCACAGCATCTTCTTGTGGCACTGGCCATAGGCTCTTACTGTGGTAAGCAATGTCACAGCCTCAGAGCACTGTTGATTCCACTTTAAAATGAGGGACTGAGAAATCAGGTGAATCCAGTGAAACCTGCCTACCAGACCATCTAAGCAAAAACCATCCATTTTCTACACCAGTGTGTTTATTCATCATTTGTGCACTCATGTCCCAATTATCTTTAAAGACACAACCTGGGTGCCCATGGTTACCAAGCACTGGCAGAAGAGCAGCACACACCTGCTCCTTCCCAGTGCAGGGAGCTGCTGCCCCAGCAAGCCTGAGAGGAGCACACTGGGGTTTGTGCTCATTGGAGCAGGGGGAAAATCACTAAAATCAAGGAACTGCACAAGTGCTGGCTTAGGCAGAGCTTGTAAATGCCCTTCTAATGAGTGTGTTTTATGGGAGACACTGCTTCTTTCTTGCTTATCTTTGCTTTTAATTTAATAAATAACCAGAGAGCCAGTGATAGTTGTCTCTGGCATTCTGTTACATCTTTGTCTTCGTTGTTTTTCTTTGCCTAAAAAGCTCAGAAAGAATTCTTTCTTGAGACAAGGAGGCAAAGAGCAGAAGAGCGCCCAATCTCAGAAATCCTATGTGCAATGGCCTGGCTGCAGTAAACTACATTCCCCAGCTGCACACTGGTCAAACCCAGGGCTAGCCACAACAAAGCTTATAAACAGGCCACTTTCTGTAGGTAACATGACAACCACTCAAATGAACCACAAATAAAAACATAACATAATGCTATTGATTAAGAAAGTACAGGTGGTGTAAAAAGGGCAGTGTGGTGGGGGCATTTTGGCTGAGCACGTACCCTGGGTGGTTACAGCTGATACCAATTGTAGTTCACTGAAGAGAGAGCCAGCAAGTTTCAGAACTACAGCTGTGCCTCCCAAATTATGTGTCTTACAGGAGGTTAGGAGAAAGGAAAACTCTGCACCATGGTCCTCAGTCAGTGGGACAGGCAGACACATAAACTTGCTTGGGCAGATGGGCCAGGCTGCACTCCTGAAAGAACTTCTGGGCTTCTGCTGTGGAGCCCAGGGCCTATTTTCACTAGACAAAGCCCAAACGGTGGCAATGAGGAGGAAAGGAGCAATTGCTGAATGGCTCATACCTCCTGGTGTGTGAGGCTTCAGCAGCTCAGTGCCAGGACAGGAAGAGCACAATTAAATGGTACTGATTGTCTGGCCTCTGCACAGGACAAGGCAGAAAAAGATTTCAGCATCCCATGAACTTTTCTGTGAGATAACATAATCCAATCCTGAATGCCTTGGCCAAAGCCTATGCCATGGAGGTTGCTTTGTGGTAAATCTCTTTATAGCAAAATGATGAAACAGAGAATGTATCACATAATTAAAAGAGGGCCAGGCATTCTGAGCGAAGCAGAAATGAAGAATATTCTAGAACTACAATTATAGGCTTGACCTCATCCTCTTCCTGCCCACACAGAAAATGCACAGAGAGCCTGAGATTCATGGGGAGGTGATGTCAGCCAACATTTCAGAATACTGCCTGTCAAAACACATGTAGTATCCACTGCCTACCTACTTGGCAGGCTGAAGTGTAAGCAAACCTATTAGTGTAAACTCCCTATTAAGGGACACGTGAATATAAAACACTGGGAAAAGGAGCCTGCTATTATTTGAGAAATTCAATTGCAAGGTAAGACATTCTGCCTCCACTGATGTTAGGACTATCCAATCTCTGTATTTACAGAGTCACTTCATGAGCACCAAAATCTCTCACAAAGGTAGAACCTAGCTACATGGAAGCACTTCAATTCTCACTGCAATGAAAATTATTGGGCAGAAAATTCCAGAGAGGATCACACATGCGTAACACAAACATTTAAAGCTCATATAAAACATATAAACATATAAACCAACACTGTGTGTGGAAGGAGTGAGAAAGTATATAATTAGCTAAAAAAACATACCTACATCTACCTACAGACAGGTGCCAGAGCACTGTCAACCAAAGAGCCTCGAGCGGTGGTAAAGAAAGTTTTGTGTTCACTCATCTGAAAAATGCCCCTTCAAAATGTCTGGGCAGCAACCCCACACCGACCACCACACAGCTGCATGTTCCAGTCCCACAGAGCTGAGCTACAGAGGGACCTGCAAAAATGGCACTGCACTGTTGTCAGTGAAGGGTCAAAATCCCAACCCCACGCCCTGCGGGATGTGAGCGCCTAGCTCGCTCCCGCTCTGTTCCTTAAGCACACATAGGTTACCCTGGAGCATCAGCAGAAAAGATGTCATTTGTTCAATCATCCACATGACTTCACCATTCTTTCTTGTGCTCCAATTTCTTCTGGAGGTCCCTCATCTTTAAGTACTTGCTAAGCTCTACTTTGTTTAGCTTGTGAAATCTGATATATTCTCTTAACCTTCTAATATGTTAAGACCATAAAGAGCCACACAGACGGTGTGTGTTGTTTATGTGTCCATTAAGATGTGTCTGTAACCACCTTAGTTTGTAAATACCTGAGAAAACAGACAGGGAATTAAATTCATGGTTTTTTCCAGGAAAAGTTAAAACACTTTAATCAATCCAAATTTGGAAGTCTTTAGAAATTCCTGGAAGTAAAAATAATAAAAGCAAGCATATGAAACACTTTAAAAAGGAATTTAATGGAAACAAAGTAATCCCACAAAATTGAGTTAGGATTTATTTTCACATGGTTTGGACTTAAAATAATTCCAAAATCATGTTAACTGTTGGAGTGGGTAGATGACTGCTATAGAAGCATGCATTTTTTTATAGACCTGGAGATTAAATGAGAAAGTAAACCTTGCACTGTTTCTTGGCTTAAAAGTCACTGTGGTCCTCTGATGTAGTAACATCAAGCATCCTCCTTTCTGAAAATTATTTAAACATTGTTTTAATTGACTCCATGTGTTTTATTTATTAGAGCTAGACATGCTCGTCTCTTCAGCTAAGTCTGGTTTTTTTGGCTATAAAAGCCCTCAGGTAAGTAACTAAGAAGGACACATGCAGACGATCTAATGAATCACCCAAAACACAAATACCCCAAGCAAACCTCCCAAGGGATGCAAAGGTACAAGGCCAAATAATGATTTAAATGGAAGGAGAGAACTGGGGAAGGATTTAAACTTGCAAGTTTTTAAGGAAGAGGTCAGAGAGAGAGAAATGAGTATAGGGGATATGGGGCAGATGGTAAATAGCTTTACAAAACCAGTCCCTAAAATTAATAGCCACCTTCAAGATTTATTTCCTGTCTCTGTATTTCATTTTTCCATCATTTCCTTGTTGTTCAAAAGAAAGTGTACCGTGTTTTTAAGTACAGATAAAAGCACTGAGCCAGGCTCTGAGAGGCCATTATGGAAAAAAAGAAGCAGGATTGTGTACTCTGCGTTCCTACTGAGGCAGCTTCCCTTCCTTGTGTGCTCTGAACTGCTTAGCCTGATCTAATTTGAAGTCTCCCAAGATACAGGGCTCATGCTACTTCCCTGGGGAGAAATGAGGGGAGACATGAGAAGAGCCTTTAATTACAGAAAGAGCTGTTCCTAAAGGAGAGAATAATCTGTTCTCCAGCTTTATGGAGGATATGAACTTCAACTGCAGCCAGAAAAATTCCAGTTAGAAGTAAGAGAAAGCTCTTTAATGGTAAGGATCCTGCAGCACTGAAACAGATTGTTCAGAGGGCTCCACAAACTCCATCTGTGGAAGAACATGCCCAAGAACAGATAAGCACACATCAGTCAGGCATGGCTTAGGCAGAATTGATTCCTACACTGGGACAGGCATCTGCAGGAGATGATGAGATTTCTGAGACCTTTCCGAGCTCTTTTTCTTGTTCTGTAGTTTTGATAGATCACAACTGGTTTGGCCAAACCCTACCCTTACTGCTTCTCTTGTGGATACCTCCACAAAAAGGCAGAAAAACAAAGCAACAATCCCATTTTTTTTCTTCTGTGGCCACAAAGGCAGTCTCAGGTCCAACACTTGCCCACACCATTAGAGGGCAGGCAGTGGAGCAGGAGAAGCAGCCCCACACACATCTCTAGCAATAAATTGAGTCTGAGGCCACTGCTGCTAAACAGACTTATCTGTGATATTCTGTCTGTGAAATGACCCTCTCAGTACTTTTAAATCTGACCTAAATCTGTTGCTTTGAACTTCTTCCAATTCTTGGACACCCAGCATGTTAAAGTTGCATTCAGAAAAAAAATAATACGTGAAGAAGAGATGTTCTAAGGTTATTACAAACTTGATGTTACAGCTGGTGCTAAGCAACCTACTGCCTTGATTGAATAAAGATAGGAATAAAGACAGCCAAGTGATTTACCATTTATTAAAGACTCTATTAATGATTTATTAATGTTTTATTAACTATTTATCAATGCAACCTTAGTAAAAAGCCTGTCTTGTTTCACAGCATCCTTTTGGTCTCTGCATTTATACAAAACTGATCAAACTCTCTCTGGTAGGAAGCCAATAATGCACGAGGGGCAGCCACACTTTCTGTGTGAGATGCACACTGAATTAAAAACCATCCCAGCCTGTTTCAACTTTGGGGGAAAGGCTAAGGAAAGAATGAATATATAGATATATATTTATACATGGAAATGACAAGTAAATGACACTAAAGCCTAAACGAACACAAAGACAATAAACCTATGGGTTGTTTTTACTCATATTCCTTATGAAGGAATGGATAAGTTGAAAAAGCAGCTGGAAATACCCTGACCAGTAATCTGGCTTGCTTTATACTGGGTCAAAAGCTTCCTTAGGAAGGGATTTTGATACATTTTTGGTATTGACAAGGATGTGATAGATAAATTCACCAATATAAATTGATTATAATGTTTCAGCATTTAAAAAAAAAACTTGTCATCAAAGGGATACCACACCTTTTTCCCTGCAAGAGGAAAAAAAAAATTAAAATACTTTGGTGATGGCCTCCAAAGAAAGCTATTTTTCCTGTGAATGTTAAAGCTGAAAACCTTTTACTCATGCAATTGTTTTAGCAAATTTATTACAAGTGGCTAGTGCCCAGCACATATATTTTGAGGAACAATGTGGTGGCATCTACAATAATATCTTTGTCATACTACAATTTATCTTGTTACTGTCCCAAAAACTGCTTGAAAGGCAATTGGAAATACAGTGCATACATGCCTGAGTTTATTATTGAGAAACTAGAGTTGGTTCTACAAAAAGCAACCATTTTTCTGACCACAGCCTAAACCACAGTGTTCACCTTTGGGTTTTATCAATGATGACTAATAAGTTCCCTTTGCCAGCTGGGGAATAGGATGCATTCCATATTATCCAATTGTAAATTAATATTTATTTCCATTTTAACAAGAAGGGGACAGACAAAAATTATATTCTGTGAAAATGAATATAGAAATTGTTTTAGAAGCCAATTGTGGTTGACTATAAATTTTACAGCATATATTTTCCTTTCCTACTTTGTTAGCATTGGAAATCCACAAAGAAATATGGGTATTTTCTTTTTCTGTTGAGTTTCTCAGTATTCTATGACTCCTGTATACCTCAAACTTTTCAATATATTTTCCTTATACTGTAGCTTTTATAACTAATAACACTCATATTCTTTGCTTAGAGCATTTACAAGACAATAAAAAAAAAAGTAAATCATGATTGATGCACTTACTGCTCTAACCAATCTTGTGTGTGTGAAGAAAAACAATGCTCCATTACCGTCAGAAGGTATCTCAGCTCAAGAGGCTGTTTCAGGGGGAGAGTAATGAAGCCACACCACATGAACCCACACTGGATTCAATTTCACAAGTCTGCTACAGTCCTAAGGAAACCACAGCCTATGTAAAAGTGTGTGTGCCCTGTCCAAGGATGCCTGGCCCCAGATGGTGCACGCTGTGCATACAGGAGTTCACCCCCCAGGCTCCTCTGTCAAACAGGCTGAATGCTTTTCTCCAAGGTGGATCAGGATAATTTTCTTCAGGGTCCACCTCAGGAAGATTATATGGTCAAAAACTGGCCTGAATGTATTTTATTGCCTAGGACAATCAATCCTTCAGCTCAATACCAAGCACGTTTTGTGCCCTTCAGCACCTCCTCATGTGTTCTTCGCATTTTTAGGAGCATGCAGCACAATCCCCTATGGACCCACTATAGAAGCACCATTATGATGAGCTGCACAGAACCAGAGATCTGTGTCCCCACTCCTGCCAGGCTTAGACTCCCAGCGCCAGTGAAGTGCATGCAGGACATCGGGAGTTCACAGAATACAACTCGCAAAAAAAATCACACAATGTAAAAAATGAAGCAGGACCTCATAAGAGGCACACAGGACAGCTTTCTTGACAGGTTTTATGTGATGAGAGAATTAAGAGTTCAGTGGGAAATGGGGATGCTGGAACACATGAAGTCATACACCCAGCATGTATGACAGCCTCTCTGACCACCTTGTCTTTGTCTTCCACCATTGTCTGAGCTTCCAACCAAAGTCCAGGACACAAGCAGGAGCCAGTGCTGTCTTTGGGATGAGCCATGAGCTTCCAAATGGTGCAAAGACAGGCATGCACTGACCAGGAATAATGACACTGACAGGAGTGGTAACTGCTTCCCAGCCAGGACAGGCAGGAGGAATCTTGTCAGCTGCAGGAATGTGTGGTTTGTTAAGGACAGACCATAATGGTTGTGTGCAAGGAGAGGATGACTAAAGTTTTGCCAGTCACATGGGAGACGCTGGTCCACAGGAGGTATTTCTGTTTCTATATAACTGTTCCTCTGCACAGACCTACTGATGGGTCAGGAACTCGAGGTCCTGCTCCTCTGGGATGCCACAGACAGTGTTTGGTGTGTGTCTTTCACAGAACACTTCAGAAACACCACGGCAATCATGAGGGCAAAATCCTGATCCTCCACACTTACAAATTCTCAGCTGTGCTGAGACCTTTTCTGCTTAATGTAGCATCCAGAACTGGATATTGGGTTCTGGGTTCACACCAGCTAACACCAGTTTTAGAGTCTCAGAAGTCAGTGATGTGCTCATAAATATTCAGGTACCTGCAGTCAGGTGTACAAACCTAGCTCCAGGAAGTGAGGCATCCTCCAGCTGTCACTCCTGGTGACTAAACCAATGCCTTTGCTGCCCAGCACACAGAACCAGAGCCCTGCTGTGGACAGTATGGCCAGAGCAACACCTCCTGCTCTTGGCAGCTTCTCAACCCCACTGAGATGCACTGCTATATCCCACTGATTTTATTTATTCAAAATAATACTTGTTGGTAACCATCCCCAGGGATGGCACATCTTATTGTCACAAGGGCCCCATGAGGTAGGAAGTATGCATTGAACTGTTAAATACAACATAACATCCTGGCACTACAACAGTATAGTATAAACAAAGGCACAATAAGTCATAAAAAGCTAATTCTTTCAAAAGTTACTAATACCAACATATAATTTCATCTCTGCAATTTAAAAAACATTGGCAAAAAACCCATTCTCCAAGCAAATAAGCAACTGTGTTTTGAAACTATTCACTGCTGGCACTTGTTTAAGGGAATCTGGTAATTTGTTCCATCCATCCTCAGCTTCACAAGCAAGAAAGCATGTCTTGAATTGCCTGTTTTCTTCTCTGAAACTTAGGGTTCACACCAAGAGGAGAGCAGAACTATAATTTACAGTTACAAAACAAGACTACTCCTACCCTGAGGCACTCCACAGTGTGCATTTATACAATACATTACATCATCTCCTTTACATTGCCAGATGTCATCAATTCATGGTTTTTTTCATACAAGTACAACAGGGTGTTATATAGTTACAGGACAAGACCTTATCAATGGAATTTATTATAAAATGCATTAAACTTCTGAAGCAACTCATGGCAGCATAGTGAAAAAATAAAATCTCCAAATTCAATATCAGGCAAAATTAGATTGCTGAACCACAAAACCTCTTGTTCTGTAAGCTTAGCACAGAAACTGTGTAAGTCGTATATTGTGCAATAATTTTTAGACCCATGTAACTAGCTTATAACTTACATCCTGACAATATGATGCAACTGAGTCCAAAAGTCATGAGGAATTTGAAAGCATTAACTTGTGCCAGAAAATACCAGCTTTGGCCTTAAAACAGGAGCATTAATTACCTGAAAGAGCATATAGGGGAAATTAAGAAACCAAGTTAGGCAACTTATTTAAATTTAAAGCCCAATTCTTTTGTTTAAGCCATGATTTGCTTTCATTAAAATTGGACTCTGAGCTGTTACTCAGCAAATACAAAGAAATGAAGCTACCACACACTGCTGCACAATACACACTGAAATCCTTACAAAAGCTGTTTCTTTGCCTTCCAAACCAAGACTCTGCCAGATCTCTTATTCTGCTTACCACACAAGCAGTATTGCAGCAGGGTTTTCCTGCATGGGTGTGCCAGGGTAGCATTTGTTTTTGATGTTGTTCTTACACGGTCTCATCACCTCCACTGTAATGCTGTTAAACCAGCAGACTGAGGCTGAAGCAGCGACACAGTGAACACCTAGAAAGGCTGAAATCTGCCCTTACAAAGCTGTCTTTTTTCACCATTCCTTTTCCTCATCTATGTGATGCTCTCCCTGCCACGTGTCTCAGTTGAGAACTTGCTTCTCCCTTCATGCATGAAGAATTCACTTTCCCCTGTGAACCATGGTTATCTTCCCAGTGCCTACTTCAGAGACTGTGAATGCTCTGCGGGGCACAAGCCATCTCATTTTTTGTCTTATGCAATGCCTAGGGCAGTGGTAAAACTTCTGAATATTGTCTGAAAATCTGGAATAGAGATTATGGGCTGAAAAATCCAATGGATTTGTCCAAAATGTATGGATAACACAGGCACAGCTTGATCAGTATTCATCAAGCCCTGGATATACAAAGCCCGATGATTGGTTCCTCTAATTTTGTCACCTTGGTCTCTTTTGTAAAGTTAAAAAGCTTAGCATGTTTGCCAAACAATACACCACAGGTCCTCATCTGCAACACAGAGGTAGAGTCCTTGCTGCCTCTCATGCTGAACCTTTAATTCTACTCTCTTACAGAAAGACCTAACCAGCCACCTGAAACCCTCTCATGCAACCTGGCATTTATTATAGTAATTTTAGCCTTTAGAAAAGAACAAACATTTCAGTCTGAATTTCCTTTTCCTCACTTGTGCCTTGAAGCAGGTCTGTTCCTGCATCTGTGTGTCCTGTAAATCATGCCAACACTCCCCTTTGATCCACTCCTGCTAAGCTAACAGGTGTAGAAAAAATGGATGTATGTTATAGAAGATGTTTTGATACAACATATACTTTTTTGGCATGTCAGCTTTATCCAAATAAGCTAGCTTAAACAGTAAAGAAAACTGAAGCCAAAACATGCTGAGGTCTTTTTTGATCTCCTTTAAGGTATGGAGGCTTCAGAGTATTTCTGGTAGACAGATTCCCACTGTTGTATACATTTGATTCCTCATTTCCCAGCATGTTCTTCCTTACAAAGCTAGTTGGAGGCTGGAGACGTTAAATACTTGGGACTGCCACTAAGACATACGACAGCTGAGGATGCCTGGTCCCACACAGAGCAGCCCCAGTGTCTGAAATCAGTGTGTTCTGACTGTGCACCAGATTGATAGAGCCTCCTGTTGTCTGCATTTTTAAAAACTTCTGACAGCAAACTACATTGAAACAAACTAACTCCTAAAAACAGGGCTGAAAAAGGGCAAAGTCCGTAACCTTCCTGTCTCAAAGCACTACACTACTTCTTTTCCCACAGGAAAATCAATGAATAGGACACAAAAGCCACAGCACTGTAATGCTGTAAATTCAGCGCTCCAGCATTTAAACATCGTATCTCTACATTACTAGACGATGACATGTATTGTCTTTTTTGCTTCTAGATGGCCCAAAAGGAATAGCCAACTGTTCATTAGTAATAGTTTATCAGGGATTGTATGAGCAATTTGGAACAAACTTGGAGCAAGCCCAAGAAAAGACCACCCAGCAGACTCATGGCTGCCTGGTTAGCTCCAAGCAGTGTGAGCAAGTCACAGCTCCAGCTGCTGTCAAACACTGACAACTACCAGTCACCAAGCAAAGATGAACTGCAGTAAACATGTCAAAGGATGGCGGGGGTTTTTTGGGTTTTTTTTTGTTTGTTTTTTAAAGTACGAAGTGCAATGTATTATTATGTTCATGCAACTACCAAAAGGAGATGTTGATCTCACTTTGCTGGAGACACAGAAAGGCTGGATGCAATAACATGGCATTCTTTTTGAAGGGTAACTTGTGTTGTAAGTGAAAGATGCTAGAAAACAACAATGCTGCTGCAAAGTAGACAGAATGATACATTTAGTCAAATTCCCAGTCTCAGCCTTTTCAAAGAACACAAGCAGTTAGTGCAACATTCCTTAGGATTCCTGTATCCTTTCAAACATGATCGCTTTCTTGTAGTTTACACTTATCATATTAAGAAAAATGGTAATGAGGAGATCATGACAACCTCTTTTAGAAGAAACAATGACTCAATTGCCAAGGAAAAAAAGCAGTGATAACTATTTTCATGGAAAGAAGCCTCCAGTGAATGCCTCACTGTTGAAACTATGTTCTTTGTTTTTGTTTGAACTCAGGAATGACAAGGGGCTGCTCTTCAAAAAAATTCTGAGCACCAGTTTTCATTTGATTGGTGCATTACTTTTTCAGATAACTGGCAGTTCAGACCTCTTGTTGAAAAGATTAGGGACTCAAGAGGCTAGAAATGATAAAATACTGGAATAAGTGGGAAGGGATAAATTGGCTCGATTAAAAAAAAAAAAAAAAAAAAAAAAGTCACTACTGGGAATGCATCTACAAACCAAACATGAAGTGTTTTTATCCTAAGGCTCAGAACAGCATTTTTAAAGGTTACTGTACCTTGGTGTACACAACAATTTCTTTAGGAGGATATACTCATGGCAAAGAAATTAATGGACTACAAAGCCCAAAGGGACTTTTAACACTCAATCCTTGTGCAATAAATGCCATCAGAAGATCTCAAAGCATCCCTCACAAAAAAAAAAAAAAAAAAAAAAAAAAAAATCAGTACCTGCCGTTTTTCTAGCTGGGCTACAGAGGTGAAATTTGGTCCACACTTTAAACCCCTCAATCAACCCACACCAAACACAATGAATACAACTCAGCCTGTTTTTTTCCCTGTTAACCACCCATGCCATTCTGCTATGCCCTTGTGGGTTCATGTTGCTCCTGTTTCACCCTGCGAAGTACCAGAAGGTATTTCCACCTCGCCAACAATATTTGCTTACACATTGAAAAGAAATTTTGGAACAGAGAAAACATTTAAACAAGAACTGTAGAGTGTTGATAACAGGTTTCTAAGGACAGCCACACTAGAGCCCTGGCCCCAGGAGCTCTGGAAGCCATGCAGGAACACTTTCGGCAGGTAGAATACACAGGGTATGCAGAACGTTGAAAAAACAAATCCAGGCACTTGGGTCAGACCTTCAGATTCTTGTTTGGAGACAGCTTTTCTCTCCTGCCTCTGAACAATGGTCAACAAACACCTCAAGGCCCTGAAGAAATCAAATAATCTTCATTCTAATGCTAGAACCTGACATTTTCTTCAGCTGACTTCTGCAAGGCTGGGTGCCTGTATGACTGCTTTTAAATAAAAAAGAAATGTGAGAAATTCATTAGGAAGAAAAAGAAAGAAAAAAAATACAAAAACCATTCTGGTCAGATTTTCCAGTTATCCAAAGAAATTGTTACACTGCTGACAAATCAATGTGGCAGGATCTACTGGCTAATTAAACAAATGTGACAATTTTACTGTGACAATTCGAAAACACTCAAAAGTGCCACCTATCCACAGTGTGCATTCTTCTCAAATGTATATTAAAACCCATGCAGTGTCATAAGAAACTGAAAGGAACTTACATATTCAATAAAAACACAATTATAAGCATAATTTGAAATGTACAGCTAAAATAGATTGGAAGTTCATAAGGTTTCTCAGAACATTAAATTCAATGACACGCTTTCTTTAAAGAAATGTTAGAAATTCAGATAAGCCACAGTATGTAGCATAATTTTAAATATCTGATAGAGCTTTGCTTTTGCCCAATTATCACACCAATAATTCCAGCTGAGGACTTCAATGCATTGTGCTAACAACTAATTTAACTTTCAACAATGGCAGTGTGGGTGAGGTTCTATCTCACCATTTCACAGAAGGAGACATAGTGGAGCAAAGGGGCATCTCAAGGTTATTCAGGAAGATCAAAGGTAGGATGTTTTATCCAAGTCTATGTATTCAAGAATTTATTGAGAGGGTGTACAAAGACATGAGAAGATGAACCATACCAGTCTTTCACTGGCAGGTTTGAAGTGGTGTATTCTGAAGACTCTGACAGCTGGAACAATCTCCACAGGTAAGAAGGAAGATGCCTTCAGTAAGAGCTCTGCTGACTATGGAGCATGACAGACCAACAGCACACAGCAAAGACATGAATCTCCTCCCCAAAAGGCAGCTTCTAGAGCTATTCTCACTGCAGAATGTGGAACAACTTGGGACTTAAGACAGATGATGATCACAAGACTGCCTGGCCACATAAGGCTCCTTCCACAAACCTCACTGGGGCTGGCAAGTCTGACTATGTGTCACCACATGACTCTTCCCAAGGAAAAGTCCACCTGCTTGTCCAAGGGGTCTCTCAGGAAGAAATAAGTTTTGGTCCATACATCAGCTGGTGTCTGTATTCTTGCCTTAAGAAGAAGTTAAACTTCAGTTAAACTCAGACCTCGGTGTATTATGAAAATGGCAACAAGCACTCCTGGTAACTGCTGTAACAGAACACTTCCTCCCATCTCCCAGCCCAACACTGGGATTCAAAGTTGAAACTTCAGGTTTGCTCCAGGTGTCAACTTTGTCCTGTACTCTCTACTTTTCCTCAAGGTGCTCAAAGCAGTAAAGCATCAGAAGTTGCAACATGCAGGTGTAGATAAAGCATAAAGGGGGAAACTGAGCATGCCTCAAGTACCTGGTGTCTTTTTGATTCATCACTTTAATTTCCCTAGTGCTTTCCTTACATATGTTTCTTTTAACCATCAATTATTTTTTTATTGTCATAGCCAGAAACTTCAGAGAGGAATTTCAAAAATGTAAGTGCTGGAAACTGTTTCTGAAGGTTTGTTTAGTTACATCTCCCAGCCCAGTCTTCCCTTGGACACTGGAAGTGTCCTAGCCCTTTTCTAGTCTGCTTCTCTTGACTAATTATGATTAGACTGAGTTATCCTTCATGGACCCCATGAGTCTCCTCAGCAGTGCTGCCTTACAGGGAAGCTTTCTACCAGGATTTAAATCATGCAACACTTGCCCTCAGGGCTGCAAAAATGGAGCTCTTCCCATTTGTGAGAGAAAGAGCCACAGAAGACGTTACAGACATTGCAAACCAGAATTGTTTCTAAAGCATGCATTCATTTCAGAAAGCCTAACACAATTTTAATATGTTTTCAATGTCTTCATCCTGTGCCGAAAGCAATTTGTAATGTAGACTACACATTCTTAATCTATTTAAATGAAAGGTAACATTGCTAGCAGTTCAAACACTCAGTGCCCATATTTACCATGTTTCACTTTGACGGGACAAGATGAAAAAACAAAAATGATTAATCTGAGACCAGAGAAATATTCTACTACCAGTATCTCAAAATAGGACTGGATTCTTTTGTTTAATGCTCTGTCAGTAAGCTGTGTAAGTGGAGTATGAGAGCTTCAGATGGCTTTTCTGCTTGGCCACACTGCACTCCAGCACCACTCCAGGACAGACACACAACAGGCTCTGCAGTTCTTAATCATGTTTTTATACAACATAAACTCATGAGCCCATGAGGTCCTTAGGAGAGGATACCTGTTGAGCCAAACACCATAACACTACAGTGGTGTTTAAAATTTTCCACCCAGTTCAGCACTTGGGGCCTTTTTCTGTTCATGGGAGCATACAAAAGGTCAGAGTTGATCTGACATGCCAGATTCCTTGGGTCTGTTTTCTTTCACACTTTCACTCCAAGATAAGGGAGTTACTCTTTAGTTACAAGGATGAAAAAGGATGGGAATTCACGTCCCAGGGGTCTCCAAACTGGGAGTAGAAATTTTAGTTTTATGACATTCTCCACTCAACTACAAGACTCCACCAAATTGTTTTCCCACATTTTTCATCTCTTTCACTTATTTCTGGAACTGCAAAACTTAGTGGTATTTGAAAAAGTAGTATATAAAATAGCCAATGTTTTTAAGTTCTGTAGAGAGTGTATCTGATCTTCCCCAAGAGTTGCAAAACTTACTATCTTTTCCTCTAAGAGAATAACTTTGCTTCAATTACTTTCTTGTTTGAACTGGCTTTAAAACAATTACTTTGTATAGTCTCATAAAAAGTAATTATTTTTATCATAACAGAGTACTTAATCAGAGCGAGGATGTTGAGCATGTAACATTGCAATACATGGATTGTTTCTGAGCTAACTTTCAAGGAGGGACAGAAACTAAAAATGGTTGTTTTGGTGAAAAGCGATCCTGAAGAGCTTGGAAAACAAACTTCACTCCTTCACTGGCAGTCATTCACTTATCATTTATCATGGGAGTACTTTGTTTCTCTTCAGGAGCAGCAATACATGTCCAAATTCTTGTGAAGTCAGCTCCCTTTACTGTAATTTTAGTAGCAATGGTAAATCTGGCAATGATGGCAGAATTATATTACACTACTGAAATCAGCAATATTTCAATTTGGCAGTACAAAAATATGTGTTAAAATATTATGGTAAAGGAGATAAGAAAACAGAATTGAATAGTGAGTTTGAAACAGGTGCACAGCAATCTCTCTCTCTCTTCTTGAATACCTTTTGTAATCTTTTTTTATTGTTACAGTGTAGACAGGCTGCAATAGATCCACATAATGATCAGATTTTACATTTCAAAGTTCTTTGCTAAATAATTTATTTAATACTGCTATGAAAATAAAACCTTTATTTGATAAATGTGCCTGCAAG
The DNA here is from genome assembly GCF_017590055.1 of Onychostruthus taczanowskii. Classification (NCBI taxonomy): domain Eukaryota; kingdom Metazoa; phylum Chordata; class Aves; order Passeriformes; family Passeridae; genus Onychostruthus; species Onychostruthus taczanowskii. The sequence goes on along the minus strand of NW_024498462.1, from coordinate 2,887,704 downwards.
CTGGAATCAGACCTTGCTTGTCTGTCCTGACAAAGGTCTAATCTTTTGCTGCATTACATCTTGAAGAGGCATTTATCCCTGTAACAGGCAGGTGCAGAACACCAGCTTTCGAATACAGGAAACTCTGCACACCCACGCGCATTTGTCAGATCAGACAGTCAACCTTTCCTCCCTGTCACCTCCCCAGCAGCACGCAGTCTGCCTTGCCTTCAGCTGGCAGCACAAAGCAGATTTATGCTACAGATCTACACCACAAGTGCATCACTCCCCTCACATGTAACCTGTGCCACGCCAGCCGTGCAACGCGGACCCACAGAACAACAGCCTCACCAAACACCGGCATCGACCCAGCAGCTTCCCTCTGCCTGCCTGAAGGCAGCTCTGAGATTCAGACATGATGCACCCTCAAGTTAATCCAGCTTTGGGAGAGTGCTCCTGAAGTGCTTTTCTCATGGGTGCCACAATAAAGGCACTGTAAAGGTGAATGGCCAAAAATTTGGATAATCCTTTTCTGCCACGGTCAGGTGCAGCACATGGGGGCCAAGGGTGTGCTCTGGGTTGGGAAAACCTAAGGCTGCCTTTTCCAGCTCCCAAAGAGCCTTTTGCACTCCAAGCTTACAGCAGGCTGCCCTCAAATGACTCCAACTATTGATGTCACCCATCCTGTGCGCATACTGGACAGTGCACAAAATGCTGGGAAAAGGCTTCCTTCAACCTTCCTGGAATTGCTGCTGAATGCAAAAATTGTGCTGATAATGTTTGTGGTGATACTGAGAGTAGATTTGAGCTGATCACCTACCAAACTAGGAAGGAGCTGTTCTCAAGGAAATATTCAGCATTTCCATTTTCTGCAGTGAGACCACACCTGAAGAATCATCAGAGCAAAGAACTGGTCTCTGCTTTTATGTATACCTAAAGTAATGCAGAGGTAACTTTTTTTATTTTATAACAGCAGCAGCAACGTAAGTGGAGCTGCTGCCAATTTATACCAGTGTGGGAGGAAGAAGAATTCAATGAACTCAAATGAGATCAGAGGTCAGTGGAATTACCCCTTGATTTATATTGATGTAAGAGCAGAAACTGGTTCTGCCTCCATTGAGAAAATGCTGATAAAAAGCTTGAAAATGCAATGGCTTAGAAATTGCAAAGAAATTAATTGTTTTTATCAATCCAAATCTTTGTGTACATAAGCAGAGTCTGAAGGAAAAAACCAACTCTCAAAGCAGGCTATTACCCGTTCCTTGCATGCTTTCAAAGGCTGCACGCCAGAGCAGGGACAAAGGCCACAGATCCACATTTACACTTGGGTTAACTTTTCAATCCATTTTTTCATTTCAATAGAAATAATAAATCACCTTATCCAGGAGAAAGAAGCAGCTTGACACAAAACATACGGTGCTGGGCTATTTTTATAGCACACCTAAGACGTATAGGGATTCATTTATTTACTCAGCTATTTAAAAGTGGCTACTCTTACTCATACTCTGGACAGCTAAATGCCAGGTTGCTAAGTTACTGTTACTTGACATCATCTCCTCCCCAACGTGTTCCCACATTTGACAGGTTCACATGATTTACTAGGCCAGTCAGCTCGTTATTCACTTGTCCAGTGACGTCTGGATAATCATTTTAAATTCACATCATGTCCTCCCCAGCAAGCCCCCAGACTCCACATGAAAATATTTAAACTACCCGTCAGCTACTAAGTGCATTTGTAACCACTCTGGACAGCCTACCTGTATTTTTCAAATTACAATTATTATAATTAGGTTTAGCATCATTCTTCAATGTTGTTTGTATTTTAGAAGAGAAAACAATTACTGAGGGGCAAATAATGGGCTATATCTGTTACAGTCTCATTTTGCTATGTGAACAGCTCACTTCAGTTGTGGGTGAGACATATTAAATCTGTTAGTGCTTTCAATTGGCATGAGGAAGGTAATCCTATACATAATTTCCAGAGTCAAGGGCATTTTCACCTGCTGATCAATTTACATATTCTCCCATGTCATTAGACAGGAGCTAGTCATCAGAAGACGACCATACAAATTAGACACTTTGCTCATTTAACTCCAGTCATTTTTACACTTATTACAATCTGAACTATATTTGGGATCTGTTTTGCTTCCAGAGTGGAAAGCTTCTAATTAGTATCACAGCTGTCCACATACCATCAGAAGTCCATCTAGTTACTTGATGTCTTCCTACTGTGAATATGCATGTACAAGAATTCTTTTGTTCCTCTAAGCAGGGACGGATTTCCAGAGAGCAGAGCCTGCCTGGGTGCAGCGCTGGGTTATGTCCAATTGATTGCCTGAACACCCAGCCCGAATTTCCAATTTACACTCCAAGTCCTCCAGAACATGTAGTTAAAAAAAAATTTCCTTTCTCTCCCATGCAGTGTTGCGCACTTATCAACTCTTTAGTCAGGGGTAAACCAAGGCTAAGGAAGGTCCCTTCTGTGCTCTCCACAGACAGGAAAAGGATCACTGCTTGTTCACCCTCCGTGTCACCTGCACATCTCCCTTCCCTGGGCCAGCACATGGCTCACATCACATGCACTGACAGCAAGGCACTCTGATGTCAAGCACTGGTACAAGTGGCACAAGTAACAGCTTTGGAGACTGGTTTTAAATGTCAGTTCTCCTGCCCCATCTGCACTTTGTATCACAACATTTCAATGAACTCATTTTTCAATGGATGCACATAGCAAGTGACAACTTAATTTAAATCCGTTTTAATAAAATGTGAATTACACACACATACTTTTAATTGCCTGTGTTCCATATTATCTGCACTTTCAAAACCACTGCATTGGCTGAAAAAATAACCCCAACACATTTTGGAACAGAAAAAAGTGTAGACCACCAGGTATTTGTCTTTATCTTTCAGTTTCAGTAGCAGTCTGTATTAAATGCAATCTGTGCTATCATTACTGTTTGGCCTTAGTTGCATAAGAGATTATGATGATGATTACTATTATTATTATTTATTATTATTTTTCACAACCTTCTCAGCCATCCTGGTTAGAAAAGTAAAATCAGCAGGAGACTGCTCTGCCATTAACCTTTGGCTGTAGTATTGGGAACAGTCCTTAAAGCATTTACACAAGATGACATAAGAAGCTAAGTGTTTCAGGAAATCTAAAGGACTGTGAAATTTTGTCTCTGAAGACTCAGGGGTCTGAATGAAGTCAAGACCTTTCCCCTCACTTGGTTGAAAATTTTAGAATATAAATTCAATTAAACCTTTTTTCTCCAAGATGGGGAAAAGAAAAAAAAAAAAAAAAAAAAAAAAAGAAGACAGATTAGGAATTACAAACCTCTACAATTACAGAGGTCATTAATCAAGTTCAGCTTGAAAAAAGAGCTATGTAAAATCAGAGGTCACAGATCTTTGCAGGAGTATCTCTTCCTTGTAAAGTCTAGCAAAGAAGCCCTTGAGAGTTACTGTGTCTTTCTGAGGGATGGAACTGAATTAATCCTCCAACTTAAAAACCAAAACAAATCAAAACAGAAAAAAATTGCAAACTTCAAGGTATGCTTTGCTCCAAGGGCAAGTGCCAGGCAGAGCACCCTTCCCCAGCTCTTTGGGGAGCACAGCCTGGCAGCAGACACAGCCCAGAGCAGAAACTGCTAGGGGTTGCCAATGGTTTGGTTGGGCAAAATGCAAAATTACAGCCCAGTTGTCCACTTTTGGGGCTCAACTGTCTTGGAATCTTTTGTGTTTACCTCTGTAACATCCCTGACAGGACAGAAATGTGAATAACATGGTGTTTTTACTGAGAAAAGCTGCCATGAGGGAGCTGAGACCCACACTCTCAAAAGTTCATCAGAGCCTATGTAAATGGCCCTGAAAGGCCAAGAAGTACCTGTCAGGGCTGGAAACTTAATCCAGGTTCTCAAAGTGCAAATTTCTGCTGAAACCAAGGGTCATTCTTTCATCTGGAGCAGCCAGCCTGAATCTTCTGACACGGTTTCCATGGGGAGCCCAAAGACTGGATTTTGACCACTGCTGGGCATCACATTCTCTTTCTTATTTTCTCTCCACTGCCTGTCAAGTAGAATATGATATCCTGCATGCAGCCAAAACACATTTCCTGCTAGCTTGTTCCGCAGCATAAATTTGTGAAGAACAAAGTAAAACACTGACAAAACCCAGGTACTTCCAGTGCCAGGTGTGCTTCAGCACCACGTGTGGTTGGAATCCTGAGCCGCTGCCCCGAGGGCATCCAGCTGCGGCTGGGGTCTGCTGGCTCTTTGCTGAGCGGTCCCAAAGCAGCTCTGGGTTGCTGTGCTCACACAGGCAGGGCCGTGCAGCCCAGTGCAGGCAGGTTACAAAAGGCTGAAGGCAACCTGGGGTGCCCAGAGCAGCCCAGGGCACAGAGCCCCTGGGAAGCAGCACCAAACCTCCCTCCTGCACATGGAGGGGAGCACCCTGGGGGAACCATGGCTGAGGTCCATGTGCCAAGGCTGTCTCTGCACCCCAACACTGGTGTCATGTGCCCCAGGTGCCTTCTGGCCATGCCAGCTGCTATGCCTGACAGGTTTACTCCAGGATGGGCACGAGGGATGCTTCTGGGCACCTGCAGCCATAGTCCAGAAAGATCTGATGGTTTGTATCCCTTCTTCACAGGCCCATCACATGTCCTTGTGAGAGAGATCCCCAGAGACATGGAATGCTGCTAAATCCCTGCTCTGTCCACCCCAAGAGTGCCCCCAAGTTTGATGGCTCACTGGTGGCAGGAGCAGGGGCTCTGCAGATCATCCCCATTCTCTAAAGGCAACAGAAAACCTGCTCCAATCTCAACAGGTTTCAGAAGGAAGCCCAGCATATTGTGCTTGCTTGTTGACTCAAATTAAATTCATGGTGTAGGAAATAGGGTCAACGTCTTGATTAGAAAAAAGACATTTCTGCTTCCTGTGATTTATACATGTTGTTCCCACACTAAAAGTGTCACCTGGATGACTGATCCCTGAAATTCACCCCATCACATTTTCTTTTGATGCTTTTTACTGAAAACAACTGCTTTCCCCAGCCAACTAGTCATTAATTTCAACTATAGTAATGAACCTAATTGAAATATATAAAAGGAAGAGACATTTTAAATATACCAAGTATTTTGCAGAGCCTTTCAAAATTTCCTTTGCCTTTGCTCCCTTGGTGTTCCATAGGTAATAAACCTCTGCTCACTTTGAAGGTTGAAAGTAAATATTATTTATTTCCTTGCATTCATTGCTCCTGGGTGCTCATGCAGGTTCTTCTCCCTTACAGCAGGTCTGCATGAGCACACCTGCCCACTGCCTCAACACTCCTGCAGCAACACTGCCACCCCATTAGGACATCTAGAGCAGCCCAAGATAATGTGTGTACAGAAACCAGGAGCAAGTTTTCCAAGCTATTTAACTCTGAATTGTAATGAATAGTGAGAAGCTTCTTTCATTTTATAAGCAAGAGTAAGTCTTTGCAAACAAGCTGGCATGATTGCTACACATGATTTCAGGTCTGGGTAAGTCTGCAGCACTACCTCCAGTAACAAAGACATGGCTGGCATGAATTCCCACTGAAATTTTATCCCTTTTACACCAAAAATCAGCTGGTTGGCTGGCAATCCCAGGCAGGTAGCTATGACAGATGGGAAACTCAACCCATGAGGAGGAAAAGCTAAATCTGAGAGAGGGACTGGTGGGTTGAAAAACTGCCCCCAGGCAAATCTCACTGCCAACAGGGCACCCCAAAGTTGGCGTGTCTGAGAAAGAGCCCATCTTACACTTAGAGTAAGGCATACAACTTGTGCACACTCCCTTTTTCTTATTACATGATCTTGTTGTAATTAAGCCATTCTTAGTTTGGAGTTGCAATTTTCTGTATTCAACCACTGACCAAAGATCACAGAGAAAACGTCTGTAAGTCTTTAACAAAACCATGAATGATGAGCAATTGTAGTCTAGAGGAAGGAGGAAGACTGTAGGTCAGTTTGTGAGTAGAAGAATTAAGGCAACTGCACCTCAGGGTAGGAGAGAAATGTGTCCTGGATAGACTCAGGGACTGAGCATGAAAAGAACAGGAACATGTGTAAATCCTGACTGAAACAAGCTGGCAGATGCAGTCTTAGGTGAACTGATCTCACTAAGGAGTACCCTGGGCCTACCCCCTGTATGTGTCTCTTAATAGAGACCCACTGATATGTTATTATTTAACTATAGTGTTAAAGACAGCCCTGTAAACCCTCTCCTTGGAAGATGAAAATAACAGCACTACAATTATACAGGAGATAAAAAAGCAAAGGGTATTACTTACCCGCAGTATTTCTTCCACACAGCTGGAGTCATTGGGAAGGGCAACCTAGGTTTAAAGAAAAAAAAGAAATGTTTAGTCAGGTGCTGGATGCAAAGTTCAACCACACAGGTGAACAGCTAACAAGCAACTGCCTCTGTTTGAAGATTGCTGTATCCATGCTTGCTGCCTACCAAATTTTCCAGTTCAGATCAACATAAATCATCAGCAGGACCCATTTTGTCAAAAGTTGTTTTTTTCTTCCACGCTGCTTTGTGTTACTAACGACACTTTTGAAGCAATAAAGTACTCTGATTTCCTCACAGTTGAGAACTGGCAGTGAAATTGCCTGAAACTTCTGTAATTGAAGAAGATCCCACTGTTACTCCTATCGGCAGCCTTCAGAGAGAGGGCGAGGTTTGGTTTAACTTGCCACATGCTGCAGAGAAGGACAGAGGTGATAACAGGAGAAAGCTGTTATCATCAACTATCTTATCCTACAGCTTAATAGGCTAACAGCCCAGACAGCTCTTAAAACTTAAACATATACTGTAGTAAAATACTGGTTGGACTATAAGGGTGGTTGCTGATTTTGTTGTCCCTCACTCCATCAGCCTGTTGCAGGTTCAGTGTCCTCTGCAGCCTGCACAGCACACAGGCATCCACCTCCAGCGGCCTGACAGCTGCTCCTTCTCCCCTCAGAAAGATTCAATTTGTCTCTGCACCCAGCCACACCCATGCACACGCACAGAGATGCTGCTAATACATTCCAATTGAAAATACTTGTTAAATGGTACTTACAGCATTTGCCACAATCCTTCATTCTAAGGATATGAACAGGTACAAAATCTTTAAATATCATGAACAATTACAGAAACAACAGGCAGATGCGACCTGTAAGTACAGCCACTCTGTGGCACTTGCAGAGAGCTATGGTGGGCTCTTATCGTGGGGTAAAGCAGGAGAGGAAGAGACAATATTCAGGAAGGTACCAAAGCACAGGTAAGTCCTTTGTGCCATAAATATTCAGGGAGACTTTTCTGTCTGATTCTTCTACCTCATTGCCCTTAGTAACTGGTTTGGTGAAAGACAGTCATGACTAAACTTAATCCCTGTTATCCTAATCTGCTACAGAGCTTGACCAAAGCACTGACCATGGCCTTCTGCCCACACTTCAGCCAGCACTAAGCCTCATGGATAAATCCACACAGCTACAGAAGTCAAAGACCATAGCGAACTTTTAGGATCACCAAGCTCATGCTCTGCTAATGTAGCCCCCTATCTTCTGGTACTATGGCTAGTCTGACCCAAAAACTGTAGGGAAATGGGTCTCCCACTCCTTCCCTTAATGAAGTATGGAGTGTTGTAAATTACTTGGTACTTTCCTTATAATGGTTAAAATTTTGCTTTCAGTGTCAACTCAGCTTTTCTGTAAAGCCCTTCCCATTACTAGAAGTAATCCATTACTTCCCTTCACATTTACACCATACACAGATATGCACTTTTTTTCAAATGCTCTATGTTCAACTTTTACCTTCTTTCCTGATAAACCAGATTTTCCTCCCCTTTGGCTTATTTCATCACTGTTCTCTGAATTCCCAATAGTTCATCAGTATCTTGGTAAAGGATTACCCAAGAGAATATGACTACACCACAGGGATGTTAGTGATTTTTATCTATTATAGATTATAACTTTCCACAATATCACCTTAAAACTGTCAAACAACCAAAAAAAAGGAACCTTACCTTGTGTCCCCAGTTTCTACTCAGCTCAAATTACCTAACAAGTCTGGCTGAGAACTGCCCATGTGTGGTCAGCATAAACTGCAACAGACATGCAGTCCACCCTTACACGACAGGACTTGGACTTGATGGGACTTCCTTCATCTCCCTACTTAAATCACTTTTTTCTCTCTCAATAAAGTTCTATGCTCCTCTGTGTTTTCCATTCCTCATACCAGCTCCCCATTCAGTGAGGAATATGGTTAATCAAAGGTTAGCAAGCAGGGGTATTACTGCGCTGTGCAGTGGGATAGAACACGTGTCTCTAATACACGCCTCATTTTTTTTTCATTGAAAAACTAATATGTTGGAATATGAGAAAACAAAACAAACAGTCCTCCAAAAAGCTCACAGTGAACACATCAACCACAAAATTTCTCACCGCAGAAACAGGAGCAGCCCAAAATCCAGCTGAGTGAGTCAGACTGGGAAGAGTGAGAGCAGCAGAGGTACAGAAGCTCTCTTTCTTTAACACCCTTCTCTACCATTACACATGCCAGCTGTAATGGTTAGCCAAGGTACCATGTGTATTTCTTTGTTTAGGAAAGTGATGACTGTGTCCCTCACTATTAATACAGGACAGAGCTTGTTCTTGGTTGTCTCACAGTCCTCTCCCAATTCACATCCCTGTTTAAGTTTATGTTACTTCAGAACTAATGATGATAATAACAGTAAACATACCATTTTACTTTAATAAAGCCCACTATATATTATGCAATTGTAACCAGCTTCTGCTGGCAGCACTTGCTAATAACTTTAAATGCTCATGCATCAATTTAATTGTGTTAATGGCAAAGAAGATTTTAATGGCTTGACAGAACTTTTGTTCCCTTTGGCATTGCTTTGTTTTGAATCATTGGTATTAAAGTAATGCAAGATGTCAAAGTGCTGTGATTGTCATATAGGGAGATCCAAGTAGAAGAGAGCACAAAGAGGAAAACATTTAGATTGATGCAAACATTAAAAGAATAATTATTACAACATGGCTATCAGAGAGAAGATCAATGTAAGAGTCTTTCAGTACATTACTATTAATGGATTTCTAAAGAAATGAGACCATTTTTCTAAATTCGTGCTGCAGTTGCACATTTTAAGAGACTTGAAAGGCACAGATCTATTAGAAATTTAGAGTGTCTTGAAAAGAAAAGAAAAAAAAGAAAAAACAACCTCTCAACCTTTCAAAGTGTGAATTAAAAATTGCAAGTTTAATTGTCCATAAACACTCGCATTCAGCTAACAAGTGTGAGTGGGCCCACATGGCACACCATGGCATCCAAGCACAGATTCACTGGGACAGAATGAAACAGAGCAGATACAATATTCATCACTTTCCCAAGCGCTAGTGCTATAACAAATTGGTATTAGAATTGCCATTAATAAACTGCCACGATCCTCTTGTAGTTTAGTCAAGATTGGACATTCATCCCATACTACTACTTTCCTAATCTAATAAAAATCAAGCATTTTAGGACCCATTATGTGATTCTCCATCCCCTCTCTCTCCTCTTCAGCTTGCATCAGTAATCAGAGTCTAAAAAGGAGGGCACAGTTTACACTTGTGCATGCTCTCAGTGCTTTTCTTCCCTTATGAGCAGCATGGTCTAACTCAGCTGAAAGGACAGATTTCAGGAACTTGGCTTCTGCAAGACTGAGTGGTTGCAATTCACATCAGGAGCTCTTCTCTCAGCCAGCAGTGCATTCACAAACCCCCGGCTGAAGAACAGCACATAAGCTGCAGACAGACGTCCTGAGGTAATAAAACTTCAATCAAAGCAAGATTTCACAACAGCTACATGCTACACTGAACTCATCTTCCAATTTCCTTTTAATATGGCAGACCTCTTTTGCATCAAAATGCTTCATGTTTACTTTCAAATATTGCTTGCTAAAAAAAAAAAAAAAAAGGAAAAAAAGAAAAAAAAAAAAAAAAAAGGAAAGGTCAGATGATCAAATATTCCACCTAATACAAGCCAGTATTCTACAGCTTTCTTCACTTTTTGGTCTCACAGGAGAGAGGAGAGCGCTTAAATGATGTGGAACCAAAGGGTTTAATGTATGGCTTGGGTGGCTCAGTACTGAACTTTAAAGGGAGGGAAGGAGGGCAGAAATCTAGGAGTGAGGAAATAGTAGCCTTTAATGTTATACAGATCAAATGACATTGGGTGAATGGCTACAATATCTGATGAGTCACGTTGGTCTAACCTTCCATTTATTCATTCTACAGTTCCTTGACTACTCTTACCTCCTGGACAATTTATAACCTGCATGAGATCAGATTTTGTTTTCGTGGCTCAGAAATATCATACAAAGACTCTTTTCCCTGTAATTTACATCCAACAGCAGACATTTCTCAGAAATGCTAGCAACAGAATCTTCCAACAGACTTGTGAAAATAGTTCTGAAAATTCAAATGTAGTACCATAAAGCAGAAATACACCATGAATAATGTCTTTCCCAGAACTGACCGACTACATTTTCATCTGTATAAACTGTTCATGAACAATCCCCCTGGTTTTATTGATGCACAATTGGCATTCAACAAGTAATCTCTTCTTCCTATCTTTGTTTTATTGAAAAGGTAAGTGTAGCATGGAAAATGAATGTAGGAGTCCACTGATTTCTTGCACATGACCACCTATGTGCTTATACATCAAGAGCTCAGCTTTCCTTGTCATCTCCTTTATCAAGGAATCCATTTTGAGTCTGGGGAAATGAAGCTCGTGCTACTGTTTACTCCTTCAAACACAAATTGATTTTTCACTTGCCAGCATGAAAAGATCCTGTGCATGAGCCTTGATTGATCATTTCCAGTGTGCACCACACAGTGATATGAGGAAAACACTTAGAAAACCAGAAACAGCAAAAGGAGGACAATCAGCAGAGGCCTTGTCCTCTGAGTGCCTTCAGCTCCTGGCAGGCTTCCCATTAACAGAGAGTGCTTGGTTTTTCTGATTTTTTTCTGATTAATACAAGTGGGAAATGGATGGGGCTGTACAAAGACTAGCAGAATTTCCAGATACAACACACTGGACTAGATGATATTTGAACATCCTCCCAACCTGTATGAACCTATGGTTCAATTCTTGCAGTATGCACATTACAGATCTGAGAACACGCAATACTTCACCTGCACTTGTCATACACACCCGTGTCTTTCCAACACCACCTTTCCTTTGACTTCCATCAGTATTTTCTTGCACACTCAGGCTTCATTTCTCCACTTCAATGGCTCCGAACATTCCCCTCAGCTGCCATCTGACTACACATTTCTTCTCCTGAGAAGATTGTTCCATATTTACTTCAAGTAAAGTTCACAGCACTGCTCAGAGCCCACTGCCCAAACCTCCTTGGATTGTTTCACAGCTCATGATCCTGCTTCCTTTCTCAATACTATGTTCAAAAAGTGTCACTCATGTCAAAGGCACCTGGAATAGATGCCAGCTAATCTCACTAGCTGGGAGGCTCTTGGCTCTTCCTTACTTACCTTAGTGCAAATGTGTAAGAATGGAAGCAGCAAAAGAGCAAGGAGTGAATACTGCAATCTGACGGCATGGTTTTTCTGGTGAATTTTATATTCGTGGAGATATCACCAACATACTTTAGGACTGTATGTTTGCATTTTGGAGGAAACTGAATGAAGTCAAACATGGTGGTATTAAAACAAACAAAAAAAAAAAAACCAAAATAAACAAGCCCAAAATTGCTCCCTTGGTACTCAAATACATACATTTGTTTTTCACAGGCTTATTCATTTTCAAGGGAGCCATTTGAGTCCTAAATAATGCATATCCACTGTTTTCTTTTAGTGGCTCCACCATCCTGGAACCAAAATACCATGAGAAGACTATATTTCCCATTATTTTAACCCCAGAAATATCTCCTGGGGCTTATTAAAATGTCTGTGGAAATAGATACTTTTCTCACATATAAAAAATTAGGAGAGAAAGAAAAACTATTGCCTAAAACAAAATACAGAAAGCTGCTCCTCTGTTCTCTTTTAATACAAATACTGCAGAAACTGTGCAAAATATGCATTTACTGGAGAACCTGAAAACACGAAAGAGTTTTAAGGAGAGAGTTAATTCATTTGTTGAGCTAAGGCAGCCTGGCCTGCAGTCAGAGCTGCTCTTCCAGAGGTGGCCAGAGAAGTTTATGCCTTTTCCCCCTAGTAAAGCACCTTATCTAGGAAAAACAACTTACTAGTGTGGTCCAAAATGTGACTGAATCAGACTCACACTGATTTCAGTGACCTTCCAAAAGGTCTCTAGCTCAGAAGCCAAAGCTGCCCACAATGGGTACCTTTAGTTTCATACAAAAGCCAGTGACTCTTGTGTGCTCGTCTCCAAGAGCCAGACAAACCTGTGCAGTCACACCAGAGGGGTGACTAACCCCACACTGAAAGGATTCAGTTTCATCTCCCTACAAAGAACTCAGCTTACAACAACCTTTTTTACCAGTCTGAGCAAGCCGAACTACAAGGATAATGTTTTTTTTTCACTGGCATTTAGTTCTGCTACAGCAACTTTTAAACCAGACTGACCTGGATGTGACAATTACACTTTTCTTGTTCTTCTTGGTATATGTTGAATTTACTTCATTTTTTTCTTTTTTAATTTCTCTGGTGTTTTCTTTTAACAACACCATTTCAGTGTTGATCAGCATGAAACAGTCTCCATGAAAGCACAATATGCTGATGCTCAATTTAAACTCAATGGTTCACCATTGTTTTCATGCAGTAAATTGCCAAACTCTATTAGAGAGAGAAGACTGATAAAGTGATCTCTCACTTCAAGGTCTCCTGGGAGTTTCTTAATGTAGGTAAAGCTGCACATTTTTCTTATGGAATATTCTGAATGTAGTATTTTAGAAACTCACCATAATGATAATACCAGAGTATCTGATAATGTCAGTATTAAGCCAGGCTCCAACAAAACTGACTTTTGCAGTACTTAAATTATGATCAAAACACTGGCTGGCATAAAGGCTGTTACAAGCATTTAATACTGACAAAGAGCAAGGAAAGTTGGAACATCAAATTTCTTTTTCTTCCTTGCTCTCTTTTGGTTCCTCCTCCTATTATAACTTCAAGTACTTATTTACTTACATACATTTTCTTATGTGTCTTGGCATTTTCACCTTATTCTGGAAAACATTGCCTTATACATTTCCACTAAAGTGATGACAAAAGGCGCCCTGACCTAAAATGCCACCGTGCACTTGTCCACTTGAAACATCAAAGCCTGACTAACAGACTGTGCAACCCACTGCCGCAGTGAGATATGTGGTGTGGCAGAAATAATGATCAAGTGTCTGTTTCTTGTCTTCCTTTTGCCAGTGTGAATGAAATGTAACTTTTCCTAAGACAATGAAGCAGCATAAAAGGCATGAAGGGAGCTTGGCTTACAAGTCCACTTGCCCTCAGTTAGGGGAATGTAAATTGTACACCATATTTATTCTCAGTGTAACCCCTTGAGTAGGACCTCTTGGAAATCATGCAAAATCCTTTACTGTACCGACAGAGCTGTCTAAATTTACTATAAGTCGGAATTGGATCTCCTTTAAATCTATTTCACATTAGTGGAATGTGGTGTCTGTTCCAAGTATGTGCCAGCACAAGAGCAGCATCAGGCAGGAGCTGTGCAAATTCCTGCTAAAATAGTACCAAAGTCACCAGGTCAGACTGTGGCCTTGGCAATGGGACTAAAGCTTCCCTGATGTCAGTGAGGCTCCATCAATGTAACCTGAAGTATTATTTGACCCTGCGAATTCAGACTGTAACATTTCTTTGGAGGTTTTAAAGAGGAACCTTCTTAAACGTGTGTTTACATCTGACAGTACCCCTACTGTGGCTGCAAGGATGCAGTGGGTGGTTGCGTTGGTTACCTGTTTCACTTCTGCTTTTTAAAGTATGAGTGTCCTCACAGAAAAATGTACTCCTGGGTATAATTTGCACAGCAGCTCACACAGCTGCGAGGCCCTTGCTGGGACCCAAACTAATTGCTCAGAGCTTGTTTGCAAATTAGTTGTTTTCATACATCCTTCCACCACAGTCACAACTTGCAAGCCATGACCTCAGACTGTCTTCGAAATAGAGGACTAGAATTCAAAGGGCAAGGACCTGTTCCTGCTTTGAGGGAAACGTGTTCTGAAATATCTTAGGGTTTAAATACCAATCTCTTAGCATAACTACTCTACATAGATACATTTTTAACACAAACTTCAATCAAATAAATTAAATTATTTTAGGAAATAAAATCTATTTGCCTTTTATTAATACAAAGTAGCACAATTATTGAATATGTTTTTATTGTGATTGCATCCAAACTCAGAGTATATTAAGAGCCAGATCTTATGCTCATTAAATAGTAAGAAACACAATTATCCCAACTGCCACTGAATGTCATGGTTATCTACAAAAGGGGATTTAAATAACACTTTTTGGACAGTACAGAACTTAGAACAAGGAAAATCTGATTTTGAATGGGATCTTTATGGCCTCTCTTTTAGTTACATTTCTAATTAAAATGCTTTGATCTATTAATGCCAAGGGACACTGCTAAATGTATTCAATGCAGAAGTTGCATACTTTTCCTGAGCTCCCCAAATCTCTTAGATCTGTGTGCACTTATGCTGTGTGCAGTTAAACTGCTCACTAAAATGAAAAGATATCTAAGAATAACTCACTTCCATTAGATTTATAAATCACATTAATTAATTCTACATCTCCAGTGGTGTAGAGACCAAACTCTAATGCGAGATCTAATTAAAGAAAAGGGAAAAAAATTGCAATTGAAACACAGAAGTAACTGTTTAGCCTCAAATTAATGAGGCGCTATGCTAAGCAAGAATGTCCATAAATCCCTAATGAGGATTTTAAACACATTAAAACTTCCTAATACAAAGTGTTTGCCTTCCTTTTATCCAATAACAAATAAGCCAATAATTTTCTGCCTCTAAATGACACTATTAACTGTCATGGCATGTTTTATTTGACAAACCCTCCATTCAAATACAGTAAAACCAATTAATTTGCCTGCTGTGAAATGTGTTTCTTGATAGCTTTTATGTGATTTTTCTTCTCAAAGAAATGTAAATAGGAAGTCAATGTAGGTGCCTGATTTTGCTTAAAAATACGATGCAATAACTATAGATTTTCTAGTCAGTTTGCATTTCAAATGAATTGAAAGATAACCTCCATTTTCAGGTCATCAATCACATAATGGTCTCCTGATAAGTAAACAGTTACAGAGTAATAGTTTTATTACCAGCGAAACGGCCCCATATTTGAGCTGTGATAGTTGCAAAATTACCACTTTGTTCCTTTATAAATAATGGTTTGCAGTGGGGCCACTTGGCCTCTGCCACCCCTGGCACCCACCATGGGCAACAGAGAGAGCCCTCGGAGCCCACACTACAGTGAAACCACACGCCTTGCAAGGGGGAAGATGGTGATGTATTACATTTTTTCTTTTTGGTCAGAAAAATCTATAGAACAAATAAAAGATAATTCTGTGGTTTCAATGGTCCCCTGGGCCCCACTTAGCAGATCTCAGCAGAGCAAAACAAGACTGTGTTACAACTGCCCCACATTAAGCAGTACCTGAATCTCTGAAACTCTTTCAAGGTTCTGCAACTGGGAGGATCAGCCTGCTGAAAAGTACATGTCACATGCCAGAAGCAGGCTTTTGTCTGTGCCCACTACATGAACTGAAGGAAAAGCAGAGGCTAACACCCTGCTTTATGGGGCCTAACTGAATGCCAATTAATCTTTACAACATATGGACAGTCTCACCAGCTCTTGCAGTGCATCATGATTACGTGGAGACTGTGGTTTCTTTGCCTTATGATGGAAACCCAACTGGAAAAAATCCCATGACCCCCCCCCCCCCCCCCCCCCACCCAGAACAAGGAATTAAATAAAACAAAGATTTACCAGTGCTGAACAGGACACAACCACTCATTTATTTAATCATCTGTAATGGATTACCAAGCAGAACTGTGTAATTTATGTAGCGTGCCATGACAGCTGATTTTCAATTTGCACTGTCCTGTGTGCGTGTTTCTTATTGAAACAAGCAAAGCAAATCTGACTTTGCTGGTGGAGCAGTGCCAAGGCTGCCTGACACGTGGGGAGGGCAGGGGACAAGTGGGGCTGGGGTGGATCAAAGGCAGCAAAGGTGCTCTGGAGCTCTGTCAGCCACTGTCCCCCAACTGAGACACAGCCCCAAGCCCACATTTGCTTCTTTTTCCCGAAAGAAATTCCTGTTACTATTGCTACAAATTTTTGCATAGTGACCTTTTCACAGGGATGTCTGGAGAAGCAATTTATATTTATACATTATCATCATACAAAATTATATAAGTATGTATTCAGATAAGAGAAAAATGTATTCTGCAAATATCTGTATTTTGCTCCTTAACCACAATCTTATTTAATAAGCTTAGGAATTGAATTGCAGCTTCAAAAAGTAAATTGAAGAGACCTCTTGCCCTGCCTCAACAGTGAGAAAAACATGGTCTTTCTATGCACTCTCAGCTAATAAAAATTCCCAAATTAAACTTTAAAAATATTTAAGTGAACTATCCTTGACACAGTCAAATATCAGGAAATCAATTTCAAGTTGATTGAAATCAAGCTTTTGTGCTTAAGGTACTGCATATTGTAACCTGTATTTTGCTCATTTTGCAAGCCAGTGTTCCTGAAGGTTGAACTGAGTTCCAGCTCTCCCAAAAGCAGCTGTCTGCATCTAATTTCAATGACAAAATGTAAATAAAAATATTTATATTTTTGAAAACAATCTGATATGATATCCCACATCAACAACTTTTACATCTACTTCTTAATCGAGACATTGAATTGGGCTAAGACCACCTGACATTATTTCACTTCTGACCTTTTCAACTGTCAAAGCAGACAGATTTTTATCCTACAAGATTCGAGCCAAAGCCTCAAAGGTGCAGTGCTAGAGCATTAATCCATTTCACTAGACAGTCATTGAAATTATAATTGAAAGTTCAACTTACTTTAGCATTTTATGCTGAAATACTTCTGGCAGCCCAGGGCAGAAAGTCGAAATCTGGTTTCCAATGGAGACCATTTCCAATGGTTTTAAAATGCTGGCAGTGAAATTCCTTATTGTCAAAGAGATCAGCAGATGCCTGCTTCCATTAATTTACTTTCTGTGACTGTTGCTCACTTCAGGAAGCATTTTCTTTACCTAAGGATGCTGACCTGCTGCCAAATCCCATCAGAAATGGACAAGGAAAGGCACTGATTTGTTAGGAGACTGGGGACACCCCAAGAAAAGCCCCTACAGCAGCCAGGACAGATCCCATCCCTGCATTTATTCTGACCAATAGCATAAGCAGAAAAACAAATCTGCACAAGAGACATGACACAGACCTGTAAGAGGTCCAAATTCAAGCCAAATAACCTGACCTATGTGCACCACCTCCAGAACCTGAAGAATCACTAGACAGCTTTTCCTCTTCACCATAAGGTGTCATAAAGGCAAAAGGAATCTGAAATTTTGAATCTGAACATAACAGCACCATTTAAAGCAGTCAGTGGGCTGTAAATCATTTGTTCTGGTATTCTGGAGCTGCCCAGGGGTCTTTGGCCAGGAAGCTCCATATAAAGAGCAGTTGTTTATTCTTAGACTAATCTCAAAAGCTATCTAAACAAGCTTTACAGTTAACTTAGAAGACACGTTTCATAAAGACTAGACACTTTTTTTTTTTAATTTTTGAAGTTGGGATTGACTAGTAATTCTTTATTCTATTTCTGGCATCTCATCCAGAGGCTAAATGCTGCCTGTTTGGGAGGAGGAAGGGAGAAAAGGGGACATTAGCTCTAATACCTGCTACGCAATGATAGGTCATTTTATCAATGCTTTCTAGACTACTGTTGTACTTGCTCTATAAATTCTACTGTCTTTATCTGCACAAGGCCCCTTAAATCCTTAGTGCCAGGATATGAACCCGTTAATTCAAAGTACTGAGAAATAATTCTGCTGCAATGAATGAGCAGTGGGAAGAAAGCCACATTTACTGGGGGTGTGCTGGGTCTCCTTGAGGCACAGCCATCTCAAGGCTCAGCTCTCAAAGTCACACCATTAAGGCAATGAGTAAACAGAGCAGGACAATGCAAATCTCACAGAGGGCATCAGAGACAAACACCAGAATTGCAAGATACCTTTGGGACATAAGCAGTGACATTACCAAGCCCTCTGTACCCTTGTAAAAGGTGACTTGGCACTTCCTGCATCAGAGAGAATTTGGGAATTTTCATTTTGCTAGATGTGTACTGCAGCTTTGGGTTAGTTAATTAATGCTGCATTTCTATGTTTAGACATTTGTAGAAGCACAAGAAGCAACAGATAACTTGCCATCACCTAGATAGAGCAGAAAATGGTGGCTTGGAGCTCCTCAGCAGAATGGTGTCACATAAGAGTGACATACATACACAAAGCTGTATACAACTGGAGATTCCTGACTGCTGTAAATGTCAATCCTCAATAAATGGTTTGACCTTTTTTATCTATTATTTCCATTTTATGACTGAAATCAGGTCTGACACACAGAGCATTTCAGGGGAATAAAGGCAGCTTGGGGATGACTTTGCAGTCTCATGTCTCACATCACACCCCTGAAATGCATGATCTCCCCAGAAGGACAATGCTGTCTTGGCGCTCAAGCCCCAGGGACCTCCAGCATCCGTTTGCTGGCTGACCTAACAAGCCAATGAGCCCATTATCAGCATGTCTCTGAAAGCCAAGGAGGTTTCTTTCAGTGGAACTGCTTAAAGCACATAGCAGCTTCATCTTAGAGAAGTTATTCTTCAGGCATTTAATTGAGATATTCCATGGGCAGTGTCACTTTCTGGGTGAACCCACTTCTGCACTGACTACAGACAGAGGCCTGGGTCAGCACTGGGCTTAACTGGGGAGTCTCAGCTAAAGACTGAAAGTTAGGGGAATTAAACATGGATCACAAACACCACAACTGTGCAGCAGGCTCGTGTGCCAGGCTGAACTCACAGTGTAGAAATGGAAACAGATGGGGAATAAATTCCCCATCAGACAGTGACTTGGAGATCTGAATGCAAGATTGAGAGCCAACCACTCCTGTTAAGCCAGACAATGAGCAATTTGTTGCTTAACGATAATTTTGAATTGGAGGGAGGAAGGCGAATTGCTTTGATTTGGACTTAAAACAATATTTTAAAAACCTTACAGAAAGATGAAATTTTGAAGTTTTTTGATGATTTAAAAAAAAAAAAAAAACAAACAAAAAAAACTCCCAAAAAACAACCAAACAAAATGGAGGGGTTTCCTACTGATTTCAGCCTGTTAAATCACTTTCATGAAGGAAACAAAATAAAATAATAGCAGGAGTTCCATAAAGAAACAATGCAGAATTTGTTTTAGTAAATATTAAAGCTAATTAGGAAAATGCCTAAATGCCTGCTCCTGATTGTCACAATTTCCTAGAATTTTTAAAACCCAGTAAAATAAAACAATATTAAAAGAAGTGGCAGCACTGCTAAAATTGATCTTTCGATGTAGAAGCTGTGTCCCACAAGTTGCAGAGCTGCAAGGCTCAATTTCAGGCTTTCCTCACCAACAGTTTTGCCAGTGGGATAACAGAAAATCCAGTTTCCCTTCCACATACAACTCAGTTTATTAAAATCACAGCATTGTTGCAGGGCTAAATGTGTGGGTGGTGTTTTGTCACAAATGCTTCTGTTTGTGTGCAACCAGTAAGCTCAACAAAATGAAATGGAAGAAACGCTCAGATATTATCAGATTGCCAGATTTTTCTCTTTGGCTTTTCCAGAGAACAGCCCTGCTTTAACTGGCTGAAGAGAAAAAGCTTTTGTATCTGAAATGGCCAGAAGAGAGAAGAAGCTGGCAGAATGATGTCTTCCTAGGTGAGGACAGTCCAAGACTTAATTCCATGTGTCAGCTCAAGATAACACACAGTCACATGCACATGATCTCATCAGCCCTTCAGGAGAGAGGATTTCTCACTTGATGTTTGGTAATATTATTTTAGAGACTTTTTTAATATGCTTGCAAGAACACACAAACAAGGGGAAAATGCCATGTGAACCTCAATCTAGATACAACTTAAAGGGATATGTAATCATTATAATCAGAGTAACTGCAGCATTATTAATTGTGAGAGGAAAAACAAGGAAAGGACAATCAACCCATAGGAATTCCAAGTTGGCAGAAGGCCTCACTGTCTATCATCACTGTTCACATCTCTCCTAAGCCTGCAGCCCTGTGTTTACACATGTGCCCCACTTGGGCCAGCAGTGTACCCAATACGTACCAGCTCTTTGTGTTACTCAACCAAATAGGGTGAAAAACGTTCCTGCTGCCACCTCTGTGCTGCCACCGTGAGCTGCTCCGAGGGCTCGTGCCCATCCACCCTCCCTGGCCTCCAGCAGCCAGGCAGTGAGATGGTTCCTGATACAACACTGGGGTAGGTTTTGCAAAAAGGCATTCCAGAGCTTTGTACTGACTCAAAGGGAATTCAGGGTCAGTTACTAGATCACTTCTCATTTCTTGAGACACTGTAGGCATTTCCAGTGCTCCTGCCCTGGATGTCTCTCTGCAGGGACCCCAGGTAGGGGTTCCCCAGCAGCCTCAGGGCAAACCTGACCTGGTTTCTGTTGCTTTCCCCAGCTCCATCAGGGTTCACTGGTGCAGCAGCACAACCTGAGCTGCCTCACACGAGTTGCCCTTTGGCTCCCACTGCAGCAACCTGCCAACCCTAAAATCCAGGAGCTGGCTGCATCAGCAAAAGGGGTCATGCAGGTTTGGAAGGTTTTCTTTTAAATAACAAAAGCAAAAAACTTTAGGAGTTGATTCTCTGTTGTAACATGACAGCTAGAAGGGAGGTAATAAAACTGTGCTGGCACAAGCTCCCTTCTCAGAGATGGTCTGGCCAAGCTCACAAAGGAGTGCTGGCTGCCGGTCCCTGCTGAGCCATGTGCGTGTCCCTGTCCCTGCTCCCCTGCAAACTGCCACCCCTGCCCAGAGCCTGCTCAGGCCCCCAAACACAGCCCAAAGCCACCCTCAGCCTGCCCTCAGCAGGGTCAGAAAAACTAACAATCAGAGCTTTCTTTTCAGCCATGAAAGCATAAACTCTGCAGTGCTTGACAGCAGCATGCGCTCCCAGCAAAGCCATCAGCCTTTCCAAGCCTTAGGGAGGGACAGAGATACTTGTGGGATTTTATATATAAAGTCATACGTTTGTGTAAATACTCAGATGATTTCCATATATGCCCACTAGCCACACAATGCAATAATAAATTATTTCAATAAATGGCATTACTCTAAGAAAGCAAGAAGGATGAATATAATTGCACAAGGTTTAAACAGGATGTAAATCAGTGTGAAAAAAACACAAAAAACCCCCAAGTTAACATGAAGCTGTTTACTCCTAGAGAATCTCCACTGCTCTAACATTTCAGCAATAGCCTCCAGTCGTGAGCGTGCTGCAGGAAGTAACAGAGAGCGGTTCAGCAGATGAAACAAAGAGGACCTAATTACCATGCGAAGCACAACATCCTTCAGATGTGATGAGAAACGTGACTGCATGAAAAACTGGTCCTGGGGAAATTTCAAAATATGACCACCCAAGCATAAAGAAGAGAGTGGTGAAAACCAGAAAAATTGCAACATGAGGGTATAGTATTTCTATACAAAGAATATGAGTTTAAAAACATTTACATATAGATATTGTGCATATACACACAGCCATATGCACAGAGACCAATACAAGGAACTGTGTAATTGTGGATGAAAGCTTATAAGCATGTAAAAGCTTTCTAACTACATGCTACATATTAATAAAAAAATCACATAAATTTTTCTTCTGTTGATTCATGGAGATCCTTGACAGAAAAGCAAACAAACAGCCAAATGCATGAAAAATAACCAAGCAGCCTGACAATCCAGCACTATCCTTCCACTTTCATCATACTTGATCCCTTAATATTCATTTTTTTCCTACAGTTCCACAGTGTGAATGTAAATAATTTATGAATATTGGCCATAAATTATTTTGGGGGGTTATTGTGTATGTGTTTTTGGTTTTGTTTTCTTAAAGAAGATGAACATGGATGGTAAGAACTGACATCTTGGCACAAGGTAAAGCCTTAATTCTCAGTTTGAGGTAGAGTAGTTGTGTCATTTGCACAAAAGTTCAGGAGGTATTTAAAGCCACAGCAGAGAAAAGGCTGGCTTGTGCTGCAGCTGGGCCCTGCACAGGGTCTGCAGGTCACCTCTGCCAGCCACAAGAGCTCACACGGGTTTGGCACCAGCGCAGCTGGGGGGATCGGGGCCCCCAACACCAGTACGATGTGAGGCTGTGCTGGAGAATGGAATTACTCACTCCAAGTGGGAAAATACAGGGTACCAGTTCTGACTGTGATCTATGAAAGCATGCCCCTTTGGACAGGCAATTACTAAAAAAATAGTATCTCCTGAATGTCCTTCTGCTAGAGAGCCAGAGCAAGGCAGATGTTAACCTGCTCATTTAGGACCCCATCCAGGAGGTGTGGGTGTGGGGGTGTGTGTACAAAGCTGATGGTGCATCTTGAAAGGGTGTTCAAAGTGTGCAAAAGCTGAGAAATAGTTTGCAAATTCCTTGGCACAATCAATAGTGCCCTCCAGTTCCAGATTCCCTTTATCGATGACAGACTCTCTTGTTGCAGTGATTAGAGATTCTACATCTTTTAATCACAAAGAACGTGACAACTACACCCTATCTATAGCTTTGTGATTTACAGCAATTGATGCACTATCATAATTGCATTAGTGCAGTGATAGGTTTTGGGTGTTACCCAAGCAGCTGAATTTAAATACAGTTGTGTTTGTGACAAACTGACAAGAAAAATCTCATGTTTGAAGCCAGCACTGATTTTAACCCATTCAGCTTCCCTTGACTCACACCACTTGTTAGTGACAGGGATGAACCATTCTTTTCCTGCCTCACTAATTCTAGCCATAAAAAAAGGGAAAGCTGACACGTGGACTAAACAGAGAAGGTTGTCTTATGTATGTGTTAACAGATATATAAGTTTCAGGAGCAACACCTTCTAATAAATTATTCAACTCATTTTGCTTTAGTGAGTATAGCTGTGTGCAGACCTTATTTTGCACCTTTTTAGACAATTCCTCAGTTTATACCATGAAGTCATCTGAACACTGATGCTTCTTTTTGATTTCAGGGGATTTGTTTGTTTTATTTTTAGCCTGATTCCTGAAGTAAGAGACACCCACGGATTGTAGTAATGGGAGTCTGAAATAATGCATGTGTTTGTGCTCTCATACAAAAAGGGTGTTCAACTCACCCCTGCTGTCCAGCATCAAGGTCAAATATACGGAAACTCTTCGGAGTTTGAAAAGAAGGCAGTGGGGGAGAGGAGAAGGACCCTACTGCTGTCCCATTTCAGGAAAAGCTAATAAAGCTCACCCTTTGTAAGATATCAGAGGATCCACATGAGAGAGAGACATTACAAGCCAGGCTTCATTAGCTCCTCTGCTCACAGAGTGACTTCTTTTTATGAGAGAACAGAAGATTTCAGTCTCCTGAGCTGAAAGAAAGCACAGGCTGGCAGGGAAGAATGAGAGTAGATGAAAAGCAGGTTCTTCTTATCTCTTTCTAAATATTTTCATACAAAGTATTGGCTTGCATCCCCCCAGCAGTGTCCCCCCTAACAGCACTCAAAACAATGAGCAAGTGCCAGAAGCTGGTGCCTGCTACTTGCAGGCAATAGGAACTAATTCAGGGCAATCTGCAGCCTTCCCCAGGGACTGCCCAATCCCTGAATGGCTGAGCCATGTGGGCTTCGTGGGAGACCCCAGCTTGCTGCTCTACCAGATGCTTCCCATGCAGTCCAGGAGACTGCACGCCCTGTCTGACCCTCAGCTCTCCCAGAGGCCAGAACATGACCCAGGGTCTCTGGGAACACCACATCACATCTGGCAGGGGGAAGCCATTTCAGGATTCCCTGTACCAGCACCTTGCAGGCACACAGACAGCCACAGAGAATTCCTTGTGAGAATTTTGGCTTTATAGCAAGAACTCAAAAGCTGTAAGTCTAATATGAGATTGAGGACACTCTTGGTGCCCTAGATGGCTGTAGCAGAAGTGTCCCAGCACAACCCTGCATCACCTCCCAGTGTCTCTGCTTATGCAGTTAAGTGCTGCAAGCACAGCCCTGGCTCCAGCTCCAGCATGCTCAGCTCTTGTCAGAGCAATGGGAAGGGCTGGCATCCCTTCTCTGCTTGCTTTGGACACAAAGTGGAGTGCCACAAATGCCCAGAGTGACCAGCCCAGTCACCACACTCATAGCAGGGCAGAGGGGGAGGACACAGGGAGCCTAATTTCCCTTACATTGACATGAA
The DNA here is from genome assembly GCF_017590055.1 of Onychostruthus taczanowskii. Taxonomy (NCBI): domain Eukaryota; kingdom Metazoa; phylum Chordata; class Aves; order Passeriformes; family Passeridae; genus Onychostruthus; species Onychostruthus taczanowskii. Next base: position 2,863,219 of record NW_024498462.1, on the reverse strand, counting down.
ACCTCAGAACTAACCCACAATGTTTTATTAAACTGCTCATTTAGATCCAACATCCTGCTAATGTTTCTGAATATTTTGAATGACTGGGGGTTATCAGGACCTCCAGATTTCAGGCAGGAGTGTATAAAGCAAGGATAGCTGGTCTCTCCCTTCCTTGCCAGAGATCCTCAGCCAGTACATCCAGACACTGTTCTCCTCAGCTGCTGCCTTCTAGGAAAGTCTACTGAGCAAGGTCTACTGGCATCAGCCTCATGAGCTTGGCTGTAAACTTGGCTTTGCTGCTGGAGCTGATCATTTTCTCCTGATTATAGAGCACAGGAATGAGACTGAACTGTGTGTTTAGTTTGGGAATGTTTAAAGAGCTGGAAGGAGGATGCTCTGCCCCAGTGTGCGTAGAGCATTTATTGTTCTAGATTGAAAGCCAATACATAAACACACATCTTTTAAAAAATCCACTCTTTTTATTAAAGCTCTGAAAACACTATTAAGCCTTGTCTCTGGGATAAAATCTGTCTGTCATGGCTGTGTACATGGCAGGACCATAGCAATGCTGGAAAAGACTAATTTTGTGTGCAGCTGTCAGCCTTGTGCCTTTTCTCTCTGCACTGCCTGAGCTCCATCTCATTCCTCCCCAGGTTCCCACTCAGAGGCACAGAGCTGTAACTGTGCTGTGATCCAGCTGCACTGGTGGGCTTGCCTTGCCCACTGTCTTGAGGCTCTCCTGATCAGTATCTACTGAGCCACTAAGCAGAATTTTGAGAAACTTGTCTTAGACAGCTGCTGGATATTCTGCTGGATATCCAGTTTGGATATTCTGCTTCTGGATACAGCTCCCTAGAATAAACAACTGTAGTAATCACAGTAAAATAAATACTTTCTTGCAGTTGAATAATGTTGGTTCTAATTACAGTATCATTGATGTATTTTCCTATTAGAGGAAGATTTCCACTTATTCTTTTCTGTATTTATTTACCCAAAACATAATACTCAGTATGATGTTTGCAATTGGGCTGCTGCTGCTCTTGTTTCTGCCAGTTTTACAGCTGGTTGTTAGGAAAAATTGATTCCACATCCTTCCCAAAATCAAACAGGTAAAAGCTTAGCCCAGACACCAGTCTCAAAAAGGGCTTTTCTGATGCCTTCTGGGGGTTAAATCCCCTACAACTGCTCTAACATCTGAATGGGAGTCTTTTCCAAGGAATTAAAAAGCCTTCTGGATCAGACCTATGAGGCATTTAACTTTGTTCTTAATGCTCAATTGGCTGTGTTAGGAAACTCAGGCTGATATTTTGGTATAACTGGCTCTTTTTTGCCAAGAAGATACCCTATGGATTAGCACTTAGTAGGAAGAGAAAATTGCTACGAATATTGTTCCTTCAAGTTTTTTTTCTCATTGGTGCTGCAGGGGAAAACTGTAACCACTTAACTACAGGACAGGCAAGGAGTTGAATGAGCCACAGCTTTATTTCTGAGTGTAGATAGTGGCTTACCTGCAAAATCCCAATAACCTGTGACTCAGCTGCCATAATATCATGTATGCTGGTAGAGGTAAAAAACCACCTTCATAGTGGTGCTCTGCATCTAAGCTCCTACTGGCTGCTCCTTCTCACCCGGTTCCCATATGTTTGGTGGTCTGGATGCTCTCCAAGGATGTGGGGTACCTGAGATTATGACCTATAACTTTTACAAATATAGGTTTATAAATGTAAAGGCTCTGTCGGTTATAGAGGAAAACAGAGCAAGTGTTTCTACTTATTCAGGCAGTCTATCATAAAAGTAAGTTCAGTGAGAAGAAGACGATGACAATAAAACTGGAAAGTGCAGTTTAACAACAGAAGTCCTTCAGCAATGATGACAATATCATACCATAACCTCAGCAAACAACTGCAGAGACAAATCATGGGCTGTCCATGGGCTCAAAAAGTGTTTATATAAGACTAAAGGTCTCTGGATAAGAAAAGGAGTTGGAAGGAGATAATTTATTGATTTCTGTGGCTTTGAGAGCACACTCTCTATATGCTGGACTGACACACATTCATTCAGAGAAAGCCTTAATGTCTTTCACTCCTGACCCACCTTTTCTTGGAACCACTGCTACCAAGATGTGAAGGGGCTTCCTGATGCACTGGAAATAAAACACCTCCAAGGACTGTAGAAGTTTGCCCTGGGCTTGGACTTAATTCTTAGCAGACGAGTTGGGATGGTGAGAATGGAGGCACAGGAATGTGGCAATCGCTGCTCTGTAGAGTGGAGATAGCAATACAAGCAGGGAGCAGAGAGTAGTGAGAGCTTTCTGGAGGTTGAGCAGGAAACTGGGAACCAAATCCAGGGTCTGAGACCTCCACTGGCAAAATTGTCAGTGACTTCAAACACCATTGACTCGTAACAGCTGCGACAATTTACAGGAGCTGAGGACCTGCCCCCAGGAGTCCTGCCCGTGCCCTCTGCTCTTGCTGCTAGAGATTGATGACTCTTACAGGTCAGATTTTTTGTTTTGTTTTGTCAGGCTTAGATTGCTTCTTTGTACACTGCTGAGATCAAATCAATTACTTTCCACTCCAACCATCTGACCAAAGTAATTCTAATGGAGCAGAAAGCAGAAACTCAGATAAAAGAAGGGACAACATATTTTTCACTGTTATCTTTGTGCTGAGCATGATAAAGAAGGAATGAAGGCTGAAATAAAGATCATTCTTAATAATTCCCCCTCACGTAAGAGTAATGATCTTAATCCCCACCCTTTGTCTTTGTTGTGAAGATTGGGGACATGAGTTTAGATGGAAGATGAACCCTGTAAGTCTTCAAACAAAGAACACTTATAACAGAAATCCTGTTTCCCTGATAATAATATCCAGGAAAACTATTATTTTGGAACATGATTGCATTTTTCAGCTACCTTAATACCATTTTTACTGTTCAGCTGCATGAAAAATTACCTAACCTGTTGGAATGGATTTCTTGACCCACACATAGCTACATTAAAGGGTGTAATTTAATGCAATCTAACTAAATTAGCACCAATTAGACAGGCTAAATTAAAGGGCATGTCACTAATAAATTTTATGCTAAACATATTACTGATAATAAGCTCACTAAAAATTGCATAATGAAATAAAACATTCTTTTTAACACCGCTCAGTCTAAATATGAATATATAAAAAGTCATGAAATAATGAAATACAGTATGCTAATTCCCAGTTGCCTTTCAGGATAACATCACAGCAATATTAAAATGCATCAATTACAGTGGTGTTTAAAAACAATAGGTCAAATCCTAGAGGGAAGCAGAAAGCCAGGCCAAATTCCATGCAACATCCAGGATCCTGATCCTGCAAACATTTACATATATATACCCAGCTCCTTTGAACTCAGCAGGTCTGCTCCTGTACATGAAGTTGCTGGCTTGCTGCTGTGCCTGCTCAGAGAGATGAACTGCAGCAAGGAGCAGGGTGTGATGGAGGGCTGAAGAAAGTGCCTGGATTTGCATTTGGATGCTTTTTTTGAGGGATATTTTCCAAGTTCTACTTTCCAAAATACTCTGTGCCAAAGGTTTACAGTACACCCTTCCTAAGTCCTGTATGTGTCCCACAGTGCAAAAACTTAGATGAAGGAGGTTATCGAAAGCTTGCAGCCACTAGTGCTTTGATCAGTGAGAGAAAGGTGGATTTCCCACAGCTCTGAGTGTACATCTGCCTCTGCCCTCCTCTGTGACTGGCTTCTCTAACCCATGATGAGAGCTGGGCTCATACTGTGTCCCACTTCCCCACCACAGCCTCACTGGGCTCTCTCTTTCCCAGCTGCTCTTCACAAAACTTTCCACTCTGAGAGCACTGCCATCTATTCCAAGTTTGGTGTAAACTAGTCAAGAGGTGCTGGGTGGCAAAACCACAGAAACATCGTCCCCCTCAAATGCACAGTCCCCATTCCCACCAGCCAGGGGTGGAATTTGGTGACTCAGCCACAAGCACAGTCTGAGAAGGGCATGTTTAGCAGACCGAACGCACCGGTGCCCACATCTTCAGCTATGCCCCAGTGACCAGCTGGGAGGGGTGTAAATACACCATTTGTGACTCCATTCACTTCCATCCTCAAAACCCTTGGATGCCCCTCACTTCCAAGGGCTACTAAGGTACCAAATAAAGCCAGACAACCTGGCTGCATCCCCACTTAATGCACCTGTTCTCTGCTGGGTAGACCCAGAGGTTTATGACCCTTTTGCATCTTCTTTCTGATCAAAAGGCTAGACAAGCTCTGGCACTCTATGTACCATTAATCTATCAGATATTTCTTAATCAGTAATAAAGTAAATTAGGGATAGTAAAGTGGAAGTGACATCTTTATTAACATAGACCAACATGTGCTGAATAGTAACGAGAATGGGCTTCTGGAACACATGCTCTGCATTCACACATTCACTAATTAGGGGCCTCAGCATGGACCTTGCTTACAAGTTGTCTTTTCTCAGACTGGTAGTCTAAAGCTAACAGGCCCATTCATGTGAGTAACATCTGTAAAAGCATGTTCTAGACTCCTAGTCCCTGTCTTCAGCTCCTCAAAAACCCAAAATACATTGCACAGAAACAGAGGTGCTGTTTCAGTAAGCACGAACAAATATGCATAAAATCTACATTCAAGTCCATCTGATTAATCAGCTTCTGGACACATTGTGCACAGATTGTAACCAATGTTTGACATAAAACTGAGCCTTAAGCCAAAGAGGAAAAGCAGTAATGTAAAATAAAAACATAAAGAGAAGTTTTGCAAGTTAAAAAATTAACGTATGTGGACATTGCCCATTTTCTGGGGCTGCAGCCTATTCTCAGAAAAAAGGAATATTTCACATCAGAGCATGCTTCCCTTCCTCTATAAATACATCCTTCCTCTCTTCTAAGAAAAGAAATAGGATTTTCTGGACTCTGTTCAGGCCATAGGGGAAAAAAAAAAAGTGTAATGACATTGTGTAGTGTCCATTAAAATCCTGGAAAGTGCTAAAGGCACCTGCAAACTTGGCATTTCCTGCTCAAGTTCTTCCAGTGTTCAAACAGATTTTTAAAACAGCTAAGAAATCCTGCCAAATGATCATTGTTAATCAAAGAGTCCTTTTAAATTGTATGAAAACAAACTAGCATCAAAACGGTAAACTGCACACTTTGCTACATGAGGAGCTGAAAAATGAATGAACTCACATTGGTGCACAATGTGAGGAAAAATGTTGGCTTTGGAATAAAAGGCATGTATTTGGGGCTTTTTAGGAGTGCTGTGATTTTGTTTTTAAAAAATGAATTCTTGGTTTTTAGAAGGTTTTTTCCCCAGCCAGTCTTCAGAGCAGCATCTATGTGGATGTGAACTGTCATCATTTCAGTTACTTCAGATCACTTCTAGGGGTGATAGCCCTGTAGGGTCTAGCCCACTGGAGACAGGAATACCATTCCAGGACACTTCTGTGCATTGTGCACTGTGCAGCAGAGAGCCCCAGATGGTGGCTGCCTCTCTGCAAAGTGTTCTTGCTAAATCAAAAGCAGCCCCTCTAAACATGCAGCTTCACTATCACTTCAAAAACAATACACAAGTGATTTATTCTCTTTAAAGAAATTATCAGTTTGGTTCATTAACCTATAGCCGTACAAAAGCAGGAGTCAATTACGTTGCCACATCAGATGTGTGTAAAGATAATTACCCTGAAAAGAAGATGTAAAGGTGTCCATAAAGGCAGTGAAATGTGACCTATTAAATCAAGCTGTAACCTATTATAGGTCAAAAAACACATTTGTAGGGCCAACAGGCTCATGGCAATGGCCAATCTAGCATGAATTCTGCAGGTGTCCTTTTCAAATAAACATGACATCTCTCCTTTTCATTCCTGCCATGTTACTGTCTTCTTACCTTCCACACCCACTTTACTCAACACACACATGCAAAGGACACACACAAATGTCTCCTCAAAATTATCCAGATGAGCACACCATATATGAGCAATTAAACAGCAAATATGACACAAAGTAAGAAAGAAAACCCAAAAGAACATCAATACCCTGCTGTTTTACTGGTTCTTCCACAGTGGCATTAGTCTGTCATCTTACATAAATTACCTGATCTACACTGGATGGTCACGATCTGACCCAGTTGTTTATAAGACAAATAAAAGTCTTGTAAATGTTCTGAAGTTCTTTTTTTGTGCAATTTTATAACATTAACTCAAAGTTATTAAAAAGAAAATTAGCATGCAACTTTTGTTGTCTGTGACTAACTTGTGAGTGATGTTCCCCTTGATTGATTTAAACCACTTCATTTTCAGTAAGCACCTCTAATACCTGAAGGACCTCATTGAACCAGTTTAGATTATATTTTGCCTCATTTGTACTCACTACAACTAATGGCTTGAAAAAAATCTACTTTATGTCACATGCTAAAACACACAGGTATCAGAGATTTCTCAGAATGCCTCCCCTTTTCAGCTCCTTTGGGATCACTCTGGATAACCTTTTGGGTTATACTGGGCTTGATTCTGCTGTCAGTTGCACCAGAGGTCTAATCAGAAGTAATTAAATGGAAGTCACCAGAGCTCTTTCATGGCAATCCCAGTAGAACTGAGCCTGTAATTAAACTTGCAGATTTTTAAAGAGAAGTATTGCCTTCGTACAGGTGTACAGGACTGAGGCAGAAACACTGATGCCTTGTAAACAGTTTCACCTCAGTGCTGAAGACTGTCCCAGTGTGGGAAGCAGATGCATTTCTGATTTATGGAGCTGTTGTGTCAATGGTTCTGACTGCAGTCACTGCAACAGAGCTAAGCCAGGTGACCACTGTGAAGGGTCTCACCCTTGAAGGGGGCACAGAAACAAACTGCAATCTGTGCAACACAGGAATAAATCATGAGAAACCCACACTAAGTCACCTGAGTTACTGGTGTAAAACCCACACATTTAGGTAAAGAGCCAGGGGCAAAGTATTTAATCCTTAAATGTATTTACATTATTAGAAATGTGATTTGATTAAGGTATCTATCAGAGAAAGAGCATACATTTTGAGGAAAAACATCTATATACTGGAAAGCATCCAGATGCTTTCTGGACTAGGCAGTTTTATGGGTAGCAGACAAAAGCCCACCTCTGTCTCCTTCAGAGTTATCATATTTTTATTATTATCTAACATACTCCATACTCCTTTATATCCTTCACGCTGCATAGCAGGCTTTTAACTGTTCTAAAAATAACAGTCATTAAAGGAGGCACAGAGATGTTCCAGTCTCTTTGCTGAATGTGAATTCATACCAGCTCTGTCAAGGAAGGTTGGCCACAAACCTGTCTGCAGCAGGTGTGAGGCCGAGCTCCTTTTTGGAGAATTAGTCTCATCTATCATATAAATTTGTTTTGGGTTAACCGGTGTGTTGCTCACAGCAAAAGAAATTGAGAAGCCTCCCACCCAGTGCAGAAGAAGTTTAAAGTATTGGTCAGTAAAGTGAAATGATTCTGCAGAGATATCTGCAGAGATAAATTGCCCACTTTATCTACCTTAATTTGTAAGACACATCAAGTGTCATATAAGACAATATTCCTAAGGGAGTAAGTCACCTTCATAATCATCAGAGAGGTGAAATTGTTGGGCAAACACTAAATCAAAACAAAAATAATTTTCTTCAAGGAAACATAATTTGTGTAACTCAAAAGTCCAACAAACAAAGGTTTAACAAATCCAGTATCTATTGTTTCCCTATGCATATCTGTATGTGCATACATGTCTTTTAAGAAAAACACACTTAATATAGTTATGATGACAGCAACACTATCCTCTGTGTTCCTTCTTTTTCTTAAGCAATTCCAGAGAAGAAATTAGGTATTGATTCTCTCCCTACCTATGTCATCTTTTCTCTTTAATAGATTCATGGCTTTCAGGCTTTAGTTCCACAAACCAGTATGTAGCATCTAAACAAGATTCACTTTTCTGAAAGGAGCCCTGATTGCTATTAATTCTTCTGCTTTTCTTTTTTTTCTCAAAGTGTTGTTGAAGTGCCTTTCTAGATAAGTTAAGAATGAAACATTTTCAAGTTTCACAGAACAAAGCCAAGAGAGTATCTCCTTTACGTTCACACCAGACCAGTCCTGATGCCAAAATAGTCTCTTACAAGTTGGGCAACTAATTTCAAATTTCTAGTCCCAGCTGACATTTAATTATCCTGCACAGAGAAGAACAGTTCCAAGATGCTCAGCAAAGAGGTTCAAGACTCTCAGTTGAATTCAAGACATTTGGAGCTTTGCCATCCACACCACAGGAGTGCTCCAATTGCTGGATGGTTCCTCACCATCCTCTACCAAAATGGAGTCCCTCTTCTGCCCAAACAGGGATGTGTTACAGTGGCAATCCCTGGTACATTTCTGCTGTTCAATGAATTCATTCATTTCTGTTGTCAATTTGCTGATGCCACACACCAAAGTGGCACCAGCTGTTGGAGTGTCCAGTGAAACGGAAAGCTCAGACCCAGCCAGAGGTGTGCAAGCCAAGAGGTAACCATCTTGTTTGCCACAATTTAATGATAATAATTAATCCCAAGAATTTCAGCTATCAGGAAGTCCTGTCCTGCAAAATGAATTCCATGGGAAAAAAGGGCATCTGCTGTTCAGTTCTCCAGTTGACCTCTGCCTCAAGTCAGCTTCAATGGAGATGGGCTGATTTATGTCAGCTAAAGATCTGCCCTTGCTTCCATTCAAAAAAGACGATACCAACTCTTCTTCTGATCAAGAAGTGAAATTTTATAATTCACTTAATGAGGAAGAGTTAATGTCCATAGAGACACTAGTGTTTAATATCAGATGTGTCAATCAAAAACTATTAATGTTGAGTCGCTAATTTGATTTGTGAAATACTGTAACAAAGATTCATATAATTTATCCTTGAGGGATATTCGTTGGGTATTAAATTAACCTAGTGGATATTTGTCCTGTTTTCCAACTAAAATGTGTTCACAATAGTTTACCATACAGGGCAAAGCCAGTGAGTATAGAAAGAAATAGAAGAATGTTTTCACATTTATGTTTACTTTAGTCATGTGTAATTTAAATTGATCTTATCTTCCTCAGCTCTTTATAGTATATCTTAAAATATGCATTCCTGGCAAGATAAATTTCAAGAGTCAACAAACAAGGGCTGGCTTTAAAGAAACCAAGCCATTTAATAGACCATTCTGATCAATGAACTCTTGCTGGCATAAGGATGCCTACATTTTGGGTCTCATCTGTCACCAGACTCATACTTTAGGAAACTGCAAGATGACTGTTTCATCAGAATTATGCTGTTGTCTCTGCTGTTCTGTTCTACACTAAAGACTTGAGAATCACTCTAAATCTCCATTCAGTGCAACAATAAAACACATTGAAAATTAGCTGATTAGTTTCACAAGCAAGTATACCTAGGCTTTAACTCAGGGTTTATAGCTAGAATGAAGTTCTGTTTTGGGAGAAAATGTAGGGAAATGAGAACTGAAAGAACAGCCCTCCTTTATGTAGCTGTATAAATTTGCATGTGGCCATTTTTAGGCTTCAGACAAATAATATGTATGCAAGAGTAAATTTTGGTTTTACACAGAAGAACAGTGCCTGGACTATGCTTCACTGTGCCTGACAAAAGCCAGACTCAGTGAGCTAATACCACTGTGTATACTTTGAGCTGATCTCCAACAAGCCATCTTATGGCATCAACTGAATGAAATTCCTACTTGCTAGATTATTTCCTTCAGCAAAGTGTGCTTCAAAAATTACCACAGCTCATATTTATCATTTAGGGACTATATTGTACAAACTCTGCACCAAGTGTCTTTGCACTCCCTGATTTAAGTGGGACACTCCCCAGGAGAAAAAGCACTAATTTACAGCAGTTACGGCAGCACAGGGCCCATAGAAATGCTACAGTTTACATTTGTTTTATCCACAATGGTTATTTTCGTTACAGCTAACATAAAAACTCCCTTCTCATTCATATTTGTCACTATTTTGCTTTAATGTAAAATAATAATCATTACAATAATAGTAATTCCAGATGTTCATGTAAAGGCAGCTCATTAAATCACAGTTGTGCACTCTTCCATGTTGTAATTTACTCAGATAAATTCCCTTTTCTTTAAGCAGGTAATAAATACATAAAGCTTTTCTATCTATATATCTTTTAATCGACTGCAGTCATTTAACCTAGACCCTCTAACCAAATTAATAATAGAAAATGTGTCATAACAATTCCTTACCACAGGATGAATTATCATTATTGTTTTGGCATTGAAAATCCTTTCTGCTACCTCAAATTACCCTTCTTTTCAACAGTGCACAATACATGAATCGCTTCCCTAATCCTGCATGTTACTAAAAATCACATCCCAGTACAATAGAGCCATCTGACAAGCTACTTTCTGACAGCATGCTAAACTATTGTGGTGGTGAATTCCCAGAGACCCTCTGGATCTGTTTCATTAATAAAAGTGGCAAGTGAAAGCTGAAGGAGGAACTGCTCACAGCCAGTGAGAATCCACCAAAGGCTGAACTTCACATCCCAGCTCTTCCCACCATCCTTAATGCCATGGGAACAGCTTCCCTTGTGCCAGGGAGGTGTTAAGCAGACATCATTGGAGCTCCAGCTATACTTCTTCTGAAATCTAAAAAAATTAACCATCTGGATTTTTTTTTACAGCTGGGGGCAATTACAGTGCCGTTTCCAAATACCATAAATGTGTCTACCCACAATATTATATATACACAGGCTCTGATCCTCAGCTCCCTGCTAAATTAGTCACATTTGACAATGTCAAGTGAGTTGTATTGGATTTACAGCACCTGAGAACCAATCCAGCCTTCCAATCTGCAACCATTCGTAAAAGGATGAGTGATCTGTAGAGCAAGGGTATAGCTGAACACCACTGAATTACAATTTTCAGTGTTGATTTTTGTTCCGATACTGACACCCTCCAAAGCTTCAAGCTAAGTTTGTTTTTGGTTTTTTTTTTTCCTTGCAGCAACCTCATAAAACATATTTTCTTCCCTGGGACTTCAGGAGCAGGACTTAGGCCTTGCATCAAAAAAATCTGCACATTCAAAGATCTGCAGCACACTAGAATTAGTGTTGCCAAGTCTGTTTCTATTACATTTGTTTTTGAAAAGATAGTAAACCATCTTCCCTCTTTATGGTCTTCTAATCAGAATCAACTTGTGCTTTTACCAGACAAGTATTTAAGCGACTTTTTATTGCAGCAAACCAGCATTCATCAAAAGTGGTGTATTTTTAACACTAATTCTAATTATAACAAGCAGTGCATTTTGTGTGCTTTCCAATTATGCATGAGAAAAGTCAGTGTAAGTGTCCTCTCTTATCATAATTATCTGTTTCTAATTTCAATTTTGGCTATGACTTTGCAGTCAGTGATGTAAATGTAAATGTTCCTGTCAGATAAAGATTAATTTGATTTAAGCCCTCTTTGTTCTAATTATATATTCTATTTCTGCTCACCATGCAAGTTTCATTTGAAGGCACATCTGTATTTTATCACAACAATGAAGAAATTCTTCGGTATTTAAAAAGGTAACTACAGGATTTCATCTAGTCCTGTCAGGCACTGTTATGACAGTGCACGCTAGGACTGTGCCAAATGAATTAATATTTTAGATGACTAATGCATGAATTACTGTAATTATTACTTAACTGTTAAAGTATGTGAACTTTTATCAAATGAAATAAAACTTGTTGCCCTAATTGCTCTCTGTACTCCTAAGGAAATATGACCTTTATGGGCTTTGAACCTGAGCACACTGAAAATACTGAATAGTACCTCGTAGTCAGATTAGGAGGTTTAACAAGGACAGAAAAATCATTTTATCTCTGACATGGAACATATCTCCTTGATATTTTCCTGTCTGGAAGTCAAGGTTTTAGGAATAGTCTAGAGAGATTTCTATCATTCAGCACATCCATGCTGTGTGGACAACCCAGTAAGAAGGTAACAGAAACAGTGAGTGAGTAATTCTGCTGTATTAGTCCAGACTTGAAGTCTCACACTTACCTAAAACTATTTAAATACTGAGTTTTGTGGGCCCTGCACTAAGGGAACACTCAAAACCACGGATTAGTCCAGAGTTTGATGAAAATGGGATGTAATCCACTGGCCATGTCTTCTGACAAAGCTCTTCTGGAGGCAGCATAGAATCTGTTTTGGCAAAGAGGTGATTCCAATATTGGCAAAGCCTGCTGTGTCTAACCTTGCTTGTGTTCACATCCTGGAATGACATGGATTTCACCAAAGCCATCACAAGTAAGGGCTAGCTGGCTGCAGTCAGGTCTCTAGGCACAGCTCAGAGAAGAGCTGTGCACACCTCTCTGCTGTGTGCAGATGATTGCACATAATTTAAAAAATATAACATTTTTAGGATTCATTAGAAAGCTAAAAATTAAAATATTTTTAGCTAAATACTAAAAAACATATTTGAAAATGCTTATGGCAATTTTACAGCCAACTGTCAAGACTCAACAATGCTGTTCTCCAACAGCTCAATGGTGCAGCATCTCTTTGAACAGTTTTCTCCTGACATTTCTGTCCACTTCAAGGGGCAACCACTCAGATAAACAATCTAACAACTTGAGAGATTGAGATTTAGACACTTACCACTCACTGACATTTAGACTTCCCACTTGATCTGTGCCAACTGCTGTCTTAGATGCTGACTTCTGAGCATGCCACAGCTGCAAATTGGCACATAAGTACTTCTGACTGGCTACTGTCTTCAGAATATATTTACAGCACCTTCTGGCTATCCTACCTAGCCTAGAGAAAAACTAAGACTAAAAGACTTTTTATGAAACATCTCACCACTTTATACCGTTTAATTTATAAATGAAAGAGAGAATGCACACAAAAGTATTGTTTGGGTTGGTGCTGTTTTCCAATTGTTTTCATTTATAAAAATGTTGCTGTTTCACTTGTCAAAACAAAAATATACTACTGTAATATTGCAGTGATCTTGGCATGGTGTTTCTGGACAGGGTGTGACCTCCTGTACCTTTTATCTGGAGGAATCTGGCCCAGAGAAGCAGAAATCAAACAACATGTGATTCAAAGCTGCTGCAGAACCCGTCACCTCTCATCAGCTTGTGATTTAGTGTAACCTGAACAGGGACAGCCCTGTTATTTTGTATAGGAACCAACATGACATTATCCAGAGCCAGGAGGTCATTGGTTTAAATCTCAACTAATCTGATGTGTCAGACCAAAGGCTCAGATTAGGCAGTTGGAGAAAATGGAAACATTCCCCTGCAATTTAATATCATAATTAACTGTGGACAAAGGATACAACTACTTCAAAAGAAATAAAGCTTTAACAAGAAAAGATAATGGGTCAAATCCTCTGTTGGCATAAACTGCCACAACTATGCTGATCTCACAGATCTCTGTCAGTTTTCACTAGTGGCAAATTAGGCTACAATTAATAAATTTCAGTGATCAAATTCCAATTAATTGTTCATTGCTGCAACAATCCAGCTGGAGATGTGTGTGTGTGCAAACACTTTACAATATCACTGCAGAGTACTTCTGTTATCAAACAACAACAGACAGTAAGAGGCACTGCAGCAACTGTTTGTAATAGCCAAATTTGCCTATTAATTTTAGTACAGTTAATATTTTAAAAACAGTCAGATACTTATTGCTAACAGGAAAATATTCTACATACCAGGGATAAAGTTTTACCTAAAAATCCAAATATTCCTAATAAATGAATGTCTTTTATTGAAATGGGCTGGACTGCATCCATCTGCAGATGAATATTGGCTGCATGTGCTTTCCTGGAGAGCATGCAATAAAGTGATTGAAGTGGTGATAAAAAGGAACACATTAGTAAAAATGTCGACCATAACTTTATAATGTACATTTTTACACTGAAATATCTCTGAAACATTATAAACATCATTAAAAAATGAGCAGTGGGACCAGCTTTAGGATACTTGCTACCTTCTGCTGCAGACCTGATTAGCTGAGCTCTTCCCTAATCAGAATGACCATTAGAATGTGTTAGGGCTTATCTGTTAGAAAATACATTATTTGGGAACAAGGTACTGATTTAGGAAGGCATTTAAATACAGGCTTGAGTGCTCTTTCCAACAAATAGGAATTCTGCATTAGGACCTTGATTTGGCAAGTACTTGTAGACTTTTAACAAAAAAATAGTTCACTTGACTTCAGTTCAACAGCTGGAATACTCCAAGTTAAACTTTTATGTCAAGTGCTTGATTGGAGAAGGGACTAACACACATTTTTTCATCTTGAAAATGTTTGGGCTTTGAGGACGTGAGCAGGAAAATAATAATTGAAACTTTAGCAAAGGCGTTAATCAATTTGTATGAAAAGATAAAATCCAGTGTTCTGTGGAGCTCCCCACAAAGCCCTGGCTCAACAGCCTCTTCTGCTTAGGGGAGAACCTCTGGGCTGATGCAGATGTAATGGGAAGAACACTGCCATGCTGCCCCTACTTCCTAAATACATTTTGCGAGGAAAGAAAAACACAGAACAAAAGTCTCTGGGACTGACGAAGGTTGACTGCTTCTGAATGACCTTAAATGCCTCTTCCTAATGCTACAGCCTTGCCCCCTGCTCTGAACTACTGAGTTACCTCTTAAATTCATTCTTATTATTTGCAGCAGCAGTCTCCTCTGTCAATTTATAACCACTCTTAAAATTTACCCCATAGTGTGTAATTTTCTGTGCAAAAAACATGGACTGCAAAGCAACCACAGAGCTAAAATAACTGGTGAAATAATTTCTACTCAGATTCTCCTGGAGAATTTAAAATACTGTCACCCTAAAGCAGTTTTTTAAAATAAAACAGAAGTAAATAACATTTTCTATAACTTCTGCATACAAAGAAATATAATTAAAAATGCTCAGTATGAAAACTATGGAAACAAATGAATCTCATCATATTCCTATTTATTAAATCCTTATTACTTCAGGACCAAAAAGCTAACTCTTCAGCACCTCCCCAATGTCAGCCAAGCAAGATGGCAGAGTTACCCATTCCCTGAACTACCTTCTGTGAATTAATGAAAAAAAAAGGAGACTGTGCTTCCCAGGTAAACGTGTAACAGGACAATTGTTCTTGAGATGAATGATATTAACTGCAGCACAAGGCAAGGAAGAAAAAGTGGATTTTAATGCTGTTGAAAATTATGGCCTTAAGAAATGTAGTGGATGACTAAAAGTCCTCTATTCAATGAAGAAATCATTGAGAAGTTCTTGGCAGGGTGTCAAAAACTGCATTTAAGAGGACAATTAAAACAGTATAATGCAAACGCTATAATTAGAACCATATCTGGTTGAGCAACATACTATTTGTCTTCCAGGCTGTTAGAAGAAAAAATCCCCATGAACTGCTGCCAGTATTTATTGGGGTATTTACTAAATAATACAGATTTGGCCAGAAGAGGAATTTTGTTACCATAAAGATTAAGTGAAAAATTATATTCACCTCTGTACTTTGAAAGATTCTTCTCTGATACTCATTTACCTCCCACAAGTAACTTGACTCACAATCCCACATGTTTATGTTATTTTACAGGGACAATGACCAAGGCCCCCTTCCAATTATGCAAACTCAGGCCTGCTCCCACTAAGGTGTCAGAGTTCTGTGCAGTTTAAGCCAGCACAACTTAATTTCCATCAGTTGAGAAACAGCCCGGAATTTAAAGTAGAACATGGGAAATGTGCCAGAAGTGCTACAGGGAGCCCAAATTTCATCCACATACAACAAAACAGGGCATCCCTATCATTCATTATGATGCAGACACCTTGCAAGTAGTAAAATGGTAAGAATTCATCCCAAAAATAAAGCTCACACTTCCCAGTTAGTGAACACAAACATTAAATGGCATTTCCATGATACAGGAAGACATATGAGGAGAACACTTAAAACCAAATGCAAGCTACTTTCATGGCAAACCTCTCTCTTTGGGCAGCAGTGCAGCCCAGGCTCAGCACAGCACTGAGGAGGGAACCAGGTGGCTGCCCAGTAATGAAGTCAGGGACTCCCAAACGTGAGCAGTGTCCCTGCTCGGGGAGGACCTTCCCACCTGCTCCTCCGAGCAGTCCCTTGCGGGCTGGGGCTGACAGGGAGCAGGCAGAGCCATCCTGGTCATCCCTGATGGAAACCAGCTGGATTCTTCTCTCACATCCAGCACTGGCAGAGCCACACGGATCTGCCCAGGGCACGGTGGCTGTGCCATTACTGCCAGGCCAGGCAGGAGATCAGCTCCACAATGCCATGTGCGAGGCACCTACAGGAGCCCACGAGCCAGTGAAGCTCCATGTGCTCTGGGGTATGACTAATAAGGGACTTCAAAGCTTTCAAAAAGCTGCATTTTTTGATGATTATCTGAACCAAATTTCAGAATCTTTTGAAGATGGTTTGTCTCCACTCAGGGGCTCTGTTTTATGAGGCACTGGGAGAAGTTGCAATTGCTTAACCTCATTTTAGCATGCAGCAATTTTACGGCGTGCTTTCCTTTCTTAGGGCTCTTGTTCCAAGCCCAGAGGTCTGGGATCCCAATGTGCTGGATATCTGAGATGGGGGGAACATGAGAAACCACATGGAAACCATGAGGAGAGTCTAGTTTTCCATGCTGGGTTTGGGGATCCTGTAATTCAGATACACTTGCCTTGAGTTCGATACTGCCTCTTTGTGGAAAAATGCTGCTATACATGGTGAAGTTTAATTGTTCAGAGAAGCTTTGGATATGGGTTTGCAGGACAGTTTCCCTGAATTAAACAAAACAAAATCTAATGGAGGATCTCCTAATATGGAGCTTTATTTCCTGTGGGAACACTTCTGTAGAGGAAGAGGCAGGGGAATACATAAGAACGAGATGTGAATTCCAGTGGTACAAATAATCATAATGTTCAGCACAGTGATTATACTGAACACGATACAAACTCCAGCAGAGAAAACCCACACATATGCATTTCTCTGACTGAAGAAAAACTAAGTGTGAAATTGAGGCTTAATCCTTGATGGTTTTCCTCTTTCTCCCACACTCTAGACTGCATAAATTCTACAGCATATTCTACTTTTCTTTATGGGTCCTGCTTAGTTTAGGTGAGATAGAGGGATATTTTTCCTAAGCCAAAGAAATCAGATGTTACTCTCAGCAGTAAAACATTACAGAATTAATTGACAGCCTATTAGGAATACATCCCCGTAATAAAGAGTGCTTCCCTACCACTCTGCGAAGAAAGCAAGCAACAAATTTCAGTTACTGTAACCATCAAACTAAATAATAAGTCTATTATCTTCAGCAATGTATTGCCTTATACACATGAAATATAATAGGTATTAGTACAATACTTCTTTTGGTACATGACAGATTACTTCAGATTATTTTGGCATTATTGAGAGCTCTGGAACATCATATCAGTTATAAAAGAAAAAACACAGCCCAAATTTGTAAAGGTCAGAGAGTAATTGTTAACCTTGGAGGGGAAAGAAATCAGTACTTTTACTGACAGCACTCAGAGCCTCTTGTAAATCATATTCATATTCATATACTTAAGCATTAATTTACATAGTTAATTTCTGACAGGTTGACAACTGCAGTCCTTCTATCCTCTCGGTGTAAAGTAAGAAGTCAATTGTTATTCAGTGTATCAGTTACAGTGGTAGTGCCACTAACTGTATTTTATATAATGTGCTATCTGCAGAAAAGCAGATAAGAATTTGATTTAACATCCAATTAAAAGCCGTCATTGAAAAATTACTTCAAATAAGCCTTTTATTTTCTTTAATCAGTCCTCAATTCAAGCCTTCCTTGGACCTACTGAACCAAGCATCAGGACTCATGAATTTTGATTAAAAAATTTGAGCCCATTTCTAACTTAAGCAGATTTTTTTGTTGCACTGTTTGATAGAAATTTAATAAATCTATGAATCCTTGCCAGCGTCATTTATCATCTTTTTTTCCGCAAGACTGGCCTATTATGCCTCGGCAGTAAATTATGAGGAAGCCAGCAAACCAAAACTTTTCAGTCCGATACTGAAGAAGAGATATAATCACTTGCATTGAACCATATAATTATAGTAGAATATGAATCTCTGAAACATTATGTCCTGTTTTGAATATGTAATGCCCATGCTTTGAGAGCCTACAAAGATTTCTAGCTGATCTGATATAGCTCAGTTTAGCATTATATTGAACAATTTGCTGTTAATGAAAATGACAGCAAAAGCTATAAACAACAAGCTGGGAGACTCAGTAAAAAGTATTAGGGAAATTTCCCTGTCTTTGGAATAACAAAACAGGAAATCAAATAGTCACCTTTTAGGGTTCCAAGTCAATCACTTCTAATTTAAATGATCACAAAGAACTTAACCTGGGGCCATGCCACCAAAGGTTTTCTGGTGTAGGCACTAAGTTGGGATGTGACTGAGCCTCCCCACCTTCCCGAGGGAGCTGTAGGAAGACACAGGACCCTCCAGAGAGGAATTTGGATAAGGAGTTGAATTAGCTGCTCCAGTTCCCACTGCAGAGATGCCTATCTCTGTTGATACTGATCTATGGGAGCAAAAGACAACCTAATTCAGCCCCTAAATTAGGGGTTTGGGCTCAGCAGTGCAAATGCCCCACCCTCAGCTGCCCCCACTTTGCATTGGGACCCAGAATCTACAGTGAAGGACACCTTCCCCAAGGAATACAAGGAATCCATGGAAGTACACCTGGACAGAGACACAAGACAGAAAAGAAACTGTGTTTAGGAAGAACATCCAGCCCAGGTTTTCCATAGTTTTTGAATGGACATTCTTTCTTTGTTCAAAATACATTTTTTTCCCAACCAGAACAAGTTGTTCCACAAGCAGTGGAAATGCCAAGGGCTGGGTTTGTGGCCCACAGTCCTTGCACAGCAGAACAGCCCAGCCCCCAAACTGATGCTGGGCAGAAGGGCCCATGCAGCACCCCTGGCTCACACCAAGCATATGCTATTAAGGTCATCACACAACTGCTCCAGTCCATGAGGCTTCCAGAGGGTCTGACCATTTCTCATCTATCCAGCAGGAAAATTAACCAAAAAGAACTTTCATTTCTTCAGCCATCAAAAAAAGTTTTTGTTAGGTCTTACGTAAACTGGTTCTTCCACCATCACTTGGAAACAGTATTCTCAGACTATCATAAGACTAACTTTTTAGAATAATCTCACTTGTCCAGGCTTAAAGGTTTTTACCTAATATGAAAATAACCTGGACTCTAGTTTGATGCAATGAAACTCACTGTGTCAGAAGTGCTGTTCTCTGCTGTAAAGCAACACCAGTTTCTTATTTTACTTTCAAACCACATTGGAACTTGTGTGTGAGAGTCTGATGATATAAAGTATTCATTCAAAAAAAGAAAAAGTCTCAAAAAGAAAGGTTAGGCTGAACTGTAAAAAAAATTAAGTACCAAGGCACAAACAAGGACTGATATTCAAAGAGGGAAAACAGAATTTTAAATGAAAAAGCCTGTCAAGTATTCAAGAATTAATTAAGAATAGATCTAAAGTACATGAATATTCTACTTGAGTGGCTGTAGTATCATCAAACTTTTGCTAATAAAGCAGCCATTTCTTCTGACACTATCTCCTAAAGATTGATATTTCTTACATTATAGCTGCTCTACCACTTCTTAATTGAAGAGATATTTTGTGATCCTGTAGTTAGGGATGTGAAAATATGTGTTATTTCAGTACTGCCCTGTAACATAAAAGACACTGATAAAATTAATGCACTTCATTATAGCCTCGAGATTCTTCAGACTGCTGAGCTGCAGGAGAACCAAAAGGTCCCCATACAAAGCTGGTTTTACAAATTTTATTATGACTCCTTTACATTCACATATGTCAGACTCCTGAACAGAAGACACTAGGTGTAAAGTTGGTTTATAAATGCTTAGTGCAGGCAACCAAGTAAATCTTTGCAAATTCAGCTGGTGTATGGACACTGAGGGTAACCAGATCCAACCTATCTTAATGGGACTCCTGACGTAAATCACTCCAGCTACCAGGCTGTTTATTTTACAGAACTTTCTGATCCCTCTCCATCAGACAGAACTAGACACAACCACACAGCCTTGGAGTATGTCTTAGGAAAACAGTCCAACAGTTCCAGATTTCACAAATACCTGTGCAGGAAAGCATGCAAGTGTCTGGCTGGCAGAAAGCTGCCAATCCGCTCTGCAGTGTTAAGTATTTTGAAAGCTTCTTAAAGTAAAAGTAATTTGAATTGCCTTTCCTCTGATCCATAGCAGAGAAAAAAATTTTTTTTTAAAGTTTTTAATAAGCTTGGTAAACTAAGTGTAACCATACCTGCTAAATTACCTAACTGATGATCTCCTGGCACGGAGAAGCATTTCTGTCTTACAAAAACAAAATTGCCCATTGTGGGACATTTTGCATTAGGCTCAGAGGAGCGCAGGGAGTAGAGTTTCCTGCCCTGATTTTGATGCTCTCTACAGGAATTGCCCTCTGGCCCCTTGGCAGGAACTCCATGACCCAGCTGAGCTTTCTACTGAATAGCTCAGCAGGGTGCAGGAGCCAGTTGCATGGCTTCACATGGTGCAGAAAGCTGTGGAGATTTTCTCCTGAACAGCACCTCAGCCATTCTGAAACATCTGCAATAGCTACTATTCAGGGGATGGAGGGAGAGGGGAAGAAATACTCCAGCTGTTATGTCTCTGCTGAATTTTTCTTTATTCCCATCTACTGCCCTCATGATGATTTTGAAGGA
The DNA here is from genome assembly GCF_017590055.1 of Onychostruthus taczanowskii. Taxonomy (NCBI): domain Eukaryota; kingdom Metazoa; phylum Chordata; class Aves; order Passeriformes; family Passeridae; genus Onychostruthus; species Onychostruthus taczanowskii. The sequence continues at coordinate 2,842,454 of NW_024498462.1, read as the reverse complement.
CACCAAATGGTTTCCATTATTTAGAATGAAATAACATCTGCTCAACAAATATTGTTACTCCTTGGGAAGCACCTCATTCAAGCAGCAGCTCTCTTTACAACATTACAACACGTTCTGTTTTATATTGTATTTAGAAGACACAATCTCACAGACACACCAGAGAGAGGAAGGGGGGAAAGTAGAAATAACTGTAAAGAAAAAAACTAAGATGGTGTTTGAAGAAAAGTCTTGTTCTGTAGTTGAAGGGAGTGGATAGACCATGCCCCCCACTTGTAGGGTAACTCAAGAGGAAAAATGACCTCTCTTCACTGCACCAGCTCAAACACAAGAGGGAAAACTGTCACAGGGAGGTGACCATGCTGAGAGAGGGTATGTGAACAGATGGACGTGAGGTCAGTAGCATGGAATAAGTCCAAAGAGATCACTTTTTGGGTTTTATTTAGACTTGAACTGAAAGCTAAAGAAGAGAAATTGAAGTTACTGAGCCTCAGTTTCTTTGAGCAGAAAAAGAAATCAGCTCGGAGCACTGAATTGTAAAGATTGGACTTCACATTTCTGATAGGCAGCTGCTACTGAAATCAAAATGTCCTTTTGGGCTGCTATGTCTTTCACACCACTTTTTTAGAGCAGACTGGCTCAATAATCTAAGAACTGGGTGGCACTTAACATAGAATCTTGGTTGCTGACAAACCAGAACTCAGATACTTCCTGGACTTCACTCCATGACCTGGTCAAATACACAAATTTCTTTCAGCAGTTTAATTAAAATTATAAAAATCATATGAGGATATGCTTGCCTAGCATGTGGACACCTAGATCTATTTAGTCTAATTTTGCTACTATCAGCATCATTTGGATGAGGAATTGAAGAAAGAAATAAAATTATGTGAATGAATCCAGCATTAAACTGATCTAGAGGCATACTTTTTAGCTTTGTAATTTCTTTTTGTTTAGGGGATGAGTGAATTTAGCAATATCACCAACATTTCAATTTACTGAAGCTCCACTAATCCTGCAGTTCCTCAGCACCTGTCAGAAGGGCACTGAAGACTTCCCAGGACCTGCCTATGGAGATGCAGTCATCAAATTACAAGAAAAAGAACAGACATCTGCACAGATGACCTCAGAAGAGATCTTTGTAACAGATAAACCCAGCAGTTATTTATTGTACTTCTGGTTAATAACTATTTGACCAGATTTAGGGTAACTTTTAGAGTAGAGATAACATCTAGCTAATGCTTATACATATAATTTCTGTGTGATCTCAAGTTGTATCATTTGTACATATTTGTACAGTCATTATAAAGCTCGTGTGTTTAATGTTATCTACACCTTCACGTAATGTGCCAGATGACGTAACCTGCAGTATTTAAAGACATTGTGACACTGAAAGGTCTATTTCCACAGCTATTAAAACTGTTTAGAGGCACATAAAGCAATATAGTCAGATTGTTAAAAAGAAGTCTTTCAAAGTTTAAGTTTTTTAAATGTTGATTCTATAACTCTGTGCCAATTCTTACAGATCTGGATTACTGAACAGGGGACCACTAAGTTTTTTACTCGCTAATTCAGAGTGTTTACAGCCTCAAAAGAAAAGCAGAAGACATTCTCAGCTGTTTGTAAACCACAAAATTCCTAACAGAGAATTGAAAAGTCATATCTTTAACAGTCACCTCTAGCTCTTGTTTTGTTTGCCATCTAAATTATTTTTTGAGGGAGGTAAAAAGCCTCAGAAGCTATACGAATTTTTAAAATAATACCTCAAAAATGTGGATTTTACATTTCTGCCAGCATTTCATAGTAATATTTTACTTCAGAATACATTAGAGCATATCTGCTCTAATTATTACATTATTTTACCATTACAACTGGTTTTAGAGGAGTCTCAAAAATAATGTGTTTAAGGTTATCTTACTGCAAAGGAAGAAACTTGGCCCTTGTGAACACACAACAAATGAGGCTGTTGGTAACCTCAAAGTCAACACCTAAAGCAACTCATTGGCTGCTGGTCTCAGGAAGGGATGTGCCTCTCTGGGCTCCAGCCTCTCCTCGTGTGATGCACCCAGCAGCAGAGGAACCTCATTAACAGCAAAACCTGGGGATGCTCTTGCCAAAGTTCATCCCGTGGCTCCTGTGTGTGCCAGGACACAGCCTTTAAGTTGAGTACTGAAGATTTTTCATGGCCAATGAGTGTTTCAGGAGAAGACAAAACAGAAGAAACATTAACTGAAGCGAGGGCAGGAAACACAAAAGCCCCAGAGAGCAGCAGGAGCAGCAGGCACAGCAGAGGTACCAACAGACTGACGATCAACTCTCTGAGCCATTCAAATTAATGAGCTCTAGAAATGTGGGGTCCCACTGTATTAATACCCATTCCATAATGTGCTTCCTCCCCCAGTAAATAGAGGATTCAGGATGCCTGGGGTATAGACAATCTCTTACGGAAGATAATGGACCCAAACTGATTTTAGACACAGGTCCCTTTCCCTGGAGACAGTTCCTAATGATCTTCAGTGTTACAAAGGCATGACAAAAATATAAAGCAGTCACATTAGCCCAGATAGATCTTTTAAAATTACCTTGACTCCTGAAAACAGTCCATCATATCTTACTCACAAAATTTGTATTTTTCTCTGTTTGCACTTACATAGCTTTGGTTCATTGTACTACAAATGGCATATACATTTACTTTTCATGCACACACCAAAATACCTTAGATAAAAGATGCACATGTTTCTCATTTACTTTTCTTCCCTAATATTGAAGTGTATTGTGTTTTAGCAAATTTTACTACTGGAAATTGCTAATATTACAAATGCAAATAAAAATATATGTGGATTTTTTTTTTTGCTAATACAGGTTCCAATCTGATATTTACTCATGCTGTAAACTCTGGAAAGGCTTTCTTTCCTCTTTGCACTTGTCTCCATTGCAAGAAGTTGAGGGTCTGTCCCAAAACAAATTAGTATTTTGTAGGCCATATTGTCAAATTAAAATATTTCTTTATGCTTGCAAGACAGAAAGCCACAATTTTCAAACATTATTTTTAATTTTTAAACATTCACTGGTGCTAGCAAGTGCATACATACACAATGATAAATTAAGAAGTTGTCAGCTTTCCAAAAACGCCTAGCAGCCCAAAAAAATTAAACATTTGTAATTTATAAAGAATGATTCCGAGTTTTAAGAAAATAGGAACTTTTTGCTCAAATGTATGTTTAAAATGCAGAATGAATAAAAAACCCCTGATCTTCCTGGCAAAATCCGCAGAGGGAAATGGGGCTTTTGAAACATCCAGCAGTATACTGGTTTTGATAGCTGTCATGAAACCATGACAGCTATCTGATCAGAAGGAACCCAACAAAGACATTATGTTTTTCTCTTAATGACCTTCCTCACCCCTGTGAGACTCAGCTGGAGCTCTGCCATCTACCATGGGGAAGCTGGTGATGCTGCCTGCAGGACATTCACTGCAGGACTTCATGAAACCTCAGGAGAAAGCTCACCCCAAAGTAATGAGAGTTCCCTGTGCCACATTACAGAGCACTCAGGCATGCCAAATGCAGGCAGACCAGCAACCACCAGATCCTCCATCCTCACTCCTGGTTCCCTGCCTATGCATTTTCCAAATACAGTTGAGCCAGCACAGCCATGAAAGAAATAGGCAAAGGGGCCTGATGGAGATCGGAACAACAATAAAATCTGTTAGGGCCCTGCTGTTTAACTAAAATATCTGCTAATAAAGCATGGAAGGATGGTGAAATAAATGAACAGAGTCATGGGCATGGGGTCTATCTGCCCAAGGCCTGGGACAGTTGACAAGCAGTAGAATAAAACTTCCCTTTGGACAAGAGCAGCCAGTGTCAGGGGTGAGAGGTGCCGGTGCTGCGCAGGTGCGAGTGTGGCTGGTGGATGCGCGGCTGCCCCGGGGACACCCAGGGTACCTGCCAGCTTTCCTCCTGCTGACAGTGTCCTGGGGCAGGAACAGCACACAGGGAATCCACAGTCAGCACCTACTGTGGGTTGCAGCTCTGCTCAATTTGGGTGCTGCAGGCAAAACCCAAGACCAGCCCAGCGGGACCTACCACAGCAGCACTGGTGTCTGCACAGAATTAATCACTGCAGCAATTAGTCTTGGCCTCTAATGACTATTTGATTGTAGGGCAGATCTGGATTCCCTGCTCAAGCCTGACTGAGTCAAAAGCATTAATATCAACAAAAAAAGATTTGGCTGTGTGTTTGTATATTTTGCTCTAATAATGCTCCAGGACAAGCTCAGACAAACGACTTCTGCAATATTTACAGTGACAAAGTGGTAGCGTAATGTGTCTTTCTCTGTACTGAACAATTTGTAAATGCCTCATTAAAATGTACTTTTTGTTTCTTTCCTCTTTACCTTAAACTGGTTAATCTCCTTGGTTTTTGCCACTTTGGGGGAGAAAATGTCCAGTTGCACAGCATCAAAACAGCCATTCTGGTTTGGTTTTTACGACATCCTTAGACGCATTATTCTGACACATTTTGTGGTTAAAGAAATGGTTTTGAAATTCACATGTTTAGGAAGATTTGACATTTCCATTTTATTTTGTTTATTCCTAGAACAGGCTACTTATAACAGCTGCATTTGTGTCTAATGACACAAACTAGATATAAATTAATACTGTATCTACAGTTTGCTGTGATAACATACTCTATCACTGCATGCTTACACTTAAAATGTGAGAATATAGTGGAAATACATCTTCAATCTATTTCAAAACAGTGAGAGGAAAAATGATGTCCAGTGGAATCTAAACAAGCTCAAAGAATAATTTAAAAAGCCATGGAGGAGAAACATACATGTCTGGTATTGCATGTCCAGCAAGTACCTTTAAATGGCTTTATTACTTGCCATCTGTTCTGCCATTTTCCCTTAGTATTTATATACTTTTATAAAAAATCTGCTTATATATAAGCAACAGATCAGTTTTTACAGGAATGGATCAAATATAATAGCAGAAGGTACTTTATTTTTATATGAAAGGTATGACCAGAAATATAGTGTAAGAAAGGTAGGGATGTAGGACTGTTCTTGTCCATTGAATAATCCTTTTTATATGTCCAATAAATTGACCAAGGAAACTGAGCATGCCTCCAGCCAGGCAAAGTTTTACTATTCTCCCATGAAACATCCACCCACTCTGTTCCTGTTACATTTCTTTGCAGCTTCTGATTGCAGGAGAATATAAAAGCTGTAACTAGGTAAGACTGAAATGAAGCAGGGATAGAGCAAAGCTATAAAATTGGGATACAAACTTTCCCAAAGTCTGAAGGTGTTTGAACCCAAGATTTTGGCTCAAAACCATCCTTAATTTGAAGCAGCATCTGGCAGGCCAAATGCTCTGCAAATGCTGGCACTATGAAAGATGAAGTCTCATACGACACAGAATGTTGGAAGAAACACTTCCTTCATGGAGGAAGCCAGGTCACACAGGAAGGGTGACTGCAGGAAAGCTGGGATTTGCAGCTGCATGGAGGGACACAGCTCCCACCATCCCTGTGGTGCTCACTTCAAAGGAGAACAAACCTCCTGGCTGGATTGATGCAGTGCTTGTGCTCCCTGCTGATCCTCTTGTTCCCACCCTCTTCTTTCAGGGACCCAAACGAAGTCAGGGACACAGCTGCCAAGCAGACAGTCTCTGGCACCGAGGTCTGTGTCACTGCACTCCTCCCAAGCCAAGAGCTGTGTCCTGAGCCAGCAGAGCCCATTACAGCATCCCAGGAGTCTTTCCATGCCTGGTTTTCAAAGTGTTTAGGTACCGAAGGATGCATAGGGATAAAAGAAATTTCAACGACACCTTGAGCCTGGTGTTCCCAATGATGTCGAAAGTCCTCAGCACTTCTGAAAACCTCACTCAGCATAAACCACATCTTCCATATATGCACAAGCTTGGTCTTCTGGCCTTAAACTCACCTACCCAAAGTTCCTACCCAAAACAGATAGATGCTTTATCCTGGTATTTCTACATTTAGTGTTAAATGATACTTAATTATAGTCGCAAAAGCTATCTGTGTATTTTAACAGCTTGGATGGGGCTGAAAATAAGTGGATTATTAGCTGCTGTGAGGAACATTTCACAATAGGATCTGCATTTTTCTAGAACTCTGTAATTAAAGTATGAGCTAACGTGACCACAACGTTTTTAAACAGCTGGCACATGGAGCTGAAAAAATAATTAGTTTTCAATAAAAAAAAGTTGCTTTTTATTACCCAGGCAAAGTTCTCCAGTGACTTTTAAGGATCTGCCAAGTGAAATTCAAAAATGAAAATAGAGTCTCTATGTTGGCTGTTATCCAAGCTGAATGAAACACGAATCCACTGATTTGTGCCAAGTATTAGACATGCTGAACTGAGGCAAAGTGGTTAAGTATCTCCCCAGGTTGAATGTTACACAAAACAGTGTATCTGCCCCCCAAAAAATGCTGTGCTTGGGACGGGGGGAGGGCACCGCTGTGGCTTTCACTCATTATAGCCTTCTTCTCCCAGCAGTCAGGAAATGAAAAAGCAGTTCAGGAAACAACCAAAATATTCTCTACAAGAAGCTGAGGCCCTTGGCAGCAAACCCTATATATCTGGGCTTGACTGTTACATAATTTGGAGCAGGGCAGAGCAAACATGGTATCAAGGGGAGGCTGGCAGCAGCCGGTGAGCACTGCCCTGAGCTCACCTGTGGCACACACCCACAGCCCCTGCCAGGGCATGGCACAGCTTTGGCATTCAGGGCTGCGGGAGAGAGCCCCAAAGGCAGCACATCTCTGCTTCACCACTTTGCGGATAACAAGGGAACTTCAGAGACTCTTTATGTTGTCAAATCTATAATCCTGACAGCTGTACCTGAGAATGAGTCTATGGATATTACCCACTCAGATAATGGCTTTTTATGTGGCTCTTCCAGCAAACTCCCTTTGCATTTATACTAATGATAGTGTCTTTAAACTAAGGCAACCTACACAGAATAAGGCAACCATGAAAAGCAGCTGACTTCACTGATATGTGCTAAAACAAGAGGTTCTGTAAGATGAGATCTTTGTCAGAAAAAAACCCTATATATTTGGTTTTAACAGTTAAATAATCACAGGTAGGGGAAAGCAAACCCAGTAACAAATGGTTTCTCTCAGACAAATAGGCACATGAAAGCTACAGCAATTTTTGGACATACTGAGAATCTTCCCAGACTTGCAGGTGTTTTCACCTTCCTCATCGCTTGAGAAAATGTAAAAAGACCAAAGTTAAGGGAAATGTGGTGTCTTCCCATCTCTCATTTTATGACCACTATTTAATTCACAAATACTTAAATAACTGAAAGCTTATTATTTATTATTCACAGCTATTGGGAACTCACAAAGCCAGTGCTTCCAAGTTAAACGTAGAATTACAACTGCAATTGAGTGCACCAAATACACCCTGATTCAAGCCAGGACCTAAAGGTACTTTGGTCCACTCCATCAGCTGCTGTAAGAGTTATTTTTACAGTACCATTTGTCTACTGATTTACTGCTGTTATTAAATGAATTCTAAAATTTGCTTAAACATTTGTGTTTGAAGTTAAGGGAAAAATAGCTTCGTTAGCAAAGGTTGAGTCTAATAAAATGGAAATAGGCCGTCTGCTTCCCACCTACCAGCTCTTGACAATTAGGCAAACTGTGGTAGATGAGTTCCAAGGACAGGGGAAAAAGAGGCAGATTTGTATTTCATGGTCCAATAAGGATAATTACCATGCTATTGTTAATTTAATATATAAATAAAAGCAGAATGGAAATATATTTCAGAGTTAGAGTATTCTATAGGGTCCCCTTTCACAGCACAATGCTGAAGAAAGACAAACCTGGAACCAGTTATTTCAATATACATTTTAATTAAAACACATGGGCTATTTTCAGGTGGATAAAATCACAGTGGATTCAATGGCAAAGGACTGACTGAAGCTGCATTTGCACACTGAGCAAACCTGGTATTAAATCATTGCAGCAAAGGTGCTCTGTCCAGAAGGCTTTCAAGTATCACAAGTAAAATAAGTCTGGGTTGCTTAAGTTCTTACAGCTGATCCCCTTTCATGGAAAAAGCCAATTACAGATCACAGATGTCTCGACTAATCCTTTTAAATATCACAGAGGCAGGAAATAATGTGAAAGTGCAATAAATGACAATTTGTATAGTTTGGGTAGGGGTGGAATAAGACGGCACATGAAAAACAAACACAAAAAGGCTCAAATGTACAAAAGAAAAATAAAGGCTTATATTAACATTCAAGCTCAGTATGGTAAGACTGCAGACCATGGGCTAGATCCTGTTCTGATTTACAGCCTGTAAATCCCTTTCAACTGCTTGAAGAAAAATTAAGCACAGAATGTCTGCCTGCTCTATTGAATTGCTTATTCCTCCTCCTTTCACCTCCCTCCCCTTTATTCCGACACTGCATTTTATTCTAACTTTTCTATGATTTCTGAAATTTATTTTAAACCAGAGAAAGAAAAATTTTGCTTTCCGATAGTGCCTGCATCTTTCCAAGGCATATGTCTAGTAATTAGCATGGTGGGATCATTAGCATAAATATACAAAGAAATTTGATTTTAGAACACAAATACCATTTTTGCTACAGAGCAATATAGGACAGGTGACAGGCCCAGCTGGGAAACCTCTTTTTCATTTTTCTGTGACCACAAATCAGACATCTTGGGCTCACAGCAGGACAGGCTCTACTGGCAGTAATTGGCACCATCTGTAGCTGTCAGAGCAGTGCCTGGCATTCCAGCATTTCATCTTTCCAGTCAAGGCATTCATCACTAGTCCAAAACTCAGCCAGCTGACACTGAAAGATTAACTTGCATTGATTTGCTTGGATAAGCTCGCCTGTGCCTCAGTTGGTACTGAGAGTTCCTGTTAAATAGCCATCACCAACACAAGATGTTTACAAGGTGATTGTCTACTTAGCTTTTTCCATTACTTTACTTGGTCCTAATGTGTTTTCAATTATTATAATTTAAGAGATAGTGAATTAAAAGAAAGCGAATGTAGCCAGCAATCAGGGAGCGTGACTTAATGAAAGGATTAGAAGTTCACAGCAGTGGCTGTTTACTGGTCTTAAATGAACAGTTTCTCCCACCCCTGTGTGTGTCATGAGAAAAAACTTGTTGATTTGGGGGTTCAGCAACAGACCGAGTCTTCTCCAGCTGTCAGTCTTGATGATAAAACTAGATGAAACCGTTATTATTTTCAAATGCAATTTTCCAGTACTCGGGTAATTTGGTTTGCATTTTCCAGGAAAGCTTTATGGCAGCTACACCAGATGCAAAGTTCAACCTCCCTCTCTTAATCACCTAACGCTATAGCTACTTACCAGTGTTTTTAAGCCTCTGATGTGTTCAAAGCCCAGAGCTTAATCTTTCACAGTCATACAAGGGTCATTACTATTTCAATTTAGAAACCTAACATATTCTGTAGAATGTTTTTGGGTGAACAAATTGCAATTTGAAAGTTGAAAATTCATGTCTATTTTAGCAAATGACAGACAAGACCTCCCAGGCAAACCTAAGACAGTGAAATTTGTGTGTTTCACATAAATGACAATCCTCCTGCTTAAAAATGAAAGCAATTATGTTTTTGTGAGTAAATAAAGGGGATTATTGGGGGCTTTTAAATCTCCTATTATAGCTCTATCAAAATCCTGCTCAGAAATTCTTATTACTGCTCTCTCCTAGGCATTTCCTCATTAATGGCTTACTTCCCATAGCACAGGTGATATTTCACAGTCCACACAACATGCCATACATGGCTCGTTGGTAGTTTTAGTGGTTTGGGGCCTTCTCTGTGTATCTATTTCAGACCAAAAGCTCCATCATCTCATGTTTCATTTCACACCCATTCTGGGATGAAACTGTAAGGGTTGACAAGCTGGAATTAACGCTGAGAAGCACCTGAGCTGTTGATGTTGTGTATCTACCGAGCACAGTAACAGAGGATGGAGAGATACCTGCTAACGCCACGTGTCTGAATCAGCTCACTTGGAGCAGGGGGCACATCAGCCCAGGCCAAGCACCCGGTTCACACCCCTGTACAGCACCCAGCACCTGCCCTAGCCCTGGTCTGCATGGGGCACAGCTGGCTGACACTGCAATGGGCTGCACAGATGGGCCTCAAGGGTGTCCTGCTCACCTGGGGGCACCCCTGAAAGAAAAGGTAAAAAGCAGAGTGTTTACAGAGAGAAAGCTTGTGAGGGTGCACCAGCTACTGACATCAAGCTGTAAGAGAGTGTCCAGGAGGACACAAGGATGGTGCAGGGTCTGCAGGAGAAGCTGTGTGAGGAGCAGCTGAAGGCACTTGGTCTGCTCAGCCTGGAGAGGAGGAGACTGAGGGGAGACCTCACTGAGGTATTCAGCATCCTCATGAGAGGAAGCAGAAGGGCAGGTACAGATCTCTTCACTCTCATGACAGGGCTCAAGTGAATGGCATGAAGATGAGTCAGGAGAGGTTTAGGTTGGATGTTGGGAAATGGTTCTTCACCCCGAGGGTGGCTGGGCAGTGGAACAGGCTCCCCAGGAAAGTGGTCACAGCACCAAGCCTGACAGAGCTCAAAAAGTGTTTGGAAAACACTTTCAGGTAGCATTGTTGGGGTGTTCTGTGTAGGGCCAGGAGCTGGACTCTGATGACCCTGATGGGTCCTTTCCAACTCACCATATTCTGTGATTCTGTGATGAAAGAAAACGGGTCAGAAATGGCTGCAGAATCCAGCTGCAAGATCCTGCAGGGTGAATGGAATAGCATACCCATCTATCAAAGCCCAAGGTTTGACTTTAGGGATGGCAATCCCATCTGGGCATGGAAGCTCTGCAGGGCCAAGAACTACCAAAAGCAATTTCAGCCTTGCATGAGGCACAAAACACACGAGAAGGCAGCGCTGTGTCAGGGAACATGAAAGAGAACAAAACAGAGGCTCAGTCAGGGGCCTATGGCTCCCCCAGAGCTGAACTTGCACTCCTGAAGGTGATTCATTGTGCCCCTGAAAGCAGGGTATTTTAGATAAAAGGGAATATTGTGGCTATGATTAGTGGTGCCTGTCCCAGCTCTGACACAGACTGCCCTGAGAACATCTCCTAACCTTGGAGATGCATGTTAAACTAGGCTCATAACTTAGTGGGGTTTGTCCTTTTCTGCACACAAAAATAGCAATTTTCCCTCTTTTTCCAATGAACACAGGATATACAATACTTCATCAAACAGAAATGAACTTAAATAGCTTATATAAATTATATCTATTTTCAACTATCTTTGCTAAAAACATTTTATCTACCACAGAACACTCATGAGTGTTTGCAACACATCTGTAGAATAAAAAAAGAGTTAAGCATAAAAGAGTATTAAGTCATCTGGTTTGGAGGGATTTTTGTATTAGATGTTGTTCATTTATTAAGTGTAATGTGATAGTGGCCAGATGATTAATACAGTGTGGCAGGAGTGATGTAACAGGAAAGATAAAAATGGATATCATGAGCAGAGAAGAGGATGGGGATGTGGAGGGGGTACACAGAGAGGGTTGGGATAAGGAGGTTAGTGTTTACAGTGTCTGAGTGTGACTGACTTCCTTTGGAATGGGCTTTAGGGAGGATTTACTCTTTTGGATGGTGATTATATTCCATAGGATTTCCCAAGTGAGGGAAGAGAGTACAGCATTACTCTCCTTTCAGAGAGTTACTACCCCTAGCCCCAACATGTTCAAACCATTTTTCTGCACCTATGGGGAGGGAGATTTTGTGACCTCCACCCGTTGTGATCAGTTCCCACCAGGTCACCCCACTACAAACCTGGCAGGGACTCAGGGCAGAAAAAGCAGAAGTGATGTTCTGTAGCTAAGAGAATTGCTGAGAGGGCAATGACTGAAGGATTTGTAAATCCCTGCTATTAATTAATGGGTCCAGTGGCTTTTGGCAAGAAATATCTGGAGAGCAACATTAGTTATCAACAGTGTTGACTGACAAAAGATCTAAAATGGTGGCATTTATGCAGACATTCTAATTGCTTTCAAATATGTATTTTACCACAGCTGTTGAGATCTCTTACATCTAATTGTATTTGAGATGGATCTAATTAGCTTGAACCATAAACTATAAAACTCAGTGTTTAACCAGGTGCTCTGTAGGACAGTACTACAGAATTCAGTTACAGCTGTGCTCACAGTGGGACCTGGGTCTGGACATCACTACCTCAACACCCTATGACAGAATCCTTCTACTGCAGGGCCTTCTCATCAGGGCCAGGTTTTCAAACACATTCAGCACCAGCACATTTTACTGGCGATGCCTGGGCAGATTTTCAAAGACAGCCTGATCACCTAAGAACAGCTACTGAGGACCTAAACCTGTGGGAAACACAAAGGATTTTATAAGTTGACCAGACTGCTCATTTGCAATTGTACAGTATGAACATACCAATTCAGGTTGTGTAAGGTGATGTCAACACACAGGAGAAAGGAAAGTGCTCAAGGTCAGCCATGGCCACACAGCACTGATGTGCTGAGGTCCCACAGTTCTATCTCTAGTAAGTACACTTGACAGGTTTCTCCCAGACCAGCCAGGAACATGAAACCAGTGCTGATTAGAAGGAGGATTTCCCTTCAGAGTGGTAACTGCTCAGGGGAATTAGATTTCTGTATTGACTTTTACATATACAGAAGGTGACTAAAGGAATTAGGCCAGCCTGGATTGCTGCAAGGGGATAACAAGCCCCATGGTTAGATGGAAATGCATGTGGATTGTTCTACACTCTTCTCTAAGCACTTTCACTATTAAAACAAACTGTACTTTTGTTTTCAGATAATGCCTGTCTTGTTACTACAGTTGCAGCTGGGCACAGACTCAAGGAGAAGACCCAGTGCCCTAAGCCTCCCTGATGACAATTCCACGCAGAATTCATTGCCTGAGCCACAGCAGGGCAGGGTGTCACCTAAGGAGAGCCACCAGCTGAAGGACAGCCGTGGTCCTGCCCATGGAGGAGCAGCAGAGCCAAGCCAGGCGCTCTGGCCACAGCAGTGCAAGAGCAAGAAGCCAGCAGAGCTCAGCTGGCCACTGCGCCAGGAGAACCAAAGTGACCTGTGCTCTCTCTGGTGTAGCTGGCACACTACTGGCAGTTCAAGATTTCTACCAACTGAACTAGCAGTAATGAAGGTAGCAGGACAATAAAGCCTACACAGATGAGAAATTCCAGCCAGCGTGGAGTGGTGGGAGCTGTCAGCCTTTCCCACAGCCTTCACAAGGTCAGGAGGTATCTGTGGTGTGCCTCCTCCTGCATTACAACACCGAGGCCTCTGCCACTGCTGCTCCCCTCTTCTGACCCTTCCAGATGCAACGAGGCAAAGCCAGGGCCACGTCTTTATAGTGCATGAGCAGAGCTCAAGAGCAAAACTGCTACTGACAAGAAGTCAGAGTTACGTGGAGTACTGGCGTAACGGTTCTAAAAAGAGCTCAGTGAGACGCTGAGCAACTAAGGATGGGCTCTGTTTTTATGAACTTAATATTTATAGCACGGGAAAGGTTTATACTCAAAATCTTTGTTTCCATTAACTAGCAGATTCTTTCCAGAATCTGAGAGATGTATGTGCATATCCACTCCAGAACAGCTCAGTGTACAACAGCTTTTGAGTTACACAGTAAACCAACTACTTTCATTAAGGTAATTATGGAAAAAAAAGATGCATTCTGAGAGCCTTTATAAAAAAAAAAACCCAAAAAACCTTATTTATGGAATCAAGCAGAATCTGTTTGCTATCAGTTCGACTGCAGGAGTAAGGAACTTTATTTTTAAGACAGCAGTGACATTCTTTTTTAAAGGTATTTGCCTTTACATAAAAAGAATTAGAATAAATCTACCAACTTTGAAGAAACATTGCTAGCCCACCAGATTTACACAGAGTTCTGAGACATTTGGTGTTTCACTAAAGCCTAAGCTACTACATAATTTATTCACATGAAGAACACAGTTTCAATTTATTTAAGAGCTTTCTAGCTTACACAGTCCCAAAGAAAAGCTTCAGAATGTTATTCTTACTAGTTTGGAAACCAGAAAGCAAATAGGAGCACATAAGAACTTATTACATTTTAAAATGTCATGATAACTATGCCAGTCTCGTGGTTTTTTAAGAAAGAACCTTTGTCTTGGGTTTTTTCCTTCCTTTTCTTTTTTTCCCCCCTTTTTTTTTCCAACTGTGTGTCAGTAACAACATCCAGTTTGATAAATGTTTGGTTGCAAAAGCAGCATAGGATGATTGGCATTGCAAACCACATTTTCCAAAATTATTATTGGTTTGTGTGGCTTAATTAGAGGAAGTCCAACTTTAATTTCAAAATTATTGAATGTTTTCTGTAAACCAAAGCTCTTTTTATAATCCCTTAGATTGTTCCATTGCCTCCCAAAATAAGCATGTGAAATTTCCCAGTGTACCCGAATACATGAGACAGAAGTGTGCATTACAGTGAAGTACAGCTCTCAATCACACAGCTCTGAATCTCTGGGGGAGGGGGAAAATGTTGCCTGGAATTGGTGAAATCAACTATTTCAGATGTAATCTACAATAACATAGCAGAATTTGCATCTCTTCCAGCAGCAAGATTCTACTGATAAAAACTGTGGAAGGGCAAATTAGGAAAATCTATTGCATGACTCCAATTTATTAGAGATGGAGACTTTTCTGTATTTTAAGCACAGTAATAATGGTAAGAAAATCTGTGATATCAGAAAGCCTGATATGGTGTTTTACGTGTTTTACATTGCATAACTTTTATTATGGAGTCTTGCCTGCTTTTCACTCTACATCAGTGTTGTCCTCATTAATGTCAAAAGGATTTATGTGTGCACATGGAGGCAAGAATGTATGTCTATGTGTTTGCAGTCTCACCTGTTATCTTTCTCTTGCCATTATCTAGCAACTTCCCTTTCAAAGGACAACATTTATAGCTCACTGGTAAATATAAGGCAGATAAATTTTATGTACTGAAGCAACATGAGTGTGAAGTTGGTCTGACTCAATTGTATCAAACCAGCTGAAACAGATATTGTGTACACAACAGACACATCTCTGGTTTCAAAGTTTTCATAAGGAAAAAATTCCTCTGGGCAAAAGAAATCAAAACATTGGGATGAAACACATTGGATCTCAGGAATTTCCTTTGCAACTACTAGGATCTGCACAAAAATGAACCATTAAAAAGCAATCCCTATTTTCCAATCCTATCAGCTATAGCACATCATCAAGAGTTTACATAATTCTTAAAATCAGACACAAAATGTCAACAGAGTGCAGCTGAATGCATTATGGATACAGAATACTCTTGCAGAGTTTTCATTAAGTCTAACATGATTTACAGGGCTTAAGACACATTGCTTCAAGATTTTTATATCACTGCAGTAAGTACTCCAGGGATGTTTCGACCCACTCAAAATTGTTTTAGCTGTGCTATTACCTGGGTCAGAACTGATAGCAGCATATATCAATTAGACTGCAGCAGTTTAATACCTGCTCCTATGCATCTGGTCACTCAGAAATTCACATCTAAGATTTCCATACCCTAAAAAGAATATTACAGCAGAGCCCTGGAATGGGCTAAGGTTACCTCATTTATTTAAGAAGCAGCCTTACAGAAAAGACATCAGGAGACTATACCCATTCAGGTTACAGATGTCCCTTCCATTCACCACAGATACTGGTAATACTTCTTTTGCCTTGACAATTTTGTAGATTGTGGTGCAGCACTGTATCTAATTGGGAACAGTGGACTGTAGACTTTTTGATAAACTCAACTAGTATCAATGACACTGATTGACTGCAGTTGAGGATCTGGATTCTTTATTAGTTTTAACCCTACTAAATAGAGAACATTTAAAAAATAGTGCCACTTCAGTATTTTGTCATACCTAGAATAAAAAATACATGGTTGTTACTTCCGTCTAGAGAGGTAACTATAGTTAATGACTGTGTCAGTGATGACCACTGTGTTTGTTTTATATGACATGGCAGAAGCGTAGACGTCCTTTGCTGCAAATTGTTAACAGTCACTTTTATTGGCAATGGATTTGTCCCTGAAACTTAGTAAGTTTGAGAATATGTGCCCCTGTGACACAATTTTATTGTTCGAGGAGCAGGTTTACCCACAAATTTTTTTCACCTATCCAGCATAACATGGTCAAAGCTGTCTTTTTAGTAAGACCTGAGAGGCTCAATCTCTCAGGTAAGGAATTTTGTCTGGTGCCAACAGGTGAGACATTTGAGAAACATCTGTTGCTTACTTCTCTGCTGTAATAGTGTGAAGTTTTTAGATCCCTGGAAACACTGGGTTTACCTGGTCTACACAGCAAGAGACTTCATATGGCTCAGGGAAAAACCTAAGGTCACTAGCACTTTATTTGTGGTTATGTCCTTAGGATCTTTCCTTTGCTCCTCTGTACCTGTTACTCCACAGAGGTGCCATTTTTAGCATAAAAACCCCCAGGACATCAGAAAGAGAATGTAAAATCAGTCTCTACAGAGCTCTTCCCTGCCTCCTCTTTAAACACTCAGCATATCTGTAACAGAGGGCCTTACTCTAGCAACACTAATATGAAATTTCAAGACCTCTTGCTCCCTACCTGTGAGTGCCAAGATGTGAAACAGGAACAAAGACAATTCAGAATAAACACTAAAAATATGGTTAAGCCTCACATCAAGAGAAACATCAGGCTTAAAAGTATTCTGTTAGTGCAAAGGACTGCACATATAAACCAACTCAAAATCCAACTTGCACATTATATGGCAGTAGCATTTTTACTATCAAGCTTAGAGTCCAACAAAACCTTAATAAAAGGCAAAACTAGGGCAGAAAAGATGAATTAAGGGTAGAAAGCTAGAGGATTTTCCCTCCAAACTTTCCAGTGGTAGAAATCCATCTCTTTTAGCATAAATATGTGCAGTTTTACAGTGGTCCTGCTTCTGCATGAATTTCAGAATACATTTACTAGAAAATTCATTACATGAAACATTTATCCCATGAATAAATTAGAGACTCTGAATTACAGTGCAATAAAACTTTTGCTGCTAGAAAGATTTTTATGGGTGAAATAATGTGAAAATTAGTAACATTAAATATGATTCTTCTTAACCCAGAATAGTCACCACACAATTATTTTGACATGTTCTGGCATACATCATCATAGATCTAGTCAAATAGTGTTATAGAACAGATTTGGAACCCTTTTATAAAGCATCAAGAAACACACAGAAAAGGGCAATGGAGAGGCAAGTTTTCAACCCTGAACTGCTGAAGAGAGCATTTTTTCCCAATACATTCCAGATAAGCAGGATGACTTTTTTTTCAAAAGGGTTTTGCTCAGTCCTTGAGTGGATGAGCAAATAGTTTCACTTTTGTATCTTCTGTGCGTGTGTGATGCTTTAGGGTGGGGTAAATTCACTGAGGGCAAGCCTCCTATGGCATTAAATGGGAAATCTGCATGCTGTGCTGAGGCTCACTTCTGTAACTAAAAATTCTAAACTTAATACATATACAGAGCTGCTCTGTGCCATTAGGTCAAGCACTGATAAATCCACTAACAAAGTGTCACTGCTTGGCTTTTAGGGGGCCAGATCCCACCAACCTTCTTCATGCAGTACAGCTATCTGCATTGTTGAAAGATGCTACTTCCTATGAAAAAACTCATCTAGAACTTTAAACCTTATTAGAAGGTACAGTACCAGGTCAGTGTACACTGAAATGTGGTCTCAAGATACACTGACAACACAGGTGAGTTCTTTCACCTACACTTCTCACTCTTATACAACCTAACCCTAGACAAAATGCTCAGTATTTTAAGTGACTAAAAATCTGCTGGGATGAAGGATATTGCAGGCATTTAAATCTAACTTCAGAAAGCAGAATTTCTTTATTCTGTACTTTCCAAAGACTGATGGAATTGCCACGCGTCACAGAGCTGCTGTGCTGGGCTCAGTTGGTTCCAAACACTTGTGCCAGGCTTGCAAGAGAGGTGTCCCTGCTCTGGAATGCTTGTTTGTGAAAGCAAATAGATTATTTTTGCTTTATTGTGGAAGGTATTTTAGGGGAAGAGAGACAGAAACCTTGTATTTTCTTTGGGCATTTCCCTGTTCATAGATTTTTGCCTAGTTAGGTGGACCTTGGGTTTTGGCAGACTCACAGCAGACTTTGTTTATTGCCTATTCTGAAAAAACAGACATTTGTGTGGAACTTTTCTGGAGGTGCCCCTTTCCAGACTCAAGTGATTAAATAGATGTTTATGAGTATTAAAGTAAGTCTCTTTCTCAGGAAGGAAAAACCACTGATGCAACGGAAAGTGCAAGGCTGCAGAGCACTCTGCGCACACCAGCCATTCCAACCCAAGAGTGCACGAGCATGACTGTATTCAAAGGAGGTAAATCAGACACCCTTGAATGCTTTATCTCTCTCTCTCTGTGTTTGGTTTCCCACAGCATAACTTTACACATTACCTCATGACATCTTTATAGTGGTGGAGAAAATTATTAGACTCCAGTCCTTGAAAAATCGCAAACACAGACTCATTTGTAGCATTTGGCTGCTCTAATTAGCACATCACTGAGGGGTAATGAATAGAAGTCTGTGAAGAAACCTAAAAATTAGTACCACTAGCAATGTTAGAGTAAAAATCAGAACTGTGAGTAACAGTACTCAGAGGATTTGGGTAATTACTGGATACTCCCAATATAAAGTCTGTCACTTGATCCTAAGGGACTCTAAGGCTTCAACAAGCCCCAGAGGCCCAATATTCTACCCCAATAAATGAGGCTCACAAAGTTCACTCAGAGTTAAAGACAGCATCACAAGTCTATTGTTCTTGCTTCTTTTTTTTAATGGTGCTTCTTAAACAGCATGGAATTAGACAACCTTTTTTTGTATGTCAATCACTGGACTCCTCCATCTGTAATGAGATATTATAGCTTCCATGTGTGTGAAAGCATGGAAATTACATCACTCCAATAACCAAATGTGCAAGGCCACATGGATTCCTAAAGCCCGACAAACAGCTGCAGTATTTGTGCTAAGGTTCTTTAAACATTTCAATGGTCTCTAAGCAATTGAAAGGTGGGGAGGGAAATATTACTCTTCAGTGGATGGTGAGAGACCTTGAGCATATAAAAAAAAGGCAGTGCCTTTACCTGCTCCTACCTGAGCACTCAGGCCAGCCATTCCACCAGCCCGTAAGCAATGGCACAGAAGGGCAAACATGCTGCAAAGCAGGTGTGCTCCCCCTCCCAAAAAAGAATGACCACTGCCTAGGGTACACCAGCCCATGCCAGGCAGTCCAGGGCAGCCTCCAGGAAAGACCAAGCTGGCTCTTCCCAGCCCTAGGAAGCAGTGTCAGCCTGGTGGTGCCAGAGAACCCTCTCTCGGCTAAGCAAGGGCTTCCTCCTCCCCTATGGTGGGAAGCTTTCAATTCTGACCCATTCTCAACCTGATGTAAAGGGGCTCCAGCCTGTATTTTATAACATATATTTTAAAAAAGCCCTGTAGGATCAACAACTTTTATTGCAACTTTCAGCTGCACTGTACTCTTGTAAAGCCAGATTAAGCTGGGGTCTAAATGTCATGGCCCTTTCCACTCCCTCCTCTCCACCTTCCATCATCTTTTTGTCTCTAAGTTATTTCACTCAAGATGAAATAAAATAAAATTAAAAAAAAAAAAAGAAAAGAAAAAAGGAAAGAAAGAAAAAGAAAGGAAACAAGAACCAAATTCTGTATATAAACAATGGCAGCTTTCAGGCTTGCTTTTCATCCTGAACCGAACGGGCAAAGAGCGTCCGTGCATTTGCAAGCTTTTCCAAGTGAGCCTAGAGGGGCCTGTTTACCAGAGATCAAATCTCTGGCAAACAGCTCATTGCAGCTCTTCAAACAAGCTGAAATTATGACCTTATGTTATTGTTTCTCAACAACCCAAACCTTTGATGTAAACTAATGTTGACCTTTCCAGCATAAATTTGACATGAAGCCACTTTTGTTTCAAACACCCTATGAAAATTCAGCTACAGTCTTATTGGATAAAGTCCTTTTGTGAGATAAATAATAGATAATAAAAAACTGGAGCAAATTTACTCACTGAAGTATTTTCTTTTCCTGACTGACTATCACAGTGGAACTTTTCTACCTTGGCTTGCGTTGGGCTGTCTCACACCACACCGTGGGCCCATCCAACCTATGCTAAATCCTAGCGAAGTCAAAGGAAAAACCTCCCAAGAATTTCAGCTCCTCAGCCTCTGAGAGAAATCTAGATTAAACTAAATTAAACTCCATAACTCCCCTGGATCTCTGTGGAGACATTCCTACCACTCTGTGTTAGGTAAGTGTCCAAGGTAAGATGGTGTCTCCAGAAACGACCTCAATACAATTTGGGCAGAAAGGCTCCTAATTCAACCTCAGCAAGTGCTGACTTCTGTCAGTTGCAGAAAGCATGGAAAGGCAAGTTCCCAGTATAAGCACCTCTGATCTATTTAACTGGTGACTGTTCACTCTTGTTCCACCATGCCCACCCCGGGTCATCTGCACATCTTCCCATTCTGCACAGGGGTCACTCATGACTGGTGTGTGTAGGTATCTGCACACTCTCTTCCAACAACATATTTTATCCACCATGACTAAGCTCTATTCCTTATTGTTGTGCCTATTAACTTTAGAAGTAGTAAAAAGGAATCAACAGACAAAAAGGAAGGTAATTCTGTTAATTTTTCAAAGTGCTGCTATTAATATTTAGTGCTCTCCTCACCAGCTTAGCAGTTTTAAAACCCAGGAATTTAGTTGGAGAATGCAGATAAAAAATGAGCAACCTTTATGTGGAGTCCATTAACTAATCCTAAATTAAAGTGGCATTGGAATGGAACTAGAGGGATGTGTATAAAAAAGAACACGTGACGAGCACATGGATACCACATGAATCCATTATGATAAGTATTCTTCCAGTAAGAGCAAATGAATTCATTCTGACCACACACTTAAAATGAAGCCAAACTTGTTGGATTTTTTAATAAATGTCAAAGTATCATTTAACTGTTAAACTAAGCTTATCTTTTGCTGGGCCAAAAGACTCGCAATACAGTGCTTCAGAGCAAAATATCAGTATATATATATATATATATATATATATATATACACACAGACACACAATACATATATATCAGTATAATTCACTGTACAATCACTACATATCAAATAGTAAGAATCTCGCTTTCTTCTTTTGCACTCCAAACTGGGGATTCTGTCCCTAGTTGAGCCTGTTACAGTAAATCTGCTTTGCTGTGTGAAACACACTTGAAGTGTCTGAACTCTGTTCTGCAGAGATCTTCTTGTGCTGCTTCCTTCCATACCTGAATAAATAAAACTGCAAAACAAAGGTGATGAACTCAAGAATTTCAGGTAAGCTCCACTGACAGCTCCTCATTGCCTAACCTAATAACTATATTCAGGGATCACCTGAAATAACTTTCTCGTAGTATTAGAAACATTAAGCCTTGTGTCTACAGTCTAGTTTGTGGACCAGACAAAGAGGCCATGCATTTTTTTGAGATATGAGATCCATGCAAATAAAACACACACTTGTGAACTTTGCTTGCTATTCATAAAACAAGTCCCATGCAAATCACAGAAACAGCAATGACAAATTTCATGGGTTTGTCATGGCAAAAATAGCAGATTTCACAGCATGACACTGATTAAAAGACAGACAGGATAATCGCAAATAAAGACATTTAAGCTGCCAAGAAAATGATGTTTTTAAGTACTGAATTATTTCTTTATTAATACAGTCATCCTGGATGGATATTCTCCAAAGCAGCAAAACTGTCACTAAACAAATCTGTAACCCAAAAATACTCCCAGTTTTAGGAAGTGTTCAGTTTTCCTTAGTCTAGATACTGCTGAATAATGAAGCAGACAAGAATCCAGGATGACACAATGAACTTCACAGAAATGTATTTTCTGAGCACAGCCTTCCCTGAGCTGGCGGCTCAAGTCTTTATGCCAGCATCAGTATAAAGGGTGCATTTTATCTCTCTGCACAAGAAGAAACCCCAAGGGAGGTCAAGTGTCACATCCTAAGTATCAGATCAGGTCCCAGCTCTCCCTTATGGACTAAGGCGTCTTATTTATTATTAGAAGCACTGACTCATCACTCACTGCACTGATGTCCATGTCCAACGGGTTGCCCAGAATGAATGAAAAATTCAAAGCCAAGCTAGCACTTCTGCTTTAGTGCTCAGGTCAGTGCAAAACCCCTCTGTTTTGGTGAGAATCTAACCTCAAAGCTGAACCCAGGAAAAAAAATTAAAGCTCAAGTCTCTATTACAGTCCAGAGGCTCTGGTGGGAAGCCAGACTTTGCACCAAGCTAAGTGGTGGTCTCCTGCCCCATCCTGGTCCTTCTGCACCCCCAACTTTTCCTTCTGTACTTCACACTCTGTGAAAGAGGCTGGAAAGGGAAATGATAACTGTGGAGCAAAATAACCCAAGCCGCTTATTATGTCATCATTCTGTGCTCTGTGACTTGGTTTGAATTTGGACTCAATGGAAAACTTTGCTTTCCAAAAAAAACAAACAAAAAAAAAGCCAAGATCCAAATAAAAATTCTCAGAAAACCATTATAATGTCCATTAATATTATATATAAATTCACAAATACTATGATACTATGTTTCAGAAAAATATTTCAGAACTAGAAATATTCTATCTGAGAATGACATATGTTTTACTTCAATTCGGAAAAAAAAATATATTCAGTTTCAGTGGTTTACTCAACCACATGTATTCCACTTCAGTTATTTACTCTATCAGTTCTTAAATTTTGGCCTTTCAGCCCTTCCATCAGCCCTGTCTGAACAGCAAACAGGAACACAGCTGCACAGTTCCTACAAGCACACCAAGGAGGCAGGAAGATCTCTCCACAGCACCATTCAGGGTTCATCTGATTGTGGCCCTGTGCTGCACACTCTTAGGACCAGAAAGAACGTGATCTCCTATGAAAGCTCAGCACTCCCCAGGATTATGAAGACAATGCAGAGAATTTTGTGAGGGGAACTTCAGGGATCATTCCATTTCCATATGGAAGGATCCATATGGATCCTTTTAAAATAAACCTCTTATGTGGCATCTCTGAGCAAGGGAAACTCGGATGTCCTCCTTTCTCAGAATTGTGGCATGATGCTCTCAGTTGAGGAATGTGAGTGCAGCATCTTTCACAGAGAGAATTAACCTGAGGCTCTTGCCCAGAAAAGTACAACACACAGTATGCTGGCTACTAGTTTTTTATACAAGTTCTTTTTAATAAATAGTGGCAAAAGCCAAAGAAAACTTCATAAAAATGAATGGTTCTAGCACTTCCTAATGAAACGTAGACAATCCCTCATGCAGAAACAAAAAATTACCCCATCACTCATTTCTCAGAGGGAGGCAGCAATTTCACGGGATAGTAGCCACACAAGGGACAAAAACTAAGATCTTCTTCATTATTATCCACCTCCTAGTTCTGCTCATCTGTATCTCATCAGACAGCAAAAATGTTCAAATTTATTTATAACTTTAAACCCCTGTTGAGGTTCAAGACTTTAAGCCAACAGGCTGTTGACCAAGAGTGGAGAGCTGTACCTGAGATGGTTTATGGTCAGGTGTGGGAAAAAGGCATACTCACCCAGGGCTGAGTTTTCTCCAGTTTTTTACACAAGAACAAGGATTAATTACTACCTATTTAAAATCATTATTTCATCTGTCAGTCTAATGATCTGACTTTTCCTACCATGGATGTTGGCCTCTACCAAGGTGAATACAAAAAGCGCTTCCAAATACCAGCAGTAGCAATATGTATGGCATGATGGACACTTTTCAAAACCTACTGCACCCCTACATTTTTCTTGATTGCTCAACACATTGGTAGTCATTACTGTAGCAACTTATTTCAAGCCAAGAGATATAAATGTCTGTCTGTGCTGACTGGCAGGATGCTGTAAAACAACACGGCCAGCCAATCAAACACACACACTCTCTTCCTCCTTGGGGTGACAGTATATATTTTCAGTGGTATAGCTGGGACTGATTGCCATCAATCAAGACTTGGATTCCCAGTCCATCTCCACAGCATACACATGCTGAGTGAAAGGCCAGTCTAACTCAGTATACTTTGGTAAACTCCTGAAACTTTATTAGATTAACATTTTAGACAAAATAATAATCAGTTCATCAATGCAGGAAAAGAGCTCAAAAGTCTAAATGCTTCCAAAATTGGATCTTCACTGCTTTTAAAGGTAAGCAGATGGAAAACATTTGATTCTTATTTATTACCAGTTAAATTTATGTCCCTTATTTCACCATAAACTACAAGACTTCACAAAAGTGTATCTTATTTCACTGATCTTTAATAACCTGAAAACCGGTAACAGAAACCTATAATGAAGCACCCCATATTCTGTAAATTAAAAATAAATAAGAGACCTCAAAGAGGTTTTCTTCAAAAGCTGCTTCAGTTTAGTGTTTCATTTTATATATACACTAGGAGAGAGACATCTGTAAACATTTCTAAAGTATAATGCAAAGGAACTAGCTGTGCTATTATCTATTCTAAGCACATGGTTCAACATTTGTTTATGCAAACCATATAATTGGAAACTCTGTCCATTTTCTGCTTGTGCTAAATATTCTGTGTATAAATACTTTTCATAGTAGATAAATAAGGTTTTTATTTAGGTCTTATCACCTTCATATTACATATTCATTGATTTCTAAACTGCCTTAAACAGCTCTGTAGATGTGAAACATTATGAATTCAGTTTTGGCACCTTGGTATTAAATTTGCATATCAGGTCACGCACCGCTTGACATACATGCAAAATTGCACTGCGGCTATTTTATTACAACCCACAAAATATATTCAGAAACTGCATGCAGCATCAAAATAAATTAAAATGGATAAAAGACCCAATAGTAAGCCACATTTTTTTTATTGTTTAGTAGTGCCTAAAGCCATTTATATGTTCTAGTCAATAAACAAAAGTTAGACTAAAACAATTTTTAGTCTTTCTGTTATTATATTTTAATTGCAGGGGTAAATATATTTTTTCCCCTTACCAATTGTATCCTACTTAAGGCTTGCATTCTTTTAAATTGTATGCTATAAAAAGCAGTATATATGGATCACTGGCAAGCCTTCATGTTTCTCTGCGTATGTCAGAATGTATATAGACACTGTGTATCAAAAGTCAGACATACAAAGCAATATATTTGTCTAGTTGATTTTGTAGTTGGAGTGTTTTTGTAACTTACTGTGTATGCCAGGGCTGCATTTGCATGGAGACTGCATTTACACAAAGTTAAAAGTACATCAGTCAGTACTGCTCAGCCATTATAGTGCCCTCAATATATACCAACTAA
Organism: Onychostruthus taczanowskii; assembly: GCF_017590055.1. Lineage (NCBI taxonomy): Eukaryota > Metazoa > Chordata > Aves > Passeriformes > Passeridae > Onychostruthus > Onychostruthus taczanowskii. The sequence goes on along the minus strand of NW_024498462.1, from coordinate 2,817,005 downwards.
CTACTTTCAGTGCTTCATCTAAAAATTGCCCTCTTTATATTCAGTAAGATGCAGCAAAGATATTAGAAAATTAAATAGCAGGGGACACATTTTCCAATTGCCCCTCACTAGGGCTCCATTTCAATGTCTACAACACTTCAGGATAAATAATTTGCCATTTCTATTCACTTGTTCCCAGGCCACGCTCACTTGGCTGCTCAGGTACCTCATCATGACTGCACATCGGGGACTCAGGTGTCTCACAGGCTCTCCAGGGACAGAAGGGTGCCCACAGGGCAGTTGTGCCAGCCCAGGTGGCTGTGACCAGCCTGGCCCCTCTCCCAGCTCCGTGCTCCAGCCAAGCCATAGGCAGTGTGAGCAGTCCCAGAGCTGCTGGAAGGAGATCCCAAAGAGCTGGCCAGGGCTTGTGCTGGGAGCCTCTGCTGCTCAGCACCACTGCCTTCATCAACCTCGGAAAAAACACATCCTTTCCATGCAAAGCAGGCAGTGTTAGCATCCCCTTGCTCTGTGATGGGTAACAAGTGTCTGTGAGCACTGGCATGAGCCCATCTTCCTCAAACAGCCCAAGCCCAGACCCTGAGCTCTGCTGCATCCCCACACACACACGAGGGCTCAGGCAGAAGCCTGACCCAGAGCTGGGCACACACCATCCACACCATCTCATCCCTGCTCCTCCCACATGTGCCAGTGTGATTTGTCCTACATCACCTGCTCTCAGCCATTACTGACTCTTAACCTTGGAAGGGGGTGGTTGGTTAAGAGATTCTGAATGGCATCCTCCATCAAATCAGGGCAACAGCACAAATGAGGGAAATCCTGTAATTAGCACATAATTAAATTTAGAGGGGATTTTAGTGAGTTTAGCTCACACTAGCATGGAAATGACATGACAGAGCACCCCCATTAAGTCAGCAAACAACCTCTGGCCACTCAAATGACGCAGGTGAGGACTGCACCAGTCAGTATCTGCACTTGGGCCCTCAACCAAAACTTCTGGCTTCTAAGTTTGCTTTCTTCTCAAAACATCATAAAATAAATCTGAAAAACATTTTGAAAGAAAAACACTCACTGAATTCAGGGGAGAAGGATCAGAGCCTCATCTGTGGTGCTGATGGAGACAGACCTCGTAAGAAACCTGCTTCACTGCACTGAAAATCTAAGCTCATCAGCACCACTACATTTACAGCAAAAACCTTAAAAAATCGACATAATGTAACAAATTGGTTCAAAGCATTGCTACAGACCACCGTGCTAAATTCTCACATCCTTAGCAGTTTGTAAAAATGTTTAATTTATGTTTATGTATTCTTATTCAAAATGTTAGTTAACAGCCTGTAGGGACCTGGTAATAGGATCCTTTTTTCTTTTTTATGTTTATTAGCTACATTAATGACTGTTTCTGCAATTCTGCTACAAAGACTTGCGTTAATGAACGCCAATTAATTCTGAAATGATTTTAAACAAAGGGTGATGAGAATAACCAATCAACCATGACAGTGTAAAGAGCAAGCAAGCTGCTGTGACCTAATTTTTCTGTGTTGATTCTTTGCTGTCAGAGTGCATTGTTATTCATCAAGAACACCTATAGATTTTGCATATACATACTACAGTATTATAATTTTAGAAATGCTCTGTTCCTTTTCAACATGGAAAATTACTTAAAATACAGGTTTCAATAATATTGACTCACAAACTGTTAATACCTCAGAGGTCAAGCACATCTTCAGCAGCATTAGAAGGACCCTACCAATTTCAGCTTCTTAGAATTTAAGGTAAGAACTGGCTGGCTCAAACATTTAGAACATCAGGCCTTTCACTCAAAAACATAACAAAAAATTATCTCCCACTTCCAACCTGTTTAATTAGAGGCATTTTATCCATCAGTCTGTTTATTGCCCACAATAAATTAATCTTTTAGCCATTTAATGCAATTCACAAGGACCTGAGAGTAAAAGAATTCCCTGAAACCACCAACAAGTTGAGTGATTACATTCCTGAAGTAACACATATATGTGTCAAATCTGACCTAAAAAGTAAATAGACCATGCAGGCAGATGTGACTTACACGCCTGTTGTGTGAACAACTATCAAAAAAGCCATCCAAAATTGTTCTAAATTTAAACAAAATTAACTGAAATTGAGAAATGCCATTTGCTTTTTTACTGGTGCCCAGTTTGTGCTTCCACCACAAGAGCCTTGCTAATAACAAAAGACAGACATTTTAAAGTTAAAATTTCTATAAATTGTAGAGTGTACAATCAGACCAGATTCTACCACTTCATTTTGTAATAGACTTAGAGAATGGACCTTCCTTATGAACATTCATGAATGTCCTCTCTTGTCCAACATACTAAGTGACATAAAATTTATCACATAGCAAAAATTCATTTTTATTGGTGCTTTTTCAACTGAAGGTAACGCCATTGCCTGAGAAAGATGCAGAAAATCATTAAGCCTACAAATTGAGAAGGCCTCTACCAAAGAAATTACATGACCAATCCTATGGGATCATACTACAGAACACAGAACAGTATGGCACAGGTTACATAAGGTACTAGTAAATGACAAAGAAGTAGACAGAAAAAGTTCAGCAGTGAAAACATCTCTTTTTTTTGAGTTTAGTAACTGGTGTCATGGACAGACTGTAAAACAGAATTAGTGGAGGTGCAGAAAGGGAGCTCCATCTCCTAAGAACAACATAAACTGTGTGATTACTGGCAGGTGGATATCTGTGGTACTAATTAACAGAGGCAGATTTGTACCATGTCTATCCTTTGTGTCACTCATTCCTGTTGCAGGCAGGATCCACAGCCCTCTCTCCACTCCACCTGCTCACACAGCTTTTGTGGGCTTGTGTTCGTATCTGCAGCCACGCTGGCATCCCTCCTGGACTTGGAACAGGTACTCCTCCCAAAATCTAAATTCTGACAAAACCTAAGTCAGTGCAAGTATTTAAATTACTTAAGGACTTAAGCTTTGGTGCTGAAGCTGAGGCAACTGCTCCTTCCATCCCTTATTTCAGGAAAAAGAGGAGGGAAATGTATATGGGCCTATACATGAGGTTCTGCTCTCAGAGAGCTACACTTGAAGGATTCTTCTTGTGTCCACTAACATATTTCAAACCCAAATCTCAGATCAGCATTTAGTCTTCTCTGTGCAACAGCAGATGCTCTCAGTTTACCATGGGGATGCCTTTTATCCCTCAGAGAAGCACAGCTGAAGTAACTTCCTTGTAAAAAAAAAAAAAAAAAAAAAAAAAAAAAAGGGACAGGAAAAGAATAAGACAAGAAGCTCTGGCACATAAATCTTTTTGTTCACTTCTCTACATGCAACCCAGAGACTGCTATTCTCACAGCATGAAAAACATTCTCCTGAAAGAGAGCACAAAGTGCTGTATCAGTTTTACTGGGAAACACTCATTTTTATTGCAGTAGGCTTTACTTGAGTAAAGGCAGAGGGCTGGATCCCCAGTGCCAAAGGCACAAACTGGGATGGGCTTTGGTGCCTGTGTGAAATACAGGCACAGACTGGGGCTATGTTTAGAGGACAGCAATGCATTCAGCCTCCTGCCCTTCACAGCCAGCAGGACCAGCCAGTTCCAGCCTAGGGTTCTGCATGATCCACGAGCAGCATTCCTCCCTCAGCCAACCAACCAGCCATGTTCTCCACTTTATCACCCTATCAAACATTCTGGTGGCAAGATGTCAAGGCTTGGAGAGCCACTGTACCATCTTTCAGGAAAACAGGTTTTCCCATGTCCACTTACTGAAGTCACTCCATATTGTTGCTGACGGATTCATATTTATAATGACAGAAGTTTTGCATTAACATCTAGCCTTCCACAAAGGTTTTATTACTGAAATGCCAATTCAACCATAGCTGTAATGACCCTATTTTATAAGGCACACTTTCAGGCACTTTTGCAAATGGTTTTAAAAAACTGAAGCAGTTAAATTATGCTGCTAACATAATATGAATGTGTCATCACACCCTATCAAGCAATTTCATATCAAACAACGATGTGATATGGAATATTGCTGTTATGATGCAAAAGAAGGAACTTGGAGAAAAAAGTGCAGTGTTAGAACAGTGACACCCTTCTCCACCTTACAGTTGGCAACCTGTAGTGTCTTTCAGTTATGAGACAGACAAGGACAGCTGAAAGATAAAGTTGGACTGACATCTTATTAGATTTTTGTTTGGTTTGTAAATATTAAATGGAGGGTCTCAAATTCACCATGTGATTTCAACCAGAAAAACTGTGGGAAACAACAGATACCTCAGCCCTAACAAAGCTGAATTTTCAAACTCCAAGTCTTCAGGCCTTTCATCATCATATTTCTGCATGTATTATACCACTAACGATGCAATACACAAAGAGGACAAAATGTCAGCCCTCGATGGAAATGAACTCCCCACCCTTCAACATTCAACACTCAGACCTTGCTTAATTTAAATGCTTTAGATCATCAGTCTATTATTCTTCCAGCTTTTTATAATGATTTCTAACACTGGCCAGGCATTGTACACCTGGCTGGAAAATGTTTCTTTTTAAACAATGCAAGAACTAACCAATATGTAAACCCAATAATTAAATTACATTTAGCTGCTGGCCATTGTTATTCTGCACTCCTTTCCCACCGAGGGAGCTATAGTGATCCGATTTAAACAGCAATCTAGCAGAACATTTTTCATTGCCCATGATTGTTGTGCAGAGTAAATTGGCTCACATCAGATTTGACTCTAATTTGGGTTTCAGAACAGTTAATTTGAACTTAAGCACTTGTGGAAGGGCTGTTAACAAGAGGTGCCTGCACTGGAATTTTTCTCATTGCAGTGCTGTTATAACCCAGATCCTTATAGATCATATGTGTGTGCTTTCTAGCACTCCACTCGCAACGTCAGGCATGTCAGAAAACAACTTATCAGATATTTAACAATGTCAAAGGAAAAGAACACAGATGCACACAATAGATTCTTGCTATATGAGTGGCAAACAGAAATAAATATGTTTCTTTTCAAACACACAGCTACCTTGTGACTTAATCATCCCAGGATTAAATCTACCTTAGTCCTTTATTGTGGTGTTTTGGAGTTTCAGCAAAGAAACTAGGGTCAAGCTCTGCTCATTCATAAGTTACCAAGAGATCCATGAAAATACTTAAGGGCTGAATTTTATCATCATTAGCTGTTACATTAATAGCACTAATGTCTTAAATCTTAATACTCTGGCTCATTAGCTTAGGTAAAAGACTATTAATATAAAAGGTGTATTTTAGCCAATCAACAGAATTTATAAAGGCTTTTGTTTTGTTTTATAACATTGTCTCTCTTGCAGTCCTGGTGGTTACTACAGACATTAGAGCATAATAATTCTATAATTAATAATGAAAATATGATCTAACAATATAAATACAAGCTCTACTATCACTTTTGCTCAGACAGAGCTTAACTTACTTTTACTCTATCATAAATCAAGTCTGTTACCCCTATCCATACCTAACTGGTTGATGACTATTGTTTTTCCCCAACAAAAGTACAATGCATTTAGAAGGGGCTGAAGGGAGTCTGGGTTTTGGATTTGCCTGTTTTCCAGCATATATCAAGAAACAAATTATTCTAAGATAGGCTCAGAAATTGGTCTTTTAAGTGACAATGCTGCCTATAGAAAACAAAAGTATTCAAAACATATCTTAACCACCAAGATGGTCCAGTGGGCAAAGGCAGACTCCTCATATTTTGGCTTTTCATTAGAAGTCTCCTGCTATCTCTGGTGTCTAAATGTGATCACAAATAAGTGGCAGAGCAAAAACTTAACCAGAAACGATGCAAACAGACTGTCAGAAAGGGGAGTGACAAGTCTGGCTCATGGATACACATACACAGTAACCCAGAGTCAGGGCCTACACTCTAAACCCAAATGTAAATTCTATATGGGTATACACAGAGAACACCACTGATTATGATGGGATTGAAAACCTGCAAATGTCCTTTCAAGGAGATTCCAATTACAAAGTCAAGCATCATTAGAGCATCAGTGACTGCCTGGATCCAAGAGCTGCTTCTGCAGTTTGAGGGGGATGTTTTCTGTTGTTCTGTTCAGAATAAGGAGGCAGAATGTCCCAAGCCCAAAGCGGTACTTGAGTGAGTGGAGAAATGCATTTAAGAAATACGTACTTAATTTTTTGTTTGAGTATTATCCGTTTGCATCCTGCATTAAATTAGGAACTGCATTTTTAAGTTCAGATGTAATTAAAATAATTAACAATAGCAACACCAACTATTTATTACATAATTAAAATACTTTCCACACTGTTCTTCATGTGTACTTGTTCACTTCCTCCAGACATAAGTAATGTGTAGACAGATACATTGTTTATTTACGACCCCAGTGACAGTAAATGTGGCATATGTGCCTACAATGTTTGACAGATAAAATGAGTTATTTACAGAAGCTGGGTTTATTATGTATGAATACTGAAACAGTGATAGTATTTGGAAACTTCTCCATTTATTTTCCCAAGAGCTTGTTTTAGTGGAAATTGTGTTTTGAAGTGCTACATAAAAGGATAGCACAAATAGTCCAGTCCACTCTGTAATGCAGTCATCACTGCTGTCTGCTAATTTTAGAATGGTCCTTTCTGACTTTATTTTTACAGGTCTTGATTCATACACTACTGAAATCAATGACAAGTTTTCTAGAAGCAACTGTGTTTGGAATTCAGTCCTTATAAATAATATCTCTGCAGGAGGGTAGGCTCATTTCTGGGTCTCTCTGTTTGGCGTAATATGGAGAAAGTATAGAAATATGAGAGGAGGGAAATGGAGAGCACTTTTGATTTATTAACCTTAGGTATGAGATGGGAAAAAATGCAGAACACTTTTGATCTATTAAGCTTAATTCTAAAGGGCTAAAAGTTATTTCTAAAAATTGCTTCCATGAGGCCAAAAATAAAAATTACACTGACTTTGGCAGGAAAAAAAATAGATCCTCCTGGAGAAAATGCATTGATTATTCCTTTCTGGTAAAACAAATAAGCTTAGACACCAGATTTTGAAACAAATTACATGTATCTCTTTTACTTGTGCAAGACTGATGTATAGGGGGGTATTTTTCTCCTTTTCCCCCAACAATCTCCTTTACTCCATTTTCTACCCTTAGTTTTGAAATGGCTCAGGGCGCTCTCACAGAACACTGCAGCCAAAGTCAGCGCAGTGAGCACTGCCCTGGCTCTAAACCTGCTGCTGTGAAGTGCTGCTTGTTGTGCAAGTGTGTTATGCAAGATGCTGCAAGTTGGAGAGCCCAGAGTCAAAGGTAATCCCTATGGAGCCTTGCATAACAGCCACATGCAAAATTACACTGGTGGCTTTTCATTGTTTCTGCAAGTGGGTTGTTTTCTTTTTTTGGTTGTTGAAGGTTGGGTTTTTGTCTTTTCAAATGAATTCTGCAACTTAACATTTTTTCCCAAAATCCTGATAGAGCTGTGTGCACATTTTGCTTAATTTTCAAGTGCCTTTACACACAACCTATATGGCACATATTTTTATATACACAAACTCTTGCAACAGCTATCCAGGCCTCAAAACTTTTGGAACCCTTTCAAGGAATATTTGTGCTGTCTATTGTGGGCAGATCTGAGTTATCTCAGTCTGTGTTTCTGGCTGGAAAAAAAAAAGTGTAAGCCTGAGCTGAAGCTCTCAGCACAGTTTATTAGCTCAAACACAGAGTTGTGGTAAATGCCGCCCTGTGGCTTTTTTTTTCCCCCCTTCCTCAGAGCAGAGAGAAGGCAATCATTCATGAAGGAATGTTCCAAAATATCTGCTAGGTTCTTTGCCCAGTGTGACACTCAATCCAAGGTGAGACTTTGCTACAAGGATGTAGGATTACAATAATCCATATGCAAAGTCCAGCCTTCACCACTGTAAAAATACACAAGAAATGGTGGGAGAACACATCTGAATACCTTCTCTTATGTACATAAATACAGAAGCTTTAGCTCAACACCTCATACACATGTATTATAATCACCTCAGGGTTTAAGAGCAGCTTGTTCACTCAAAGCTCCCTAACAGCAGATATTGGATTGCTTCTCAGGTACAGAGCACTCGACTTGAAATGTTCAGACTTTTCTATGACAACAGAGTATATGTTGTGCTGCTGTCACAACACCACAGCTATTTGCAACCTGCATCTGATGGTATATAAGAGGGAAACAGGGGAAACAGTAAGCCCCAAGAGTCATGGGACATCAACATTGTGGGCAAAGAGGATCTTGCTTTGTTTGGAAAAGGACTAAATAGGAAAGTAGTTGTGAGAACAAAGAAGAATTTAAGAAATAATTGTATGATTCCACTCAGCAAGAGACAGACAAGCACTGCCAGTAGATTTAAGCACTGAACAGAACAGAAAACATTCAGCTGAAAACTGATTCCCTTGGGTCTAATTTTTGGTGGAAGGACCAGAAATTACAATTGTTAGGACCTGTGATATTTGTCTATTCAAGGCCAAAACCAGAAACCAGATGCAGTGAGGATCTCCATGTAGCTCCATGTCACAGGAGACAAGGCAACAAAACCTGTAATTCCTTCCCACTTCTATCGTGTGTGCTCTATTGTGAAAACACAGCAGTGTACCAGGAAAAGCCCTTCCAGCCTCTGTAAGTGTGGATGTAGATCTAAGTGCTCACCTACGTACTGCTTATCTGTAATTTTGGAGATTTGTACATATGCACAAACACAATGCAATTTGGTGAATCACTGCCAGAAAAATAATCATCTATGAAGTCCACAAAAGCTCAAGTTAATACGGCACAGAAGTCAATTTTACTTCCAGTATTTTGAAGAAACAGATGCCCACAATCACCTCCCTGCTCACCATGCAGTGCCCCATGTTAGCTAACAGGAAAACAAATCAAATACAAGGCCTTCCCACAGCAGGATCCCAACTCAGCTTGGCTTCCTTAAAGGACAGTACTTACCATGGCTCATCTGGGAGCAGTATTTCCTATATATTTGACAAAAGAAAGCCTTTTCTTCAGCACCAGAGCTGCTTGTCTTATTTTAGCTATTTGTTCTTGAACAAACATATCTTTTGTGGTTAATGAAAGGGGAAATCCCTCTCTCTGTTCATGCCTCTGTTCCCTTCAGTCCTTCAATGATCTGCCATCTGCCTTGCCCTAGGAACTAAAATGACTGGAGCAACCAAGAACATGGAGAATTGTTCTGAGCACCCATTTCTGAAACACCATCCAAGATCTCTTATGGAAAATCTTCCATGCTTGGCTGTAAAGGTCAGCACCCTTTTAAGGTGCTTAGCTCTGAAAGCTGCCTCTAGCACTTAGAGAAGTTTTCCCATCTTAAAGAGCTGAAGAGTGCAGCCCATGGTGAGGAGAAGGCAGGGTCTCCTCCACTCCTGCCACCTGCTGATACAGGTGTTCATGGTCCTTACAGGGAAGCTACAGAAGTCAGGTGCCCTTTCTCTCTTACTAGGACAGGTAATTTATCCCAGGTCACTCACTACCTCTCCCAGGGCCGGAGGATGAAGTGCAGCACAGCAGAAGTCAACCTGCAGAGAGAGTCAGTGCCAGAGAGCACAGGGTGTGTCTTGGGGGAAAGGAGGAGACAGAAGGGGCTGGGAGGCTCTGGTGTGACTTCTCCTGAGCACCAGAGAGCATCTGGAGTGTGTTACTGGCATCCCTGCAGAGTTTCTCTTGTTTTCCTTTCAACCTAAATAACTTTACTTCTCATATTCGGGGACCACACCTCAATCAACCAAAACCAGCAACTGGGGAAGCTCAGATTTTTTTCCAAAGTGTGCTCCTCAGAAAAGGTAAAATGCTAACAGAAAGGCAGTATTTTTCTTTCTAGCACCTGGCTCTTGCAACCAAGAAAAGTCAATAGTAATATGATATTCCTGATTTAGTTAAATCATTTAGAATCTGAAATCTGGTTGCTTATCTGAAGTCTTCATTACAGCTAAAGAACTGGCTCTGCAAAAGGGGATGAAAATTACAAGTAAATAGACATCTCTCACAAAATCTGATACTTGGGACTAGGAACTCAGAGCAGGCAGTATTCTAATAAAAGCAGAAAAACCCTATTATTATCAAAATAAATCAAATATATTCAATATATCAAAGTATATTAAAAACTGCAGCAAACAATTTTCTTGATGAAATGCAGGTGCAGTTACATCTTAATAAAAAGTGTTTACGAAAAGAGCATTTGCAAATTTTAATTCTTCTTCTCCTCTGAAGAGCAATAATTCTCTACATCCTAGTTTTGCTTTCAGTCCTAAATAAGTTTAATTCAGACTGATCATTTATGGACCAATTTTGCTTCTTCTAATAAAAATCGGAAAGCCTTAGCCCTCATATGGAATTATTGGCATTACCCACAGCAGTACTATCACAAAAGGGCAAGACAGGTCTGTATTTTACCATCGCCTCAACATCCCACAAAAAAGGGTCTGCTTCTCAATCTGGTTTATTTTGTTTATCTTTAGCACAGTGAATTGGGTATTTTATGTGTCAAGGAACTGGCAAGAACCAGTTTATCACTACACAGAGGGGAAAAAGCAATAGCACTTGTATGTAAAAATTAGTGAGATTTAAATGTACTTCTTTGTATGCAGTATACAGAAACTTGGTGCATGCTGCCCTGCCTCCACTCCACTCCACTCCACTCTGCCCAGTCATTTTCTATCTGGTAGAAAAAATTTATGACAATGAAAAAATATCAACCATTGGCACAGGCAATGCTTATCCCCTTATTGGCTTTTTGTCACTCCACAGACCTCAGGAAACTTTAATGGTCAAGTTTTGCTCTCGGAAATACTGGCAAAGCTCAAAATCCCTGATTTCCAAACTTTGGATCTGCAAACCATTTGTGGTCCATGACACCACAGTGCGTGGTGCTCGCCGTAAACCCATGTAAATGGTGACCTTTGTGATCACAGGATTGTGGAACGAATGATGTGGTTGCTAGGATAATTGTTTGGAATAAAAAGTACCCTTCTTAGTATTTCCCTAGCTAAATTTGTGCCATATTTCATGTCAGTGTGAAACTGCATGTGTTGGCGGGAAGAAAAGATGTTACAATCTCTCTCTATTCCCATGCAAAATAAACTGTGAAGTTTTTCTTCACAAGGAAGGCACTTAAGAAAGCTACTCCTGGATGCAAAGAGAGGTTCAAAATTAACCATGTTCAAGTGTAAGTAGCATATGTAGTGCCAATTATATTTTTGGGGGAAGTACCAGGTTTTCTATGACATGAAAGTTAGGGTTTCTTGACATCAAAAAGGATTAAACTGAGTTAAGGTTACTGACCAAGAAGTGAAGGAAGCCTTCATTCAGGATGAACTCTAAGTGATAAAATCCAAATCCTGACTCCCACAAGCCACCTGAGGATTCTTATGATTTTCTAAGTTTACAAAGTATGTATTAGTGTTTTAACATATTTAAGAAAGAATTATCTCAATGTTCATATTTAAAATACCGGCAGATGTAAATGGATGTCTGAGTATTTACAAATAGCAGAAGCAATTGCCAGCTTGTCTTGTGGATTTAAGCATCACAGCTTGCATTCCAGCAAAATATAACCCAATGAGTTTAAACATCTGGGGGATAAAACAATGGGAAATTATTCTGAGGACATGTGCAAAGGGAAAGTAGCATGTATCAACTGAAATATGTTTAGACTGGCAGTATTAATTGGCAGTATTAATGGGGATTGAGGCTTAGACCTATGACCACGGACTTCTCTCAGAGATCTTTGTGAATCCAAACAAAATTTCCAGGCTCATTAGCCTGGAAAGTGACTGAATCTGTACTTATCTTGCCTCTTCCTCCCTTCAGCTCCCCAAACCTTTTCTTTAAGCTCAATGTTACAAGACAAATAGCTACTTGAGCAGCACCCATAGAAAAAATTAAAATCACCACCTACCTTTTTTAACTTTCCTGAACTGAACGTACATAGAATTATCCCCACTAATGTGATTGTGGGTGACCAAACCTAAAATACAACTCCAAGAAACCTCTTGGAAGTGGTTTCTTCATGAAAAAGAACAGTCATTCCCTCTAGGAAGAGAAATGGATACTCTGTGGGCCAAGCATGGCCTCTTACTCTCAGTGAGGAGTTTGGTATCTATAATGCTACCACAGGTATCTCTACCTGCCTTGTGTGCATTAATTTAATAGTGTGGATACTGTTTGATTCATTTGCATGCTTACCTAAATTTATGCTATTCTGCTGCTCTTAAGATCCAGTATAAGAGAATGGAAAACAAACTTTGCAATGACCCAGCAGGAAGAGAAAGGCAGAAGTGAATTCCTCTACTCACAACAAGAGACCTGGTGTTGGTATTTGCTACATCACACTGATTTTTCACAGGACAGATGTGAAAACTTCCTTTGGCCTGAGATGAAACTCTTAGAATTTTTAAACTGTTTTTCTCTTGCTTTATTATATGAGGGAACAATCCAATGTTTCTTTCAAAATAGGACATGCTATCACTCTGCCATAACAAAAGCCTGGTTTAGATTGGTTTATTGCCCAATTTTTAAATGCACATTGCCACAGCATTTCAGAGGAATGTATTTACATTTACCTTTCTAAAACACACAGTATATTATGTTGCAGTTAAAAACCCACAAACTCAATCTGATATTTCTTCACTAATTTATTCCCAAGCCAATATGTATTTTAATGTTCCAAACTGTTGCTAATTAACACATGGAAATATTTTAACATGGATTTTGATTAATTCCATTTAACAGTCTAACCACTGCTAAAGCATATGTGGTGTGTCATTTCTTTCTTTTGAGGAAGGCATTGGCATTAAATCTTTCAATCTTCCTGAGTACCAAATGCTAATTTCAGGAAGATTAAATAACAGACTGCAGTTACAGTTTCCTTTCTTTACTTCCCAGAAGGTGAAATGAACATATTTATGTGGGAGGAATTTCTTTACTGCACAAGCCAAAATACAGAAATTAGATTTTTTTCCCCAACACTGCTAATACACCAGCAATTGCCTGCCAACTAAATAACTTTAACCTATATCTGCAGTTCATGGAGCATTGCCAAGTTATATGTTCAACTTTCTTTCACTGTGGTTTTTTTTATTAAAGTATTCCCATATGATGTTTTCACTTGCAGCTCCTAAATGCTTTTCCATACTTGAAGCAGAGACTACAGCTCACAGTGGGGTGGCTCTGGCCATAACACCAGAAATGCTCACATAAGACCTCCTCTGACTTTCACATTTTGAAGGTATGTTATACGTATGATTCATGTTGTGTTGTGGCAAAAAACTTAAAATCTGAGTGTAATTCTGCATGTCAACAAACAAAAGGACAGAAAACAGCCTGAGGTGTGCATGTGAGTAAGGACCTCACACCTGTGAGAATGCAGGAGACAGAGCAGGAGAGGCTGCCTGGGACCAGGGGTCAGCGAGTATCAATCCAGCTGTTCATGAGATGGAGTCTGATCAGCTTAAGAGCAGTTAAGCACTTCTGTTCTTGTGATCTCCATCAGAAAGGTGACCACACCTGAGCACTGCAGTGGCTCTTTCCCATATGGTGAGCCCAGTTTCACTGTGCTTACACCCCCTGTCCAGGTGCTGCTCTATGGCCAGCATGTTCCTGCTGAGAGCCCAACCAGAGCTCACTGCACATTCACTTCACACCTGCATCTCCTCCATGTCCTCCTCACCTCTGTTGTCTGAATAACCTTTTCTTCTAAGTCTTTCCCTAGGTCTTATTTTACCTTATGTTGCAATGTTCTCTGTAAATCTTCATTCGGCTTCTAATATATGGTGCTGTCCCTCCTCCTTTACCTTTCACTAGCTGTATTTCTGTCTCAACTGCTCATGTAACATCTGAAGTGTTTTATGTTTGATTTCCTACTCTGTCTACAATACCCAATCACATTCTGCACCATTCAGCTGTCCTGGCATTTGCAAGGAGCATTCCAGTTGTTCCTTACTGATCTACACCTACCAGATACAACAGTCTAATTTTCTACTTGACCACCATTTTCATCAGGATTAAAACTTTCTTCTCCTGCACTTATACCCCCTGATTATCTTTATGCTTCTTTTTACATATTTAACAGGTGTGTGTTGGATGCAATGCTTTCATCATATTCACTAAATGAGTGGCACTGGGAGAAAGTAAATTATAGCTTCTAGGGAGAGTCCCTGCTGTTATACAAGGAGCAAAGGCTGTCCAGAGAAGCCCCAGGTTCAGTCCTAGTGATGATTCACAACAGCTGTCACTGCCCATGCAGAAATGTGTGCACACTCTCCTGCCTGCACTTGAAAACATGTGACTTCTGTGTTCTCACACTACTTAAAACCTCAGTTTCTCTACAAAGAATAAGGGTAGTGAAAAAAAAATCTGAAAGTTATGACAGGAATAAGCAGTGAATATGTAGGTAGGTTTTTTCAAACTAGCTGTGTGTTACTTTAGAGATTGCATCAGCTAAAATAAAATTTAACATGGCTGGTGGTAAAGTTTTAAAATGGCCAGTCATTGTAGTACAGAAGGCCAAATGCTGATACCTGAATATCTGCCCATCCTGTTCTCAGAAAGAAGCAGGCATGCTATTCACTCAAGGACTGATCACAACCCAGCGTGAAAACACACACCATGTAACATTCCAATACATGAAAAAAAAAAAAAAGATTCCCATCTTTTCTTACATGAGCATTGTTTATTTCACTGTTCAGAGAGAATGTTTTTATGAAAGCAGGTCATGATTCAGAAGAGTACTGAAAAATAGTGCAAAGGCTCCACCTTTATTTCACCTGCTGGGCCGGTCCTAAAAGAATGCCTTTGTTAGCTGACAACTAAGCAGACTACTAATAAAGATCCAAGAACATCCTTCCTTATCCATTTGCACACCAGATAGGTGGATACAAGGTGCTGAAAAATTAGCCCTACCAACTCCTGGTTATTATTCAAAAGGTACATTAACAGTCAACATTGAGATAACATAACACTTAATGCTGGTTTTACGCAGCTTGTGATATTTTCCTTAAAAAAAATGATTGTTCCATAGTCATACACCAAATTTAATGTCAAAGTTATGAATATACCCTACAGTCCCCCTGCAGCCTTTGAATAATGCCTTCACATCTTTGCTCAAGCCAAACAAATTCTTCTACTGCTCTCCCCAAAGCCTCTGAGGTCATTTTACTTTGTGACATTTCATAAGACACCAAATGAGACAAGCAATTACTCTGGCACTGGGAATTTCAA
Organism: Onychostruthus taczanowskii; assembly: GCF_017590055.1. Taxonomy (NCBI): domain Eukaryota; kingdom Metazoa; phylum Chordata; class Aves; order Passeriformes; family Passeridae; genus Onychostruthus; species Onychostruthus taczanowskii. Next base: position 2,801,742 of record NW_024498462.1, on the reverse strand, counting down.
AAGGTTTACAAAAAAAATAAATCACTCTTCAAGACACCACAGGTCTCACTCTTCCCAGAGTTAACTGTAACTTCACTTAGACTTTTTTTCTTCCTCACAGCAAGTCAGAATTAGGAATAGCTTACAAAACAAAAACCACTAACAAATGAACAATGGGAAAGAAGGAACCTAACCCTTCTTTTCCCAAACCAAACACACACGGTCAGTTCTTTCAGCCACACTTATTCAAGTGACTTTAAGTGCCCTGTTCTGAAATGCAGACTTCACACTGGTCACAGTGGTTCAAAATCGGGCCCTAAATATGCTTATTTATGTTTGATTTAAAATAGACAAGCTGTCCTCTCTCCATCCCTGCAAACCAGCTTTGCTAGCCATTGTCCAGGCCATGGGACAGTAGCCTTCAAAAGGCCACAATAAGAGGTCTTCAGTCGAGTGGTGTCATATGGTCTTCATTTAGAAGTATCATAAGAACATTACTTCTCACAGTATTTACAAATTAAAAACATATGGCTGTAACCTCTAATACTGCAAGAAATACTGCTCTTTGGGTTTGTTTTTGGCCTCAGACTTTTGAAATATGAACCAAGCAAAGGGATTTCATCTTAATGCGTGATTCAGCCCATTTTTCTTCCAAGCTCAAAGTCTGGGGGACAGCTAAAACTGGCATTTGAAAAAAGTGATTTGCCCAGAACTATGGTAATGTACTACAGTTGGCAACTAGAGTAGCATGTATATCAAAAAGGGGTGGGGTTGGTTAAAGGCATCTACTTTCTAATAAATTTAAAAATAAAAAGGTATTATGCTGGCTTTGGTTCCTATAGAGAGTTTTGTAAGTCATATATAAGCCTCTTGCATTTACTATTTAGGTTCAATCAATATGGTTATCTACCTGTCAATTTTTCTTGCTCTTTAATGCAGAAGGAGAACAGCCTTTTTTATAGCTAGCTCAGAAAGCACTAAGCAAATCAATACATGCAGCGATAACAGAATGATTTGAAACACGTAACAGAAGCTTATCACTTTGCAGTATACTGAACCCGTCAAAATATTTTCCTAGAAGTAAAGTGAAAATAGAAGTTCTCCATTTTTTATTCCATAAGTGGAAAGTGACATAGATGTCGTAGGCCTTTTGGATTTGTTCCTAGCTTTGTATTTTCAGGAAAATTTTGTACATGAGCATTTGCTACTTTGCAGGAACATGAAGCCAATTCTGCTATGAGATTTAAAAACTGCCTTAGAATCAAAAATTATCTCAATTGCTCTTGGTTCCCCATCTCTAAACCATTATTGGAAATCCATGCATTGTTCTGGGGAACTGGGCATAAGGTTTTCCAGGAATGCAGCTTCTGATGTTCCCACAGACCTTAAAACCCTCTGCTTTACTCAGTGCTCCCAGTAATTTGTGCTTGAGGCCAGTCTGAAAAGTGCAGGCTTTCTTTCAGCTGTCACCTGCTGTGTTAGTCAATTTGAAATAATTTATAAGCAGCTGATTCCTAGAGGTTTAAATATACATACATGTATCAAGATTCTGGATTTTAAAGCAGCAGAGAGGATCAGCTGTTATTGTGGTCTCTAACATCTACTTTTTTGAAGAAATGCATAGGATTTAACTATGCAGCTCTCTTTGAGTGGTAACAATCATCTCCCATCATAGGATTTAAGTAGGTGGAATTCTGCATAATACAAAAGCTCTTTGCAATATTCCCGGCTTGCCACAATTTATCAGATGTTAAACGCAAGTTCAAAATTAATATATACGTATTGCAATGTAAGTATGCACGTAAATACATACTAAAGAGATGGGAGTTAATAGGAAAGGAACAGGAAATAATATTTACAGGTTGAGGCTTTCTGTCATTTTCTCTCCCAGTTTTAGCTCCAAGACCATTGCTATCTACTCTGTGTCATGAGATCTGGTGGATTTCTGCATGTGCCCCAGGAACTCCCATCATGGCCCAATGGCTTCCCAGTTCATGAAGATCTGCTCCACAGCTCCTGAACCTCTGGGGCTGCCAGGCCTGGGCACTGGTGGTTACACTGGGTTTTGCTCAAGGCACCAAACCATAAAACATTTCACCTTCACCCTTAGAAAACAATACTGATATGAAAAACCAAGCAAAAATGTAAAAGAAATCAACAGGATCACAAAATCACAAAGAAACCCTTCCATGGCATAACTAAAAGTTTACAGAGGCTCTGCTACTTCTATTCTCCACCAGAAATGGCCACTGATGGTGAAGTCAGGTCTGAACTAGCTCTGTGTGGGTGAGCCAAGGTCTGGGAATCACACAGCAGCCCCCACTCAGAGGCAAGGATTAGTCCACAGGTGTGTAAGAGCTGCTGACCACCTCCTGACCCCAGCTGGTGAGTCTGTGTGAACTCACTGTGAATCTCCAGGACCCCAGAAATCACTGACCCACGATCCCCTGCCCGGCAGAGACACTTTGTTAATGCCAGCAGCGAGGCATTAACAAAGCTGTCTGCAGAGAGCAGCCGAAAGATGGATGGGCATCTCTGATGGCAGAATTTGGCCCAGAAAATGAACAAAGATTCTTAGAGCAACACCTCAAGTGACACAAATTATGTTATAAAATTGATCACTTCCTTACACATGGCAGAACGTTTCCAGGGCACTCAACATCTTATTCCATTAAGCCATGATAAATGACACCATATTTCCACATCAGTCTGAGCACTTCTTTTAAATCTGCTTGTTCAAATATTTGGTTACTTATTCCCCTCTCTCTCTGTAAGATAGCAAGAACAGTCTTTTTCTTTTCCTAATGGATGCCATTATTGCAGGACCATCACCTAGGAATTTTATTTCTTTACAGAATTCCCCACCTTAAGAACAAGCAAAACTTTGACAGAATCACTAAAAACCTTTCAGTGTGCATTCTATCTGCATACACTTAGGAACTTGAAAAAATAGATTCAGATATAGAGGAAAACCACAGAGCAAATTATGCAGAAATGCCCCAAAACAATTCTCCTATTGCTAGCTTGAAGATCACCACCAGCACGTGGAACAGTGTTAAGATGGAAACCTATGGAGTAGGAACAAAATTGTTTCAAGCAGATCACTATGGCTCGAGGTGGCTTGGGAAGGTTCATAAATTGATAAGCACCACCAAAGGATCATAAGCCTCCACATCAATTGTATAAAGATTACAACAGAGCCACTCACTGCAGTCGTTCTGAAAAGGTTATGGGTTTCACAGGTGTGCACTGTCAGTTCTGATTAAGCTTAAACTAAACCAGTTATCTATAATGTTGGATTGGAAAGAGTTTTATAGCTGGACGCAAGGTAAATCAAATTCAGGATACACATCTGTGTAAAAACAGAGGGCCAAAGTTCACAGTCCTGACACAGGCGAAAAAATCCAACTCTCCAAACTCAGGAGGAGATTTGCCTGTAAAAGATCCATCAGTCTGGCTATTGTCCTGTGTTCTGTCTCAGAAAGGAAAGTTATTTTGTCACAGCTTTGGGTTTTCTTTCCCTCTTCAACTTATTATTCAGTCTCAAAATGCAGACTGCTTGAAGATTATTATCTACTTTCGATTCTAAATTGCCTAGAGTTTACAATTTTTCTGAACATGAAATTAATTATACACCTATACTTTTCACTACGCCTGATATAAACTAAAATAGCAACAAATTCATAATGCAATTTTTCATATTTGCAACTAGGAATCCTCCCAAAAACAACAGTTCATATCAGAGGTTCCTAGAGCTATGCAAGAAGGATATGGGTGAAATTCTGCATCCAAAAAACATTGTTAACAACTCAATCAATTTCATAGTGCCAGGAGTTCACTCAAAAAGTAAAGAAATTAAAAATGCATTCTTAGTAGTTGACACAAATTGCAAAAGGTGCAATTTATTTCCAAAAATACTTTGCATTAATTCTGCACTTTAAAGTGCTTCTATTGACTCATAGCGTTAATAGATGGCAAGAGCGAAAAAAAGTATTTGCTTTTGCAACATCATTATTTCCTTTGCAAGCAATTATTTACTTGCCAAACAATGCTAGCGACAAATCGCAGCAGACTCTGAAGTCATCTACACCAGCAGATTTTTAACCCAAGGTAAAAATAAACAGAAACATCTGTAAAGTAATCTTGCAGAAAGCTACGTTTATTAACAAATACATTTCCTAATAAAACACCATCTGCAAGCAACCCTCAGCTTCCACTTGATATAAATAGGCCTTTTACTGTTTTCAGATGCAGTTCCCAGAAAATTATTCCAAGCTCTACTGCAAAACACATCAGTCTTTGTTGCTGCCTGGAATGTTAATAAATAACATCAAGTTTTTAAATAGTCAAACAAATTATTGGCTTGAAACAATTATTCCAATAGAAAAAGCTGACCTTTTGCAATAAAGTAGTTTAAGAATGCATTGCTCCTCATTCCTAGGATAAAAATATTACTAAGCAGGGAAATATTTTTGGGAAAACAGAAAGCTATGAAAACCCCATCTTGCAATTCTGCTTATATGTACACTGTACACCTACCTTCCAAAGGTTACAGGCTTAGAGAAACTCAGCTAAGAGAAAAAATACACAGAGTATAAATAGTTCAATCCATATCCTTATTATACATTTGTGCTTGGAATGGACACGAATATGAACCAACTAAAATGTTCCTCACAGGACTACTGTTCTGACCAGCAATACAAAATTCAACAGATTAAACTGTTGGTTGCAGAGACTGGGACTGAATCCCAGTATTAAGAGCTCTTCAAAACGCATAAAAGCTTCAATGGGACACATTTTCATAAGCATTATTCACAACTTAAGTCATATTAATTCCAATAAAAAGAAAAAAAGGAATTTAGCAAACTCTGCAAATAAACTCCTTACTGGCAGGACTGTTTAATACCACTGAAATTTGAACACTGCCATTTTTCCTTAGAATTTAAAATAGCAATCTGTCTATCAAACTACCTACTAACTGAGAATTAAAGAGTAAAAATTGCAGATGAACTGAGATATTAGAGTACCCTGTCCAGAACCAGTACATTAAACTACATTAAATATTGCTACTGGGACTACCACAACAAACCACCGAAAGAAGTCATGCACATTCCAGAAAAAGGAATACACTGTATTGTTTATTCCAGTAATGCAACTACATATTTCCAGAGAAAAATATGTAGTGAATGTAATACTCAAGCAGTACTAGAGAGAAGATATTTTAAACCACTTACTTCACTAACAGGAGGAATGTTGAGCTTTGGTACTTTGTTCTTCGAGCTAGGTGTGTTCACTTTTCCTTCCAGCAGTGCTCCAAAGGACTGATTTCCATATCCACTCTCAATCTCTATTGGGGGTTTCAGTTCAGGTGAGTCATTGGGTACCTGGTCCTGACCATCCATAGGCCTGACATAAGCTGTAGGCTTTTGCTGGACCATGCTGTTCTTACAGTGAAGTCCTGGTGGGAAATTCTGAGTGGAAAGACCATTGTTTGCAGTTAACAAAGAAGTGGAAGGAAGTGGAGATCCAGGACCATGGCCTACAAACTCAAGCTCTGTGGGTGACTTCGAATGACTGTTTTCTTTGTAAGTGTGTTCTCCAGGTGCTGACTTTGCATGAGTGTGCCTCCTCGAATGTGAAGATGTTGCCATAGCATTTGCTTCCTCAGCTCCCCCACTCTTATGCTGCTCACTCTGGCAGTTATAGAGATCTTCATACCTGCCCTGTGACTGGTCATGAGAAGAGCTGTGCTTTGTCCGACTCTGCTGACCACTGGATTGGCTTGGCTGGGCCCCACTGGAGTTGTGACCACTGCGTGACCAGTCTGTCCTCGACTTCCTGCTGCTCTGGTGGCTGTGCAGCAAAGCAGAATTAGATGACAATGAAGAAGGTGGAGGCATTGATGTTGATGAGTTGCCGCTGATCTGATGAGATGGGATCATCCTGTTCCTCGGTTCTGGGAAAAAGTTCTGTTCATTTTTGTCAATGGGTGTCTGTGGGACAGAATTCTTTGGGATTCCTACAAGGTGACTCTGGTTGGAGTGGTTGGTTAACAGATCCTTCATCTCATCATAATTTCCCAATGTGTTCTGGACACGGTTTGCAAGGGCGTCGCCTTTATTTGTCTAAAATATATTAAAAAAAAAAAAAGACAAGAAAAGCGTGAGTAAATTCCTGATTTACCATTTACTGCTTAGAATAGTTGTCTTATAAGATGGCAAATGTTAGCTGTTTAATGGTGTCATGCTGACATTTAATTAAATTTCAATTACATTTTGCATATGTTATGTAAGAAAAACCTATCAATAACTGTGTTCAAAGAATCTCTTGAAACAGGCTTGCATCAGTAACACTTGTCTACTGCTTCCCATTTTCTTAAATATGCTCTCAGAGAAGTGTTTAAATTGCATCAGTTATGGATGTTAGGCGCAAAATAAGCTGGGTTTATGTCAGAGATGTTGGGCTTGTACATTTCATATCGTGCAAAACACGAATGCACAATTACTGGCTACTGAGCATTTGAATTGTAATCACAGAGTTGATATAAGTACGTTATTGCTCCGTCAGCCCCTTGACCCACAGTCCTGCCATAAATAGAAGCTGGGTAGTTTGTAATAGCACCAAACTCTTCACGCCAGTTTAACTTCAATTACTTTTCCATAGAAAGTAGAGTTTGACCTGAAGTATCTAATCTGAATCCAGAGAAGAAAAAGCTTCTACCACATGCTATGGTAGGTTCAACTAAAAGAGCATTCAAAAATATTTTCTCATGGAACAAAAACAGACATGATTGCCACATTCTTAAGCATCGGGATTCTTCTGCTGTCTGCAGGCTGGTTGTGTTTCTTAATCCTGCTTTTCTTTGATTTTCAGTAATTATTAAATAAATACTGACTCATATTTGTTTCACTGCTATTACACTTTTCCTTTTGAATCATTAAGTTTCTTTTCCCTTTCATTTGTAAAAAGCTGGACAAATAAGCTGGAAGCTATAATTAATACACAGCTGATTTCATCTCTCTTCCTTTCTAACTCACCCCACATGGATGCAAAGCAGCAGCCTTCCTACTGACCTTTCTGTTCTATTGAAGTGACCAGCAGAGAACTAAAACATCTTATTCCCCATGCTCATGGCTTTACAAGACTCAAAGGATAAAAACAAAGCTGAACTACAGTTCCTGTTCAAGCAGATGGTTCAGTTCTACAGTCTGGAATTAAATGACAAAGTTATGTCATGATACAGCCAACTCTACTTCTGTTTGGAGGGTTTTTTTCACTCAATAAAACAAGTAGTGCCACAGTCCAATGGCACCTTAACACCAGGCCATTAAGATAGGGAAAATCAGCAGCAGGAGCTAGTGCTTGGTTAGAGTATCACAGTTCTTTGGTAAGGGATCCTTCTATGCCCCTGATCCCACTTTCCTCAAGTATTAAAGAGAAGTTTGAGTGATGAAAAAATTCATGCATGGATTTCTCCTGAAATATCTACTTACATTAGACACTGCTGAACTAGTCAGAGGATGAGCAGAGTACTGAACATGCCATAAAAAATGTTAAAAAAAGAAGTTAATAAATGCAAATTTCCTTTTGCTCATTCTCAGAGATTGTAACATATATTAACACTGCACTGAGGCAGTGATTTAAAAATTAACTGTTCAATGTTGTTCCCATCTCTATACATTTTGCCAGTGCTCCTAACTGATACAGTTAATAATCCCAGTTGTGGAGAACCACGAATCACTTTAATTCACTAAGTCCCTAGGTTGGTCATTTTAGTGGCAAAAATTATATTCTAGCTAAGCCAAGAATAAGCTCTTTGTATATGAGCAGTCTCCTTCAACTGAGTTGCACAATGAGCTGTTTGGGCAGCAGCCAAAACCAGGCTTTCTCTGCTCAACCCCCAAATTTAAAACAAGGAGATTCCATTGTGCTTAAGGGCCCAGCAGGAATTATGATTCGAAGTCTAAACACTTACATACTTGTTCTGTTTCCTCCCTGCCCAAGCACTTTAACTCCTTACGGGAGAGAACATGGGAAATAACAGTACCAAAAAAACCCCTGACCACCAACCTTCACCTCTGTGGTTCAGCTACACTTCCAGGGAGTATTTACCTTACATTACAGAAAGCACAAGTTAAAAAAAAGAAAAGGTACTGACAACATATTATAACTGTAACACTTCAACATCCCAACACACTAAATGGCTCTTGTCTAGATCCTCACAGAGAAAATGTTTTAACTTGAAAGTGGATCTTTTCAATTATTTTATGTTGGAGGTACTTATTCTCCCAGTGTATTTTTTTTTCACACGCCACATGATGATAAATATAACTTTGCTTGATATTAATTCTATTTTATGCCTAATGTTCAGATCCTGGGGATAAAAGACACTGTATAAATGTTAGGTGTTATTATTTTTATTATTATTCATAGTCTTTTACAGGGAACATTAATAAAAACATATTTACTGAAAACCATGGAGATTAAATTATTTTAAACATCCTTAGCATATTTTAGGTACACTAAAGCTCATATCCAATGGCTACTGAAGTCTCTTCAGTGGCGTTTGGACCAGACTGCAAAGCAAAAAAACCATTATTAATGGTAATTTGGCTTACATTTAAATAAAATTAGAGCACACGCAACTAAGATCAGACTTAGGCATCATATCACAATCTGAATGAGCTCAGGAATGTAATGCACAGTTCCATCTGCATTGAAGACATAAAGCATAACAATAATGTTTTTACTTTATTTCCACAACAAATTCAGGGCTCACACAAGAAGTACAGGATTCTTGAGAAGCCCAGATATCAGCATGAGAAACACAAAATCCAGTCATAATTTCTGCTTGCTCTTTGTTACTTCCAGACTGGGGACAATTTCTACCTTCATATGCTGGATAATTGGCTGACTTCCTAAAGAAAACCTCTGTATGTCTTATTTCTTGAACAGCATGCTGAATCACAATTTTGTTGCTATCAAGGAAATGCAGCATTTTGAGTATTTCAAGGCATAAATTATATGCCTGGTTTATGATTCATGGCTAGTAGCATTCCCCCTCATTCTAGGCTTCTGTTAATTTAGGAAATGCACATCTTCCTGCATTTGCTTCTATTTCTTTCAAAAGCTATCTATAATAGAATCCTACTGGAAGACTAATTTGCTAGCTAGCTATTGTATTATAGTTTTACAAAGGAAAGAACTAATGCACTCAAACTTATAGGCCCCATTTACAAGTGTTTTTTGAAAATTTGTGTGCAACTTGAGGTTTCATAATTCATTCACTTCCTCATGCCTCATAGTTAAACTAACCTCCACGGATTAGAAGCTGAGATCTTTTTTATGCTAAGCTTGAAAAGCATAAAGGGGCTTTACCTGAAAAAGATAAATGATTTAATATTCACCAAAGGCTTCACAATGGAAATGCAGCCCATTAGGTTCTCTTTCTCAAGCTGAACTCTTCTGAGGCAATTCCTTTGAAAAGTAACAAAAATACTCCTACTGTTTTCTTTTAAAATACTCATCTGTGAGTAATTCAAAACATTAAAAGGTATCAACAATTCAGTAGTAAAATTACAGCTTCTCTCAGGAAAGCTCCAACACTGCTTTTTCAAATGTCTGTTGCTGTTACACTGCAGGCCCTTCTCTGATCCCTTCTGCAAAATCCAGCATGCACAGGTTGCACCAGGGTTTGAAGGCAGGACCTGCAACCCACTCGCATTAAAGAGCAACACAACCCTTACTGCCTGACCTTCCCAAAATAATGCTGGATGTCATCACATTGTCAAAGGTGTTGTTTTCCCACATGAGACAGTGGAGCTTCTAAAGGAGACATTTATCTTTTAACAAGCATGGAAAAATGTATTTTATACACCCACAGAAATAAGTATCTCTTTCATCTAAGTGCACACATACATAAACTACAAAGAATCAATGTAGAAACACGCATTTGTCCAAAACTATAATGAACACCCACGTTTTATTTGACAGAGGGAAAGAAAGAGGCTGTAACAGCTAGAGCAGAGAGATGATAGACGAAGGCAGATACTCCACACATCTCATAATACACAATGGCAGTAGGCTCCATGAGAAAATCTGAGCTCCTTGCTCTTTTAATGCACCTTTTAATATCAATTTCTTAGTGCAGTCTTAGAACAGCTGCCAGTTTTTCAGTCTTTAAAACTACAGAAACAGCAGTGGTGGTTTGCCCTACCCTGATCCTACCTAGTCCCTCCTCTGGATACTGTTGAAGCAAATGAGGAAGGAATGATAGACAAGTAAGGATACTAGGTCTGGGAATAAAAGAAAGAAAAAGAGATGTTTCCTGTTTCCTGAAACCTGCTATTCCCAACCTTCTCTTTGTCACTGGAGTCTCCATGTCAGCTCCCAGGCTCAGATCTTTCAGAAGTGTACCAGCTGTACCACGAGCTGATGCTCAGCAGCAGAGCCAGCCCAGTGAGGATGTGGAGCCTGTGCCCATCACTTTGCTGGGCAGTGTTTGATCTCACTCTGCTCCCACTGAGAGTGACCAGAAGAGACAAGTGCAGCTTCTTGTGTGCACAAGGCCTTGAGTCTCATGTACACAGAAACATCTGGTCATCTCAAAATAGAGAAGAGCTGAAAACAGCACTTGCAGGATATTTGTTCTCACATCAGGGTCTCTTCATTTTATTTTAGAATAAATGCAAACTCCTGAATTTAATTTTGCACTTACTTAAGGATAAAAATCACTACAAATCCACTAAGAGTTAGATTCAGCTTTTATTAGTGCCTAGGAAACACTACTGTGGCTGGGTCTTAGCAATGCAGAACTTAAAAAGGAAACAGTGGTTTATCACTTTGTCCCTTTTCTTCCCCTAGGTAAAGTGAAGGCAAGACCTACCCTTCCTATTTAGTTTTGCTTCTACCTGTTTTTTCAAATTTAAGACTGATTTAACTACTTTTGCATGCAAATTTCTCTCAATTTTTCTCTTTCACAATTTATAATTATAATGCTTTCTTAAGGCCATATTGTATTATATTTTGCTTAATCACATGAAGTTTACAAACTTCTCTGCCAAGTAAGTGAAAAAGCAACTTAAAAAAAATTACCTAGAAAGACCACCAGGATAATTTTTGGCTTTTTAGTCATTCAGTTTTTGAAAAGAAACCCTGTACCCTGTGTACACTTGGTGCAAATACACACCCACTAAATAGATCTAAAATCAGATATTGTCATTCTTATTATACAATAGATATTGGTGATATATGATTTTAGTTCTTGCCACAAAATTTTGCAGTATTTTGCATACTGGTCTACCTCCTGAAATCCAAATAACCACTAACATTACTCTGATGGAATTATCCATACAATATTTACAATCATACTGAGTAGCTACATGGACTAGTAATGTTCCACAGGATTAGTTCAGCATGGTATCACTCACCAAATATCTGTCATGGGTAAGGGATCTCAGCCTTGGGTAGGGGAGGAATCCTTACCCCTGAGAGGCATCCCTGCTCAAGCAGAGGGTCACCTGGGGTGCAGTGCAGCTGCACTTCAGGGAGAGATCAAACTGGGCTCAACCTGGTGGTGATATTTACAGGGTAAAGTAGTTGGCTGCTAATCAAATAGACGAGATAGACGTCTTCACTTTAGCTCTGATATCTTGCTCTGTACTTTGGTTATCTTCCACTTCAGGGTTTCAAAACCACCTTTTGAAATGTTTGTCAAGACACCTTCACTGTCTCAAACATGAGCCAGGGGCTTTCCAGCTGGCAAATTCATGCCAAGAAAGAAAGGCCTGTTGCTCCTCAGCCAGCCTGAACCAAAGTGCAGCCAGGACTCGAGTGCATCCATCACACTTTTGTGGTCTATAATTATTAGATACCATGTGATAATAATGGCAGTCTTTTCTCCTCCTTTTTGGGTGATTTTCAAAGAGCCCTCATCCTCCCTTACAGCTGCTAACAATGTAAAATGGAAAGATGAAGTGGTGGCCTTTCAATGGATGTCACTGATTGGGAGGAGAAAGAGATATGGAAATTTACATTCTGATGAATTCTTTAGGGAATGTCTTACTGAAAATCAAAGCAGCAGAAATCATAAAGGGGGACATCCCTTGGTGATGAAAATCTCAGGCAGCAAAGCTCCTTAGAGAGAATAGGACTTGTAACAAAAGTCCCTTTCATATCCTTGTTATGCTCCCCAAAGATTCAGTCTCCCAAAAGACTTCTTTGGATGGTTATGATTGCACAAGAAAGATTATGGACTCATTATTTGTAGAGAGGACATTGGTTTTAAAAACCCAGATATATTTTCTTCCTAAAAATGAAAGAAGTTATTGTAAGCTTTGTAGGTACAAACCACTTGTAGAAATACCAGCTGCACTTACTTCTACTGCAGGACTTTGCTGTGTGTTAAGAGGAAGAAATCTTGAACTGGACTGTAACAAAACTCCTGATTCTGCCAATGCAACCTGGGTAGCACATCCAGTTTGCTCTGCTGCCATATGCTGATTTGGATAATCAGTCTATTCAAGAGTGGAAGTACCAAGGCAGATGCAATACTTCCATTTCTTAGAGGTGATGAGCTTTATCTGTATTTGTGTAAGACATTCTGAAAATTCAAAATGTAACAATGTAATTTACCTTGTAGGGTTCCCCAAAGAGGTTAAAACCTGAAGCAAAGAGATCTTCATCTTGCTGGACTTCCTGGTTTCTTCTCTCCCATTCCTTCCGCTTAAGTGCACTCCGGTCTTGCTCATAGTGACTGGAGAAAGATGAAAATGACAACACATTATTTTCTCCATCATTTTGTTACATGTTTGTTACTATCAGTAATAGCAACAAAATATCAGAAACAGTGCAACTCTTGAGGACAATTCTGAAAGAAAGAGCCACTGAATAATTTTCCCAAATTTAAATGTGGAATCATAAAACTACACAAAATTGGGCAGTAGGGCAGTCAGTACACTTCTAAAATGGAAAGCGTTTTAATGAAACAATGAAAATATTGTTTACCAATTTACAGAGCAGTATGCAGAAGAATAAAATACATTCTGACATCTTTGTACTAGCAGCCTGTAAACACACGTGCACCTGCAGACAAACACACACACGTCTGCCCACAAAGCATGGGTCTGTGCACGGAAAGCAAATGTGAAGGCAAGGAAGCACAGCAACATCTACAAATCCATTACACTGAACATCCACCCCAAAGCTCCAGTTCAGCCTCGTGTGATTTAGACCACCTAATTCTGTCCCACTTCTTGTTAACAATTTATGTATGGCTTCATTGTAGATGTCAAAGAGGGGTTAAGAAGTGTTTTGTAGAAGCAGGCTGCCGGAAAAGATTTTAGGATCGTTGATTCCAGGATCAGATAATTCTACACACAAACACAGAAAAGGATCTAGCAGCTCGGTGCAGCAATGGTGAGTGGCACTTATCTGTGTGTCAGCTTGCTTAGTGCACCTGCCAGACCTAGATGACAGGCTGAGAGACCACATTCACTTCTCCCCTGAATAACACTGAAGTACTTTGGTCTCTTGGCTCTGCAAACTACCTCCTGCTCCTCTAAGGGAAGAGATATAATTAAAACCCTGAAGGAGAGGGAAAAATAGCAAAGGAAAGAGGAAAGGAAAAGATGCATACTTCAACTTGCACTGACAACCTCTCGTGTGACAAGCATTAAGGGACACTTCTGTGCTTTCAAGCCGTATTTGATTTGTTATGAGGCTTTTGGCTCTGCTTTGTGTCAGTTAATTAGCTCCCGAATTCCAGATGACAATTTGAATAGCAGATTCGGTGCATGCCCTGATGTTATCTGCAGTAAGCACAATCTCCCTGATAGATCCTGGCCGTGCCTGCACACATCCACACACAGCCTGTATGTACAGATGCTTACACACAAACACACATATTCCAGCTGTAACAAAGAACAGTTAATTCTCCTATCTCTGGTGAGAATGAATTAAATCTCCATAGAGCTCCACTGCACTTGGAAGATAACCAAATATCTACAACTTTTGCCTTTTTAGCTCAGCATGATATTGTATTGAAAGCTTCACACGGAGAGATATAATGAGGAATGAACTGCACAGTGATGAGGCTTTAACAGTGTATAAAGTCACTGATTTCTGAGTGAAACCACAATTACTAATTTGAAGCACCAGCTAATTAAAACCACAGCTATGTATTTAGCCTCTTGTTATACCTACTGCAGTTTATAATTATGAGGACCTCTTTATCTACTCAATTAAAGTTCTTATGATTCAGGCAGGTTGTGTTTGAACCTGCAAGCCCTGTGGAGAGCACAGGAAAGCATATGTCTGTTGCCTGATGACTCCATGTAGCCTTACACTTATACACTTGTTTTTATACAGGCAAGGAAAGAAAAGAAGAAAGACATGCCACAATGAGATTTCTAAATAAAAAATATGAATTAATAATTGGTTTAAGCAACTCAAGACCACTCAGACTTGGATTGAATAAGGCTTGATTATGGCTTGTAAACTGAATGCAAAGCCACCTACATAGGCTGAGCTGAATGATTGCCATCCACATTTTCCTTCTACAAATTAGAAGGCTGAAAGTATGCCATGTTTTGTTTTATTTAATTTAATTGTTTATAACACCTCCTGATGTACCGACATCGCTAACACCAAAAGCAAACTCCAGAACACTGTTATAATCAATGCTGTATTTTTGCAGAAGGTAGAATACTGTTTGCTGGTCTCCTGAGGGAGACAGAAGGGAAATTGTTGTAAGGACAGTCACTTTTCTATTCTACACATGACCACATTGCTAATGTAACCCTGTAAATCACAAGCAACTAAAAGGTGAAGGGGGGAATTCCTTTCAAATCCTAAATCAAGATTATCATCCATAAATACGGGAGTAAGTGAATGCAAGCTGTTTCCCAAACTTGTACCCAAAGATGAGGCCAAGGCTGATTCCATCTCTCCCCACAGCTTTGCTGGAGTAGGGGGTGGGGTTAGCCCAGAAATAATCCAGCCCAGCAGCAGCAGAAACACACTATATTTATCCCTCTCATGGGGGAATCTTTCCAGAGATTTCTCTGGCAGTTTGACCCATAGACTGTGTGACTCTTCAGCAGGATCAGGTCATGGTGAAGTTATAAGCCCAGTCTCACAGATCTAGTCTAAGCAAGATTTTATATCCTGCATAAGCAGTGTTTGCTATGGAAGCACTCCCATCCCAGGACTGCCAGCAGTCTTCACTTCAGAAAGAATTATTCATGAAAGTTAGAGCTGCATTTTACAGCTTCCCAGTGGCTTCCTCGGCCTGGGGTTTCAGGGTGAAATCCTGGGCACATTCAAATCAAACTATGTGGCCACTGAAGACAGAGATCACAAAGTACAGCACACAACACATCTCACCCCTCATGTGGGGTTACAGCATGTTGTTATCTAAAAGCCAGCTCAGGTCACAAACATGCAAACTATTTAGGAAACCAAGTGAGGCATTATGCCATATCCTATCTGAGAAAAAGCAGCAAAGACCCTAAGACTGCTAAGATATGCTTTATGACACATTACAAAACCACAAATTCAAAAACTATGAAAACAGCACTGGTGTAATTCAAAGTGGCATAATCACTTTAAAAGACATTAACTTAAGCTAACACAGTGTTTAGCATGTTAACATTAAAAGTTTGAAAGTACTTGCCAACACAACATAGTGAAGTATTTTTCTTTTATTGTGTTTAGGAAAGATTTCTATTTCAGGCACCCAAGAAGTGAGTACAAAGGCACACCTCAAGCCCTAGTCCCCAGCAATGTTTACAGACTACAAAACTGTGAGAATCCATGTTACAACACAAGCAAAACCTTAAGCAAATTGTTACCTCTGCTTCAATCCAAATCTCACTTTCATATATTCTCTTGTGAGAACAAAAAAAAAAAAAGAATAAAATTAAAACTGTGTTTTGAACTTCCTACTAGCACAGTCACAGGGCAGCCTTAAGTGTACAAAGTATCTATGCAAAAGGAAGTGGTTGTTCATCCTGTCAAGACCATTACTTGGTTTATTTCTCTGCAAATGTACTTTTGCTATGACAGTGCTTGACACGGAGCTGATTCTGGCTACAGGAAGTCAAATATTGTAAGATCATACACAGATTAGGATAACAACTTATTTGGGTTCTGTGTAATTCAAAGAGGGATGCTGATTAGATCTTAAGGCTGCAGTGCACTGAGAACTTAGTGGGATGCTCTCCAGAAATTCTTAATGCAGACACAATGCAATCTCTGGGACTTATGTTTAATTTTTAGCTTAACTAATGTTCTGTGAAATACAGATATGTGGTTAGTGGTGAAGGTGCCAGTGAAAACTATAGTCAGATACTGTGAGGAACATCAGAGTTCAGTCTGTCTCACTTGTATGAGAAATACTTCATGCCTCCTCTAAAGCCAGGAGAGCAGGATATCACAATAAAGGTTTTCATAAACACTTTATAAAAGAGATACAGAAGAAAACAGCTGTAGGCCACAATATTCACTATATCCAAGAGGGCAGCTCCCTAGACACAACTACTACATGACAATGCAGCTTAAATATGTGAGCTCCATTGTTTTGTTACCACTTATTAGATTAATAATTGAATTTGAATGGGGAAGCCTGTATATAAATCTGAAAAGATCAGGAGTGGTGTGCAGTAAGAATAGTACAAGAGCACAGGAGACCACCAACCTACAAATTACCAGTGTGGTGGATATGGCACAAAGAATAGCAACTACAACTGCAATGCTGTTTTGGTATGCTAACACTGGGGCAAAATGCATTTTGAATAACGGCACTGGATATTTCATGCTTTGCAATGAGAGCAGCACACACCCATTTGCCATTCTTCTCAGCTACAGGCACAGTGTGGGGACAGTGGTGAGCTGCTGCCCTGTGACAGGCCAGGTGCTCAGCCTGTGTGAGTCTGCAGGGTGTCAGCAAGGACAGCAGAGCTGCAGCTTCACCCCCTCTACAGCCCACGATGGCTGTAGGACAATCCAGCCCTGTCCCTGGAGAACAGAGGAGAGGAGGAGGTGGCTGAGGCAGAAGGAGGTTATATCAAGGCAAAAGATAACAGACATACACATAAGTTTTGGACTGGAAGCTAAAAATGTGGATCTGGAGATAAGAGATGAAAGTCAGATGAGCACTGGCTACAAAAAGGAGAACTAAAAGGAGAATAAAATTTGGGGCACTGGAAAGTACAGTGCAGTCATCTCTGGTGAAAGTGAGAGGATGTGGTGCAAAAGATCTGGAGGAAAAGAAAAACCTTTTAGGACAGACTGCAACAAAGTAAGAGGTTATAGGGAAGTGTTAAAGGAAAGCTGATGAAATGAGACCAACAGCTAAAGGCTGAGCCCTAGCGTTTGGGGTTTATTTTCAAAGTTGTGCTAACTAAAGCCACAGAAGTCTCCCAAAGTGCAGAAGACTAGGAAAGAGCCTGAAAGACTGGAGAAGGAGCAGAAGAAAGAAGTCAGACCAGACAAGTTTGAAGGAGTAGTCTCTGTGATATCAAGAAAAAGTAGAAGAGAGAAAAATGATCAAACACCTCATGTTGCAGACAAATCACGAATGAGAACAGAACATGGCTCTGTTGATTCAGTCAAAACAACAAGAGCCCAATAGGGAAAGAATCAATAAAAAAGCAGGAGCAGAGAGGCTTTATAGCAGTGACAGAATACATCCATGAGAATAAATAAATGACATTCAAAAAAGCCAGCATTTATCCACAGTTTAAGGAAGAAGTAGTTGCTGTTCTCAATAACGTCTCAATTCACAAAAATGCACACTACATCAAATCAAACATTTCCCAGTACTAGTTCACCCCCCACCCCCCTAAAATTTCAGATAAGCCTAAATGATGAAAGAAGTTCTCAAACTGAAATGTTTGTAATTTGTGGAAGCAAAATATAAACACAAGCTTCTAAACTAAGACACAGTGGATATAAAATGAAATTAATTTGAGAACTGAAAGTCCTTTCCCAAGGTTGTTGCTTCATAGTTTTTACTTTGCTCACATGTACTCAGGAAGTGGGAGAAGTAAACTCGGAAACTGGGCTTCCTCAAAAACTAACTCATACTCCTGCACAAGGTATTAAACATCCCAAATCAAAACCCACTCCTGAGTATATTTAACTTACAGGAGAAATCCAGCTCAGGTCAATGAGGATATCCCCCAGGCTTCAAATACAAACTTGCTTTTCCACACCTGTGCAATTCTTCAGTGTGACTTAAAAGCATAAGGCAAAAAGCATTTCACCTGGCAATCAAACTAGGTGAAAGACTACTTCTAACAAATACATTACAATTGGAATTCTCCTCTACATAACTCCAGTTTTATCTCACCATAACTCCATTGATTTCATGTACCACAGCTCTGTACAAAGGAAGAACTGCCTTCCTTCATCTGTGCAGATTCTCCCAGTATAAACAGTGGTATTTTAATGCATTTATTCCAAATTAAAAAACTAAAAAAGCAGCCTCAGGTCTTAAATTTCATAGCAGGTCATAAAATGTATTAAGTAAATGAGATGAATTTCAAAATCTGATATTTAGGCAGAAATATGGCCAACTTAACGTATCTTCCCTGCTGATCTGAAGTCTTTGTTTCACTAATGGTAAACAATATAAGCACTACCACACTTAAAATAGCAAAATTCTTCTTCCTCTGTTTATCACCACTGAGCTTACATCTTTGTCCTGGTAATTTTCCTACTTGACAGAGACAAACCAAGACATAGCAAAAATAGCTTTACAAGTTCTTAGTATCTTTCATATTTAATGTTTACTTTAATGTTGCCTTCCTTTTCATAGCATGAATAGTTACTGAGAGTATCTAGCACGGAACATATCTATCACTGCACTTCAAGATAAATGATTTATTTTAAAATATAGAATATTCTGTCTTTGATGTTCAACAGTTCTGCAGAGAAACACTTGAGATGGTCACTGGTTATCTATCCACATGAGCTAAATCTCTTCACAATTTGCATTAAAAACAATGCCATTCCTGTAGCAGATTTAATAGAGAATACAGAAGATTAAAGCCTCCAAAGAAAATAATGCCCAAAAGACCCCTGGGTGAATTATGGAAATGTAAGCTAAGGGTTTGGCTAGTATATGTCATATTCCTCATTCTTTTCAGTTATTCCCACACATACCAATCACCTAGAAAATGTTATTTTTGCCTCAGTTTTCTCCTGTTTTAGCAGCCCCAAACCTTTCCTGAACATGACTTTGGAAGGAACGATTCTGGGGGAATGGATGGCAGAGATAAGCTCCTGGATAGTACGCATATAAAGAATAGATGAGGTTTCAAAGGGAAGCATTTATTGTTTCCTGTATCATAGCACATTGTCTCTCAATATGATTAGTTATCAGTCTGAGTTATCAAAAAGTGGGATGAAATAAAGCGCTTACGCAGTTATGCTTCATTGATGTCAGCTAGGGGAGCATGAAAATCTCCATGAAGTTGGGTAATTGATGTGTAAATCAGAGCTCAATCACTCTGTAATAGAAATGGTCCCACTGAAAGTATGGTTGTTGAACAGTATTGCAGATGGGTGGGGAAGAAAAGAGAAACGGAGTCAAGACTTATTTATTAAAAAATATAATAACTGGCAATTTACACAATTTTCTCTTCAAAGGAGAAATGCTGTCAGAGACATTTAAATGCAAGCTGCAGATCACTATATTTGGGTACCCTTATTCGGCAATAATTAACTGTTTCTGTTTTATTAAAATGCTTGGGGACACTGTTACGGATATTTAAAAAGCAAATTAAATGAACACATTCATCCTTTGAAAGGCAACACGTGTAAATGACATCAGCAATTGTAATTTGCTTAACAATGTGTGTTCAAGGTATGTTTTGGAGTCCTATTACAGTCTTCTTGTCAGTTCAAATTTGCAGCATGAGAAACAAAAGCAAAACTGAAAGAAAAGAGGGGGGGAAATGGAGCCTAAAGAGAAAAATAGTTATAACCACATCTTCAGAAGGACATAAACAGTCATTAGAACATCAGTCACATAAAACAGCTTTCCAACATGTGGTATTTCTAAGAGTAAACATCTGATTAATAAGGAAAAGAGCTAGCTAAGATAACATTATGGGGTTATTTTTGTTGTAATTTTTTTTCTTTAAACAAATGAATGCACATTTAGGTGTTGATACCAACTTCCCAGAAACACCTGGAATCCAATATTCTAGTTATGACTTGCAATAAACCACTGATAAACTCTAACAAACTTACATAAATGTGAAATTAAAGAGCATTTTTGGCATCAAATGAATTCCATTCAGGACACTAGAGCTCGATTAGGAAGCTTTATTAGATGGGTAATGTGCTGTGACTCTAAGGGGACTGATTACTACAAGGGATTGAACAGGAAAGGAGGTTCAACCTCAACTCTCAATTTCATTGGATGAGTTTAACAGAATATAATATATTTCTAAATGTTTTTTGGTTTGGGGTTCTGTTGTTGGGTTTGTTTTTGTTTTTTTTTTTTTTTTTTAAATTTTGATCTGTCTTGGGATTTGATGTTTCTACAAAATTCACTGAAGGCAAGGAAGCCATGAAGCCTCTGCCAAAGCCTGTACTGTGTTTGAGAGACACCTCTCAATGTGCATTAATAACTTAGGGTGAATATAGTTGAGTTTAGCTGCTGTGCATTATTCTTCATACACATTAATAGCAAATGTGGCACAGTACTGCTACAAAGAGTATATTTTACAGATATTACTGCCAGGACATAACACTAATTTGAATCAATAAAAAACCTTCTGACAGTGCTTGTTACAGTCTGTTTTTCCTTCACCTGAACACCTCAAATTGTGAAATATTCCTTGGAAATGTCCATTTATTTTTGTACATGTACTATTTTCAAAGATTAAAAAGTATTTTAAAGTATAGAGATTCAAAATCTTTAACTTATCACTCAATATGTACAGATTGAATTTTTACACCTAAGCCAAAAACCATTTTGGAACTCTAGCTTTGTCTTTTCTCATTATTATAATATTTTTTTAATTTCATTTTTTAACACTGCCACTCAAAACTTTCTGGGAACCTGTAGGATGCTTCCTTAAAAGTGGAGTCCACAAGTTTGTACTTGCTTGAAACTTTGGCAATGATCTGCAAGAGATGGCAGAATAGACGGAAATAAATCTTGTCTTTTAAAAGAGTCACAAACCAATCACTGATTAACACAACCTCTGGGTACAGATGAATCAGCAGAATCAACTGCTTGGGTATTTTATTGCAGAAATGCTTCTGTGTGCTCCTACAGCTCTAATAAATGCATTCATTTACTAACAGGCACCTCTGCTCCCTTGAGCATTTTCATATGCTGTGCAGCTCTTTAACCACATGTTCTTAAACGTAACACGTGCTGAAGAATACCACCACAGGAAAATCAAGAATTCAGTAGGATAATTATTTCATTCATCACTTTTAGACTGAGGGAGTTCATGCAGGTATCGGTGTGCAGTGCACACATACAGGCTGGTTCAGACTCCAGTGCACAAAAAATAGTACTGTAAGCCTACTATAATTTAATTGTTTGTTATTTAGGACATTGTCTGGCTAAAGAAATTATCATTTACATAAATTATGCTTTTCTCAGTTGATATGCTATACAACTGCTTCCATGTGTTTTGTAGAACCAGATGAGATGATCAAATAAATGCAAGGTCCTCTCAATTTAAGTTCAAGTTGAGCTGCATCCCCTGTTCAACGCTGTTGTGAAATATATGGCTCATCTTGGGCACTACCAAGTGGCAGGAGATGCAATGATCTTGTAGCTTTGTAAGACCTAGTGCTCATCAGGATCAAAAGAAGCTAGAACATTTCAAACTCCAAATTTTCAGCCTTCTTCCACCAGACCTTAAAAAGCCTCAGAGAAACAAGGTGCCTGTTACACACAGCTTAGAAGAGAACAATAATATTTTGTGCTTATTTTTTCTAACTATATTCAGAGTCAGCAGGTCAATGGATTATCATCATCCTTGGCTTCTAGTGAGGAAGACAATTTGTAACAAATACTCTTCATGCCTTTAGCAAACATGTAATGTTTATTCCTCATTCATAAACACAGCATAAAGTATGACAAAATAATTTAACCAAACCAGCACAAAGTTCATCAGCATTGCTGAGGTTTACATCCTCTCTAAGGGCATGGTTCAACTTCAACTGATGCTACTGGCAATTTTCCCAGTGAATTCAATGAGGGCTGGATGGGACCAAGCCATTTAATAATGACAAAAAAGCCAGGTCTCAAAACACAGCCAGCTCTAAGCAGCAACTTCTTGGTATAAACTAGATTTTCTGTTATATTCCTCATGCTAAAAAGATATTTTTTTTATCCAGTGTCAAGAATTTAAAACTCCTAAGTACAAATCAGCACATACCAGAGCTACAGAACTTCTATGGTCATTACTTAAAACTGATATTGACTGCAGAGATTTTCCGGTTGACAAAGGTAAATAAACAAACTGTATTAATGTCTTAAAAAAAAAAAAAACAAACCAACCAAAAAAACCAAGAAATCAAGTGAGATACCAAGTATGTTTCCTACCCCACAGGCCATTATCACCTTGTGCTAAAGACAACTTATATATACATTTACATATTTATTTTGTTTTAGTGGTGTCATAGATTGTTCACGTGAAACCTCAACCAGCTGACTGGGGAATAATCAAATTTGCCTCTATACCACAATGGGCACTGGCACAGACACACACATACCAGGCAGCAGATCACACACCCTGTCACAGAGAAAAAGTAAACTAAATGTAACATGCTCCCTGAAAAAAAACCAATCCCCTTAAATTTAACTTGACAAGGGAATGCTGTGCAATTAGGAATATGGCATGTAGGTGTTACACAGGTTTGAAATATGCTCTGGGACTTGAAAGCTAAAAATGAGCACTTAATATTGTAAAATACTTATTCAGACAGAGTAAAATCACAACAAAAATGTTATTTAGACTGGCTAAAACTACAAACTCATGCCTGAAATTACTTGAATTTTTAAGGTGGGTGTGATGCAAGTGATTATCCCAGTACTGCAGTTCCCCAGAGCCAAACAGAAACTATATCTGTGTCTGCAATTATGTTTTGAATGTGTTTGAAACCTCACATCTATAACTGACTCCATGAACGACTGAAATATCACAATGCAGGCAATAAGGCCACTTAAGGCCAGACTCCCAGAAGGAGCCGAGGCCAAAGCTCTGTGTAACCCACGCTGCCTCTGACAACAGGCACCAGGCCCAGGGCAAAGCAGGCTCCAAAATACTGCCACTGCCCTGAGAAAATCTGGGCACATGAATTTTTAAGTACAAAGGAGCAGGTGTATTTATATTTAGCACCTCTAGAAGACTCTTCTCCAAAAAATGCTCTCAAAAAGAATACGCTGCGGCAAGGAGTTGCACAACTCATCTGAAAATCACTGCCCTAACTCAAAGGAGGTTTGCTGCTCACATCAGGTCCAAAAACATCACTGATTTAAAAAGATTCCATTATACTGAACACGTGAGAACTCACAGGTATTTTTGAGGGGTACTGACATTTACTACAAGCAAACAGAGAGGAACCTCCTGTGCTCCTTGGTCTCTGGAGAACCCCGGGTGCACATTCCACAGCACTAATGATACCCTGCACTTTTAAGACCAGACACATGGGTTACTGCATCCTGAATAACAGTTAATTGCTCTCCAAAAACCTATTTCTGTCCCTTGTGCTGTCAATCAGCAAATGAGTATCACTTATTTTCACAACATGAACACAATGTGATACTTAACAAAAGTGCATCCTTTTTTAATTCCCAACCATCAACCATTTGTCTAATAGAAATATTATACTATATAACATGCACAGATTAAAATGCAATGTAAGTTGAATCATATTCATTGGAGGCTGGCCAACTCCAGCACATTTTAGTATTTAATAATAAAATAGTCTAGTGTAAAAATATGTAAACTAGCTTCCATCCTGCTTTAATATTCACTTAACACAAGAAGAAAGGGAATGCAATTTTGTTTAAACATTAAACATTACATTTCTTCTTTTGATTATTAAAGTATTATTAAAGTTAAATGAAAATGTGTTTGCAACCTCCTCCCTCTGAAGTCTTACAGGTCACTGTTACCACTAATATTTTGTCCCTCTAGCTGGCTTCTTTGGGGATCTTAAAGCACTTTAGGAATCAGATCAAGCCATGCCCAATTACGCCTCTGGGATGGAGCAACTACTGTCAAGCAAAACAACTAAGGGAATGAAAGTTTAAGCGAGGTGATGACAGTCATTCAAGAAGAGATGGCTAAGGAAAGAAAACTGAGGCGTCCCAGCTCCCAGACATTAAACTTTACCCTAAGACCAGCTGTAACTTGCAACCCTTCATCCACCTCTGAGCTCTGAGATGACAACCACGAAGTTGAAATTTAAGACTATCTAACACCACCACATAGCAAGGAGGAATTATCTTTATGTGCCTTTCCAGAACACTGGGTCATACACCGTGAGACAAGTTTTCTCCCGCTGAATGTCTCTGGGAGAGGTCAGAAAGGATGTTCTTATTACATTTGCTGGAAGGATGGAGTATATCAAATGATTTAATTTTGTGTAGTGCCCCACTTACTTTGACAAACTGATACTGCACAGGGCATAATGTCATTAGGTGATTAAAGCACAAGAGCACTCAGCTTCCCACCTTCTTTCATAACAAGAGCCTGTGAGAGCTGTTACAGCAGGCTCAGGACCAGCAAAGTTGTGGCTGTGGAGGCAACACAGGCCCAGGACCACAGAACACCAAACTCCTCCTGTCAGCAGGAACTCCCATCCTGGCAGTGACCAGAAATAAGCTTTGTAGTCCTCCTGAGAGATCCCAGATCCCACCTTCCCAAGTGTGACCTTCAAGCATCCTATGCCCAGCCCTCTGATCCCCGCAGCAAAAGGACACCAAAGTATGGACAGCAAAGGGACAAGACACAATCATAAGGATATGATGGACTTCACTTTTCAGCCCTTTTGCTATTGCCTTTGAAAATTATAAATTTTGAGTTCTTCTCATTATGCCAAATGTATTAAAACCTCAGAACCCATGGTAGGAAATGTGTGTTTTGTCACACACGCCCTTTAAATTTATGTTTTCTTTCATACAAATATCTAATGGGCTTTGAATAAAATAAAATCTGCACATTGCCATGTGGAAATTAATTTTAAAGAACTGTTTGTCAATTTAATTTCACTGATAGTAACAGACAGATTTATGAAGCAATTAACTAAATATTTGTTTTTTTTCACATTTCAATTCATTATAGTAAATTAACAATTTTCCACTTGAAAGTCTTGCACTGCTACACAGAAAGCCTAAAAAACAAGTGTGTATTTCTGTCGGTCTAGGAAGGATTCTCTCATTTTCACAATGTGGATTATTCTCCTCACATTAACTTAATATACTGTATATGTAATTCAACCCCTCTCATTTCTATATTACCACAGATCCTGCCATTCTTTAAATGCCAGTTTCGAGCAACCAGACATAAATAAAGAATAATTACAGCTCTAAAGCCAGTGTAACATCTGCTCAAGAAAACAATCCTACAGAGTGGATTTTATAGCCACATAACACCCACCTGTGGTTCAGACAATCCGAGAGACAAAACCAAGGCTGCTGACAGATCCAGCCTGACCCTGAGCCGTGATGCCAACATCAGACCACGAGCCCTGACACAGCCAAGGGAAGGAGCAGAATGAACCGAGCCTAATGTGACGTTAAACACCAAGTAAAAAGTTCACCCTTTCCTCTAAGGGGTATGTATAGCCCCATTTCACATCTACCTTTACTTATTCTGATGATTTAAACATCTGAATTAATGATTTCAGCTTCAAGGAGGTCATCTGGCCATGGCAGTGTGGGTCTCTTGACCATTGCTGGCCAGATATTAAACACATTAAGGAGCAGTCATAAGACAGAACTACAGCTTTATGTTCTTTTAACTGGTATTGTACCAAATTAATATCAGGAGGATTATACTCTATAAATATAAAAACATCAGCTCATATGGCTGTTGGATTCTTTTCTCTTTGTGTCAGTGTTTCACCACCTGAACAGAAATAGCCTTGGTCCCTCCATATCTCAGTTGCCCTTATGGAGAGCAGATGTGTCAATTCTTACTGATCTCGTGGGTTTCTGTCATGTCAGCTCATCAAGGATAAACCCTCTGGAGGAAACTCTACCTACTACATTCCTCAGTTCTGCACAGATTCTGGTTAAGTATTTCCCTGAATAAAACATAGCTTACTTTTTAAAAATCATCCTGTTAATTCACTGGATTACAACACAATCACATCACAGTATTAGTCTAAATAGGATTTTGTAGTCAGATCTGATCTAGAAGACTTAACATTTTACAGGCCTCCATCTCATAATGCTGACAGAAATCATCAGGCAAAGAGAGAAATTGGGACTGCACGTCACACCAAACGATGGAAACCAACCTTAGAAACTATCAGATAAATCCCCCTGTTTTTTTTCCATTTTTAATATTTACAAATTTGGCAACAAAGGCTCTCCTGACAGCAACTAGTTCAAAAAAATATGCAAAAACTAGTTAGCAACATGCATTGAGAAACTGAGGCATGGAGAAATTAAAGGACTTGTTCATGGCCCATAGGATGCATTAATGGCGGCACAGGACTGGAACCACTTCCCATTGCCTATGTCTTAGTCCTGGTATTTACAGCTCAATTAACCTCTCTCTTCAATAAGGAGTCACTATTGCAGCATCTCTATTTGCAATACCTTCCAGAAAACATACCCCCCCAATTCTCATGTTGAGGGGGTTTAAACATAAACTGAATGTTACCATAAATACCCTGTTTATAGTGGTTTTCAGTTTTTAGTTGCATTATCACTGACAGCAAAGTAACACTTCAATTTTAGCACTCAGGAGGCTAATAAATATCAAATTAATAAAATACTAACAAATGCAAAATACTCCAAGTGGCTAGTAGAGAGGCATTAATTCTTGATAAATGGTCCATACATTATAATTATTTGTCAAGTTTTTAAGCACTGCTTAGTATGTCATCAATCTACCAGGTTAAACAAATGAAATAAGTATCAGCACAGTATTTAAGGATCGTTAAAAACACAGACAACAAAGTGGAAATGCTCTTTTTCACTTAAAAAAAAGAACAATCAAAAATATTAAAGAGAAAAAAGATCAGTAAATCAGTGATCTGAGTACAGAGCATTTTCTGGAGACTAATGATGGGCTGGGATAGATGGCCCTCACTTCTACTTTAGGTTATCAACTCCTCCCACACAATCATTAATTCCCCAGGAAATGCCTTTTGCTTCAATAACTTTTGCTTAAATAGATCACCAGCGAGAGGAAAAAAGTCATGTCACTAGAAATGAACTACTGTAGAGCCTCTGAGCTGCACCTACCATAATTTGCACATAAAGATTTTACAGGTGACTTGCAAAGGCCATTTTAATTGTATTTCCTACTCCTCCTTTTTACCCTTAGCATGATAATAAAAGCAGCCAGTGGGCAGATTTGTGATGCTCACTCTAAGTTTGCTGAGAATGCCTGGAAATGTTAAGATGCTTTTGTTGAGCTCTCATCCATTAAAAGGTGCAGGATACTGAGCTTTAATTAAGAGCTTCTAACAGTGGCTATTTCTGATAGATGAAACAGCATTAGGCCCCTTAACTGGAAGGGAGGGGAAAGATGGGAGAGAAAGAGAAAATAAGGTTTCAAACCCTACTTGAATAGCAAAACAACTCCTAAAAGAGCATACGACCAACTCCTTAATCTGTTTGCAAGACACGTTTAATACCAGGATGCTGTGGAGAGCCCCTGCATCACTCAAGTTTCATTATCATTACAAAATATAGCAGAATGCCTTCCTCACTAGTTTATTATCATAAATAATTAAAACAAAACTATCCTTATGGTATGAAATAAATGAACAAAGTACATTACAGGGTGCATTTGTTCCATGTTTTATAGCTGTTTCCTGGCTCCCTACATCAGAAAATTCTCGAATTTGCAATCACTCTCCTGCTCATTAGTCCAAATCAGGAAAATTTTACTGCAGCTGACTCAAATGACTTGTTCTGTCAAAAACAGGACCATAAGTGCTCTTTACTAGTTGCATATGCAACATACTTTTTTGGTGATAAATCAGAGTATCTGATATGCAAAATGTTAAAAGAAAATCAAAGCATAGGATTGACTGCAGAGAAAAAGAAAGAAAAGAGAAAAAGAAATTATACCTCTAAAACTGACTGTCTGACTTCTAATTACAAAAATGTGCTAAGGTACAGATGAAATTATTAAATCTCTGCAATACTCACGCTAACAGTTTGTTCTCATAAGCTTGAAAGTGTTGAGCACACCCGTGATCTTTGAAGTTTTGCTTTGTTCCTTTGACTTATTTTATGCAGGTCAAAGATCACCATCGCTGCACATATCTGTCACTGAAGGATAATAACACTACAACTCAGTTTGGAATCAGGCTAGGCTGGCATGTTAAACCAGCAACAGACACATCAATCTTGCTGCTCCCGAAGACTGCGAGTTCAGCGCCGGGAGAACCTCAACTAATGATAGTTACTGGTTTCTGCATCCTGATGCACCAGGTTAAGTCTCTCTTCTTTTGAGCAGTCTGTCCTCACGGACAAGCAAAACATGCCAGGAAAGCAAATTATCCTGCTAACCCAGCAAACACTGACAGAATCCTACTGGAGAGCAGCAGGATTGCAGAGAAGCATGCAGAGACCTATGGCAGCAAAAAAGAGCTTTCCAGGGAAGACTGAGAAAACAGAACAGTCATCAGCAGTTGGGTAATAATCATAATTTGTGAGAACTGGAAATAGTATTATTATTTGTGCAGTAGCATACAACATGAAATACTGGAGCTTCCCTGCTCTCTGCCAAGTAACTGATCAGCACCAGCCAACAGGCAAGTCAGAATATAATCCCTCACTCATCAACTGGAAGTAAATTTTCTAATCTATTACTTGACCATGATAAAGAGCAGAATAGTTTTTATTTTTACCTAAGAAATCAGCATGTAATATGAATACATAATGCATTTACCAGACAGTCCTTTGCATACAGCAAGTCCACTTGGTACCTGATGAAATTCCAGTCTGTTTTACACTTACAAATAAATGAGATCAATGCATGCCTGTAAAAAAATGCAGCCATAACCTTGGCCCTCAATGAAATTTGCCTGCCATGCTAAACAGAAGAATTTTATACATTAAGGCAATGGCACTTAGTCCCAAAAGCAAGGGGAGGAGAGGTGATGTTTATGTTCAGTGTTCATACTTCCACTTGTCAACACAAGGCTTGGTGTAAAACACCCAAGAGGATGCCTTTGCTGAGGGTTTTTTGGTTGAATTGAGCCAGATTTCTGAGCAGGTATATATGTGGACATGTATGTACACTGCACCAGTTCCTTGACAGCCCTCACCTTACACTTCACACTTCCCACCACAAGGGCTACCAGAGGGGGACATTTAGAAGAAACATATCATGTAAAGATCATCCATGCAAGTGCCCGAGAAACCCAGGAGGCAAATAAGGACCTTTTGTATTGGAGCTGGTATGGCATTTTAAAACAAGGAGAGGAAAAGTGGCTCAAAGTTCAAGCAATGAACAGGGCTACAACCTTCTCATACAACATAAGAACTGAAATGGCAAAAATGGCAAGTACCACATTCCAGTGTGCAGTTTGTATTCTTTCTATCTCAGGCACACCTGAACAGTCTTGTGGATCAACTATGCCACTTTTGTGCATCACAACCAAATCCCTCAGAAATGAAGTGGGAGCTCTCTGTTGACCTCAGCAAACCCTACATCAGGCCCAACTGCAGCAGAAGGATGGCCTTATTTTGCAAAGAGACAGTACTTATGAAAATCACATAAAAAAAATACTGTAACACAGAAGAATAAATGATTTTTAATCAAACACAGTCAGTTATGTATTACCTTCTTTACACAGATATTTCCACTGAATCGCTGTTGAGAAGGGAGGTGAGGGAAATCTCTTTGCCCTCAAAATTCCCATGTCCTACTATTCCCTTGGGAAATTCTGCACAGAGAAGTACTCTAGGGAGCCAACTACAGCTGTGTAACAGAAGAGAAATAGCTAGTATAGCTTCCTATTTACAATAAAAAAATTTTGCACTTAAAATGCAGAACTAGTAAGAGAGAAAAATATGATTAATACATGTAGGATTTTTTAAATGGGAAACTGAACAGAGCCATCGCCAGCTACTCTGTAACCACAGCACACAACAGCTGAAATTGTTACTGATGCTGCAGAAACTAAAAAAAAAAAATAAATTAAAAATTGAGAAATAACACTGAAATTATTAAAGCCAGTTTGATGCTGCTAATAGAGCTGACCTCAGAATCGAACAAGCTGCTGGTATGTTGGGCAGAAGATGAAGTACCCTTCAGGAGTTTAAATTCCAATCCTAGCTGAGGAGTTTCTCTTAATATCAAAGAAGCTTCTTAGGAAAGTAAATGAAGTACATTACCTCTGGTAATGGTAACCATTTACTCCTTGAAAAGCCTTGAGAGAGCTCTCACGCAGGATAGCCTATGTTTTATTAAATCCTTTTGCATAGTTTTATTTTCAGGTCATATAATCTGAAGGACAAAGTATTCGCTTAAACTTTTTAAAGTATTCTGTTTTTATCAAGGATTAGTTTTTCTGATTCTTCAATAATTCAAGCTTCATCCTAACTATGTACCACGTTTAAATGTGAGCAGCATTAAATCAGAACACCATCACACCATACTTCTATTGAATCCCAATGTTCAGCACAAACAAACCACTGGCAAGACAATCAACATTAAGACCTTGCTAAGATCTTAAATTATTTACATTTTTTGTTTACACTGATGAAACATTATAATATTAAAGGATTATTAAAAATTATTTAATTGCATGGCATGAGAACATGGCCACATCTGCCTATAGGCAGTCATTTTTCTATTTAGAAAATGTGAATCAGAAAGAGGGAATTGGGTATTACCTCAACTCACTGGTTGACAGTTATATCAAATAATATACTATTATTTGGTACAATACTGGTGCCCTAAAGTTGTACAGAAAAGGCCTACTAATAAACCAGCTAAGCTGTGCATAAAGATGCCTTATTTTACAAAAGCAGACAGGGCATTTATTACACATATTTAAAGAAGCAAATAGTATATATTATTTTAAAATAACCCTGAAAAGAATTTAAACCATGGGATTATCAAGATGCTCTTACTGGGAACCTCTCACCATCATGTTAATGCTAATTTTGGCATTATACAAAGCGCAGAAACTTTACCCCAGACATCAGAGGACATGAGACCTGATGTGCACAGCTCAAAACTGGAGGGGGATGGCAAATATGCATGACTGAGGCACCAAGAAGGAGAAGCAACTACAGTTTAGCTTGAATTTCTGCTAATGACTAAGAAGACAGGGCTGCTTAGAAAAGCAATGCTTGATAGAGAGGCACGGATTGCCCTCCATTTGCCAGATGAAACATGCTGCTTTGTTTTCTTTCTTTGTCATGATGTACCTCTCAATCTTCTCAATAGGACCGAACAATTCCTTATACCCAACTGCTCAGTCAAACAAAAGTGGGCCTCCCCTGCTTAGCTGGTTTATTCCCCACCTCCTCTAACACTTGGAAAGGATTCAGACAAGAGCTACAAGAGTGATTAGAGCGCCTGGAAAAACTTGCCTTACAAGGAGAGACTACAGCTCAGTCTATTTGGTTCATAAAGGAGAAGGTTAAGAGGCAACCTGATCACAGACTATGAATACTTACACAGGAAAGAGATTGCAGAGAGCAGATGGGTATTTAATCTAGCAGAAAAGGGTGTAACGAGATCCAGTGCTTGGAAGCTGAAGCCAGTCAAATTCAAACTAGTTCATGCAGCATCCATTTTCAGTGATAACAAAATAATAACCATTTAAGAACTTAAGTAAAAAGCAGGTAATTCACAGCCATGTACAGTTTTTAAACAGGCATTGGAAATCTTTCTTAAAGGTATATTACAGCACAGAGGGTTTGGCTCAGGCCCTGGTAGGAGGGATGAAATGAAACCTCAAGCTAAGTAGCCCTGAGGACACACTCCTGGCCTGAGCTGCAGAGAAACTCGGACCTGTTTATAAATGGCCTCATCCCCATCACAGGAACACAACAAAACTCAGGACCAGAAGTTTCCAGCGTGCCTTCACACTGGCATTCACAAACTTGTGCACAGGAAAATGCTGAAGTTCCAAGCCATGAGACAGAATTTGGAAAGGATTTTAGATTTAAAAAAAAAAAACAAACAAACAAACAAAAAACCACATGAAACAGCCTAGCAGACATGACAGATACAAAGTGATGCACTTGAATGTACCACTGTCATATTAATCCACAAGACAGCAGTTATTCACATAAGTATAATATAATCCACCAAAATACAGATTGGGCCATTCCACTCACCCAGGCAGCCCCTTCTGCAAAAGCAGCAGCAGGCACCCATCTGCAACTGGGCCACAGTGCTGGTACACGAGGCCCTGAGGAAAAGCTTTGCACAGCACCACATCTCCCTCAATAAGGCCTGGAATGACTTGTTTCAGGCAGCCATGCAATAGTTAAATATTACTGAGTTGCTAGGAAAAATACCATCAAAACAGTTTATATCTTACCATATTTCCGCTCCACTCAAACTGTATTATGCTGCATACCATTTCCTCACTTCACAATGCCACAAACTACCTTTTAATGCAAAACAAAGCTTTTCAATGTAAAACCCCATATTGTAATCCAGAAGAACTTTCCTTATCTACTTCGACAGCAAATCTTTAGTGGCAACCACATGTTATTGTGTTTTAGGGATTGAGACTTTTGTATGAACATGCTGATTGTCTCCTTGAGACATATATAATCAGCATTTTGTGCCAAGAAACACTTAAGCCAACAGAGACTTATACCATTCAGAAATGCTGTTGGAATTGAAAATGTATATTTTGGCTTATTTCCTTAAGCCTGCGATAGCAGGAATTTCTTAGGGTTTTTTTATGATTTTATTTTAACTTCATTCTCTTCTCAAACTCTCAGAGATTGAACAAAAAGTCAAAACACATGTTCTGAAAGAAAGGAGCTACGCCAGGAAAATAATTCATTGTGATACACCAGCGCTACCTAACACAGATCCCTCCTGGCACAGGGACATCCACCTCAGAAACTCTTTGGTCACCTCTGCCCGTGGCTGAGGAGCTGTGCCTATGTTCACTCTCAGGCAGCTGTGAAAGTGGAAAGGAATGCACTTTTTTAGATAAGTGAGTGGGTATGAATCTTATCCAGGAAGAGAGCAAACACCAAAGCAAACAAGTGTCTATTTGTGTGTTTCAGCAGCTCTGAATGTCAGTTAGTGGCTCGGAGGAGTTGCAGGAGTAGCGTGTTCAACATTCAGAGAGCATCCACCACATTTGCTGCAACAGATATTTTTAACTCCCGTTTGCTCCATATGTAGAATGTGCAAATACACAAAAGAATGTCTTAATTGGTCCTGCTTTATATAAATGAATAATGGGCTAAATGGGTTGAAGTGAATGTCATATTTATCTCTCCACTGAGGAAAGACATGATGATTCAGAAACAGTGAAGCCAAGAGGATTCAGAGCTGTACTCACAAGTGGAATATATATCTCCTGTCAATACATTATGTATTCCATTTCTACTACAGCCCCCTAAAGGCACAAATAGAAAAAGAGAAGCAAAATCTAAATGTTTCATTTCTGCTCAACATATATTCATGGATGTGAGAGGTTTTTATACTTGCTTTCAGTTCTTAGGAATCAAATCTCTGGAGCTCTGTATTTTACAGAGTTTTTGTAAATACTAAACTCTCCAGTGTTAGTTTCATCATTTGATATTACCATTGCCAAAAGACATTTTATATTCCTAGGAAGCAGAGGCACAAGTAACAAAAAAGAGACCTGAACTTGCCCTGGCACACTTGTGCAATCCCACCCAAGCTAACAGCTCTAGTCTGCAGCTGCAGCACCTTTCCAGTTAAGCAGAGACACTTCCTACCTAGCATTGGAAAGCAGGTCAGGAAAACAAAAATCTTTAAACACTTGGCATCTTTTTCCTGCTTACAAACTTCCACATACAACTACTGATTAAAAATCTATGTAAAGAGCATATGCAGTTTATATCCTCTTCTTAAAAATACAAACATCACCAAAGAGCTCCAAGAAAAATAAAAAGCAGGGTGTGCAAGACTATGCTGATATGTTGATTCTGATGATTCTAGAAACTGATATTTTCAAGTCCTGCTGCTCTGGTTGGATTTAATAATTATACTGAACAGAAAGCAAGTCTCCTCTGCACTCACCCCGCCAAGCAGGGAATCACTTTTAGGGCTGCTGGAAAAGTGGAACATCTCATTTCCATTAATCTGGCTCATAGCTTCAGATTCCTAGATGGCATTAGCAGAGCACCACTTACAGCCAGAGTGGAAGTTCAGCCTTGTGTTTAACTCTGCATTAACTTGAGTATGACAGAGTGAAAATGCAGGAAAGATGGCAAAAAAAAAAAAAAATCTGGTAATATTTTTTCAGCAGAAGAAAAAGCTTTACAAAATGTATAGGTTCAGTTATTCCCAAAGTAGTGTTTTGTTAGTAGCATAGCTGTGCATACAGTGCCATGGCTGGAGGATCTGCCTTGCCCACGGCAAGTAAGGTAAAGCCTCAGGCACATGCAATTTAAAATTCATTTTTACTCTAGCAGACAGCTTCAGACCAGCACCTATGTTTATTTTATAAATACAGCACTCTCAATTTGCATTCCTGTAGTCCCTAGGAGCTAACACCAAAACCATCTTATGTTTGAGATGTGGTTTAGAAAATAATGCACAATTGTGTCTTTAAAATCCATCAGCACAGGTTGCACAGGTTGCAAAGGATCCCTCCGAGTTCCCACATCAGTCCAAACCCTTCTGGACACACCCATTAGGAAGTGATATTGCTGGCAGAAGGTATTTGTCAGATTGTGCCCAAGCCAAAAAAACACCTCCCTCACACTGTTGATTTTAACTATTGTTTCTTAATTAAAAAGAAAAGAAAGCCCTCCAAACTTCAATAATTCTTGTCTCATCAGTTACTAAAGGTGAGCTGAGGTGTGCTATCTGGGACTGCCACATAAAAATGGTGGGCAAATAACTTACTGTTGCATTTCTCTCTTCCTGCTCCATTTCATTATCCCAGTACTCACATTATCCAATATTTAAAAACAGATAAAACACATAACTGTCAGCAATGACTGCTCTTGACAAGGTAAACTATCCGTTTCTTTTAGGAGTTAAGTTCAGGTGGATGGTTATAAAGCTGACTTATATCTTACTCTTGCTAAAACAACAGACCACAAGCTGCCCTCAGTCACCTATGGACAGGTACTGCCATAACACAGGACTACCAGGTATAACCAGGTAACAGAATCTTGGCCCAAATCCTAGTGTCCTGATCAAGTGATTAGTTCATTTAGTACGTTACATTATTCAAATACAGCTGAAGGTCCTCAAATCCTATCAACTTCCCTATAAAGACAATTAGATGTTTTACCTCACTGTGACTTACAGGTGAGAACTGTAAGTTACTTCTGTTACAGTAACTGTGAATAACTGCATGAAGTAAAGAAATGGTCACCTCTAATGAACTGTTTATTAAATTTAGTATATCAGTCATGAATAGTTTTGTTGACATTTCAACATTCTTCTTTTTAAAATACAAATCTTAGACAAAAAGATACAGTAGTGTCACCTACTGACTTCTATGTAACAGGTTAATAAGTAACTAGAGTTAGAAGGTATAGAAGGTACCATTATCCAAACACCATTTACAAATGACTCTTGATTTCTAAATTAGAAGAAATGCCTGACACACCACAGTTACCTACATTATTCACCAGATTGCCCTAGTTGGGTTCTTAGCCATAAATAGTTGGATAGCATGAACAAAGGTCAATGAGTGAGTTTACTCCTGGATGACTCCATAAATTGCTAATTCAGAACACCTAAAGCCCAAGCTATACCTGCAGGCATTTGAGACAAACAGTATCACAGTCTCAATAACAAGAGAAGACAAGTGATACCTGGTCTGCTTGAGTGTTTGACACAGATGCTTCATTTTTTGAAACCTTAAAGTATAAATACTATTGCAGAATGAAAATTTGCACTTACTGCCTTAGGGACTGATAAAAATATTTTTCTAACTATTGCAGAACTGTTTAGAACAATTAGTCACAGGTAAACACCTCAAAGAGCTCAAAAATTAATTTGGGTTTTCATCTGAACAGATGCTCTTTAAAAACTATGAATTGGTATTTCAGGGAGTAAGCTCATACATCTTGACATCTACAAAAAGCCGCCTTGCTGCACAAAGGAAAAGAATATAAATGAAAAGGACAGGGTATCAAATAAGTTATTGCATCCTAAGGATTTGGACATGACAGT
This sequence comes from Onychostruthus taczanowskii, assembly GCF_017590055.1. Classification (NCBI taxonomy): domain Eukaryota; kingdom Metazoa; phylum Chordata; class Aves; order Passeriformes; family Passeridae; genus Onychostruthus; species Onychostruthus taczanowskii. Next base: position 2,765,215 of record NW_024498462.1, on the reverse strand, counting down.
GCAGTTTTTGGATAAGTCCCTAATTGGTTTATTCAACCATAGCTCAGACACTGAACAGTTTCAACTGAACTTCATATGCTCAGCTCTGTGGCTCATGTTCTTATCAAGATGCACGAGCCTGAGAGGTCTTTGACATTCAAAAAAACTCTGCATACTAACCCAAGACCAGGAGTGCTCATTATTGAACAATTACAAGGGATTAAAAGCATGTTTCTTTCTTTCTTTCTTTTCTTTCTTTCTTTCTTTCTTTCTTTCTTTCTTTCTTTCTTTCTTTCTTTCTTTCTTTCTTTCTTTCTTTCTTTCTTTCTTTCTTTCTTTCTCTTTTCTTTCTTTTCTTTCCCTATCTATTTGCTGAAGGTGAGGCAACAGTTTATTAGTTTTAACCCATTTTAATTTCCCTGCCTCCATGAAAGCCGAGGGTGAATTCACAGGGTATCAATCAAATGCCTTACTGCTGAAGAACACAGCAGGAAAGCTCAGATTGAAAGAGGAAGCCAAAAAAGAGGAACCAGGAGATACACCATTCAGCCAAGGGTGGTGCACAACAAAGAAACTATTCAAACTCCCAAAATAATATTTGCTTATTAACTGTACTTACATTATAAGAAAAGATATTATGTATGCTGATGGAACTTAAGATCCTTATAATCCCTTGGAAAAGCAACTCTCTCCAGACTGCATTGCAACTCTCTTGCATTTGGAAAGAAATGAACATAGAAGTAAGAGGATAAGCCTGGCTTGTGCTCTAGCACTCTGTGCAATATTTGCTTCCACTGTTCCATCAGCAATTAATAGTGCCTTCAACTTCATTAGGGATACATTCAATAAATGAGGTGGCAGCAGTCTACACTAAACACACAGAATTCTCTTGCACCGAACAACAAAGGGGGGGGACCCCAAAAGTGAATAATTTCAGCTTGAAATGCATCTAATTGCCTATATTCTTCCATGGAGACAGTCCACAGAATCAGACAATAGAGATTCAGTAAGAGGAGCCATGTCCTAAGGAGAAATTTATTCCAAGACATAGAAGAAAATGCACTTTTTGGAATATTTTCCTGTAAATAGCTCTCTATGCCCCCGTGTCCATAAACACCTCCAGGTCCCTGTGTGGTGTGATAAATTATCAGACCAACCATTTGTTTCAGCAGTTGGTGAAATCAAAGGTTTTAAACCCCTCAAAATGCAAACTGACAATGATGCACTCAATTTATATCTCTCATTGTGTGAAAGTCAGGCATTTGTCTCACTCTGAGCTCTGGCTTCATCATGCCATATTTTTATGTACACTCCAAACACAATCATACACAGCCAAACTGAAGGTTTTTCCTAAGTAGCACTGGCTCTCCATGAATTAATTCCCATGCTGGGAAGCAGTGCTGCAGGTCTGTTTCAAACGGAACGACATTTGCAGCGGAGTCCAGCTGCCGCAATCTACCCCGTGCAGATGGACTAATACATTCCTTCATGGGTATTATCTGAGCTGCAGGGCCAGAAAGCAGGGGAATGTGTAACAGACTGAGCTCTTGCCACATTGTGAGAAAAGGTAAATTGTCAACAAACATTTCCTACATCTGATATCTTTTGTATGGAGAGCTACGCTTTTAATAAAGAAGCAGCTGCCACTGCTGAACGATTAATCAATACTGGTAAGCTGACATCTTAAGAACTTGCTGAACTAAAGCTTTTCTTTTCCTCCTGCATTTACAAATAAAGTGCTCACTATTTGACTAAAGCCTGTCTACTTGACTGGAAAATATCAGAGTCCTATTTAAATGACATTTGCAGAGAATGAGATTTTATCCTGGTCGCTGCTCCTTATCGCTAATAATAACATCAGATTAGTGGATTTAGGCCAGCCGAGTAGCAATGCCTTTTCTGATCCCTTCTTAAAGCAGCTCTTTCCATCTGTCTAGCCAAGCTTTCCTCTGCTTGTATGGGCCAACGATTAAGTCTTAAATGGAGCTTCAATTGATACCATGTGGGATATCTATACAGAGGTTCATTGTGTTGCTAAATTCCAGCCAAGAAATTTATCAACTCTGACTACTGCTCACTTCAAAAAGGCAAAACACCTGGATATTTCCAGGTACAAAGATTCCTACACTGTGTTGCCTTCTCTAATAAGTACAATAATTAGACAATCCGATTTAAAAAATGCACACTTTGCTGTAAGATCCTCCAAATAAGATACAGGATCAGACACCAAGCTCATTTCAGATAGTGTGACTCAACAGAGTGCTGCAGAGTACCGGCTGCACGACTTTCTGCACATTCAGAACCCATCCCACAACCTATCAATTAATGGGTGACTTACACTTAAGCACAGTGTGGCTTGCCAGCAACAGTGGTTTTCAATCGGGGCTTATGAGGTCGTGACTGAGCAATTTGGACACTGGCAGAAAATAAACTGCACATACACACCCCCCACTCACACCCACCCCACTCCCAGTACAACTTTTTAGAAGAACTATTACTGGTTTTGTCATCATTGCTTTTAATAGTAGCTGAGCTTTGTAGCATAAGCAAGATGTAATATACAAATGCCAAACACTTTCAATAAAAATTACTAAAGCCAGTTAGGAAGTAAATCTGTTTTATTTCCCCTCCTCTTCTTTGCAGTTTTTAGTTTAAAGGTCACTTTGTATTCCTAGTGAGGCCACTTACAGTATGTTAATAACTGACATTTCCTCTTCTAACATATAATGCAGGCCTGACAATTGCTGTGCACTGAAGATAAGATGTGAAACCAATAGTTCTCATAAGAAGCCAGTGTTTCTAGATCATGCAAATCTTCTAACTCCAGTGCTTGTTTAGTTTTTAACAAGGTCTTGCTCATTCCTAACCTTGATCAAAAAAGTGTTTCCACATGGCAGTCAGACTCATGCCAAGTATAGCTACACACAGAAAGTTGCCTGACTTAATCAAGAAATGCTGGAGACATGAAATGAATATTTAGCAAGGTCAAAGTCAGACTGCTCTTTGAGAAGCAGCAATTGCTGACAGTTGAATGAGCAGCACACAAATCTGGGATCCTATTTTAATACCTACATATTTTCACTATTTGTCATCCTGTTAACAAAACTGCATTAAAACACAATATTAGAAATCTAAGAACATTTTTATGGAAAGGATAAAATCTACTGTATATTTATGCACGTCATAAAGCCCATAATGTATCTTGCATGAAACCATTTATCTTCATTTCATAGGGTCACAACAAGTACACACTACTTTTCCTTCAGGAAGCCTGTGGCATGTTGAGCCAGGCATCAGTCATAATAAGAAAGACAAACTTATTTCATTTAAAAATGGTGCATGAAGTAAAATGGAAAAGTCAAAATTTTTTAATTAACAGGATTGTGAGCATCGCTTATCTTCAAAAACAGCAAATTGGAATTAATCACATTTCAAGACCAAGTTAATATTCTCTCTCTCTTCTACAAAATGACTGTGATTGATCTAAATCTAGTTATTTCGTGCAAAACTAGGTTAAATACTGTAGATCTTTATGACCACACAGAAAGCATTACCATGACAGACTATGCTATTGTATTTCTGTTGCTGGGTAAGCCGCAGTAAGTCCAACCACAAGCGATCGAAACGGGGAAAAATCTCCAAGCCTTGAGAACAAAATGTTTGCCCTGTAACTTTTCTACAGGAACAAATTGCTGACTTGGCTGGGCATCCAGGTCCAGTAAGAACGTCACCCATCACACCCCCTTCTCTCCTTGGCACACATGAGGGCGCAGCAGCCAAGGACAACACACCCACCCCACAGCACAGACATCCACAGGCTGCTCCCATGTCTGACTGCCATGGAGCCATCCAGAGAGGGTCACTGAGGCACCAGGGCTCCTATCCCGTGGCCTTCCACGCCTTCTTTCTTGGGGAGAGCAATAGCAGCCCACCTCACCTGCTCCAGGTATGGCCAGGATCAGCAGGCACGTTTCTCCATGAGAAGAGATGCTAATTTTTAGGAGGTATCTTTAGGGAGGCACTTGAAGTCTCCAAATCTGGGCAACAGTGCTCATATGCACAGAACTGTCAGAAAGCATATAATTTTTTATACTTTTTTTTTCTTTTTTTTTTTTTAAACACACACTCATACATATACACATAAAATTTATTTACTATCTGTGAATTACCATGCACTGAAACAGGCTGGTATCTCAGTACTGCTATAAACCACTTAGCTCTGTGACCATGCAAAACACTGTTAACATCTCAATAATTAAGGATAATGAGGAGCAATATCATCATAAGAAATTATGACAAACATAATTGTAAACCTTTTTTTGATTTGTATGTGATTTTGTGCACATACACATAACAAAGCCTCTTTACAGCTTATCTACCAATATTTAGCATCACAGTTCAATAGCCTGATTTCAGGGTTTATCAACTGTCTGAAGTCAATGTGAACAAAGGCCAGATCTGTTTGCACATCAAAAGAGAGCTATGTACTGTCAAAAGAGAGATCTATACAACACCCAAAGAACAGGCAGCAAATGCTGGTTTTACTGAGAAAAGCTGGTGACTGGATATTTCCGAGATGTAAATGACTTATTTGGTGAGCCTTCCAGTTAGATGCTGAGAGTGCAGCTCACCATTTCTCTCCTCAGATTCTGGCATGATTTCCCACCCACCCAATTCAGTTTTGTATAAAATCTTATAGAACTTCCTGCTAGCAAGAAGGCAGTCACAGGGATGTGGCTGTATGAAGATAATCAGATTCCTGAGGGAGCAAAGGTCCTAATTTTATTTTTTTTTTTAATCCTCAAAGGAGCGATTTTCTCCTAACACACACACACACACACTCACCCCACCCTACTGTGTCTTACTGCTTAATTAGCTACTGGATGAGATGTAGTTCTGTTTGCACCAACTTTATGTCTACTGTAATTGCCCTGAGTTGCAGTTCCGAGAAGAAAAAATTGATCAAATAACTACATATTTTGTTTGATTAATAATGAAAAAATCATTAAGGGATTAAAGTGAAACCATTTCACTCCTGTTGATCATGCTCAGCAATTTGAAATTATTTTATGATCCTGATCAATGTAATTAATGAGAATGGCTGTTAATTAGTTACACTAGCAGGTGGGCCACGTAAAACATATCCTCTTAATGCCATAGAACATCATACAATTAGAATTTGGGTTAATTCTGTAGCATTCCCAGAGTAAGAGTTTAAAGAACTGCAAAGGACCATGGTCTTTGAATTTTCTGCACACACACCACACAGACACAAGTGCACACTCAGCCACACAAAATGACTGCCATAAAGGCACCACGGACACACAGCTGTTTGGGCCCTTAGGACCATAATCAAACATTCTTCTTTTTGCAGCTGTCATCTCTATGACAAGTCCTTACACTCTCTTACAGCAAACCTTCCTCCTGGTACACAGGAACAAACCAGGTTTCAGTGTAACTTGGGGCTTCACTCTCAGCATCTTGTTAATTCAGTTGCTCTCATCTGGTCCTTTCTGGTCTCCCCCTAAGGAGAGGGCTTTTTTCAGGAGAAATAACCTCTTGGGTGTGAGCTGAGATAGACAATAAAAGTGTTAACTGCTTAGCAGTGCTATGTAGCTAATTAGCAGTATTACCAGTTTAAGGGTGGTTTTGATAATCACGGGGCCTGTGAGGGTTTTCCAATCCCTAGGAACACAGGCAGATTAATACTTTTGCTTTCTTTGAGGGAAAAAAAAAAAAAGGCAACAAACTGAATTGTGGAAAAATGTGTGTATTTATACAGTGGGATACAGTTCAGGTTTGCATTTCCTGTAGGACCAGAGCAGGCAGTATAACATTACCCAAACTGAGGGAACAACATAGTTCCTAGAATTCCTCTCCAGCCAATTTATGGATTGGGTCTAAACACTGCAGCATCTGGAGAGAACATGCAGTCTCACAAAGGCAGAAGCCATTTCTGAAGCGTACTGGTCTATTGACAAGGAAGATCAGAGAAAGGAGGTCTAGGCACATTGACAGACTGGGGCAGGACAAGGGCAAGAGGAGGGGCTCCACCAGAGCTGAGCACAAAATTTCTGCCCTCCATTTTTCAGGAAGAACTTGGTGAGAGTCAATGACAGCGCTCCTTGCTCTGCAGCTTGGTTTGTTCAACATCTGCAAAGATTTTTCCCCTTCTTCTCTCTTGTGCTATACTCTACTCATAATATCTACATGAGCCTATCTATAGAATCTCAATATGACACCCATTTGGCTACCTTGTAGTCACACACAACCACACTGCTGTACTAAGACATAACTACATCTGATAACCACTAAATTTCAAATATTTCTTTAGAAAACATATGGCCTTGTGATTAAAAAAATAACCACAGTCAATCAAACCATCACAAGTCATCCTTAAATATCTAAATGACAAGTGCACTAGAAATAAAGATTTGAACTTTGCATATTAAGAATATCCAATATTAGAGACTCCAAAGGCAGAAGTGATTAAGAGCCACACAACAAAATATGTGGCCAAGCTGTGTTTGCTGTTGGTAGGGGAAACTCCAGGTGAGCTTGAGCTCCTGATGAATCCCTGACATGCTGGGTCAGTCCACGGCTCTGAACTACACTGTTTGCAGAAGGCTTTTTTCACTATTATCATCAGAAAGATGGCAAGACCTGTCTCCCTTTGAAAAAGGCTGACATATCAGTGAAAGAAGAGACAGCAGAGCAAAACGACTGTGATAAACCTTAGGGGCAAGCAATCCCATAAGAACCTGGTTCTAGCAGGACTCAGGTTTACCTAGCTCTTCACTGGCTATGACCCATCATCACCAGGGACACTGGGTGTAAGAGGAAGGGCTGTGTTTTAGACAAAGTGCTCCCCAAAAAAAGAACAATTCCCTATTTACAACAGTACAAAAAATTACAAAACAAACATTGCCATCATTTCTATAAGGTCTTAATGGTAATCTCAATGGACTGGACCCAGATTCTGTGGAATCAGCCTCAGTCTTTACCTGCTGGTTCCTACACTAAATATTACACGTACATAACTGTCGGCTTGAGCCACTGTATATTGGCCTCTTCAGATGAAAGAAAATTGGTGTCAGCAGCCTCCTGAGCACATTTTAATAATCAGCCTGATCATGGGTGCATGGCAGCTGCTCGATTGATGGTGTTAGACAGCGAATAAAGAAAGATGCCAGCAGTGCCCTCAGATCTGACATAACGAGGGAAACATCAGTCATTTGGCTAAAAGGCTCATAAAGGCTCCATCAGCTGTGACACAGGAGTCTGTCTTATGCAAAGCTAATGAGGAAATGTGGCAGCGTTAGCATTCTCTTTAGACAGTAACAAGTTGCGAGTGAGCTGCATTTTAGATGAAAAATTCAGTTGAAAACAGGGCAGTTTTCATGATCTTTGCCTAGATAATATCCTGATGTCTGGGACAGACTGTTAGAAATGAAAAGATTTTGAAAGGATTTTAGGACAGCCACTGCCAGTCCCAGCAGCCTGTGTATTGATTGCCAGTTGATACTGTGTGTACATAAGGATTAGCTCCTTCTGACTAGATTTTGATCACCCTCACCGTGGATCTGAGTCCCTTTAATGCTGGGAACCTCTGGGTGTCCACTGATCACCAGTGAGCAAGGGCTGGGCACAAACAGGGCTCTCTAATGGATTGATGCAGACCTGAATGGGAAGAAGAGAAGCCACAGCTGCACAACCCAGCCCTGCACCGGCCGGCTGCTTTGTGCCCCTCAGGGCTTGGGAAGCAGCCTTTGGAGTCATTTGAGAACACTGCCCGTGTCTCCTGTGTGAATATTTTAAAGCAGTCCTTCTTCAGGAGGGTACAGGCAGCTCACCCTGCCCATGGATTGGGTTGCAGATCGAGCCTGTGAGAACAGCATACCCTGGAGCTGTCAGAAGGGTTGCTTTGGAGGGTAAGGTAACAGTAGAGAAATGGGGAAGAAGAAACTCACAGATGAACTTTCGCTTTCAGTCAAATTTCCATTTCTAACAACTTCTCCCGTTTCAGTTTCCCAGCATGTTGATCTATTACACTAATTATAAGAACGACCTTCTCCCCTTCTACATTTTTTTCTTCCTTCCACTGCTCCAGTCAATAGATTTACAGTCTAATGTTATTTCTGTGTATGTCATGAGAGCCATTCCAACAGCAACAGGGCATTATGAAAAGAAGCAGTCAAAAGGTAATTAGAAATCTTGCTGAAATGTTATGTTTGTTACGTGAGGATTACAATGAATGATTCAATGAGCCTCAAAGTTCATCCTTAACATTGATAAGTGGGTTTCTGCCAAGAAATGCACAGCTGGTGACAGCAGGGATTCAGGGTTTGGGAGGGACACACACTTCTAAGGTGAAATTGGAGACAAGGATTAGAATCGCAGAAAACAAAGGAGGTCTTTATTCCTGGAAATGTTAAAGTAATTTTTCAGTGGCAAAGGAAATGCCATTTTTATAGCACATACCTAATCTTTTCTCTAGTTTTGATAGCAGATGTTTAGTTACATAGGTACAAAGTGGATTCCGGAGCTAGAACAAAGAAAATGGCCATCAGGTTTTCCTACACTGTTCCCCAGCCACAACAGTACCACATCACATTGTGCCTTGTATGTGCCACATTGTCTACCCGTACCTCTAGCTCCACATTAACAAAGCATCCAGAAAAATAAAACACTGACAGGCAGGGTTAAGCTGCCGAAAAAAGATATCCCAGCACTCTGGAACTGCAGATGTGCAGAAGTTACCCACAGGTTCTAACACTCCACTCCAGACCGCCCAAAGTTACAATGCTAATTGCCACAGGAATATTCAATATAGCCTGCCTGAAAAGGCAATCTGCTGAAATAACTCCTATGAGGTTGTTTCCAATCACTCTCAATTGCTCTAAGTAATGTTTCATTTTTTCTTAGTGGTCCATCTCAACTGCATTTTTTCAGTCCTCTGAATGATCATTTACAACAAGTTTCAAAATAATACCCATGGATAGTAGCTGCTATTAAGGTTAATTAATTAATGTTTCTGAAGACTGTTGAGATTGTTGAATGAAAGCTTACACATTGTATATCAGTGCTTCACTGATATTAGAGGAGACAAAAAATACATGTTTTTCTTATGAAAATTAATTCTCTGGCCTCTTTTTAGACCTCTGTACCGTAAACTTTCTCTAGCTGCTTTCTATGTAGTAATGACTTACAGACCATAATACCTTTCCTGGGAAGAGATTTCAAAATTGCACCAGCACTTTGGAACACCCTGTCAGCATCAGAGTTACACTACAAATGGTTTAAGCACATAGTTTTTTTCAACAACAGGGTTTTATTTCTGCTGCAAGTTAACATCACTGAGGTATTTCACTATTATCTAACTCCATTTGCACTTACATTTGCTTGATAATATGGCTTTGCCAAGTTATACTAATATAAATTATAGATTATTGTTTTGGGATATACTCTTTTTTTTCAGTTGTATTTTAGAGCTGCACAATTTGTATGTGGTATTCTTTGCAGCTTAGTTTCTACAATGTATGTGGTACAACCACACTGCCATTTAGTATAATGTACTGGGTTAAGGGCATATACTGCCTAGTTTGTGAGAAGCCAGAGAAATTTTCCTGAGAAATAAATGCATGCCCTAAAGCCATTTCTGCAAAATACTAAATGGTAAACAATTACAATGCTTATGCTAAGCTCCGTGTTAACAGCTGCATGTATTACAGACTGACACACCGAACATTGATACAGCAGGGGCTGTGCAGAACGTATTTAAAACCATATTTCAAAACTTGTAACATGCCAACATGCAAATTAATAAATTTTTCTTTCCAAATGTCACCGGCATGGTGATTTCCTGCCAGCCTGAGCGTCATTCTCCTGAAGCAGTAAAAGTAACACAGTCAATCTCCTCTGAATCCTCTCTCCCCTGCTTCCTGCAGGGTCCCTGGGAGTTTATGATTCATATTCCAAAAGCTGTATGCAGTAGCCCTTTGGGGATATATATTAATGAAGAAATTTTCTCACGCCAGAGCTGCCTCTTTATTGGAGTACGAAGGGTACAGTCTGTTCTGAGCGGCTTTTTAATTTCTCATAATTAACCCTGCCAGAATTAACATCGGTGGCATCACTGACAGCAAATTAAAGAAGCCACATCAGCAGAGTTAAAGCTTTTTCTGCCTTCTCCTCTCCCTCCTCCCCTTTTCAGCCCCCCCATTTTCTGTGTGTTTAAAGAAGAAAGTTCTCGAAGTCTGACAAGACGATCATCCTGTCATTGCACTAAGAGCCCTGCTGGGAGACGTATGATTAGAGCATTTCCAGACTTCCCTGCCGTTAATACCAACCTATTTCAGCTCTTAACTGGCCTCGTGCCATGTAGATTTGTGGCAAAGAACCATGGTTTCAGTTTCTTTCCCTCTATGAGGTACAGTGGCTCACCTGATCTCCTCTGTGAGCTGATGGAACCAAGATCTAAAGCCCTCTGCGGCATTCAGACAGCTTCTTCTACCAACAATGTATTAAAAGTCAGATCAGCTGAGCTTTGAGTCTCTTTAATCTAGCTTCATACCAGCCCCTTTTACACAATTCTGGACAGAAGATGAAAACATACTAGGAACACCAAGATACCCAAACAAACACATTTTTTCCTCTGTTCAGCCAGAAATAAATGTGTTGAGTTTTGATACTCCTGCAGCCACAGCCACGTAAATGTAGAATTTCAGAGAAAGAGACAAGGAATGGACTATCAATGTCCTACATGATTTTCTCCACTGCATGTCGGAGAGGAGAGAGGGATCCTGGAGAAAGCCCAAGGTGGTGAATGCCATTATAAGAATTACAGTTCAAGCCCTCTCGTCCTGTTTGAGTGCTCTGAGCATCAAAGCTCTAGAGGTCAAAACTAGATTGGCTTACATAAATATTTACCCCATTGTTTGATCTTTTGCTGAAAACTGACAATGTAGGAAGCTGAAACACCTACCAGAGGCAAGATATGATAAGACTGCTGCTGTTACAGTCACATGCGAAGTAACAGTGGATGAACCAAAACACATTGCTCTTCATTCATCTACTTCCTAATTTCTGTGGAAATCATATTTATTGATCCTCTCGTTCCCTCTCTATAATCATAGCCTTTCATTAGCAATGAATGAAACTTGCGATCATGGTCACTTTGTCTTCTGCAGGAGGGAACCTAAGGCACCTACATCTTTGCACATGATCACACTAGGAGCTGGTGATTTTAAAGCCACAGGGAGAATGTCCGGTACTACCCTGATGCTCTGCACTTGCCTTGTTTCATACTGCCTTCTTCCCATGAGCCTGGCATTACATCCCACTTAGAATTTCCAAGTGTTAAAACATTTGCCTGGACTTCAAAATGTCTATGTAAATGTAGGATGAAAATTTTGCATAACACTGTATGAGAAGCATCTTTCATTACCTGGTATGATGTTATTGTAAACATCAATCTAAAAACCCCAAATCCATGAGGCTAATAATACTTTTAGAGATCTGATGGCTTAAGACCAAGAACAGGGATTTCCATCAACAGAGGGTAGAAGTCAGGGAGAAGACAGTGGCTCTGAGTAAGCATGTGACAGCTAACAGAGGTGCACACACACTTTCCTCGACAAACCACAGATTGCACTGTAAAACACTGCAGTTGGTATAGCACTGGAAATGTGCCAGTGCAACCAGAACGAGGATAGGCTTCCTGCATTGTCATCTCACTTGATAGGCACTGTTAGAACACAATCTGTGAGCAATTTCAGTGTGCCACAGAGCCCAGCAGAGGGAAAGGGCCTGATTTACATTCAGAGGTCTGAAAGGTTGCAGCAATGATGGTGCTGAAGATTACTTGCAGATATGACAGCAGCATCAATTTCTAGAGACTGTAACATTAAGTGTTTTTGTGTGTCTCTGTACACAAAAATGTATGTGTAGTTCTGAGAGGAGGAAGCTAAATTGCTAAATAACTTTCTGCATTAAAACTGGGGGACATTCGGATTTTTGCAAAAGTTGTCACTATCTCTGACTTTTTCTATAATTTGCGAAGCAAAACAACCCTGAGAGGGAAACAGTTTATAACAGAAGTGGTTCCATGAATGTCTCAGTTCACAATGGATGAGGGATGGTATGTAGCACCAAAGTACTGGATCTGAAAAGCAGCAAAAAATTAGAGCCAAATATGCTCCGAAGACAAGCTCTTCAGCTGGATATAATTCCCATGTACCTCCAGCTGAGAGTTTTATGGGAATGTCAGCTTTAGTCATCAGTAAATTGTCCTTCATGCAGCTACAGTCCTGGACCATATTCTTGCCCACCTTTAACATCTCTGATCTAGCTAAAAGTCTCATTATTTTAATTAACTCCCTGTGACTCTTCCCAACAAAGACTACAGCTGAGAAGATTACCAACTGCAGGGAATTTCTGGGGTTGAGTCTTGATGGTCCTGAGGGAATTAAGAGAAGTTTCCAATAGGTAGCTGGTATTGACACCCTTCTGAGTTGGTCCTCTTGATTATTTTTCACTATTTCCATTACTAACATACATCTTTTTAAAGGTCTACAGATGGATAACTTAGTTGGGAGTGCTGTAGCATAATAAGCCAGGAAAGAGGGAATACACATGAAAAGAAACAGGCAAAGAGTGCTCAGAGCAACTGGGAAGGCATTTAGAGCTTAGAGTAGAAAAATCTCTGAAGCCATTTGTTCTGTGTATGGGAGCAGTAAAAGAAACAGCAACAAGGACACAGAGATGCAACAACCAAGGGCTGCAATACAAATCATAGGCAGCAAGGTGATTTCTCTAGTAACTACTGCACAACTGGAATTCTGTCCACAAATTTAAGCATCACACAGATAAGCTAATTTTACTGTAGAGGGGGTGCAGCTTCAGAAATCTTGACTAACCTTGGGTACTTAAAGTTATCTCATGTCAAGACAGGCCAAAGTGATTGAATTTATTCTTGCTAGGAAAGAGAAAACTTTGAAATGGCTGAACAGAAATATTTCATTTCAGATTAGGAAAAATTTTCATATAGCACAGAGATGTGGGAGATGGGGAGAACTTGTTCATTACCAGTTAAAATAAAATAAAGCCAAAACTGTGGCCATCATTTCACATTTGGAAATAAAGAGCCAGTATCTGCTATCAGTGACAGCTATAAAAGTCTCATTGATTTCAATGAAAGCTGCAAGTGTGCATCTAATTGAGGAATCTGGATCACAAAATGTAAAGAAAAATCATTTTGCTTAGAAAGTAATGAATATGCCATATTATGCTGCCAAGTAATATTACTGCCACAAAGTCTCAATGAGTTTATGAAACAGATTGATATTTTTATTAGTAGAGAGTAGATTGAAAGAGAGCGACAAAACAAAATGAGGATGAAAAAAGGTAAAAGAGAGCAGGCGTACTGGGCCAAATGGCTTTTTCATGTCCATAAATTGCTAAGTGTATTTCTAATTAATTTCCCAATTCAAACAGCCAGAAATAAAAAACAGGCTTTTGAGTGTGCTGTGAACTCAGGAGAGACTCTGTAGACTTGGGCAAATAATAGTATAAAATGGTTTATGAAACCAGAGGGTTTATGGTCTATAAATAACTTCCATGTATTTTTATTCTTTACACGTACAATATTACTGAGGACTGGATGATAGCTTTTCACTGCTGCCTGGTTGACTTCTTCCACACACACACCCAAGGTAATGACGATATTGATCCTGAAGAGACATTTTTTGAGACAGATAAAAAAGCCACACAACTGAACTAATAGAAAGGGCCTAGCAACTTTAGTGGTAAAGCTGTGGTCCTTTAAGTGAACAGCAATTGGCCATACAGTTTAAAACCTACATCCTAATAAACACAGGTGTCTATGATGAAAAAAAAAGAAAAAAAAAAAGAAAAAAAAAGGAAGAAAAAAAGGCTAAGCCATCTAAAAGATGACTTATGGCATTTAGTGCCTTTAACAACCCTTTAGATAGCTAACATATAAATTTTTAGGAATCTAAGTATTATTTAAATCAAAAAAATACGTAAGATACATGTATTTGTCAGTGTAAACAAGAGACTCACTGTGAAAATGCCTCTGATCTTTAGATTTACAGCATGCTCTTTTTTTGGCTAAATGTGCAATTCAAAACGTGCCTAATTCCTAAAATCCATATATGTGACACTGCCTGGGTTTCCATGACTACTGCTCTGAAAACCATATTAATTATTCAAGAGGTCCATGCCATTCTCCCTGTGTTCCATAAGGAATGCTGGGAAGCACTGTCTGCCTTTATAGAGCAATACAGATATTTAAAAGGACTGCATCGCTGGCTCTAAATACCACAGATATTTTCTTACAGCACTATGACATCTGCATGATAGGTCCCATAAATATTATCCAAACACTCCAGTGCATCAGTACAAAAAGAAAAATGAAAAAAACCAAAGCAAAATCTCCAAACCAGAAAAACTCTCCTCTTTGCCTTTTTTCTTCTCTGTTTCAGCAATCTTCAAAAAGGTGCTTTAATTCTAGTCCCTGTTGATCATCCTGATATAATCCTATTTTAAACAAAGTCAACTAGCTTGCATGCAGGAGGGATTAATCGCCGGTGTTTTTCTAGAGGATATAGTTTCAAATGGTGAGACTTACATTAAATCAAATTTCTCACATCAGCTGTGACTAAGCAGCTGTTTGCCATATCTGTTGATCTCTGTATATTTTAATAACCATAATGAGTGCAGAGAACATTCTTTGCAGATAACATTATCAAAACACGCTGTAACAAAGTAAGGAATGTCAGTGCTGGAGCAGTGCATACCACCGCCGACGTCCTGTCACCGCGCAGCGATCAGTGCCAGTCACACCACAGCAGCACTGGCGCATTACGGGGCCAATTACCCAGAGGCAGAGAGGAGAGGAAAGTGGGCCAGATCCTCTTCCAGTGGGAGCAGAACAATGGAGTTATCCCAGATTTATACCTATGTGACTGAAAGCGTAATCTGGCCCAGCATCAGTCATGCCGAGAGTCGCCGGGGATCTCAGATTGGCATGTATGTAATACCCAGGCAGCCCTTATGGAAAAAGTCCATAGGATGTAAGAGAAAATGAGGGCTTTTCGGCAGAATTTTGTAAGCCAAACCACTATACAAAATGCCACTGCTGAGGTATATTCTAGATCTCAATTAAACACTATTTATTCCTTCCATACTTTAACTGCAAAAATAATATTCCTTTTCATTGATTACATGCTTAGGGAATATTTTTCTGCTAAAGAAAATGCACTTATTTTTTCTTTCTAGAACCTTCAAGTTCAGCTCTATTACATTCTCCAGCAACATCCACAGCATGTCTGTTACATATGCTGCTACTCTTTTACCTGAAGTGGGGATTTAACTGGTAAGATGAATCTGAATTTCCCCAAAGCAAGGATACAGCCCTGTCACCACATAAAAAAGTGAACAACAGGGAAAACAGAGCTCAGGATCCAAAGCCTATCAAAATCACAATGCCATGAACACATTCCTGACTGACACTCCCTGAGCATGATCAAATACACAATAATAAACCAAAAAGTGCAGAAATATTTTCATGTCTCGGAACCACAGGAACACCCACTGTGCCTGAGCCTACCTCCTCCCATGTCCTGTTTCTTTACAGTTCATCTTTACAGCACATCCCATTGTCCAGGCTGGTCCGCATCCTGACATGGGCCACAGCACAGCAGAGGAGGGTGCAGGAGCAGGACCCAAGACTGAGATGGATTTCTGAGATCTCCCACATCCTCTAGCACCAACTCACCCCCTCTCCACAACTGCTCATGTTTGCTGGATGAAGATCTCTGCCCCCGGGCTGTGTACAGCACTGAGCACAATCCTCACCCTCCCCCAGGTCATCTCTGGCATCAAGACATTGTTATGATACAGCCAATACACTACTACATAAAACTATCATTTCCAGTTGCCAGTTTTCAGGGGCTTGTTTTTTTAATCTTCCTCCCAAACACATTGCACTAACAGGGCACCATCATTACTATTATTATTTACTATTCAGATTGCAGCTCTAGCGCCCACAGTGAGCTTTCTTTATTACTCCCAAGTTCTCACTTGCCATATAAAGTGCTCCATCGAAATACAGATAAAAAGTAATTTCCTCAAGAGCAAGGTGTGAACTGAGCATACTTAATTGTGCACTGTTATATCAACTGTATAATGTTGCAATAAAATTCCAAAACAATGTGATTAAAAATTATACCAAATGAGGATACCTAGGTGCCATAGCCAGTCAAAGCGCATTTATCCAATCTAAATTATATGCTAAGCAAATAAAATAAACATGCAATTTGCTAATTAAAGTGCACTCTCATGTATCCTGTAACCACCATAAATTATACAGCAACATTTAATTTTTTGACTGTTTAGCAATGTTTATGACTGTTTTACTAAATTAAACACAGAATGAAGGGGGCAAATTAGTAGGAAAGCAGTGCTTTTCCCCATTTCCTTTCAGATTTTTTTTTCCATAGTTCTATTGTTCTGGTTTTTAATAATTGCGCCTTCCTATAACAGCATGCTAATTTTACTGAATTTTCTCCGTTTTTACTTCCAAAGTTCTACTCTATTCAATTCCAGCTACTTGTTTTTGCAAATTCTCTCCAGTATGGAAGTCAGTTTATCTTATTTGAACAATCCTTTCATAAAAACTCCATGCCCAAAGTCCCCACATTTGGACAATGACAAGAATTATGGGTTTTCCCCCTCAATTAAGATGACAGGATTTCAATCCTTTCCTTTCATTTCACCCAAAACCTACTGCCCAAATCACAATGACTGGGTTCTAGTCGAGGCTGTGAGCCTTCCATCATCTGGAGTCAAATGCTCAAGGCATTCCTGGACTCCACTCAAGGGGAACTGTGAACAGTTGGGGTTTGTTTTCTTTCAAAATCTGAGAAAAGTCTCAGACTCAGTTTTCCTGGAAAACAGGTCAGCTGTGTCTTAAACTTCTGACAAACAAGTGTTTGTTTTATCCCAGAATATGGTCAGGTAAAGAGGACTGGGGATGGAAGCCACTGTTTAATCCTTTAGTCTACTCTTTTCTACAATAGAAATAGTTAAGGGATCTGACTCTTGTCCCAGTTTCTTGCTCCCCCATTTACCACCCCTCTTCTTCCCTTTGCATTCATATGGAAGGCAAAATATCAATAATTCATAACTACAGATGCAAAGTGGCTCAAATGTGATTTTCAAATTCACATCCAACACCCAAATATTAAAATTCCTCCAAATTTTCCATCCACCTGAGCTTCAGAGACCATTTATGACTATGTGCTCTTCTAGGTTTAAATGAAAGTATCAGACCACAGGACAACTTCTGCACTTGGCCATTACCTCAAGCAACAGAAGATGCTGTTCGGTGGTATTAGCACTGGAGCTGATGTTCTGCACCCAAGAGTTACCTGCAGGCTCCCTCAACCCCTACATCCCACTGGCACACTAAACCCTCTAGGAATGTGCAGTTGATCACACAGTGTCTGGCCTTCCTGGGCAGCAGTGCTCCTGAGACTGTTTGGCAGATTCTGATGCATTCAGAAAATGCAATTCCAAACCAACACAAAATTGCCAATACACTTAAAGAGTTTTATGCAACTTTAAGGATGATTAAGGACCAGAAAATCTTTCAGCTGAAGCCAAGGATCACTCCAGGAAGGCCAAGATGGTTGTATCCAAACAGGGTACAGAAACTGCCACTGAGAAAACCTTCCTACAGAGGTGAAAGTGCTTTGCTGAAAATGCACAACGTTAACATCCTAATGTCAGTAAATTTATCCAAAATTTAGAATCTTTGCTGAACCATTTTTTTCTAGAACATTCTAGAACTGAATGCTGTCACAAACTAGCCATCAGATACTCTGCACAGAGTAAGGCTTCTAGCAACAAACCTACAAAAGAACACTTTCTCCACCTTTTAGCTGCACTTGAGAATAATAATATTGTTTCATACATGTCTTCCTTTCACAGCAACTGAGATAAGAGAATCTGTACTTTGTTCGTTACAGATGCCTTTTTAATTGGTATTACTTTGCTGGGAGGATCAATGAGTTACCTCAGTGCTGCCCAATTTGCAGTTTTGCTGGAAGACCTTTTCCCTTGGAAATACTCCTAAATTCGTGTCCTCAATGAAAACTGCCTCTCACTAGAACAAGGAAATAATTTTGCTATCTAATCTGCCTCCTGAAACCTTGCCTAAAGACAGCTCCTGCCTCATTGGTAATTTATTTTTTGGGAAATGGGAGGAAAATGCATTTCTTTTTGTCTTTCAGGCCATCCTTCTTCTAATTTTTCCTGCCGACTGGCATTTAATAATATTGCTTCTGCAATGAACAGAAAATACAGGATTCTCCTGAAAACAAAATGTTGCAATTTAGGGGGAAAAAAAAAAGAAAGTCAATTTCTTCTTCTTACACATCCACAGAGATATGTTAGCTAGAAAATATCCATTATGCCTTGCCCATGGGGGGGTATGACACCATCTCTCAAATCTTTGCTTATGCCATGTGATGTAAAATAATTTTAACTACTAGACAGAAACAGTCCCTGCAACCCTGCAGGTTTAAGGATGAATCATAGTTTCTGCTCTCTGAATTATGTCTCCATCTGCTTTGATTTTGGGGATTGGAACTCTGTCTTGGACAAAGACAGTTGATGCCAACAGCTTGTGAAGCCAGTGCCCATCAAAGAGATGTGCTGGCTTTAAACTGAATGGCCCATGTCAGTAAATACTGTGAGGCTGAACACTCCAGAGCAGGGACACCATATGTGAACTGAAAGGAATCAGCAAATGCCTAGTTCAGGAGCTATAAAACGGATTTACTTTGCATTGGTGAGGTTCTAGACTCAGTAATATTTGGTCCAGCTGTTTATCAGACTTAGCACATTTACATATGACCTTCTTCAATCCCTCCTCCCCTCCTGCCAGCTGAGAAAAATCAATAGTGCTTTGTTGTAGGGTTGTGAGAAATTCCAGAAGTGCAAGATAAGCTACTCTCTCGTTCAACCCTAATAGCCATTGCAGCTCAAGGGAACTCACAATTACCAGGGCTTTGGCTCACTATTTCTGTGCTATAATGACTTAACAATATTTTAATGCTGGAAAAAAATAGATGTCATAATTTCCAAATTTCTTTCTGCAAGATACTTACATATGATGTCCTGGGAAGCCTTCATATGAGGCCTAAACTTCTGGACAAATGAAATTAGAAGGTCTCTCACCTCCTTCTTCTCCCAACATGAAAGAGCAAACTTATTTTAAAGTAAAAAACAGTGATAGAAAGCATTTTAAATTAATTCCCAAATTACTTAGAAAAGCCCATTTTATAGGAAAAAAAGCAACTGAGTTACAAAAGAATTCAAGCATCTTATTTGTGGAGCAGGATTCATCTCTGTTTTACCACTTTGAAGCCAAAGTAACACCACAGGGCTGAATTGTATTAGACCAGACTTCCCGAAAATAAAGATCACAGCCTTGCCTGTTGACCTCTGCGGGATTTTTGCCTAAGTGACGACTGCAAGATAAAGCCCTTTGACAAAAAGCGAAATGAAACTGAATTTTAAAAGAAAAATGTGTAACAGAAAATGCAAGGCAATTATCTGATTACTAATAGGAAGAGGTACAGAGCCACGAAGTATAATGTTCAAGGGATTATCCAGCTTTGAACAATGCTTGCTTAACAGCTGCTACCGAACTGTGGTTTGTGTACTTGGCAGAGAGTTTCATTAATGATAATCTACAGTGTTTACAGCCCATAGGCCTCTAAATATGTTAAGAACCTTTTTTATTTGTATTTTATAATCCTTTTCCCTTATGTTTTATGTTTTTCTTGATATTTTTGAGATCTGAGGGGGTTTATGTTTCAAAATGATTCATTCTGCTCTGACAACTGCGGAGCAAGATTGCAGTAAATGTTCCCTTGTTATCAAGACTATGTATTTATAAACAGAAAGGAAAACCATCTAAATTCATACCAGGATTTGGATCACCACCAGCTAATACATTCAGATGCCAATATACAGTGCTCCATTGTTTACATGCAAAAGTAAATGTCAAACAGAGGTGTCTTTGCCAGTTACTAGATATTCCTCAGTCCCTCCTTGGATCTGTCAGGTTGCAGCAAATTGAAACTGCCTTATTTTTGACATTGCATGTGACCTGAACTTCATTTAGAGGAATCCTGCAATTATTTTAAAGGTACAATATTGATTAAGACCTAGATTTGCTTTAAAATTTGGTTTTCAAATGCATCCCTGGTCTGTTCTCTATGGCAACACTTAGGTAACATCAGAAAAACAGAACATAATTAAGAATATAATTTTGTTGTGCAGGGCATTATGTATTATGCAGTACACTAGGAAGATCATCACGACTCAAATGCCAAGTCACTGAGTCCTGGCTGCAATGCTTTGAACACACGCTATTTCAGAGGCCATGATTCTGTCACGATAAAACCAAAGATTATTACTTCAAGGCAATTAGCATAGCTAATTCTGACACAACAACACACTTCTCCTTCACTCTGTTCCTCCTTTTGTGCTCTCCCCCAGGCTGTGATGGGATTCGTGCGCGTTCGCTGGCGGCGGCCGCGCTCGGCTCCAGAGCCTCTGCCAGGCTGAGCTCCCCGGGGACTGGCACTGCAAGGGCTCCCTGCACCTGCTCAGTGCCAGCCAGGGCTCCCAGAGATGTGGGATCCCCGTTCCAGCTGGCTCCACAGGCCCAGGGACACCACATCTCAACCCACTGGGGCTCTGGGGTTTTCACACTGGCCCTCCGGAGCACTGAGCTGCTGAGCCAGCCTCACTAAAATGTACACTTGAAAGAAATCCTCTCCCCTCCTGATCACTATTGGTTTCTATAGAAACAAGAAGGAACCTCTGTTCTTCTCTAAATTTTTCCCCTAATGCTTTTTGCAGACTGTGTGAAACCAATTTTTTCTAAGTTTTTTTTAAATTTTATTTTTTGGACTCCACAGCCCTCCATTTCTAACCTAATTCATCCAATTAAAGAACAATAGATTAGATAAAAAATGGGCATGGGGTTTAAATTTTAAGTAACTAAATCCTATGCATTAACTATCTGTGGTCAATCCATCTCTCCTGGGTCATTTTATGACTCAAGCATTTCAAAGTAAATAGTTTAAAACAACGGTACATCACAAGAGTTAAAAGGGGTCAAGAGGATATTTACTTAACCACTAGTTGACTTTTTAACTTAGAAATATTTCAGCAGTTACTGTATTTAAATGAAATCCATCTCCTCAGCATCCCCATAAATTATTCTAAAACTCCAGGGTTCCTATCCACGTAGTGAGTCACCACCCCAATGCCTGAAACTTCTTATTTAGAGAACTGTGATGTTTGCTTGCTTTGTTATTTTGCCTTTCTCTGGAGACTGCATTTGCACAGGAATTGCTACGGCTTGTAAATATTCTATCTGCCTTGTTGTAATCATTACGCAAATATACTTGCAGTCAGTCATATAAAAAAAAAAATAAGGGCTGTTGAGGCATGAAAAATTGCTCTAACATAGGTTTGACTTTAAAAAATTAGACAAGAAAATCTTTACAGCAAATAGAGAACAACAGCCAGAAGTGAAAGGAGTATACAAAGATGTTATTTGGGATCTACTGTTCTCTCCTATCACAAAATAAAGGAAGCAATAATCATTATTCACACCACGATGATGCAATTTAACGCCGTTTTATAAAAACAACAATGAGCACTCAATTTCAGCATGCACATATAACTTTCTTTTATTGTCAATTCATATTTACTCACACGTTTACTCGGGAAGTTTAATATTCATGCACATACAAATCACTTACTGTAGGTAGTGAGTTGAGCTAAACAGAATAGAGGTTGATTATATCAGGCAATTGCAGATGGGACCAAATTGATTCCTGATGTCGTACTAACACAGTAAAGTGACACACAGGACAGCTTCTGTCCACAGGCCTGAAGGAAGAATTCAGTACAAATACAGAGTTTGCTACTGTTGCTACCACACCAGCACTGTCAGATTATCAGCAAAGATAAGAATGGAACAATCATGGAGCTGCAATCTTTGAAGTGTTATTTGTTTTATAATCCTACGTTAGCCTTTTTCTGCTTTAAACAAGTTAAAATCCTTTTGCAGGTGCTAAGAATATTATGAGAGTTGTAAACTGAACAAAGTGCTGTGTCAGATTCCTCCCTACTTAAACTCTAAGTCAGCACACAATTCTTGTACCACTATATATAATGTTATGACTTTCAGCACCAGCTCTGAGGGTCTAGCACAACAAAGTGCAGGGCTGAAGTCACCTGAAAGCCCTTGATGGCTCTCATTAAGGTGGCTACTCAAAAAGATTTTTTTTCTCATGGAAAAAGGAAAAAAATGCACTTATTGTTTCTTTCAGTAAATAATTTGTCTCATGTTTTTTAATCGATTTTTTTCTTGTTAGATTCAACATGGCAGCTACAATTGCAAAACTAATTCAACACAGAAATAATGAATAAAAAAGCATGCCAATGTTGTATTTTTTTCAAAACAGTCTATCATAGAAACAGCTGTTCAATATTAATTGTTTCACATTGCCAGAGAGAACTTATCCCAAACTAACAAATTTTCAATTTCTTGGAAAAACAATTATGAAGTGTTTGCTCCATAGGCACTAATCACACTAGAAGTCATAAATTTGCAGAGGTTTTGTTCCATTTCACCACAGAAAAATGTTCTGTGTCTATAAAGAACCATTTTCAGTATTCATTCCACTTTTTAATATTTATTTTTAAAAAAATCCAAAAATCAAGAAAAAAAAAAAAAAAAATCCAACAGTTCCAGCACAGACTAGCACTCCTCAAAGGTTAGCATGAGAAAAGATGTATATGACTGGCTTATTTCAGCACTCAGCAGTCCATCAATGATACACTGATATTAATAATGATGGAAATATCGAATGCCTGGTAATCTGCCAAAAAATTGTATGGTACCTACTATGCACTTTCTCCTCCTGCCTCTCCAGGGAGAAACAGCCCTCTAGAGCTTCATGCAAAGAAACTTATTTTAAGGGATATATTGTCAAAGGGGGGGAGGATGAAAATTTCATGCCAAGAACCAGAAGAAATGTGTGCCACAGCTAAATATTACTGTTATACCTAGAAAGAATTTAATGTATGCTAAACTCAAAGTGAATGGATATATATGATGTAGACGAGTGCAAGACTTAGTTAAGAAATCTCTGTGAAAGTGCAGAAACTCTCTTTGTCAACATTAGACTATAGTGAGGCCTACATGCCCCTAATATGGCAGTGGGGGAAGAAAAGCCACCTTATTGATGTTGTAAAACTTCTAGAAGTAGAAAAAAAATCAACATAAAAACCCCAAAAACTTCAGAAACAGATGCAGTGATATACTTTGTTTTGGGAACAGCAGAACATGCCTTCACTCTTTACCTTTCTCCTGGTTTACCTTACACACAACTCCAGGCTGTACCTGCTTGTGGCCACCTCCAGCTCTCGTGACACAGCTTACAGAACTCTCTGCCTGTTTGCTGTGGCTGCTATTACAAGATTATGTAGCAAAACAAGAATATCCAGTTGTTGGTCATTGATTTATCTATAAAACAGTAACTGTAAAAATGATAGAAGAGGTTCTGTACTAGACAGTCTTGTGAAACAGTTTATTACTTAAGCATTAATGACCCGTTTAGAGGTCTTTACTGGTCAGGTAATGACCAGCTAAAGGAGTTAAGGGCCCGAGGCAAAGCACTCTAATAAAACCCTGCATACAGCATGTGTTTGGTTCCTCCAAATTCTATTAGGAAAGAGAAGCGTAAAGGGTAATGAAAGACGTCCAAGAGGCACTCGTATCAGCCCTCTCATT
The DNA here is from genome assembly GCF_017590055.1 of Onychostruthus taczanowskii. Taxonomy (NCBI): domain Eukaryota; kingdom Metazoa; phylum Chordata; class Aves; order Passeriformes; family Passeridae; genus Onychostruthus; species Onychostruthus taczanowskii. The sequence goes on along the minus strand of NW_024498462.1, from coordinate 2,741,325 downwards.
TTATATTTGGCATAACAGACATGGCCTTATTCCAGTGGCACAAATCATTCCTTGTTTATACTACCACCTATCATGGAGAAGAGCAGTAACTACAGCTGAAAATGGCCAGCCATGATGTTAAAGACCCTGTTGCTTTGGGCAAATAAACCTTCCTCCAACTGACAGAAGCCATCCTGCTGTTGGAACACCCACTGTCCTTTGCACCTACAGAAAACACATGCTCCAAAGGAGAAGGGAGCCAGTAGGTGCTGCCAGGCAGCTCAGCCAGCCCTGCCAGTCCTAAATCCTACTCTAGTGGTATTAAGGGTGGAGGGATTAAGTTCTTTCTGTATCCCCATGCAATTCTACTTGAATATGTAGGTCCACTTGCTTTTTACTGTTTGCATTATGAGAAAAGGCATATTAAAACAGGAGTTTTATATTGATATCTCCAATCTAAGACTGAGACAGCACAGCTGTATATATATACTCGCCAGTAAATTAGAAGCCAAGGGTTGGAACACTACCCAGGGCCTCACTCTTGGCTTCAGAGGCAGGTAAAACACTCAGGCCCACACAACCACATCTCACTATTACAACCCCACAGCAGCATTGATTTTGGTCCTGATTTACAGCATCATTTGTTCTTGATAAGAGCCACTTGCCAGCACTACTCAGAAAAAAGTAAAATACAATCTAGGAGTGGAAATTAGAAACAAGAGAGGATAAGAGGCTAAGAACTGTGAAAAACCAATAGGTCAGGATTCCTGTACTTGCAGGACAACATGTTCCAGGTACAAGCAAGTTTATTTGCTCAGCATTTATTATTGTCTTCTCAATAGCAAATGAGGATAAAGAAATTCTGATGACTTAGTCAAAAAGTTACTTAATTTCACTGTCACTTCTTTGCCTGTAGTATATTTCAGAATTTATTTTAAAAATCACTCTGCAGTGTTTACATAACTAATTCTAATAGCTTCTGTAGAGTATTTCTAATGTTTTTGTGTGTAAACAGCCTTTTAAGCCATGCTCAAGGCTTATTTCAGACTTTAACAATCCTTCAGAGCTATTGCAGCTAATCATATAAACACACATTAAGCCAAATTTAACTCATCTACTGAGTAGTGAAATGGAGGCTTAACACTTGCACCTTCCAGCTTTCAAGGTTAAATATCTCAGTGCTTTATTTCAGACCATCTGAAGTGATCACAACAGTCTAGGCATTTACTAAAATTAAGTTCTCCATCAGAAGTCGGCAGAGCAGAAAACATATACAATGTTAAATAGAAGTTATTATTTCTACAGCTACATATTTTGGAGAGCTAAGGATACAAAAATAAAATTCAGGCCCTAACTAGAAGCTGATTCAGTGCATACAGCACAAAGCCTGTATTCAAACCAGAGGATTTCTTCATTTTTTAGAGCCAAATTACAATTTTTTGCAGCACAGGGTTAACGGCAAAAGTGCTGACACAACACTAAGTGTATAGTGGCGCCTGCAAGCAGCGCTATAATTAATCTAAGTGTACTGTCATTACACTAAACACTGCTTCTGCAGCATCATTCCAAATCATGAGGCTCTTTCTCTGTTTCTCAGATAACATGCAGTTTATTTCCAATCATGTACATTTCCAGTCGTGGCATGATTTGCTAAAGTAACATTAGGTCTTGAAGCAGTATCTTAATCAAATCAGAATCTTCTGTAAAACAAATCTTTGGCTCTTGGAGAATTAGTAACATGTAATGCCTTAGGATAGAGATGTGAAACTGTGAGCTGAAAAATGCACTGCTGGAGACCACACTCAGCCTCCTTGCTTCCAGCCATTTACAAGTACATCTATCTAGCCTCCTACCTACACACCTCCACTTTATATGGTCATAAACCACCAATGCAATATCTAAATTATACCCTGAAAACTCCAGGTTTGAAATGGGTTGTATGGAAATTCACCTCATGTGGTTTATTCATTTCTGCAAGAATACAAAGCTCTGATTCCTTTTGGATGGAACTCATTTAAACAAAGCCCAACAGCAAACACCCATAAATTAAAGCATTATTGGTATTTATGAAAAGACACGTGTAAACTGAGTGAATTTTGTGTAAAAGGCTTTAAAAAAGGAAAGAAGTGGAATCTATCATATAATACACTAATTGCATTCACAAAGTTATTAAGTACTTTGTGAATTAATACTTTGAAATACGCATTACAGGGAAAGAAATAAAAATGCATCCTGTCTGGAAACCTGTTTATTCACATGCATTTCAGATTTCTCTCCTAATGCCTCCCACATCCACTGAAGTTATAATGTCTTAGTAAACTAAGAAAATATGGGAACAGAAGAAATTTAAGTATTTCACAATATCTGTCTGAAGCTAGTAATTTATAGTGCATATAAATTTATCCAGAATATACTCACTTCACTTCAACAAAAGCTATATTTGAAGCAATTGTCTGCTTCAGTGAGCAAGCTACTATGATTATGTTTACCAAATTAAAATATATACACTAGAATTATTTATTCTTTACTTTTCATATGCAGGTCACTGATTAAAGACCAAGAATTCTACAGCAGAATTTCTACAGTTGTGACTTTACTGTATAATTGGTATGATAAATTCATGCACATCACTTTGGAGAACTCTTAGACTCTTCAGTGTAGAATGGAGTAAATTTATTTACAGAAACTAAAAAACACACAGTAAAAGTCAGTGACCAGATGAGAAGCCATGGAACTGGGCCAGCACTGGCCACTGAGTTGTTCTGCACCTTCACCCTTTGCAGAGTTGCAACAGTGAGAATTAGATAAAACATCTGCAGAAGCACCTGTGCTTAAAAGACACAAATACCACCAAGCTATCATTCATGCTAAAGGCTGATGTGCTGCAAAGTCAAGTCAGATTTTTCCTCCAATAAATGCATTTCATCCGCTAAACAAAGAGGACTGCAGTACACATTCCTACACACACATACATACTCAGAGAAGCCACTAAATATGCCTGACAACTATTCTACATTTCAAGAGTGAATAATGATTACAGGCACATGGTCTTAGACCACAGTGTGTCAAAACCTAGAGCAAAGTAATATTAACAAAATAATCATACTTATTATTTTATATCTAAAGATGGCAGCCCAGAAACATTTTAATTTAGCAGCAATTTTGCTCCACTCCTTGTGTTGGCAGTGGCATTCATGCAACTGCACAGGCAGATAGACCAGGAAATTAATCTGGCTGCAAAGCAATTTCCCTCCCTCCCATTCCCACCCCCACAAAAGAGAATGAGCAGGACCATTCAGCTGATCTGATTCACAACATGACATCCTAAAGCCAGCTGCAGCACAAGGCAGACAGAACAAATGCATGGCTGGGGTAACACTGGAAGGCAGGACAGCATTTGTCATGTATGTGTCAGATGTAAAGTCAATGAACAAACACACCTACAATTGACAGTGTCCAGGCTGTGATATTTTAAAGACAATTACATGAATACCCAAGGTTCATTACTCCCTTTGTCTTTTCAAGCTTTCCAACTCTCACCTTTGAAAATCCAAACTACCTCTGGCTCAGACAACCACACCTGAAACATATCACTGTAACAGCTACCAGCATGAACATCCTCTGTGCCAGGCAACAGCAGCACATCAGGCTATTGCTATTGAACTGGAATGGCCAAACTATGTTACAGCCTGTAGACACACCTGTAGTTAGGGAAAATTAAATTTAACATCCACAGCACAGACACAGAATCCACCAATTTGCTTGGCAGGGTGATTCTCTGAAGTACAGAGACCACCAGAAAGCTGCTGAGAAAGAATGTCCTAGGCCAATGTCCTAAAACATTCAGAAAGAAGAGGCCAAGGGTGTACTGTCCCCTGTTGACTGAAGAAAGGCATCAGCAGCAAGTGACAAGGTGGTTAAATTGTGTGCCAGGTGACAATCCATCACTAGCCACACCTGGTTAACCCTCCACATCACCAGGTCACACGTGTGCCTGAGAACACAGGTGAGGGCAGCAGGTTTTGGGAGCAAGAGACAGCTCCTCAGCTCATGCCTCCACATTTACTTAATGTGGTTCCCATTTTAACATTCTTTCTTAGGCAGCATGAAAGGTCTGCTAAAACCAAAAGCACCCAGCGACAATGGGAGTGCTTGGGACGGAAAGCACCCCACCATGGTGGGGAAGTCACGGTCACCGAGGTTCTGCTGCCCCTCAAAGGCATTGTGCTCACTCCCACAGCACAATGGCAGCTCACATCTGTCTGCCAGGATGAGAAGTAGGAATCCTGGTTATTCTGTCCCATTTTTACCAGTTAGAAAACACAAACACTTTCAACCAAAGACCAACCACCCTCCCCAGGTGAATTCCAGGCCACAAAGCTACAGGATCAGACTTACTTCTGGTGCTGCGACTGCTGCATTTTTGGTTGTGTTGTAGCTCATCTTCAGGCAGGTGCATAGAGACTGGTTCCTCCAGGATACCCTCTTGCTGGCAAGAGCAGCAGCCTCTGTCCTTTCAGGGTGCTGAGAGCCCCAAAGTCATGCTTCCTCTGCCACCAGGATATTACAGTAAAGCCACAAAGTGCTATTATGGCAGCAATGCTTCCTGAGGGTTTTACTGCCTTCAAGGAGACAAGATGGGCTCAGATACCTCACATCAGAAGAGGGCTGTAGGCACCAGATCATTAGTGGGCAGATACAACCCTGAGTCAGAGCCGTATGCCAGCCCTAAAAGGCAGGAGCTCAGACATCATCGTGTATCCTGCATTTGCTAGTGGCTAAATCCAGTGATTAGTCAGCACAGAGAGCTGCTGAATCACTCTTCAAAGGCACCTATCTCCCTGCTGACATCAGCGAGGCAGCCACTGACAGCCTGGGCTGCTCTGCTGCCCACAGGACCTGGCACTCAGCTGCACAAGGCCTGAGCTATGGCTCAGAAATCCGATCCCTGACCTGCCACAGTACACTTGCTAATACAGTAACAATATTCACATGCATAGCAAAAAGATGCATGTAATGTTGTATTAGTTGTTTGTATAATTTTTCTGATAATATAATTTGAGATGTAATGCAGTATTTACATTTGGTCTTAGCAATTATTAATATATTTCAAAGTCTTTTAAAGTTGTTTTTTTTTTTTAAATTCAGATTCTATCTCTCATTCTTAATTGTTTGGGCATTAATTATTTTAGATTAAATGAATGTAGGCATTGATATTCATAGAAGACAAATGACATACTAAGCAGATGAGACAATTAGCATGAATTACTTCAGTCAGCTTGAAGCCCCCAAAATCTCTTTTTTGATTAAATAAAAAAAATTCACAAGATTAATATCATAATTTATTACAGTGATCCTTTAACATTTTACTGCCCATGGCAGATTTCACCTGGTTAAATCTGAATTCTGTCAACCCTCATAGTAACGAAACCCAGTCTTAGAGATAAGGTGCTCTCCACAGGGGCCAAACAAAAGCTAATCAATATTTTCTAGCTAAAGGACAATCTTTGAGTCAAGATCTGTGCAAGGAAAATCTTTAGCCAATTCGTAGAGGAAACCAACTACTTAGAAATACATAATAAGCAATTAAACTTATTGCTTCAGAATTTAACAGGAGTTCTAAAGAGTGGCAATTATTTTCCCATGCTAGTGGATGAAAATAAGTGTAAACAGCACTTAAAAATGACGCATGAGATAGAAAATGTTTGTGACATAAATCGGAAAAACAAATACAGTAAAACTCCTGCTCCTCAGTGATAAAACTGAACAAAAGGCATGTTGGTGTACAGAGGCTTTGTTCAGGACAGAATTTTGGTATTGTTCTAACATCTACATTGACAGAAAATGGCTGTTAAGCCCTGTGTAAAGAATATATTTAAATTTTTTCTTCTTTTCTGTTTCTTTTTTATATCTGAAATCAATTAAACAATAATTAAGAATTGATTTTTGAATGCTTAATCCTGTACATTTGTGCAGGGTTGTTTATTTTTTTTTTAAGTAGGGTTTTGTTCCTTCTGGGGAGACTTAAATATCATTGAACAAAATCCTCAGGACTTTTCTTACCAAACAGTGGGATTTATAACAGAGAGGCAAATCCTCCTCTCGTTTTTTTAGAGGAGTGCTCCTGTCAAAGTCAACGACACTGCAGCATCCTTGAAAAGCAACAGAGCTCACACTGTATCACCCACTGGAGTCAACAGGAGTGCCAGGAGGATGATAAACAGAGCTATGCTTCAGAAGCACTTTAACACCTAAACAGAGACAAATTAGAAACACTTAGGGGAGGTGTGTACAGGAGAGGTTAATACAATTCCACGGAATGTCGCAGTTTGGTTCACATCTCCAATCTGTCCACTCATGGTGTGGCAAAAAGTCAATATATGTATTTCAAGAACCATCAGTAACCTCCCCACTAAATCCTGATTGCACTACGGCCATGGGAGGCTTCCAAAAGATGCAAGTTACATCAAAGAGACACATCTAATATGTCTGTGCTTGAAGACTGTGAGAAGGGCCCCATCTGACCACGAGAGGGAGAATTGAATCATACACATTGTTTATTCACAGACATTTCCATCTCAGACCAAGTTCACAAGCAGGGCAGTTCATAACTCCAGTATATTCAGGGGACTCCAGGCACAGCACTGTGATCCCTGCTTGGATGTGCTTGAGGGAAGAGGGAAGAAAACCAAACCCCAGAACCTCCCTTTCTTAAAGGGATATTGAAGCACAGTTAGGAATGCTGGGGTCAACAGGGAAACACCATTTGAAGACATACAGGGTATGAGCTTTCCTAAGGATCTTTGGAAAGATTCAGGAAAGCTGTTCACAGATTTTTTTCAGATGCAGCCATACTTTGTGGTTTCCACCTCAAAACAGTATACTGGTGTCTCTCTCCTGGGACTAGCTGTTTCTGAAGTGCCACTGATGCTCCAAAGTCTGTATGGGTGGCTGGCTAATTTTGATATAGACTTCTAGACACTGGGTTTAGCTCCTAACACTTCTATTTGTTTGGATTTTGCCAGTCCGGCTCCTCATATGAAAGACAAGAACAATTATGACCCCAGTCCCCCAAAAACTTAAGAGATCCTGATGACAGTATTTTCAACAAAGAATGTGGACACTGAAACCTGATCTTTTCCTCAAGTCTGCAGACGCTGAGTTTGCTGATAACCCCTTTTCAGGCCCACTGCAAAGTTCATCTATTTTCTGGCTGCTGGAGAAGTCACAAATTGAGGAATGTATTAGGCTGTCGTGAGAGGTTTATGTTTACTACATTTATTGCTGCTGATAGCAATAAGTAAGAACAGTCCCCACTGTACAGGACTTTGCAGATCTGCAATAAGTTCTTTGTTCTGGTCGAGTTTCAGTGCTTGGAGAAGTGCAGAGTAATGGATGTAAATAAATAAATTGCAACATGTGGATTTTTTCACCCAGCTTCAAAACACACTCCTATGCCTCATTTTTCAGGATCAACCATTCCTCACACTCACTCCTGAGGATTTGCTTTATTTACAGAAGAACTCATAACCGTATGAAAAATTCTATCTCAAAGCTGTCCGGGGTTATTTGTGACTGGAATAATCACAGACCAGTTATGAGAAATTCGAGGCAGTATTAAGTATAGAGCATGTTTTGTTTGTTGGCCAGGATGTCTGGACCTTTTACTGTACTTGAATATATTATGTAAATCTCCAGCCAGCAAAAGGAGATGGGAAGAAAGCTCTGTTCAAGCAAAGCATGTCACAGCAGATGTGACTGGGTCCCAACCCTTACATGTAAGCAGACAGATCTGCAAACCCCATCCCAAGTCAACAGCAGTTTTTAACCTACTGATGTTTAATGAACATCTACTTATCTTCAAAACAAAAACACATGATGTACATTCTCCTGCTTTGGAGGCATGTAGCTAATTTTTGTCCACTGGATTTTTTTTTTCCTTAGAACACAGCTAAAATCTAATTCTACTCACAAAAGCCAGCCTGTGTCTGACATGCAACAGCAATATGGGAACACCTGAGCCACATTTCCTATGCCACTGCAGCTGCAACAAAATTAATGAGCTGACCTATCTCAGAAGGGAGTGAAAACAAACTTTTCCTGCACAATAGCAAAAGCTTTGTTCAGAAATAGGTGTACTTACACTATTTCATATTACAGAGTTATACATACTTAAGCATAGGAGAGACCATTTTGAAATCCAAGACACAGAAAAGCAACTGATGCTAAATTACTAAGCCATGGCTGTACTGAAGCTTGGGAAACCACAGATCATCAGCCCATTTTCCAGTTGTGTGGAGAAACCAGATGCAATTCCATCATCCTGTGTGATGCCATAAAGCTTCACCTTAAGAACACGCAGATGTACTGTACACAGATGATTTGGTAACATAAATGCCCTATAGCACGCATATGTATACACGGTGCATATATGGATATTATCATAGCACACAAACAACCCCAGCAGCTAGTGAGTGCACACATTTACTGATATATGAGATCTCTAAAGCCCAAGAACCCTCCCTAGCACACACTCAGGGGCTGTTTACAGACAGTGTATCCCAGATAAAGGGGCAGCATGTCCCCAGAGCGATGGGGCAGGGAATGGCATGGGGCTGGCACATGCCTGCCCATGTCCCTGGAGCAGGGCATGCAGGACAGGGCTGGAGGGCACTACCACCAATCCAACTCCCTGACCAAAGGCTTTCCCCACAGGCAGAAGGGGAGAGGTCCTGCCCCAGGAACTGCCAGCACTGACACTGCAGAATCAGTTTATTATTTAGGTGGGTACTTTCTGGAAGCTCAAGAATCTGCAAAGAAGTTTTAATGAGTTTTGCAAGTCCTGCTGGAAGCGGAGGCTCTCAATGGACCAGTAAAGCTGGCCAGTGATACCAGAAAATACCAATGCCAGCACTTCTGATAAGCAGGTTAGCCTGCAATGCTTCAGCTGCTATCCTTGGTGTCACTAACTGCTTCATCCTGAGTGTAATTGACTCCAGGGGAAAACAAAAGAGGGGATTTTGTTTTGTTTTGACAAATCCACTGCAAGGCACCACACTAAGGTGCCAAAGGCTACTTTGTATTTACAATGCTGATGATAGGCACAACTCAGAAGTTTCCTGACCTCAAGTACAAACACAACATGAAAGGTGATATATCAAACTGACACTATCACAGCTAGGAAAAAAAAAAAGAAAAGAAAAACACCTCAGATTTATACCAGGCTTGCCTGCCTAGCATAAATACTAACATCAAGCTTGCAGGCTTTGTTATATCACTGCTTAAAAGTGTGTGATACAGCACAAGGGCAAAACAGCACAAAACCAAATGGAAAGTGTTTCCAAACATAAACTTAGAGAAAGAAGAGGAAGAAATTTGCTGAACTCGCAAAGGAACTTCAAGTTCACAGAAGTAACAGTGCATTCAGCACTCCAATACCTTCCCTTTGTTTTCATGCCTCATCTTACCTCCAACCTGCAGGCTGTGGCATCCCTGTTTATTGCTCTCACACTTTTTTTTTTTTCCATACCCTTGTGCATGGGTGAGTCCCAGCCCTGCAACAAAGGGTTTCAAGCCCTTAAAACACACATGTCCCAGAAAGTCTCTCTACCTCAGGCTTCTTTAGACTGAGGCATTAATAAAAACACTACTAAAAAGACCAAAACAAAACAGGCTTCCACCCCTAAAAAAAAAAAAAAAGTTCTTTTTGGTTATCTGGAATCAAATGGAGTGATCCCATGCTCAGACTAGTACTCACTCCCTCTGTACATTTGGGACAGTTTAATTTTTAAGAAAGAGCACTCATGGATTTTGAGCTGTCTCTCAATCAGGTCCAACAGCACAGGCCAGAAGATACTCACTGTGCTCCAGGACATTCCAGTACAACTGAGGAAAAAGGAAACTTTTTTTAATAATAAAAAGTAGGGACAGATAAAATAGCACTACACAGCATCTAAATGAAAGTAATAACGAACAGAAAAATTTGCAGTTGTAATTGCATTTAATGTCTAAACGACCCATTTGGAGAGAGACATTAAAATAAGTCACTTTATAAAAGATAAAAGCATTGATCATAAGTGTGAACATAGTAAAAGCAGACATGTATAAAATAAAATTTTTTAGTGCTTTATATAACCTTTCATAGAGACTAGACTAATTGTGGATATTTTGAAAATAATAATGTTAATAACACGGAGATAGCATTGCATTTCCTCCAAAGAACATACATTTGAATGACAATATTTATAACATGAGCTCTGTATTGTAATTTAATTTAACCATGAAACCAATTTCTGCCTTCAACATTTTATGTTTTACAGTATGAAACAGAACATTATTTGCTGTAATGTAGTTTATTTAACCTTAACCTGATGTGGTGCAACAGTGAATACAGATACACTCAAAATGTTAATAATATGACACACTGAGCTGATTAAAATTTCAATTGTGTTTCCTCCATCTCCTTTGGAAAGTTAATGAATTAATGAATCTTTAAAGGACAGTCAGGGAGGCCTTAAAAAGAAGATGCCTTTTTGAGTAAGGAGAGAAAGTGGCAGATTACAACTTAATGGCTTCAGAATAATGGTAATTTCCCTATTTTCTTCACTTGCCTTAGCTCAGCTAATGGCTTCATTAGTGTCCACACTCTCAAACGAATAATAGAGGACCATGTCACATCCATCTTAGTCACATCACAATAAAACCGTTAAATACAATTCAGCTACCTGCCTTCTGCCAGTCTAGGCTGCAAGGCAGAATTAGCAGCACAATCAATACAGAATCCTGTTATTAGATTTTTTTTCCCTTAAAAAAGAAGTATATCATCAGGTATAATCATGCAGTGCTATTTAACTGCAGTGCACATTTTATGCTGATTAGATAACTAGAATTACTCAAAATGGACATGAAATGAAGGGGAAAAAAATCTGCTTACATTACACCTATACATCAAAAAACCCACCGAAATTCTGGCTCTTTATTTGATAAAACTGATGGGTTACCTCAAAGTCACCACAGATGTATCAAATTTTTCATGACATCTCCTGTACCAAATCATTTCACAAACCAAGCTAATTAAGCTGCTAAAAACTTTCTTGGCTTTAGCTACCTCTATCTTGGGAGAAGAGACTCTATTCAACCAATTAAAACTTTTTTGGAAAAAATTCAGTGTAACTGAATATAGCTCCGTCAAAAGATATCAAGCCTGATGCAACAAGTTCACAAACTGATCTTAGCACTGTAAAAACAAAGGGGAGTTATGATTTTTTAAAAATATGTTAAAGGTTTTCAATTTTCCAAGTAGTTGAATTTAAGTTATTTTGTGATCATTAGTTTTAAACTGGATTTAAGCAGCACTGTACTTTTTTTTTTACTCATTATATGGTTTGGCTACTCTGTGCAACATGAAATCTCTGCTCAAGCATATTTTTCTCATATACATATTTTGCACAACAAATAATATGCAAGCTTTTTAACAACAGTGGTTGAAACATGCACACTTGGCAAAATCTAACGCACAAGTACTATTATTCTCTACTTTTTTATCTGTGGAACCCAAAGGAGCAAGCTCCAACTTCTACCTTGCTGAACTGCAGCTGGCAGCAACACATAAGTAACAGGAGGAGGAAAATGGCCTGTTTAATATATCAGGAGAATCTCAAATGCTTCAGGCAAGATTCTGTTCTCAGATCCACACCACAGATCCTGACTCCAGCGCTCTGCCCCTTCCTGACCTGAGTATCTAACTCTACCAAAAACTGCTACGGACATGTAGAGGCAGAGCTTTATTGGATCATACCAATCTAAGGCAGGATTTTGCACAAAAGGATTCCTGGACTGATTCCTCAGTTCTCTACATAACCCTGCCATAACCACATCCAACTGACGTCCAGGAAGAAACTGCTTTGTAAATCTCAGCACACATGACGCGCCGGGTATCCGCACTTGTCAGCGGAATAAATTTTTCTGACAACATAAATCTGATCCCACTGAGAAACCTTTTTAAAAATACATTATTGACTGAAAATATTTATATGCACCACTTTTCCTGTTAGCAAAGGTAATATATTAACTGCTTTGCCATTACTGCAAGTAACTGTAGGCCTAAGAGAAAATATTTCTGTATGCACGCTATATATCCATTTCGAATTAAAACACGATGCCAATATTATACTAAATCACAATGGAAGTCTCAGTCCTAAACAGATCTTGAGTGACACCTGCATTCTAATGTTTTTTTTACAAGCAGTTTGTCAATGATGAGACTTTAATGAGAGGTACTGCTTTGAAAATCCGTAGCTATGGGTAAACATGAAATATCCACTATTTATCATTTCAGTTGTTAGTCGTTATTGTACAAAGCATTAAGTGAATTCCAACAGACAGGTAACAGGGGTACAGAAGACCACCTACTTCTTGTCTACCATAGGATACTAAAACCTTTCGTATAAAAACCAACTCATAAAACATCCACAACCCCAAACCTCTCAGGTTCAGCCACCACTGTCATTCTCAGATCAGTTCACAGCTCACTGGGGAAGAATTCACTCCCACTGTCCAGGTATGCCACCTTGGCCTAGGCAAATTCCCATCAGAATAAAGGAGGAGAACTCCAAAAATACATTTGCCAGTCCGACCTCAGAATTTACTTCACTACATTGTGGCAGGCTGCAACTTTCTCTTATATATGTTAGGGTCCTAATTAGTTCTACGACTGGGCACAAAGAACAGGGCAAAACTGATAGGTATCAACTCCAGATGATGTCCTAGCACAGCATTACAGCATTACCAAGCCCAGACACTCCAGATATCACACTTATTATTTAACATTAATGGACACAGAATTGCCTATGCTTTAAATAAAAAAAAAATTTGAACACATAATTGATGCAAAATATTCAAAATATGCAACAGTAATTTTAACATTTACTTTCACAGGCACCCTTAGGAGTTCCAAGTGAACTTTTTCCTTCTCTCTGCCCCTTTAAGATTTCTGCATCACCCTCTCTTTCATGTAATTGCCTGTAGGAAGAATATTTACTGCAGTTAAAAGATGCAGTAGGGAGATTACAATTTGTAGGTAAGTTAGGCAAGGAAGATGCATTTACAACTTTCCTGCTTAAAGTACCACAGAAACCAGTTTTACACAGAGTAGAGGTCCCCTCAGAGTAAGCTTGGTTAGCATGCAAGTACACTGCCTAAACTCTGCTTTTCTGATTAAAGTTTTGTATTTAATTAAAATTGTCTTTAATTAAAATGCAAATATTCTAGGACTTTAACAATAAATTGTTTACACTAGACTGAGAAACAGCCCTCAAAGGCTTTGGGAAAAAAATAGTTTCAATTGCGAGCTGTATATTCAAACTTCACTGCTCAGTGAAAATGGGTAAAGATCCTTTTTTCTCCTATTGGCTTAATCTTTTTTAAACAAATGGAACGATATCCCAATTTGTATCTAGAATTCACATAGAAAACAATTCCCAAAGTTATTGGCTGTTGAGTAAGTAATTAGGCCAGTTCAAAACATCTATTGTGTTTGAAACAATTCCTTTAGCCAATTTTGCTAGGAAATGATACTGACACCACAAAAGAATTGCCAGTTAAATGAACGACAGCACAGCCCCTTCCCTGAGTGATAAACACGGAGTGCGCCTGTGTGCACGCAAGGATCCATCTGCATTATCCCTCACCAGAAACATCCTGCTCAGGGTTCAAAAATAGCCATTCTGTTTACAAAAGAGCAGGGTTTAGATACAGCAGATATATAGCCTGCTCATTTCTTTCTTTAAACAAACACAGAAAGACTCTGCACCCCAGGTTTTGATTTAGCACAAGGCAGACTGTGTGCTCTGCAGCATCAACAGTCCTTTTCTGGATGAAATGTTGGGATTCACAGGTGAATTATCCTTATGACCATTTCATAACCATCCTCCACTGGGAATAAAATTGGGCCTTTGTATTTCATCTGACTTAATATCTTGAGAAATTCAATTTTTGTTCAGAGAAACATCAAACTGAGCTCTTAGCACTCTAGTGCAGTAACAAAAACTACAGTTATGCATGGCTTGGAAAGAAATTTACCAAATCCCAAACCTTCCACAAAAAAAAAAAAAAAAAAAGAAAAACAAAAAAAGTAAACAGTGCTTGGAAGGTTTTATGGTTCATTAGCAAAATAGTGCATTATGCTCATCACCATATCCCTGTTCAAACACTGAAGAGCAGTGATATAAGTTAAATGAGGTAGTAACATTTAAAGTTTGAAAAATCCACTTCCAGAAGCCAGTGGAACAAATCACACATGGGAACTTTCTAACTGGAAGTACTAGCTAGAATAATGGTATGAATATGACCTCTGTGGAAGTAACATAAAGTATCCTCATTCTTGCAGAGAAATTCTTACAAAGATCCACTTGCTATAAATTTGAATTTCCTAAATTCATTGCAGATCTGAGAAACCAAAATGAAATAAATTACCACAGTTTGACACCATCTCCTTCATCACAGTAATTCCAGATTTCAGTATAAAAGCCATTAGTTAACTTGCACGCCATAATTTACACACTCTTTTACACAATAATTTTTGATGCAAGAAAAGATTCATTTTCCTTTTATAATTATCTTGTGTCAAAGTCTTTAACCTTTTCATCTGAAAAGCTAGAGCTGGTTTCTTTCTGGAAACATATGCCCCGAGTTCAGCTCCTCTCTCTGTGCCCTGGCAGGAAGAGACTGGACATGAGCAGAGAACAGCCAGGCCTGCAGACCAGGGCACCAACAACACCAACATCCAACTCCCAACAACAGCTGCCTTCCAAACCCTCTGCAGCAAAACCATCTATTGTAGTGAATAAAACCTGTGTCAGCCCAACGTGAAGTTGTAAGTACAGCATGAGAACCACCTAAACCACAGCGGTGCACAACTGCTGATTTGCATAATTTATACAAATTAATGTAGATTCAACGATTAGCATTTCAAGAGGGTTTCCTGGTGCCCAGGGAAGGCTGGCGTGAGCCTGGGCAGCCTCACCTGACATGATGTCCATGCCACGGGGTCTCTCCACACACAGGCACCCAAAGCACATCCTTCCCACATCACATGGTCGAGGTACTTCATTCTGGTGCTTCTCTAATGTTACGATAAAGATAGAGCAATATTCTATCTTCCTAAAATTCAGACAACTTCACCAGATCCATATACACTTGTCTTTTCAAAATAGCACTTCACAGTCACAGGCAGGAAGCCTGGGCTGGCTCCAGCAACTGTGGGCTCACTTCAGGGTAGACAGCAGAATAGCCCCCAAAAACACAGGTTTCCTGAAAAAGAGGTGCTCCATCTCCTCCCACATTTGGCTACCCAGTGGACTCCTGTACCAGCAAGGCATCCTCATCACACACACCTGCCTGTACCTGCATTTCACATTGCCTTCACTTTGGGAACGCATCTTTCTGCACCAAGGGCAAGAGGCCACTGTATACAACTACATGGTCTGTGTGGATTTGCTTCCACCTGAAATCGTCCAGTAAAATGAAAAAAAATTATTTTAAGTGATACAGCAATTATGTTTCCCATTCCAAAAAGCACACCATTCATTTACAGGGCCAGCAATTAGCTCTTACTTCAGGTACCTCTGCTGCCTCAGGAACAGACTGCTCATTTTTAGCCTGTTTCCAATTTACCCGCTGGCAGAGGTGCACAAGAAGTCTCTAGCAATGGAGTTGCAAACCCACGTCAGTATAAATTTCCTTTTTGAGAAGTTTCAATCTTGTTTTATCAGAGACCAGTGCCTGTGCTGAGGAAAGCCTATAATGATTTCTCTTTTTCAGGCTCATTCTAGAATTGCATCTATTTTGGGGTTTTGTTTAGATCTGTCGCAGCTTTCGTCCTGTTGATCATGTTGTTTTTCTAACCCGCCCTGAACATCTGTTGGCTCTTTCTGAGGCTGCATAATCCTGGTTTTTTTCTTTCTCTTATGTATTCCACTGCTATCAGCTGGCTGTTATTCTTGGTTTTTATTTTTCAGTGTACATTTTATTTCTTTTAGTTTGGAAAAAAATATATTATTTTAAAAGCACTGATTCTTTCTGGCCTCATCTTATCCAGCACAACAAATACATATCCACCACAGCTTTTGTTTTGTTCAGCTGGTTTGTTCTTTTTTTGTTTCTGCTTGTTTTTCTTCTTAAAAAAAAATGCATCAATATAAAAAACCAGGTTGCAGCAGACCTAAAGGTGGAGCGAGAAGACGATGAAGGATCTTGTTTTCATAACGATAAAAATCAGTACTTATAAAAGATACGGGGCTGGCAGCCCTGCAGAAAACAGAGCGAACACCGTTTAACCACAAACCAGACACACACACTCTCAGCAGGACCACTGCAAGCACTGAAAGGGGAAACAACAGTCAAGCCTTGGCCTCCTCGCCGGGGCTGCCAGCGAGGGCAATAATTAGTGCCAAGCGTGGGGGTGGGTTTTTCTTGACGCTGACATTGGGAACTGTTTGGAGACTACAATTATTTAGCATAGCCTAACAAACAGTTATCAGATGGCAACAGCTTCTGGTCACTACCAGGCTGGACTGCATTCAAGCCTAAGAGAGACATGTATCTCCTCAGCCAGCAAGTCTCCCTACCCAGTGATTACAAAACAAGTAAGATTTTGAGGTTGACAAGAGTCCCTTTTAGCAGCATTTGGATTATAAAATTGCTCTGACTCACTGCAGCGTATTGCTCCCTCTTAATTAACAGAGCTGAACTTTGTACATGTCTAGACTTCCTCCTGCAGAATGGCAGATTTTGGACTCCATGAATATCATTTGAAGTCATATTATTTACAGAGCCTTTATTCATTTCAGTCATTTGTTTCAAACATATTTTCCACAGAAAGAAAAAATGCACCAACTGCTGGGCCATTTAATCCAAACTTAACAGTTAAGATGTTTTATTCAGCATTTTAAAAAGGATTGTCTTAGGGAATTTTATGTGCTGCATTTCTAATGTTAACTTTACAGATTGTAAAGTGCCTTGGGATGCACTAGCATGAAAGGCATTAAGGTATTGCAGGATTTAAGCAAATGTGCATTGCACTAAAAAGAACCTTTTATGAAAGCACATACAGATAAAAACCACAGTAAAGCTAGTGTTTATTAAGAGATGCTCAGATTTATTTCTTAAAGCAAAACTATTTTCCTCCTCCAATGGCAAAAATGATCCTTTTCTAAATTAAAAAATTTTCTGCCAGTACTGACATAAAATTGCTGAAATTTTATACTTTATGGAAGAACGTATTTTCCCATTTAAATGTTCAGTCTTAAAAAAACTCAACTGGATTCACATAAAAAAGGCTTCTTTTTTTTTTTTCCCTAAAAAGTAGGATTTCTGGTTTGTGGGTGGTCGGTTTTCTCCTACCAGTTATTATGAACAAATTAATTAACTATATTAATTAGCTTGGCTATTGTTACAGGATTTTATGGGTACAAAGAAGGATGAATCATACATTTTGATCCATGCTTCCTATTACTATCAAAAAGTTGCATTTCAAATACAAGAAAAAGCTTGTACAGCTAAATCCCTTGACACGCCTGGAAATCACAGAGTAGGCTTGTACACCAATCACTTATGAGAGAGGATTTAATGTCAGTGGGTGAAGTTCAACACGGCGAGAAGGAGCAGCATTAACACAGCCAGAGCAGCCTTATCAAGGAGAGGTGGGGTACTGTATCAGGCTTTATCTCCACCCTTTAAGTGGGAGGGTGGATTTGAGCTTCACCACCTCCCTCCCTGTTTTCCACCTCTGCAACACCCAAGTACTCCAGCTCTGTGGTCTCAATCCAGAGACTATTATAGCCTGTTAAAAAAGTATCACTCGATTTTAAAAGGATACAGATAAAGTCCAAAGAAAGTGTCATGGATTTCAACACGTAGGACTAAACACAAGATCAAAGTTTAAGTGCAGAATATATATATTATTCAAAAAAAAAAAAAAAAAATATTTTTATCAGGTAGTTAAATTTTAAAAAAAAAAAAAAAAAAAAAAAAAAAAAAAAAAAGTAACACTGCTGGAATTCCTATCACTCTAACATCAGAAGAAAAGCAACAAACAACTTTATAATGCCAGATCCACCTTTTCATTAAAATTACATTAAAAATAAAACGTGGTGAAGAAAGTTAAAAAGCAGCCTATGACTTCTACCAAGGAGGAAAGGATTAGTTGTCCTTTGCATTCTAAGTTTGAAAGTTAATATGACAGTCACAATACCTACTCAGAGCCTCAGATCTTTTTTGAATGATAGGAATATTTTCTCAAAGGCTTTCAGCTACAAAATAGCCCTCAAACAGAATTGTTCCTCTAGAGCACCTGTAATTTAAAAACATTACTGACAAATAAAGCTGAAAGCATTAATTTTATTTATAAGTGAAAAATTTCAGATGACTGCCCTGAAATCCAATAATATTCTGTTTCAAGAAAAATAGTGGAGCTATTGTACTATAATTACAGTGGGTCACAAAAGTGAATTAAAGGAACAAGATACTGTTTTAGCTAATGATGCTTTTTAACTAACTTTCATGCCTTTCAAGTACTATGGCATTTTCAGTTACATATTTGCCACATTTTGTTTTCACACAACTGCTTTTCCCACTCGAGTTCAAAGCAAGATCAACCCATTTAACTTCATCTATACTTGCACTGCAGGCATCGAATACCCATCTCAGCCTGTTCCTCACAGATGCATCCCCTTGTGAAGAAAATCCAGACAATGTATGTCAGCAAGGTATCCTTTGCCAAGCCACAAAGACCACATCTCAGTAACTCTGAGATGTGGAATAACTCTAAGAAATGGAAATACTAGTGTCTACACATTTTACACCTGGATTCATCCATATTTCTCCAGTGCTTTGTCCATGCATTATTGAAAAGACAGTTTTACTGAGCAACAAGCTACACAGCAAGTTGAAACAATCAATTGTTCTTCCTGTGATGGACTTCAGACTGGGAGAGCTGCACCTTCCAACTCTTGGCTGCTCCCATAAACTAGACTTTAAGCCCTGTCAAGATCCTGTTGCAGATCTGGGTCTTCCCAGATATACAATTATCCAGGTTTCTATTTCCTATCTAACAAAGATGTCAACCAAAAAAGGCTGATGGAGACATTTCCCCTGTCACTGGGCCTGCTGACACCCTTGTCACCTGGCTGCCAATCGAGGCATGACTGCAGTTACATTTACTCTGATGTGGTGTAACGTACAGTTGTTACTACAAATACAGCCCCTTTCTTAAACCCAGCTTTTTATAAACTCTGCACCTGTGCAAGTTCAGAAGAGCAAATCTGGGAGCTCCATGACAAGCAGCCCTGGCTCCCAGATTCGATTTGAGTATCACGCTCAAATATCACTGACTGAAACTGCAGCCACATACAGCACCTTTCACCACAGCCTCTCTCTTTGTCTATGTGTTTATTTTACACTAATCACTAAAACATCACAGCACAAAGTGTTATGTTATCTCTGTATCCATCTCAATATCTATAATTACTTTCTCTTTTGTAAAAACTAGGACAGGGAGTTGTAGCCCTCAAAGATTACAGATACCCATCTTCCTAAGCCTGACTAAGCCTAAACACACAACAATTATAAGATGGTAAACAGCAGTAATTGTACACTAAATGTCTTTTTAAAGAGCCAAATGTGCACTTAAAAGTTTAACTCCCACTCACTGCTGCTCTAGAACAAACAGTAAATTAGTGAATACAAAACTAAAAAAAAAAAAAAAAAAAGCCCTGCAGTATGTTCCTCAGGCAGGAAGTAATTCTATTTCACCTTC
Organism: Onychostruthus taczanowskii; assembly: GCF_017590055.1. Classification (NCBI taxonomy): domain Eukaryota; kingdom Metazoa; phylum Chordata; class Aves; order Passeriformes; family Passeridae; genus Onychostruthus; species Onychostruthus taczanowskii. The sequence continues at coordinate 2,721,533 of NW_024498462.1, read as the reverse complement.
TCTTTTTTTCAACCTTTGTAGACATAATGCAGGATAGTTTCAATAAAGCACTGCCTGCAGTAAAAGCATGTGGTGATCTTGCAATCCAAACTAAAGTGTGATAATTACCCTGCATTAATGGAGAAGGGGACACACAGAGAAATAAACTACCCTCACCCCGCAAAGAAGTGCAGCTGTATTCTAATTTATCAACAGTCAATTTCTCACCTTATGTACTTTCAGACTGGGGGGTTTTATTTGCACCTGTATGTCTCAGTAAAGTGCAGTTAGTTTCGTGACCATTACAAGCAGTTAAGGCTTCCTCTTTTCACTGGAGCAGGTGGTGTGCACAGGGCAGAAAACCACTCCGCTACTTTTATCCCACGTGCGTTGAAACCAGCTCTGAGGTATCACTCCAGCCCCTTTCTCGGTGACACTGCAGACACCTAAGACACTGCACAAGTCTCATGATACATTTGCCTTTTCTGGATTGGTGGGAGATTGCTTTGGGAGTGTTTTGGGAAGGGGAATATTACCTAGCAAGAATGAATACAGAAGTCAGAAGTCAGTCCCTAGAAGCATGACTGAGATGACAGTGTACAAGTAGAAGAATAAGGGATTCTCCAGCTTCTTTCTGGAAGTAGCCAAACCTGAGCACAGAGGAAGAACTTTGTTCTGCCAGGGCCACTTGATAGGCAGAGGACACCAGTTTCCAGAGCTGTTTGCCTTACCCATAAACATGTACAGGGAGAAGGGGGAAAAATAATTAAAATATCTTACAAAGCAATAAAATGTAGTGTGTTATTGTGTGACAGCTCTCCTGACAATTAAAATGAAGAGGTTGTGTGCACTAATGTCAATGCCTATGGTATAAATAAAATATACTATAAATATTCCAGCATTCCCAAGAATGTCTGTGACATTTGTTGTTAAGAGGTAGCATGTTTGCTTCTTCCATGTCCATTTCCATGTCTCCATTTATAATACTGAGCACTTAACCAGGAAATTCCCTCCTCTCAAGTAAAAGGAGAACATTTTCATACTGATACTGTTTTGGTTGGACATACGAAAGCTATTTGAAAGTTCTTTATGTATCTTCACAACTACAAGGCCCTAAAGGGTCTCTAAAGCCAAGTTTATACTCCAGGGTCCATTTTGCAAACACTTAAGAGTGAGGCAGAGAGAGGTCACCTGCCCAAAAGGTTCCACCCAGAGCAGGGCACCCTCTAACTGGAACTCCACCTCTACCCTACACCCACTACACTGGTTGGTGCTGCTATTTACTTCCCAACATTTACTACTGTAATAATGTCAGGAGACAAACAGGCCATGCTACTCTGTGCCATGCAAACATGACAAATGGCTACAGAGGGATTCCACTGTAGTATAAAATCTGTAAGAACTAACTGTCCTCTCATAAAATGTCACAGGACAAGGGAGAAAGGCAGAAGATATTCTGAAAACTTTTTCTGCTTTAGGAGTAAAACTTGAGCATTTGAGGCCTCCCCAAAATTCCAGGGTTAGATTATTTATTTTGCTTTGAAGCATACCATCACTTTCAATATAGCAGTTAAGCAAATCAGCACCTGCCAAGTCTACTGAACTAGTCTCTATTTAACCAAAATTTACATTTAGTTCATCAATTAATATAAACCTTGTCAGGTTCATGGTAATTAGCACACTTACTAAGAGAAGTAACAGCAGTAGAAATGGTGTCAAAGAAGAGCTTTGTTGTACCTGGGTCCCACCAGAGACTCCTATCTGATCTCACCTAGTGATCTACTTGCTCTTGTATTGCCAAAGAGACCCACTTTTCCTGCTCTTAAACCAGACAAATTACTGTGACAAGAAGCAGGCTTAGGTACCTTCCATTCACAGATCACTTTAAGTACTTTACAGGTCATGTGCTATTAAACTACTTACTTTATCAACTTCTTTTGTCCTATCCAAGGCTAAACTGTTTTAATTGAAGGAGAAGGACTTATTTTGTGCTCTGTTTTGCTTTCTTTTTTTTTTTTTATTATTCTTCCTGTTTTCTTTTTACCATGAATAGTTGAGTGCTGTGGGACCAAAAATAATTTTAATCAACAAGGAAAAAAAAATCAGCTTCTGTTTTCCTTTGCTTCACATCTATTGCTGAAATACACTTTAAAAGAGGCAGACTTCTTTAAGCAAGTATCACTTAGAGCAATCAATAAGGCCACTTTTTGGTAATGTGTTTTAAAGGTAGTTCTTTAATGGCATTAACAGACAGGTACAATTTAGATTCTTCACACAGAAGATGCCCTCTTGCCTGCCATTCCAGAACTTTAAGACTTTTAACAATAATTGCCAAATTCCACATCACTGTTTGTACACATACACACTTTTTTGTGACTCTCTTGAGCTGCAGGGTCATAAGGGTATAATTTACAGTGCAAAGTAGTGTTTTAAGAAAATAGTTACTCAAAGCATAATTGCTGGGTTTTTTCCCCGAACTTGAACTCATCATTTTCCTTTTCTCTTAAACTCATAACCATGAAGCCACATCATTAATCCAAATTATTCTGAGAATAAGGCTAAAAGTTAATATACTTTGACAAAATTAGCCACTGCTTTAACAATAAAGGGAGTATTGTGCTATCCTTCACTTATCACTATTCTTAAATATTTGGTATTAGATAAGACCTGGAGAAATATGAAACCCATAAATTTCACTGTGGCATATTCTACAGGCAGGGAAGAGGCTTTAAAGAAGGTGAGACAGTGCTATAAACCAAAAGTCAAATCAGAAACTGAACCTTCAGTTTAGATTCCCAGGCTTTTTAATGTTCAAGATAGACTGCAAACTTTATTTTAACATTCTCTGTTTTTGTAAGAGTACCAACAGAGGCAGAGACAATTTAATACAAGCTGAGTTGAACTGTAATGAAGGTGTTTCCAGTATGTTTTTAAGAACATACTTGAAAGACTGGCAGAACAATCCAGTGCTCTAGTATTTTCACAAATTCAAAACAATGAGATACTTAAGACTCTATTCACACACACACAAAAAAAAAAAAAATAGAAAAAAGAAAAAATAGAAAGGAAAAATGGAGCCTTAAATGTCTCTAAGTGGAAGAAACATTTCCCATTTCAACTTTAGCACTTTACTACTGACATACAATGAAAAAAGTGCTTGTATATAACCCAGCCATGTCAGCAGCAAAATGAATCTCCAAGCTGTGCAATGATCTAAGAAAATCTGAATGGGCATATGGGAACAGCTCATTTTGCAAGACCTCCGAAACCAACCTACTGATAAACACCGGAGGGTGCCTGACTGCCTGAATACTCACATGCTTATTTGTTGTTATTCTTATTCATTACTGAGTCATTATTATTATTTAAGTGCCGACAATGCACTTGTGAACCAGAACAGATGCAAAATATCCTGTGCTAATGAGAAAATCAAAGCCTTTCTCATATTAGCAATTTCATATTATAGGATCTCTTTATTTTTGCCAATAAAGCACAAAAGTAATTAATACAGCAATATTTTCTTATTGTTCATGAGTAAAGCAAGTAAAACTGCTCAGATTCCGCTTTGGCTCTCACCCCTACCAGCACAAAATACAATAAATACTATTGAAGAATTCCTACTAAGACAGCTGCCAAATAAAATACAACAAAAATCTCTCATAAAAAGCTGTTCTCTGTTTATTCAGAGATAGAGTCAGTACTCCTCACTGAAAATGAACAGTGTAGCACTGCTCTTTCATATTTAAATACTTAAGCTGTGTCTTATTGCTGTAACCATCTCACAGGATAAGTTTTTAACTGGAGGCTGGAAGGTGACATTAGTACTCAGTGTATTACCAAACTGTGGATCCATTCTTGAATAACCATTAGAACAATACATAATGAGCACACACTTTTCACCCCCAAAATTATGCTACTATATGCATGAGGAATCTGACAAATACTTCTATTTAAATAGTTGTGCACACAGAAGATGTCAGGTTTGGATATTCTCTGATAGCAGCACTAGATGTGGGCTGCTACCACGTCCAGCTCCAGGATGACACCTCCAGCAGTCCAGGTCTGATGTAAAGGAGGGTGGCTGGGGAAGGCTCCTTGCAAAGTCCATCTCCCCCAGTGCTGCTGGAGCTGTGTCTGCTTCTCATTCACACAGTTTTTAAGCAAGATCACAAATAATAGAGCTGCTTCATTGTGTGCAGGTAACCCTACAGCAGAGGATACTTAAATTTAGCTGAGGAAGTTTCCATTTGGATACAGTGCCCCTTATTTGCTCTCAGCAAACCAACCTGTGCACCCTCCCCAGATCTGGCCCGAGAAACTCTCCACCTCAGCAAACCTTACTGCCCTTTTGAGGACCATTCTGCATCATGGGAATACATATGACCAAATCACTTCCGTGAAAAGTAAAGGGTTTTTCCCCTTAATTTCAGTAAGGAACATGATTTAAGCACAAAATGACTCAGTCATGAGTGCAGGGTTCAGCAGTGAGCACAGCACTGCTGCAGAGACACCGGCCAATCCAGAATAGAGCTAAGCCCTGCTGTCACGTCTCCTAAAACAAAGCATGAAGAACAATGTGTGAGTCTTAAAGTCTTGTTCAAGAAGCTTGCTGGAGTCAGAGACAGGCCCAGTCCTGTGCTGGGAGTCAAATGGGTATAGTTCTGTGTAAACTCTTTGGCAGCCCAAGCCCAGCACAAGCCCCCTTCCCACCCCAGCGCTCCCACTGTGTCTGCAACCAAAGCTTGCAGGAGGATCCCTGACCTAGAGAGGAGCCTGACCACTCGTTTTATATCGAAACACTCCTACCAAATAAAAGTATGTGGGCAAAGCATCCCAGATTTAAATGACAGAGCCAGTTAAACTAAAATATGTATCAACAAATGAAAATGTGAATGAAGTTTTGTCCTCAGCAAGTCTTCAGAAGGGGGAACTGAGATCCTCAGAACCTGCCTTGACTAAAAAGACAACTGAAAGAACTGGATAGTACCTTCTAGTTCAACACCAGAATGCAAGACAACTACATGTTCAGAAGGCCAAGTCTGGCCCTAAACACTCAAAAGGATTAAATAAAAATGGCAAGATCCTTACATACAAATATGAAAACATCTATGGAAAGATCTACTGATACTACTTTTTGAAGGTCTACAACTGCTAGTTGTAACAGCAGCATCCTGTCAGTGACACACATTTCAACAAAAGGAATAAAATACACAAACAATAAATAAACCCCCTGCAAGAGTGGACCAAAAAATGCCTAGATTTCCATTAAATACTAACTTAATAAAATCAACAACCATGCATCTGAACTAGAAGAGTGTTTTTAAAACCAGTGGAAGTGTGACAGATGAAGGACAGTTGATCACAAGTGACAATTCACATTGAAGCCCAGAGGAATGCTTCAGGCTTAAGTTAACACCCAGCCATCTGAAATTCAGTGCATGGTGCCCAGTGACACAGGCACAGCCACACTGAAGGGCTGGGGGTACTGGAGCACCTGCTGAATTCTGACACACACACACACGTGGCCATGCTGATACAAGCCATCACTTTCAGATTTTTGACACTCACCCTTTGCCCACATCCCTGTTTGTTCCTGGCTGGGTATGTTCTTGGCCAGAACGTTTATAGCCCCTGGTATTATCCCTCCAAAGCCGTGACGCATTCTTAACCACAACTCTGAGAACACACTGACATTATAATATACAAACATGTACGGAAGATATACACACTCAGACACACCAGGGGATAAAACAGACTGGGAGGAAATGAGGAACTTTATGTTACTGTCTTTTCTAATGAGATAGAAAGTGGCAGATGTAAAGATTTCATTCAACTGACAATCTCTTTTATGATATGAATAAACTACTAAAACAGATTTAATCCTTTATAAAATCAGATTATAAGAAGCAGACAAAATCACAAGTTTATTCAATACGCCATCTTATCCAGTGTGACTAATGCATTATTTGTATGAAGTTAAAGTGGCGCGTTGGAAAGCTATGAAATAAATCAAATGCTCTACTTTATGTAATCTTAACAGACAGATCCCATTAGGATTCTACTATGCATAGCTGTTGGTTAAAATCATTGACCAGTATCCTCATAAATTAATCAACTGAGGTAATGCTGGCTTGGCTGTCATCATTTATTCCTAATCTACATTTAGAATTCAATTCAACTTTTCAAGCCCTTTAGAACAGGTTTATCAATTCTCTCACCCTTGCTTCAGACATCAACCTCACCAGTAATTGTTTACAAAAGACCCAGTACAACGAAACAGTATCACAGTATCTTTTTTGTTCCTTTTCTTTCCACAGACACCAGAGTGCATATAGACACTGTGTTATAATTAGTTAGAAAGATATTAAATCTTAACCAAACATTCTAGCCTGCCTCAATTTTTTGATGAGACCTTTTATCATTGAAGTTGAATTTGCAGGGAGATTGTGTGAGTTTACACAAGCGAGAATCATTACAAAATCTAAAATAACCCTGATCTGGTTGAAAGGCAGCTAACAGAATATTTTTGGTTACAGATACATAGGAGGAAAAAAAGCCTCCTAGATATCAGGTTATTTGTGGAGCTCTAATGTGTTTTCAAACATATGACTTCTGTGTTATATCTGTGTATTTTATGCAGTTTCTAGTCATGTTTGTTAGATGTCTGCATGTCACGTACTACAAGATTCATGAGCAGTCTACAACCAGGCAAAATTCTCACACAACAGCTTGTCTTGGGTAATGGGGAAAGAAACAGCAGAGTGAAGTGACAGGGAAGTGTATTATTTATTATCCTGATGAGGATAACACCTAGTCATGGTCTACGATCCAAACATGCTCACTGTCCTGCTGACAGAGCTATGATTCTGAATGAGAGCACAGGTGTTTTCCTACACAAATACCAAAACTCTCTTTAATTATATTCCCTTATCTATGATCCCTCTTTGGACACACTAAAAAACAGTCAGTTTGGGCAAGGGCTCTTTAAAGAGAGAAGGGAAGACTGAGCAGCAACAAAAACATTGCAATAGATTGCATAATATTTCTGGAGCTCTACCACAAAGTAGGTAAAGGTCATCTGCTCCCAAAATGAAATGAGAAAGAAAGGGAATCTGTGGCTAAGTATGGTTTAGAGTTTACTAAATCAATGAAAAACTTCAACCAGCTGCAGTGGCCTCCAGCTCAGCCCTCTAGTGCAAATTTACTGGCCCACAGACAACTATCAAAGCCACAAAGACAATGCTTCCAAGTATGTACGACACTAATTATCTCCCTAATTGCCTAAAAATTATACACAGGATTTCACAAAATTTGTTCCCTTCTTCAAAGGCACATTTTTAATTTCATAACCAAATTCCAGCATATATAGTCTGTTAAAACACATATATGAAAATACCTCCTACTTTTCAGGGACAAAAATAAAGACCATGAATAGTTTTTGCTGCCTGTTTTCCCTTGAACCTTGAAAGAAAGGACCTTAGAATAAAACTTTGCCCTGTATTCTTTTTTTGTCCAATCACAAGGATGTACTTTTCCTCATGCTAGCTGAATGCAACACAGTAATTTGTATCCCCAAGTGGTATAAATAGAAAATATGCTCAGTCTAATAACATATGTGAAGAAAACTCATGCCCAGGGTTAACCAACAAAGCAGCAGCGATCTGCTAGAAACAAAGGCAGCTGGCTCAAAGAGCAACAATGCTTCTGAAAAACTGTGGATGTACTATTCAGTGAACCATCCAAGAGATGACGTTTACTTATGCTACAGCTGCATATACAAAGCTTTGCTATAAGATCTGGTCAATGACAAGTCTTCTGGAGTAACAAGATGGTTCTGTCTCCAAAAGGCCCGTGGCCTTCACTGTCCAGCTATACCAGCAGGGCAAATTACATGAAGTGTACAGAGTATAAATAAATTCTACCCTTCAGAAGAGCTCTCTGCTTTGATTACCTTCTCTTGCACTGCCCAAATCCCACCATTTCTCTTTACAGGCTTGCCTTCCCCCTACTAATATATCTGCCTAGGTTTCTGTCTTCCTCTATCACTGTAAACATTCATAAACATTAAGGGACTTAACCTCATCACACCCCCATGGAATAGGAAAATATACCCATCAGACTTGGCAAGCAGTGAAGTGGAACTCAGCTGCATTCCTGACCAACGACGAGTCCTTGTGCAAGTCACTTCTCTCTTCCCATTCCCCACTGTGTAAGGAGGGGTGATGACAATGACATCTCTGCATGTCTAACAGTAAAAATTGGAGATGTTACACTTCTCACTTCACAAAAGGAGGTAAAGCAGAGACAATCATTATTGGTTGAAGGGTCTCTGGCTGGAAATATCACCCCATTTTTCTAAACATGTGTCTGATATCATCAGCACAAATGTTGCATCCAACACAAGGATCTCTGCGCACCAGCTATGGCACAATCAATACCGTTTGCTTTTCTTGTAGGTAACACTGTAAAGCAAGCCAGTGAAGGACTATGTAGCTAGAGTGAAGTTCAGAATAGAGAAAATGTCAAAAGCAGCTCCCAGCTGACACCCAGGAAGATGAAAAAGTGAGCAGAAAGACCAGATAAAGGTAACTACACAGCTGGCCCTTCTCTCTCATGCTTTGCACCTGAACAAAACAAAACAAACAAAAAACAAAAACAAACAAACAAAAAAAACAAACAAAAAACCCCAAATAAACAAAAAAAGGGCAAATCACCACAGAAGTAAATACTATTGCCTCACTTTTGACAGATACCAATGACTTTCCAAAGGCAGTAAAGTAGCTAGCCACAATACCAGTGAGAGAATCCATGTTCTGTTCCTCAAAATATATATTCACCTTGATTTCACAAACTTAAAATTTACAACAACCCTTTCCAGTATTACAAAAACAAAGCAATGTAAAAAAAGCAATGTAATTTAGTTCCTTCTCCAAGCAACCACTACCCCTCAGCCACTGGCCAATGCCTCAATTCCTTCACCTACCCCTCTTCAAAGGCTTGGTGAAGACAAATGGGCTTTCCAATGTGCAATCAAGCAGAAAGCCATGATAATCAAAGGGCTGCTTTTTTGAGTAAATATGAGCTCCAAAGCCATTGTCCTCTCCCACAGAGGAGATATACGAAAATGCTTACTATAGCATACGCACAGTATTCTTACAGCTCTGCCTCCTGCTGACCACCAGCCCCAGGGCTCAGTCCACTTCCCATTACAATTGGCTTCACCACACCCACTGACTTGTATTGGAACTCTTTCACGGACCCTAACTAATGAGTTTTTAAACACTTGTAGACAGAGAAGATAATTCCTCATCATTATTCTTCATAGGAAACACCAGGAAGAATGTCACTCCATTGTTCTACAGGAAAGGAACTGGAAGAAAAATCACCCCCACATTCAAAAGAGCAGCCCAAAGTTTCCATACATGAACTGGCTGCCCCTCAAGCTACGGTGGTCTCACCTGAGAGTTCAGGACAGGGATCTAAAGTATATGCAACCTTCTGATCTCTTACTCTGGCATATCTGCACACTAAGAGGTCCGTAACCAACAGGCATATAATGTTCCAATACAGTATTCTCAAATAAAAGCCTGGCTATTGACAGCAGCACAGACTCACCTAAACACCATATTACTGCAGGATCTCAGTTAGCCTCATGACATGAGATGGAAATAAATAGGAATGGGAGACCTTAATAATAGTTTATATTTAAAGCTTTGCATTTGCTTTCTCTACTGACAGTTATATGTTCTTTTCCCTCACAAGAGAAATCTTGACCTAAACCAGTAATAAAGGACAAAAAAACCCCAAAACAAGTAGACTTACATAACATACTGTTACCCTCAGACATAAAAACATTTTAAATAAAAAACCATTCCATTATGAAGCCACCTTCTCAGCACAGATCATAAGCCACCAAGGACTGCTCTGCTTTTACCCAGTGTCACTTTCAGGTGTCTGTCACTTTGCAGGATGCAGATACTATCACCTATCAAAAGAGCCTACACTTGGATGTCCAAGAAAACTTTTGAGCTACAATTGAATCCTGCCAACAGTCCATGTAAATGAAGTGCCAAATGGAAAAAGCATTAGTCTCAGTAGTAAGGCTTCTGCAGGTTTGAGCCCCAGGCACTAGCAATGTAGAGCTACAGAATTTACTCATTCCACAACATCATGTACACCCACAACATACAAAAATAGCTATTATAATACTTGTCAAAGGAACAAGTCAGTGATTTTTAACTTGGTGCTCTATCTTGTTTTCTTCTTTGCTGGTTGTTAATACCCCACCCCTATAACTACATATAATTATGAGTGGGCTATTCATGTCTTACTATAACTGGTAGCACCATGCAGCATGTGAGTCAGGAATCTGAACTGCTGACTACAGCTCCTCGCTAAACAAGTCTTACACACCACACATAGTAAATGGCATTCCCTATTCTCTGCTCCACCTACAAGGAAAATCAGCTTCCAGTTGTGGTATCATCTCCAACTCTCCTTAACACTCACCATCACAAATCACATGAATTAAGGACTCAATTATAATCTCCAGCAAAAAGACACAGATCAACAGCTGAGGTCACAAGGAAAAAATGTTTCAAGTGAGAGTTTTCTTCTCTCAGTGGCTTAATTTGAATATATTAATGTAATGTTATTAAAATATTATATACAGTTTTACTAAAGAAACTACAGACTAGACCTTTGCTTAAAAGTCATAACAATTTATGTCGTTGATCTGCTATGTACAAGTTGAGAAATAGTCTCTTCATGATAAAACACTTTGTAACAGCTGGGAAGTTAACTGCAGGAAGTTTTGGGTTATTCCCTTACCTCAGCGCTCTTGCTCCACATTACTTTTTCAGCACTATGAGCCCAACCTCATAAACCCATCAAACTGACTGCACTCAATAGCAGTCCTGTTGAAATTTAGGAGCAATATACAATTTTTATAAAGTTTATTCGAGACTGGATTCCAGTACAATGCATTTGAAAACAAGCCCTCGAGCTTATTCCCACACAATTTCCTCACAAATAAAGATTTAACATCATATGCCCTTAGCGAGAATCTTTGGTCAAACAATTGTCTCATTAGAAGTTATTCAAGATGGAGCTTAAAAGCTACTGACACACATACTGCCATCCTTCCTCTCATTTTTTTAATCTCTACAGTTGTCCATTAGTCAGGAGTAATGTACCTTCTGACCTCTGACCAAAGCTATTAGAACAATTTAAACAAATATTTTGGTTACAAAGCATCAACACAGAACATTCAGTAACAATAAAAGGATGAAAGAGCGGTCTTTTAGAGTCACTGTTGTGACTTCCTGACCATGTTATATTATGGAAGGTTATACTAACTTGACATCTTACTTGATTTACTATCTTCTTTTTCAATGCTTAAGAAAGAATTTGCAACATTGCAAAACCCAGAGTTGTGGCACATTTTCAGTTTTCAGTGTTAATAGATGTTTGATGGCTTTAGAAAATCCATTCTGCTAACTGCAATCAAGAGAAACGATTCAAGCTTTCCCCTCCATTTTTCTTTTCTTTCCGTACAAGAAAGGCAGTAAATTTGAATTGGACAGGTTCAGAATTGGGCTCTGAGGAGTTTTTCCACATGCATAGTATTAGGCATGCGTAGAGAGCCTTGCTGATCCTGGTCATTAGAGAGTTGCTCCACATTTAAAGTCTGCCTTTCGGCCAAAATGGACAAATCAAGGGCCCTCTCAAGTCAACTGGGAGCACCTTCACTGGCATCACTGGCCATTGACTCACGCTGAGGCTGGAGGAAGACGTGGGTTCTTTGTGGTATTTATTGACTATGCACATTTAACAAACATTCAGGAACCAGATCCTTCAAGTCCTTGACACAAAAATAATTTCATTACCTCAAACTAAAAGCACAGGAAAATACAGGATAGGGTCTTCTGGTTAGATGCTTATTCTAAATGCTGCATGGGTTTAAGGCATAAAATGCTTTTTACAATCCCTCTAGATTCTTTTTAATGAGATTTAATATTTGCATTATTTCTGACTACCCAGTTTTTGGTGAAATCACGTAAAGCTGCTGTGGATTTCAGGGAAATAGATGGTTACTGTACAGGCAAAAAATAACATCTGCTTTCATTACCTTATACATCAAAACTGGGGTTTAGTCATTAGTTAAACACATTGAGCATTTTGGGAGTGATCAAGAATTCAGTTTGGTGAAACTTAACTTGAAATCAAGAGGTTTTTTAATAGGATTTCCTGTGTGCTTAAAACTACACACCTGTCTATGGGCTCTGTTAAATTAAGGCCCATGTGCTTTTTCTAAGTCTAACACAGATTTTATCCCATCTCACCATATTGGGCATTTTTCTTTATCTAGATAAAACCAGCATTTGGGCCTCATCATACAAAAAGCATCACAACACTCCTTCCACAATGCTGGAGCATATTGTCACAGTCCTAAGAAGCATAAAAAGACCAGAAGTGTCCATCCATTTTCTCAAAGATCATTTAGTATATTTAAGTTAATTATTTGCAGAATGTCACATTTTCCACTCTAAATTGTTTAGAAAATTCCAGGTTGTAGAAGTACTCTTGTCAGACAAAAGGAATAATTTTGCTTTACTGAAGGATCTGCATCATAGTACCATCTTTTACTAAGAAGAAAACCCCAAACAATATAATTGGCATTCATGTGCAAACTGCTTAAATGCTCTCAAGTTCTGCCTGGCTTCAGAATAGCTGAACAGTACCTGAAGTATCTACTCTCCATCCCAATTTGTATATTTTAAAAGGCATTAAATTCTTGAATGAATCATTAGGAAAACAATTCAAATGATGTTAAACTGATACTAATTTTGCCTCATAGGATAGATGTGAGCTTAATGTTTGCCAACAGCCAAATTCTTTCAAGATTTACGCTCCATGAAGTTCAACATCAGTCAGGAAAGAATTACTAAATCAGGAGGTACTTCAAGTACAGGTTTTGGCCCAAGACTATTTTTGGTCTTCTTCAGCTGCTTGTTTTGACAGCATCTAATCCCCCTCACACACCCACCAGTAGCCACACAATCTATCCATTTACACTTTCAAAGCAAATTGAAAATGAAGCATTCTCAAATAATTACTCACGGATGTCTGTAATACAAATCCAAAAAGTAACTGCAATTCAGCTGTAATATTTCTTAGGGAAAAGAAAGGGACAGGGAGAAAAATCTTACAGAAATCCATTCAAAATGTGACTTTTTCCTACACTAACGCTCTCACTATCACCCCATAAAAATTAAAATTAAAAAAATAAAAATTAAATCTAATTCCCAAAGAGCTTATCTACTCTATTTCAAACATTCTCATCAGAAACACAACACAGTTTCCGCGTGTAGAAGACTTTTCACTTAATGAGTTATTACAATCCCTGGTGAAAGAACAGTAACTGAGAAGGTCTTCTCCAGGGGCACAAGGCAGAGAGGGAAGCAGGAAGGTGGGTGAAGAGGGGGAAATAGCCAGAGCTGGAACTGAAACAGTTCACCTTTGTCTGGAGAGCAGGATCACCCCCTCCAGGTTGAGGACTATGCTGAAAGAGTGCGCTGCTGTGGCATGCAGTGTGTTTCTCCATTCACACAGGAGAGGAACCTGGCCCACAGATGGCCTGTTCTCAGCTTTGTCAGCCACAAACAGACCTTTGAACTTTCTATTTATATAACAGTTTAGTGAGTTTAAGCCTCTTCCTGTATAACTGGCAGTTTGCTGGTTTTGCTGTAATTAGGCTACTTGTGATACATAATATAAAATAGGAAAAAAACAAGAGGCTTGTTTCTCTGCAGGGCTAAGTCTTCCTCCTTGCAACCACACAGCTAAGACGACACTGTTACCTGCTCATCTTATTTTACCTTGCCAGGTTTTGATTTACATACCTCAATATGCATTTTTCTGCTAAGTATTTTCTCAACTTCCACTTTTTTAAAGATTGGGTGACTTAAAAATATTAATACCTATGTCAATCAATACAACATAACCCAAGAATTTTTCTGCCTTTGTTTGTGCTAGTGAGGAGTATATATTCCAGGGTGGTTGGGTCTTTGTTGGGTTTTGTTATTTCCCAGCTGCTGATTAATGACACCACCTTACTCCATAAGCAGGTTCAAATCTAGCCACATGGTCCCAGGCCACAGCAAGATTTCATTTACTTGGTTACCACAGACAAGCATGGAAAGTGATTTAAAAGATGAAATTTGATTTTTAACAGCAAGTGGTCCCCTTGGTGCACACAGGCATTCAAGCTTTTCATTATATCCATCTCCCTTCCTTTCTCCCTCATAGAATGCCTCATATTAAATGCAAGCCCAGGTGAACACTTCTTATTCATCCAGGAATCATAGCAGACTTCAGCTTTGGCCCTTTCATCTCACCCTGAGTTTACATTTACCTAAATTGTTTTGGGTATTTTTCAGTTTTTTTCAAGTCTGGCAAACATATACAAGGATATTCGCGGCCTCATTTTACATATTTTACCCCAGTGTTAACAAAAACCCCACACCAACTCTCAGCTACCTTCCTAATCACATTCTCGACAAAGGGTCAATGAAACATCTCATTCTTGTACTACTGTGATCTCTCCTAATATGGGAAACTAAAGGGCTGATTCTGCAGTTTGTATCACCAAGACAAAGCTCCACGAATCATCCAGAAGGCCAGGTGAGAATTTCAGCACATGTGCAGTGGCACTGCACACTGTAACAATCACAGCTCTTGACAAAATATGTTTCAAGAAGTGACACAAAAATGTACCTCCATTGGAGGTGGGGGGAAATTAACTGTATTTTTCCCATCAATGAGTAACTTTCACAAAGTCATTTCCTGGTATAAATGCAAGGCAAAGAAAGTTTACATCTTTTCATCAGATTAAAAAAAATTCTGCTTAAGCTATAAATATTTTTTTAATATATTTCTCAGGCTAACGATGTTTCTGTTGTACTTTGCATACAGATAATACAAACACCCACACACACAGTAGGCCTGAGCTTGCCTTCTTGGTGATTGCAGTACAGATTAGGAGAAGTTTTGGGTTTGCAAGGAATGCAGAAGAGGGTCCCTAATTGCCTTATAAATGCTTGTGAAACACGTTTTACAAAGGCCAGCTCACAGGCAGAAGGAGGGCAGCTTCGAAATAAGAAGCAGCAATTCACACATCATGTTATATGTACTTATTTGCAAATATTACAAAGCAACCACACCATATTGGATACACAGACAAAATTAATAAATCTTGATGGATGTGCATGCATCTTCCTGGGTGTGTGGCGATGATGTATGTATAACATATTACATACATACACGTGTTTGTGGACAGAGGAGCTAAATTTAATTCTCTGTAAGCTATGCAACTACTTGTCAGAGACAAAAATATTTACATGTATAATAAAAAACATGTCACATTTGTGTAGACATGTAGATTAGGTACCCACATATTATATATGCACTTACATATACTAATTGGATTGCTAAAAGCTAAATGCAACTTGATCTCTGCAGTGTGTGTGAAAGCCTGTGCCACATAGAGAGTTTGAGCAGATATCAAACTGTTTGAAACAGTCAAAGTAAAAATGTTCTCTCCTCATGAACCCTAAAACCACTAAAAACAATACATTTCACAGTACAAAAAACTAGAATAATAGAATTTTAGAATGAGAGGCAATATATTCATATTTTATGGAAAAACCAAGGCACAAGAGTTCCCTTCTTTCTGATGCACATATCTAAATCCACATAAAATCATAGTCAAATGAAAGTAAGTTATTAAGCAAACACTAAAACTCAATACCTATAAATGCTTAGTATTTGAACTACACCCACATATTGGGTTGTAACAGCTTCTATTAAATTAATGTTACCCACATTATAAATTAGGCAAATTGTATGCAAATATCATTTGAGTGGTAATATGGTGGTTATCAGTTGTCTGCAAAATAAATTAGTGTAGCAGAGTAAAGATAGCGTAGTAGAAGCATAATATTTAATTGAGCACTAATTTTATTGTGATTATTACTTTTAAATAACAACAGCATGATTATTAAAAAGATGTAATACAATGGATTATGCAGAGCTGATAAAACATGCACATGATCCAAAACGCCTGCTTACAGATTAATATTGATATAGTGTAATTTATGGTTGTGAGGATTTACTCCCAATTGCTGTAAAATGGAACGTGACAGGTATTTGGTTCTGATTACTATGGATTTGCAAGTATAGCTGTTAGACCGTGTTTGGCAAAATGATAGTCATTAACAAGATATATTACCTTTTTCCTAGACATATCTTTATATTATCAACAAAGTAAACTAAACCCTCTGCAAAACACGAGGTCCAAATGCACATACATACACATATATAATCTGTGTGGCATTTAGAGATTAGGATCACAGAATACAGTATTTTAGTCTCTTTCTTCCTTGGCAAACTGCACTCCAGCCTAAAAGCATTTAACAAAGCAGTCCCCAACCTCTGAATTTCCCCATGCATAGTTAAGGAATTATATTCGCTAAATTGAAAAGTAAAGAAAGAACCAATAAAACCAGCCAAAGAATAAGCATAATCTCATTAACCAGCCACAGAAGTGACTAAGTACCTATCCAAATTCTAACTTTCCCAGCTACTTGTCACCCATCAAAAATTCCTTAACATTCACTTTGATAACAAGTTTGCAATGTACTTAAACAGATGCACCGATCTTTTTAAGGTCTGCACCTATTTACAGAGCAATATAAACCTAAAATTCCATTCTTAAAATAAATGGAAATAAAGAAAAATGATGCAGAGACGGGCAGGAAAAAAAAAAAAAGACCTGTTATAATATCACGGGTACTGATCTTGCCACTTCCAAAACTAACTTCAATAACGCTTCATCTAGAATAGGAAACCAGCAAAACCAGCAACAGAAGCCCCCACACCGATCAGAGCTACAGCCGAACTGTGCCACACAGCGAAACTACAGTTGCGGTTCTCCCCGTGAAAGGAACATTGTCAGTGACAGCAGTAAACACAACATTAGCAAAGCCGCGATCCCGGGGAACATCGCCGCCCCTGCTCGGGAGGGGGCTGCCACCGCTGATCGCAGCCGGCACCCGGCACCTCTCGGCGCTGCCCTGCGGGCCAACTTCGCCCCCCGCCGCCGCGCTCCGAGCGCTGCTCCCGGCCGGGGCCGGCGGCGCGGCCGCGGAGCGTGGCTGCAGCCGGCCGGCACCGGCTGCCCCGGCCGGCCCCGCTGCCCGCGGGCGCAGCGCGGACCCGCTCCCCGCTGGCACCGGGTGCTGCGCCCCTCAACAAAGGCTACGGCACCGGGGGAGCGAGCAGGGAAGGGTAGGAAGGAGGCAGCTGGAAGAAGGAGAGGGGTGGAGAGACGGGGAGGGGAGGTGGTGCGGGAAGGGGAGAAACCAAAACCAAAAAAAAAAAAAAAAAACCCACCACCCGAAAAAACCTACCACTGCTGCTCTAAGTCCCAGTCCCTGAAAAAGTCGAATAGGTCCATAACGATGTGGTGGGGAGACTCAGAGAAGTGGTGCCCCCTCCCCGCCCCGCAGAGCCGAGCCGAGCCGAGCCGGCGCGGCTATTGCTGGCCGGCCCGCATGGGCAGCGGCGCCGCGGGGAGCGGC